>NW_024349800.1:34156967-34756967 GCF_902729225.1 Pteropus medius
AATGGCTGGGCAAAGAGAGAGAGGGAGAGGGAGCGTCAGGCAAGAAGTTAATCACTCTAAACGGTCCCACTGGATATCAATCATCTGAGCCCTCCAGACTCTGCGTTTTGTCTCAACACAAATACTCCCAGAGAGCATGGCTTTGTGTTTGCTTTCCCCGTTGCATTGTGTCTAAGAAACATCTACTATTAGGCTTCTAGAACAGCTACCTCATTTTCACCTTTTTCTTGAGTGGGTGAGGACCAGGCTTTTATGAAATCATAGTAGGTCACAGATGTGATTTAAGGGGCTCCAGAAAGGCCCCAAGGTCTCTGAAAGCACTTCCACTGGCTGCTCCTTTGTATCCAATATTCGTAACAACTCTTTTGTTAAAGCTTTGCTCTCTATTGAAATGTAATCTCCTTCCCCCCTCAATGAGATTTTAATCTGTTGTCTGACACACACACACTTTGGTGTGAATTTTTCTCTAAAGCAGAAATAAGTACAGGGAGGAAAGGAGAGGAAGCCACTGAAAGGGGCACAGATGATGTAGGATTAGGGGCTAATTAAACTTCCTATAATGCCTGGAGCCACACTGCTCACACAGCCCCCTCCAGACGAACTTGGTTGTGGGCCATCCCACGGCCTCTCAAATACCTTCATTCCCTTTCTGAGCTAAAAACAGCTCCCTTGAGTTTACAGCTTATTAACTTCCCCTTCAGCTACTATTTATCCCCACTTTCAAGTTGGTGATTCTCAGTCTTTAGTTTTATAAAGTGTTTGGGGACTAGAAATAAAAACCAACCTCAAGTGCACATCTCTCAGCCTTCATTCCCCAGTTCTTAGTGGCAGGCTACAAACTGTTGCCACTATGAGACACCTCTTTAAGTTATACAAGCAGCTAGAAATAAAAGACTCACACTCAATTCTGGGGAGAGATTTTCCAATAGTTTCTCATTTCTTCATTGTCCCTGCACCTCCCCAAATCTCTTTAAACACTTTGGAGCTTACTCTGTCACTGACCTTGTCTAATCATATTGATTGTCAGCAATTGCAGTCTAATTGGAAAGCAAGTTGCTATGGTAATTCTTGTGTCTTATGTCTTACATTTAAAGATACAATGAACTTAAAAGGGGAGAAATTGCTTGCAGTTGGTGACAGAGGAAAACATAATTAGATATACGAATTGTGAAACTAATATATTCAAATGAATTCTGAAATCTAAATCAGGATTTGATGTAATAAATTGGCCCCAGAATTTCTACCAAAGGCGTGTTTGGCCAGAATGTTTTTCTTTTCCTCTAAATACTTATATTTTTAGGGGGGGAGAAAAAAATGAAAGTAAATGTGTCATGGACAAGCAGGAAGGTGGTGGCTATTCATAGCTTAAAATTAGGTATAAGATCCAAAACATCAGGATGCTGCACTGTGTGCTTGAAAGAACATCGGCATGGTTGTTGACAGACCCAGGTTCTACTTCTCTTTCTTTAACTTGCTCCGTGGCCATAGGTAAATCATCTAATCTCTCTGTGCTTTATCATTTTCACTGATAAATGAGGTAACAGCTTTTGCTTCTTTTATTAATTTAGTCAATCGGCAATCACTTTCTGAACAGGAAGCCTTAAAAATCAGTCTCCATGGAGAAGACAACAAAGCAATTTCCTATTGGAAGCTCCTTGAGGACAGAAATTGTATTCTATTGAATATGACTGAAGAAGAGGTTGGCAAAGGACTTTGAGATTTGGTACCAAAAATGCTAAAATATTGTTAATACCTGTTCCTTCGGTGTGATGCAATGGGTTTGTACTGTTGAGAGTTCAACAGTGGCCACATCTGCAGACCTCAGGGGCCTACAGAATGAAGCGCAGCCAGCATGACTATTAGTCATGCTCTGACAAAGACAATAACTGTGCTAAGGAAGCTCAGAAAAAGGCAACTGTCTTCATTCTTGAAGGTTGGAGAAGGCTTTCTTGGAGAAAACTTTAAAGATTGGGCCTTAAAATTGGTATGGGTTTTTTCCTATTCCACTACACAGGTGTGAGGTCAAAGTAAATGTTTACTTTAATCAATATAAGGCAAAGGGCTTCAAGCCTTGCAGCTGTTGTCTGTACGTTCAACACACATTTATGGAGCCTGCTGGGTGCACAGGTAACAAAGTCCTTGACCCTAAGAGACTTCAGTCATTAGACACTAGAAAAAATAATAAGGAAAAATACCATTTTTAAAGCACTTACTAAGCTTTAGATACTTAACATGTAGTTATTTAACATTTAGTCCTCACAAAGTTTTACAAGGTAAATACTATTGTCCTTATTTCATATATGAGCAACCTGAGGCTCAGAGAGGTTGTCACTTTGCCAGTTTCACACAGCTCATAAGAGTCTGCAAGGTTAGTTCTGTTGTCTGGCTTATAACATAGATATCCCCTTTTCCTTCAAGTCAGTTAGCCTTAATCATTGTTTTTACAGCTCCAGCAAGGAGACCCATGCAACAGAACCTGGATGAATGTATAAAAATGCTCCCCTATCATCACAAGTAAAGAACATCTTGAGCAAGACCAACTCAGTTATTATTTGCTCATGTAATTATAGCTTCTTGTGCCTTTGTTACTTTACCTGTTACTTTATCTAAAAAGGGGAGAGGACGCATGTGCAGAAAAGTAAATCTAGAAGATAGCTACAGAAGTTCCTTCCTTCCTTTGCTGATACTCTCAAATTCTCATTTTGGGGGCAAAACAAAACAAAAAACTTTTCCTAAAAGATGTCTTCCTAACAAGATCTTCAAGACCTGAGATTATTTTAGTAAAGGACAAACGTGTATTTCACAATTAAATTGCATCGGGGTACAGAAGAGCCCCTCGGAGAGTGCCGAAGTGAGGAAGGAGATCCGGGTTCTCTTCAGCCCCACACGGCCAACACCCCAGATCTCAACTGGAACAACTCCGCAGTACTTCGTTTTGCTTTTCTCTAAGCCTTTGTTTAAACAAAGGTTTCCAAGGCCCAGAAAAGGCCTGAACATACACTAAACAAAGTTTAGGATTCCCAGCATCTTGGGGTGGCCTTGACTGGCTGGGTCGGACTCGTGTTGGAAGAGAATCCATTCTCCGCACTCTCTAGAATGATGGCGTTTTGCTCCAGGTAGTGGCAAAGTCACCTAAATAGGAAGCTCTTTTTCAAAAACTTCTTCCTTTGTCCTGACCACACAGGTCTCTTTGTTGTAACAATAGGGACACTTTCAGGACCAACATGGGGCAAAAGAGGCCCTGGAGTGGGGCTTTGGACTACTACTTGGGGTGGGATGGGGAGATCTACTGCTCAGAAATGGAAATAAAATCAATTCAATAAGGAGTCAGTGAAAATAGGCCTCTGAATTTCTAAATTCAAAAAAATTCAGAAAATGTTGCAAAGGACAGAATAGATAACAGCTTTACGGCAGGACGCTTATGCAGGTGCTACACTCAAGGATTCCAAAAAGGCTAAAAGAACAATCATTGTGACTCAAATTCAGAAGCAGACAAATGTGAGTTCGTTGTTCCCTCACTGCAGCCCATAAAGGAGGCACTTTTGTGCCAAGAATAAGAGTTAATGAGGCAGAAAATGAAGGGGTATAAAAGATAGAGTAATTATGTATTACAGAGTGAAAACAGAGGCTGGAGGGAAGATGAAAGCCAGTTGGGAGAGGGTAGATTACGTTACAGGTGTGGCGAGCATAACAAAAAAAGGCACAATAGATCCCAGAGAGATTACTAAAGACGATTTTGGGGTGCTGTGGGGTGACAGAAGTGGAAAGGGTAGCCAACAATGACCACACACACACACATTTGGTGTTTCTTTGGTAAAGAAGCTTGGGGTATGTGACATGGGAGAAATCAACACTGGCTTACAGGAAGATCAATGGAGCCCTCTTTAAGCTGACAGTAAAACAAACAGTCTTCAGGAGAAAAATGGCTCAGGCCAGGGGTACTTTCTCTCCTTATCCAAGGCTCAGGGAGAATGGCTCTTGCTAGCTACCCTGCTGCTACTCCCTCACAGGTGTGCCCGTAGAGCTGCTCCCAGTGGAACAGGTGCAGTGCCTCAAGGAGAAGGTTTCACAGAGCCCCTCCCCAGCTTGTTAGAAATGGAAGCTGGCTGTCCTAGAGGACTGCAGACAATGTGACTGGCTGCCTTTTAATAAGAGAATCACAGAAATAATTAAAATCACTGAATTCTAGGGCTAGAAGGAACCCACAAGATTGTCTGAATCAATATTGCTGTTTTATAGATGAGGAACAAAGGCCCAGAGAAGGTAACCAATTTGACTCAAGGAGAATGGTTAATTAGTGGCAGAGTCAGGACTGGAACCTAGGTCTCCTGGCTCCAGTGAAGTAATAAAAATAATAGTAAGAAGCATAACCTTTCCATAACACTATGTGCTTTTTCCCTCCTGCATGACATGCATTATTCATATGATCTTCAATAGCCCAGCCAACTACAGAGGATTGAGTATAAAATGTACTGAGGGACAGAGACTCTTAGCAACATTTTACAGCAGAAAGTGATCTCAGAGAGCTCCAGTGATTTGCTAAAGTGATGAAGGACTTCCTCTTGCCCACTCAAGAGACCTCACCTCTTCATACAGCTCCACACTGCTTCAGTTTAGAGAGCTAGGGGTTCAAATTTCTTAACCTGAACACCTCCCAGAGTATGTGTGCTAATGGATTTAGTGGTCCCCATTGTTAAAACGTTGTTCTTTCTGGCATGCTAGGGTGGTTTTTTTCCCATGAAATAATTGAAGAAAAGCCAAGAGCCCATAATTCAATAAGGAGCAGCCACCTGGTGTGCTCACTGCAAGAGGCCAAGTAATTTAATCACAGGTAGTAAATACTGTGTCACTAAAGAGAAGTCTCTGGCTAAGTGAGGTCAAACACAGACTTAGTTTTGAGGGGAATTTTTTGGTTGGTTGTTTCTTTCCCCTTTGGCCAAGCAATGCTCCTACATGATTCCTAATTAATCAACCAACAAAAATTTACTCAACACTTATTGTATATACCCATTTTTCATCAGATGGTAAATGCAAAACTCATACCTGATGGGAGGAGCATTTGTTAAGCAAATACTAGATACCGTGCAGGGTGCGAGACTCTTACCTTGTGTTAGAGCAGATAGATGACAATGACAAACTCCAAAATGCCAGAGACTTTAAGAACAAGTTTCTTTCTTTCTCACCTAGCAGTGCAGGGTGGTGTTCCTCAGCACTTTATTTAGGATCCCAGGGCAACAGCAGCTTCATCACCTTCGATCATGGCTTCCAAGGTTGCCCTCAGCACCTCGGCCAAGTCAGATGGGAGACAGAGCATGGGAGAGCACACATGATGGGTCTGAGCCAGGCCTCGGGTGGCACACATCACTTCTGCTCACATTCCATGGGAGGAGCCCTCTCCCAACAGGCAATACCTACAGCAAGATTGGCCTGGAATTATAGTCTAGCTGTACATCCAGAAATATGAAGGGGAAAAATAGATTTTGGTGGACAACTAGAAAGCTCTTCATGCCACATATTGTATCAGTAATTCTCATAAAAACCCTAACAGGTAGTTATAATTACATCTATTGAAATAAATCTTATGGGGGGTAGCTGAATTGCCTAAGGCCACACAACTAGGCAATAATAAAGCTAGAATTTGAATCCAGGGCTATCTGGCTTCCAGGTTCATTCTGCCACTCACATGTGCATATGAACTAAGACAAATACAAGTGAGCAGGACCTTAACAAGAGAAGGCTATTAATGAGATTACCCATGTAGAGCACTTAGCGCTATGCCTGCTACATAGCAAATGTCTAATAAAGATCAAGTATCACCATCGTCATTATTCTTGCTGCCTCAAGTTGCACAGATCAAACTCACAAGTGTCCCAAACCTATAGACAAGTTACCATTCCTTGTGTGTCAGAGGCCCCTCAAACCTTCTCACCTCCCTTTCTTTGGCCTCTGCTGAAACTGTCAGATCATACTGAAGCCAAATGATCCAATCAATGCCTGTTCCCTGTCTTCTCAACACACAGTATCCATTCCCTTATTACCATCCCAACCCCTTTCCTTTCATCACTTATAACTCAATGAATTGATGTCTAAAAAATTTCTGAGAGGTATATGCAGAGTAATAATTGTCTACCTTTTCTAACTTCTACCTCTAATATCATTCTACCTCCAGAAAAATCTCGTTCCCTTTCCCTTCTGCTTTCTCTATCCTTTACTTTTTATCACACTCTTTTAAATCCATTTGCTTTCCCAAACAACAATCTTACTCATGGCTCCCAAGCATAAGTACTAACTACACTCCTGTATCCAGGCAGAGATGAATTCTTAGCCATCATCCTCCACCTCACCCTTTTCTCAACCAGCCACTCCGTTTTTATTTTCTTGCATAGTCTATATGTAAGCTTGAATCCAATTTTTTAAGTAAATCACTGGGACACTTGTTTGAAAAAAGATGACTCATGACCCACATCAAACCACTCTTAAGTCATCACACTACTTAAGAACTGCTGGTCTAACGGAAATTGCAAAGAGCCATAATTATAATAACGATAGTGGGAAATGAAGGGACATTTGCAAGAAATACTGAAAAAATTAACTGAGAGGATTTACGATCTGTTAAATGTTGAAGAGTCATCAGAGATAACCCCAGGACTTAAAGCTTGGGTTGCTCCAATGAACCAAAAGGGATGGACTGTTGGCTGTGGCTGTAACTGGGGAGGGCAAGAGAGCTGGGAGGGGAAAATAATAAGCCTACTCTAGACCAGTTGTTCATGGAAGGTTTGCAGAACATGTAGTAGAATATGGCTTTGGCAGTTGCAGACATGGGACTCTGGTATCAGAGAAAAACTTGTTCCAGTGGCATGAAAAGCAGCGACAGAGTAGTTCTAACAGGGAAAGCTTAGACAGACCTTGAGAAATGATGACATCTAGAGAGGCTGTGAAAGGGAAAATACTGTATATGGTAGGAAATGATAAAATGTATTGAATCTCCACTGTTTACTCTGCTGTGTTTGGCACTTGGCATCCCTGCCACAATTTTCTCCACTTCTATTCTATTGACTTCACATTCCCAACTTCTCACGCATGTTGCTTCTAAACTGCAGATTCTTGAAAGGCAGGGGCACTGCTTTTTACTGTCTTCCATGCTTTATATTTGCATAGAGAATGTACTAAAAAGAGCCTGTCATATGAGTCACTGCTTGGGACTTTGATTTGTCTGTGGAAGGTAAATGCATATATTGACTTAATTATTGCTTTCCCAGAACTCTAGTACCATGCACTATGGAGAAAGGGGGTGGTATTTAGTTGTTTTATAGGTATATTGCTCCAAAAATATTTCTGTGCCATTGAAAGAAAAACAACAGGATTTTTTGAAATGGAAATAATTTTCTAAGTCACTAGAAATAAGACATATCTGATTTCTGCCATCTGAGGCCCTGTGAATTGTGGGTTCACAGCCTAGATCAACTTCACTGACTGGCTCTGTGTGTCTCTTTTTCCTCTTGTATAAAGGAGCTAAGAATGGTACTTACTTCATAGGATTGTTATGAGGATTAGCAGATTAATAAATGTAAAGCACAGAAAAAATGCCTAGCACATAATGAATGTGCAATAAATGTTAGCTATTATGACTGCGAATTTTAGTCCCTTTCCTCATCTGCTGAAGGAAGTGAAGGAAATAAATAATAATCTATATTTTGGAATAACATTTTAAATTAAAACAAAACTAAAAATGGACACAATAGTTTGTTATTGACATATTTGAAAGTGACTGAATCGAATTCAGATGACTGCATTAGGGGGACTCACTAAGAGTGCTTTTAGCTCTGTCTCATTTGGGGGACATCTTTAGAGCATATTTAGCAAGGACTCAACTTGTCCAGGAGAAGGAAACAGATGGGACATGTCAGGAAAGGAAGGCAACCACCTGTTGCCATCTGAGGAGGTGAGAGGAGCCCTTTGGCAATGTCCCACCCTGTTTTTGCCCTCCCCTTTGGCAATGCCCCACCCTGTTTTTGCCCTCCCCTGAAGAAAACAGTACGTTTTCCAGGTTGTGACGTCAGTGATGGAGGCATCCTTGTTGGGGCACCGACGAGCTCTGCCTAACCTCTTTTGTTGGCCAACAGACCAAAAGTCAGCCCTCACTATGGGTAAGGCTCAGAATGGAGTTTGAGATAATGCCTGGTTTAAGAATTTAAATGATCTGTACATGCAGATTAAAGAAGCATTCCTAGGACCTTTGCTAGTACCATTCTTCCCAGCACAGTGGTCGGCTAGCCCAGTGTTTCCCAGCTGCAGAGGAATTCAGTCTTAAGCTCTCCAAAGAAAAGAAGGCAGGCTGTCAGGCAGGCACAGTGACATCTGAGTTTACCACAGGAAAAGCACTGTGCTTTCACACACACCATCTGATTTAATCCCTTTGACAACCCTGTGAGGTAGTTATTATTCCTATTTTACA
Organism: Pteropus medius; assembly: GCF_902729225.1. Classification (NCBI taxonomy): domain Eukaryota; kingdom Metazoa; phylum Chordata; class Mammalia; order Chiroptera; family Pteropodidae; genus Pteropus; species Pteropus medius. The sequence continues at coordinate 34,165,423 of NW_024349800.1, forward strand.
AACAACAAAACTGAAGCGCAGGGAAGACTATAACTTGCCACAGTTATACAACTAGTAAGAAATGGAGGCAGCATTCAAACCCAGAGCTCTAGTGTAAAGCCTCTGGATCTGACTTTAAGGGAATTCTAAATGAGGGTGAGAGTGTATATTTGGAGAGTTATATGAAATTTTCTGGAATTCATTTTCATGGGAATTTTCACCTGTCCTGTTCTGTATTCACTTAAATTATATAGCATAGCACATTTCCAGAACTGGGGGAATAGACATATGGTAGAAATACAGAAAATCACTTATTTCATATATATATAAAATATGTTATAGATATCACATGTGTATAATATATAATCATATATATAACATATTTAATGTAATACATGTATAATTTTTATACTGTATACTACTTATAAAAGTATATCATTATTTATATATCTGTAATTATATTCAAATACAACATGCCAAAAATCCATTTTATTTTTTCAAGTAACTCAGATGTAGTTCATCAAATAAAGATAGCACCCAGTTAAGGAAACTCTAAAATACTAGACTCACTTGACTGATAAAACTCAGGACCCATTTTATTCATCTTTAGATCCTCTGCACTGAGTCTAGTGCCTGAAACACAAAAGCTGCTTGATCAAAATTTGTTAAACATTTGCTGAATTCATTCTTCACCATTTTAAAGATTCACTCCAAGGTTCTCCTAAACAGGAAGCTTCCTTCCTGTGCTAATACACAATTTGATTTGCAATTACTCTGTTTACTGCAAGTTTTCAAGAATGCAGCTTTACTGTACAAGAGCAAAGGTGGAAAATCTTTTATAATCTTTCAAAGAGAATTCATTCTTTCAGCAAACACATGGCTGAGAGCAGGAATACTAAGATAAAAGGCAATGTCGCTGTCCTCTACGAGTTCTTTGCCTAGTGAAGGAGACAAACCAGAGTGCAAACCCAATGCAGTTTGTGAGGGCTGTGATTGAGTGCTGGGAGATCCTGGACCACAGGGAACTCAGGGAGAGAAAGAGTCAACTAAATTTAGTCTGAGGTTATTAAAAACAAAAAAGAAATTTGACTCAGTGGACATTAAAAATATTTTAGTGCAAATGAATCTCCTAATGTGCTCAGTTATGGAGGGGTATATTGGATATGCTAACTAGAGAAAAATGCTGTGTGGAGAGTCAGGGGAGGGGGGAAAAGATAGAGAAGATCCAGTTGGAGAATATCTCCCATATCAGAAAAAAAAAAAAATCAAATAAGACATTTTTGTGAGTATTTGATTTCTAAGTACATCCTGTTCTCCAATTCATAGATGTTGTTGAAATTCTAGTGAAACCTTTAACTGCTGGTCACAATTCTTTATCTTATAAACCCATAGCAATTCTGCTCTGAATGAAACTATCCGAGCATTTGACAGATGAGTATCAGGTGAAATGGTGGACAAATTAATACCACTCTACGCTGAGATTTTATGCTGGACCTGGCTGAATTCTACATGCTCATTCACTCCCTAATGTCCTTCCTACTGAAACCGCACCCCCCACTCCTCCATCAAGTGTGCAGGCATAGCTCGTTTTACTGTGCTTCACTTTATTGTGCTTGGCAATGTTGCATATTTTACAAATCAAAGGCAAGATTCTCCACCAGAGAAAAGATTATGACTTGCTTTGTTGTAGTGATCTGGAACCAAACCCACAATAACTACAAAGTATGCCTGTATTTGTATATCAATACCATTCCATTGACCAGAAGAATGCAAATCTGGAGAATTTGATTGTGGCTCTGAAACTCACTCAGACAGAATGCCCAAATAACCCCCAATACCTCATGCATGTACATCTCCTTTTTCTGCAAAGAAACATGAAATTTCATGCACAGAAAGGACTTTGAAATTCATCTTCTCTAACCCCAAACAAATGCTTTACCACCCTGACGACGGTCACATCAGTCATCTTCCCTGTTTTCTCCGCTATAGATGTTATGTCAATTCAAGGACCCCATCTGGGACCCAGAGAGGTAGAGCTAAAGGCATCTAGATGCTATTAGTACAGGAGACCTGTATGTGCCTACTACATAGCTTGCATGCTATATCAAATGTAAAAACCATTGAGACAGAAGCCTAACTCAGAGAAGCTAGCCTTCACCAACATTTACTGGACCTTAGTCATGCTGCCTACAGAAAAAATGGTGAATGGACACCAAAGACAAAATTTATCTTCTTTGCAGTTTTGTAGATGCCATTTCTGGACCTGAAGACTACTTTTCCTTCATCTGTCTATCCATCCACTAAACATTTGTTGAGCACTGATTACCTGCCAACTCATCACTAGATGCGGGAGATACAAAGATAGATGAATAAGATACCATCCAAGAATACAAAGTCAGGTTGGGTAATTAGACAATGACCTCCACCCTGGCCCTCCACCCCATCAAAAAAAAAAAAAAAAGCAATGGCAAAATGACATTGTAATTGCTTAAACTGAGAAATGAGAGAAGTCTTGTGGGAACACAGAGGACAGGAAAATGACAGTGATGACAGAGTAAGGGAAGGCTCTCTGTAGAGGGGAAGTGGGTTTTTTAAAATAAAGAACTTTGTTCCTCTTAAGGTGATTTGGGCTCCTCTATCATGCGTTTCACATTCGCCCATATTTGTGTGTTGGGGAGAAGGTCTGGTGGGGTGTTATTACCATTCTTCTAAAGAACCTTTGCAATCCAAAGTGTGAGCTGAAGACCAGCATCGTCCACTTACCTGAAGTATTGGAAATACAGAACTTCAGGCCCCACTCAAGATCTTCTCACTGAGAATCTGCATTTTAACAAGATTCCCAGATGATTCATACGTACAGGAATAATTGAGAAGCACTGTCCTAGAAATAATCTTTCCACAAGGTCAGGTTCCCTCACCCAAGAAGAGCAGCGTTCAATGTCTACATTAGACAGTTCCCAAACCTTTTGGTCTCAGGATGTCTACACTCCTAAAAGTTATTAAAGACACCAAAGGGATTTTGCCTTTGTGAGTTAAAGCTGCCAACATTTGCCATACTAGAAATTAAAACTGGGAAATATTTTATTTATTTGTTGGTTAATTTAGAAACAACAATAGATCTGTGGATGTTAACATAAGTAAGTTTTTATGCAAAATAACCATCTTTTCAAAAAATATTAGTAAGAAGAGTATCATGGTTTTACATATTTGCAAAAAATTTTAACATCTGACTTGATAGAAAACAGATGCATTCTCATATCTGTTTCTGTGTTGTAGCTGTTGCCACATCACACATCAAGTAGGACTCCACTGTGTGGCTGCAGAATGAGTGAAAAACTATACTTGTGCATTATTAGGAAAACAGTTTTATCATATAGACCACCACCGGATCACAATGTAATTGTGACCTATTACATCCCTAGAGCTCTCCTCTCCCATGATCCCTTTACCTTTGACTATAAAGAAACACCATCACACCATGAACTGTGCCAACTGCAATGATTTGTTACAACTGCAAAAAGTCTTAACTGAATCTTTTGAGACAAAGAACGATTTCTTAATTATGTAAGTTCTTTGGATGTAGATTCCACATCCTCCCTTCAAAGACCAGTTGAGTCATCCTCACAATTGTGTATTATTTTAACCAAGCCAAGTCACCTCTGTTAACCTCACTAAAGACAGTATTGGCTGCACTAACTCTAAGTTACATAGGTGCACTGAAAATGAAAGGAAGCTATGCATAGAAAAAAAATACTTTGTCAATTATCAATACTAACCAAACGTAAGGTGTTACTACATACTTTCCACATCTCGTTACACATTTTATGTTTGAAATGTTATAACGCTTTGACTAAATTTTTTTACTTATGAAAACTAAACCTAACCAGTGCCTCCTTCATTTTACTCCTACCTCCAGGTTCTTCCTCCGAGTTCCTCTTGCTACTATTTTGTCTCATTGCCTCTTGAGCTCCAAGAACCTTATTTGTCGAATTTATTGTCTTAGCAGAAAATTGGCCCTTGCTCCTGAAGTAAATTTTAAGACAGAAATCCTCGATCTAAAAGGGAACTTAGCGATCATCTCATCCAGTAGTTCTCAATCTTTCATGCACATCAGAACCACCATGGCTTAGAGGATTAAATGGAGGGGAAAAAATGTCACACTCAAACCCCAGACTAACTAAATCCAATTCTCTGGTGTGGACCCAGGCTTTGGAATTTTTTTAAAGATAAAGCAGAAGAATCCAATGTGCAGCCAGAGTTGAGAAACTCCCACCTAGTCCAACTAGTCACTTTATAGATGGGGGAAGGGAAGTGAAACAGCTAAAGGGAAGGAACCTAACACAGAATCACTATTGTTCTCTTAATTCGGAGTTCTCAAAACACGGATTGGAGTTTTACTCTACTTCCGTTGAATAAAAGACATTTTTCAAATAAATTTAAGGTATGTTTTCTATACAATAAAATATATCCATCCATTTCAATAAGTTTAAAGTTAGATAAGAATATGTTTGTTTTTATGTACACACACACACACACACACACACTTATATATGCCTCTTTCCTCTCAGCAACCTCGATCCTAGGCCTCAGGCAACAATTACCTTGATTTTGTCCCTGTAGATCAGTTTTTCCTGTTTTAGAACCTCATATAAATGGAATCATATAGTATGCATTCTTTTATTTCTGCATTCTTTCACTCGGCATAATTGTTTAAAGATTCGATAATGATATATCAGTAATTTGTTCCATTTTATTGATGAGTAGTAATCCATTGCATGGATATTCCATAGTTTACCCACTGAGTTTTTTTCCAATTTGGGGCTATTACAAATAAAGATGCTGTGAACATTTGTGTACGGTCTTTGTGAAGGCATAAATTTTTATTTCTCTTGAGTAAAAATATAGGAGTGGAAATACTGGGCCCAACGTGGCCTGGGAGGCACGGTATGTAGAAGAAACTGTTCCAACCCTGCAGTCAGCCAGAACTGGTTCTATGTACAGGCTGTTAACACAGAAATCAAAAGACCAACTTCACGGGCCTGTGGAAAGGATTGGAGAGAAAGTTGTAGAGTGGCTAGTGAATAGTAGACACCTAGTAAGTGATAACAGAAATAACTAGGGACAGAACTGAGTTGAACTGTATTTTTCAGTGAGGTACTTTTCCACTACGGCACACCGTTCACCTTCCCACAACTCTCACCCAGGCAGAGCTCCCCCGCCTCCACCCAGCCCCAACACTCACCCTGTCTTTGAAATCAAGGCCATAAAATATGTACCACCTTCTCAAATAATTTATAAGTGGTTCTGGCTTGTTTGTTCTAGTAATTTTTAGTTTTCTTTTAAGAAGAAATGTGTCTACCTTTTAGGCAAGAGAGTAGGCTGAGAAATTATCACGAGTGGTGACCAAACCAACCGGTAAATGTAAATGAGCCTGGAAATAGCTTTTGAAAATACGGCCCCATTTGCATTTAAACACCTCTCTGTATTCTAGTTCTTTCTTCCAAGTGTTATTCTTTACCTGTGCAAGTCTTTCATTCCTTCTTAAAGTGTTCAAATAAACATCTTATTTTTCTAAGTCTACCACCCCTTTCCTGCTCCTCATTCCCATATCTCCCAGCCCTCTTTCCACTTGCAGGACAGAAGAGCAAAATAAACAGTCAATGGTCAACATGTTTTCTTACATACACACACACCACCTTTATCTATGTTCTACTGTGAAAATTGTGAAGACTTAAATTTACCAAATGAATCATGAAAGATGCTATCATAGAGTAAGAGGCACTTTTCTCCCACAGAACATCTCCTCACTCATAAAGACTTGTAAGAAATGACCTTACCCCCAAGTGTCATCGGCCCCCTACGCCTAGGTAGCTGTTGCTCACTGTCACATTTCCTCTCCCCCACAAAGTGTCCTCCTGCCTTGCTCTGCCCTCCAGACTGTTCCTCCATCAAGAGCCTTTTCAGAGCTCTTCAGCTAAATCCTAGGCCAGCAGACAGTGCTTCTGCCTCAGCCATTCTGAATGTCTGCTGCCTAGGAAATTTCCTGAGACACTTTCAGCTCTTGCATTAAAACTGCGTGAGAGTCTTCCTCAGGAGGCCTAATAGCACATTTCATCTGCGAGCCACTTTATAAACATTAACTGATTAAGCCGCCCACACTCCTCACAAGCTCTGGGCTTCTGCACAGTGGACCTCATTCTCCACTGTTCTCAAATTACTCCCGGAGGGAGAAAGCTGGGACCTTAAGGATCTTTTGAGGGTATTTTAGGCCAAGACAATATTAATGCCAAAGGCCTTGTAGTAGTAATCCCACTTGGATAATGGCATGAATGCGGAAGGGATTTAAATCCATGTTTATATAAAAGAGACTGAATTGAGGTTCTCATCTCCCACAGCCAGATTAGCAGAGAGAAGAACTTGACTCTATGGTCTAGGGCAGGGCTACCGAAGTACAACCATGGTACCAAATTCAACCTGCTTTATTATAAATAAGGTTTTATTGGAACACAGTCATGCTCATGTGTTTACATGTTAATTATGGCTACTTTCGTCCTAAATATCAGTTGAATTGTTGCAATAGAGATCAAATGATCTGCTGAGCCAGAAAGTATATAGAAAAAGTTCACTTCACAATTTTCACAATAGAACATAGATAAGGGTGGTTGGTGTGTGTGTGCGTAAGAAACTTAAAGTGTTCTCATCCTGTATACTCTCTATATATCTTTAAGCAAGTCTCTCTCCCTCTCCAGACCTCAGTTTCTACATGTTTCTGAACAACCTCTAACTTGAGCCACTGCATTGGGCTTGTTCTTTCATTGTTTTGTAAGTATTAGCATCTAACATATTAATTTTGTCTCATTATTATAGCTGACTTCATTGAGAACAGAAACAGTATTTTCTGAGTCTTATGAATCATCCCAAGCACGAAGGCTCTATGCTGAGTCCCAAATCCATTTATGAAGTATAACTGAATTGACTTGAATTGTACTTCTTTCTTTGCAGAGAGATCTCACAGAATGATGTCTTGGAAGTGATAGAGGCAAATGTGTTCTCCGATCTGCCCAAATTACATGAAATGTAAGCAAGAACCATGAGGTTTGCTCATGACTATTCTTGGCAATTGCCTTAAAGTCTGTTTATAGCCCTGGCTCTGCCCTGTCTGCAGATCCCTAGAATTTCATTTTAAGATGTCAAAGTCAGCCCAAAAGGCACTGTCATGTGTCCTTCTGCATGGTGATCCAGGTATCAGTCCAGAGCCTACTCTTATCCCATTCCTTCTCTCCCAGAGTTTTTTACATAGTAGACCCAAGAACCTTGCTCTGTGACTGCCAGCAAGTATCTCCATTTCATCCTCACATTCAAAGTTATTCCACAGTCAGAGCCAAAAATTACTCTCACATGATGTAGTTGAAGATGAGCAGTCCTAGTTTGAATACTAGCCTATGCCATATAATCAACAATAAACCTTGGCCAAGATACAAAATCATTCTGAGATTTAGATTTCTCACCTGTGAAATGAGAATCATAAAATTCCATGCCTCATAGTATCACTGTGATGGATAAATGAGATGATAAATGCAAATTAGATCTAACGCATCAACTGGCATAGAGTATGTCATAATGATCCTTGATTCCTCTACTATTCCAAATTTCCTTTCTTTTGTTGACATTCTAGTTTACATACATGTCAATACTTACACAGATCCAATCTATATCAGTCTATAATTACCATAGATTGAATAGAATCATAGATTGTCGAAGCTAGAAGAGACTTTAGAGACAGTATGATCCAGGATTTTCCAAAGTAGGTTGTGCGTATCATTAAACACTCGGGAATTTATTAAGTGTTTGAAAAAGGGAAAAAAGATTCTACGGTCAAATAAGGTTAGGAAACACTGGGAAAATAAAGTTAGATTCACCTACTATAGGAAAACTTCTCAGTACCTATAATATGGGAATCTCTAAGAAGGATATTATATTAAATGATTCTCAACTAATTTCACTGGTAAGGTTTCTTCTGTGGAGCATAATCTCAGAAAATTCCCATGAAACACAGTTAGAAAAGCCAATGAACCATTTTTCTAATTTTACAGATGAGCAATGAAAGGCACAGAGAAGTTATGAGGTTTGTCTAAAGTCGCCCAGCAAAATCCACAGCAGGATAAGGACTTGAACATAAATCTCTTGACTCTTTTGCATCTTTTAAGGCTTTGCCGAGTATCAGTGGGAAATATACATACACATACGTATACGGTGTCTAATGACCAGAGTGCGATGCACACAAGAACACATACACACAGCTTTATTCAGGAGTCACACTTGGCCTGTCCATTTTGACGGAATCTCTTTCCCTTTTCCTTCCTTGCACCCTCTCTACTCCTTTCTTCTTCATTGTCATTAAACTTCTGCAAGTGATGCCTTCTCTTCCCTTCCCAATTGCCCTCCTGCTCCTTCCTTTCTTCTCTCTGTTTGCCCTCCCCTTACCCTAGTTGGAAAAAGACCCCTGGACAGGGTCTCAGAACCCAAAGGGAATATTAGAGAAATAAACCAAAGGGCAGCCAGCCCTCTGGGCATGGCCAGGTAGGTATCCCCCTATGCAGTTCAATGGGCAGTGAGCTAATGGGACAGTTCTTTCATCTCTTCCTTGCATGGAGAGGTGATTACCCCCATGTAGCACTGACTGTACTTAAAATGATTAATTACCTGGTACTTGGATCTAGGTAGCTACATGTTACTGCAACATAAAAGCTAATGAAACAGGGAGGAAGTAATTAACACAGAGCATCTCTGCAAATATACATTGATCCAGCAAGATGAGGAAAGGGCAGCCTCTCTCTGTTGGAATCTAAATGTGAACATGCTCACCTCCAGAATATTGATCAGGACACAGCACAGGCCAACCCAGGGCAGAAGTCACTACTTCTCATGAGCTGTAAGGGAGCAGGCAGCCTCAGTCTACAGCATGAAGGGAATCACTGGCTACTGTCTGCTGGGAGTTCATGGTTAAAACCAGTATGTACCCTATTCTTTGTTCTCTGCCTCTTCACTCTTTTTTCTCCAACCTCCTTTTGCCCCTCACCTTTATTCCTTCTCATCCGTCTTCTTTCTCACCCTCTTTTGTTGTTTTCCATCCTCTTATCTCTTGTTTCCTGATAGACAAAAGCTTATTTTCTCATATTAGTCTCATCCCTACCCTCTTGGCCTCCTCAGAGCCTGGGATATTCTTACTTGTTATAGATGCTGCTGCGCTCAGGGTAAAAATGACTCAACCAACCAGTGCTTTGTTTGCCTCTGATGGACACAGCCCAGGAGGACTTTGGTGATGAGGGTTAAACAGGACAGTGTTAATATTTAATCTGCACAGTTTAGCATAGTAAAAGGCACTGCATGCATGCTCGATCTTTATTTTAATGATAGCTGGATGGATGAATGGATGGACAGATGGACGGATGAATGACTTATTGATATACTCTACATAATGTGAAAAATACGACAGCAGTCCTTACTGTTAAAATCACACTCGTTGTTGTTTCCTCTTTTACAGTAGAATTGAAAAGGCCAACAACCTGCTATACATCGACCCTGATGCCTTCCAGAACCTTCCCAACCTCCGATATTTGTAAGAACTGTACTTCAATGCCCCCTCTATGATCAGATTGTGTAGTCCTATTTTAGCAAAATATTCCTATTTTGCTACTCTGAGGAGCAATTGCTTTTTATCAAAGATGTGGGGAAGAAGCGGAGATGGAAAGATACTTGCTGGTGGATTTTAGTTCAGTTTAATGAGTGAATTCCACTAATATAATTCCATTTTATTTTCATTTACTAAAACAGACATCATAAGGAATGCCATTTGCATTAATGGGATTATCACAAAGACCTCTTGCAGAACTCAGTCTTAATTTAGTGTTAATGAGATGCAGCCAAAATTTCTGCTAGCATTTAGCTTGTGACCTTGACCTCAAAAACATCTTCTCTCTTGTTCTGCATATATTCATTTTTTTTTTCTTTGATAGATTACAGTGTTTTACTTTGTAAGTTTTGGTTAATAATAGACATGGTATTTATCAGCAGAGAGATTCCTAATGTTTGAGCTCTAGCCCCTAGGCCTGCCCCCATCAGCAAAAACATTACTTCTTTTATTCAAATGGCTTTCAGATTAGCTGAGGGCTTGACAGAGCCCTGGGTGCTATGATGAGGCCCCACAAAATAACATAAAAATTTAGACTATGGAGTCAAACTTCTGGGCCCATGTACTCACTACTGATCGCTGACAAGAACTTAACCTCTCAAAGCTTGTTTTCTTGTCAAGGAAATGAAAATAATAAATCTATTTTCTATTAACATAATGATAATGCATAACCAAATATTGCCAAAAGACAGAGTTTTAAAACAACCACTATTTATCATTTCTCACCTGTGAGTTGAATAGAGGAATGGTCTGCTAAATGGACTCTGTTTGCCTTACCTCAGCTCAGCTCACTCATGCATCTGCAGTTAGTTGGCAGGTCAACTGGGAGCTGGCTGCTCTGGGTGGTCTCAGATGAAATGACAGCTCTCCTCCAACTGGTGCTCATTTACAGCAGGCTAACACAGGCTTGTCCTCGTGGCAGTTCTAAGATCGCAAGAGAGAGAGAGAGAGTGGAAGCTTGCAAGCCTCTTGAGACCAAAATCCTGAACTAGCACACCATCTTTTCTGCTGTATTTTATTAGCTAAAGCAATTCATGGGGCCAGCACAGATTCAAGAGGTGGAGAAACAGATTCCACTTCTTGTTGTAAAAGCTACAAAGTCACAACACCAGGTATGTGGATACAGGGAAGAATACAGAATTGAGGCGATCTTTGCAACCAATTCAAAGCACATAAAAAGTTTTAAACAGTGTCTGTCACATCGTAAATACTCAATAAATTAGCTACTATTGATATTATGACTCTATCCCTAAATTTTGATCATCAGAACTGGAGTTAGCAGGTATATTAAGGAATACTAGGCAACTATGTGCCTTAGATCTCTGAGTGGAGAATGACTGAGGGAATAAAAGATTTAACAGAAGAGAATGCATATGACCTAGAACTTCCGCTCTCTGAAACTCCAGAAAGGATCTGAGAAAGTAACAGATCATCCATCCCTGAGTTAATGTTAGTGGCAGGACTGGCTTTACTGGCGTGCCATCTGTGCAGTCAGACAGGGCCCCCTGCTCAAAAGGGCTGCACACTCAAAGAATCTTACACTAGGTTTAGTTCTCTGCTGTCTTGAAATACTTAAACACTTCATTTTCATTTTGCACTGCACCCCACAAATTATAGAGCCAGTACTGCTCAGAGGTTAGGGTTGTAGTCATTTTTAGTTTCAGACTTGGGAGTCTTGGGTCCCTAAATAGGCTTTGCTATATTGTCTACAGAGACTAGCCCGGGTTAGGTACGTAACAGTGGAAGAAATGTAACAGAAAAGCTATGGGCCTTAAAATCAGAAAATCTAGCGCTTCATTCTGAATCCACCACTTATTCTTGGGCCAATCATCGGATTCCTGAGATGCGCATGGCTTTTCTAAGCCTCGGGTGAGATTAATATATGAAAATATTTTTTACGACATAAGTGCTCAAAAACATTAATAGATATGTACTAAGTTATTTGTAGAATGATTATTTCTGGTCAACCAAATTCTACCAGTCCATTCTCAGGAAAATGCCTGTAAGTGTTAAATAGAGAGTTATGGTGGCCACCAAGACCTTTAGCTTTTACCCAGAGTGTTCGGCATGAGTGCAAAAAAAGGACTTTGGGACATGCCTTCGCATTGAATGGAGCAGTATAGAAAAGAAAAAAAAAAAAAAAAAATATATATATATATATATATATATATATATATATATATATATATATATATATATATAAAGTCAGAGAGACTAGATTACAGATATTTATTAGGTAGACAGCCTATTACCTTCTCGAAGCCTCAAGTTCCTTATCTGTAAATTGCGTGGTTGTGGAAACCAAATAAGACCATGCCCAAAAAAAAACATTTGCGAATTTTTTCAGTATACAGACCAGAAAGAACTATACAAATATAAAATTATTAGTGCCCGTTACCCGGATTCTTACATTCCACAGTCTCTTCTCCTGTACCTCCCAATTATCATCTCTGCCTTCTCACCCTTTCCTCTTAGAAAAAGTCTAGTGGAATCTGGGGCCCACAGAGCCCTCAATAACAGAACATAAGTAACTTAGGACATGCAAAGGGGCACCCCGATTCATAAACTATCACATACGGCTAATAAAAAGCACTCCTGCAGAGGATAGATCCAACAAGAAAACCACACCCTCACACACATATTCCAGAGCCTGTGATAATAACAATGAGAATAGTGGACTAGGATCAGGTGAATGAGAACATGAAGAACCATCGCAAAGTCTGAAATCAAGAGATACAGAATCTGACCTCAATATTGGTCCACATCTTATGGCCACAACAATTCATTCTTATTAACAAGGACCCTCCGCCCTTCCCCTAAGGGATAAGGGCTGGGGAGGAATGTGGGAGGATGTGGGTATGAAAGACACTGCCCTAAACTGGAGGAGAGGGAAACTTTGGCAGAATACAGGGGACAAGCTATGGCTACGAATCTGGAAGAGGCTGAAATTTGTGTCATCTGTCACCAAGTCCAGCCTCTCCTTTGCATCCTTTTCTCACTGTGAGGTGCTGAATAGTCCCTAGCTCCAGCTGGCTCCCCCATCAAGTCCAGATGAAGCTGGAGGTAACTGAATCCAGTACCGTCCTTTCCTGAGAGGAGGTTATTGTTCTCAGAACATTTGAAATGTGCTTTCTAACTGGGGAAAGAAAAGAATTAGTAAGCAATTTGGAAGAGCTGTGTCATTGTCAAAGGATCTTCTATGACTGCTCTGAAAAAATATACACTTACATAACTCTACAGTATACAAAATTGTTTCGTATCCACTGCCATGCAGGTCCCCATCAGAAAATTGAGACAAAGGGTTCCGTTCATCTGAAGCCTTTCGATTTATTGCCCAGGGAGGGTCTTACCCCACGTGTACACTCTGCCCCAGTATTGGCACACCGTGGCCCTGGGAATCAGAGCAACTGATTCCCTAAATTCGTAGTACACCTAAATTCATAGTTAGTCCTCTAATCTGAAAGGTTATATCACGAAAACAAAGCCAAGCTAAGCTTCCTTCCATGCTCATTTGTGTCTGAGTTGCAGTCATAAACAACTTTAGGATCCACAGCCAGGCAGAGGTGGATGGCAAAGATTTCAGATATTCTTTTGGATGACTAACTGCTTGCTTCGATGAAAAGAAAAAAAATGGATGAAGGAATCCAGAGGGACCCATAGGACTGAGTAGTTGTTTATTCCTTAACTCCGGACAAATGCTTATCATCACAGCTACCAAAGCAGGAAATTACGAGGGTCCGGGGAAAGCTGCTATTTGACCTGAGCGTCCTAATTGCTGCACACACACACACTTAGAAATGTTGTTCTGAGGTTCTCAGCCTTGACTGCATTTGATGCTGATCATTTGATGGCACAGAATTAAAGACAACTAGAAATCAGTGTTCTTCATTACTGCCTTCATACTTCACTGAAGAACAAGAAGTGGTTAGGGGAAAAACTCATGAATAAAGAAATGTACTTTGACTTGAAGAATATACATCAAAGAATTCATCTGGGTGGATTTTTTTAAGTCAATATTGTATTTGCAAGCAATATTCCTCTCTTCATCACTCTGCCTTCCTGCAGCTGACCTTTTGTATGTGAAAGATTACCTATCGACCTATAAATAAGGTTTATACGATATTCTCTTGTCTTTGCAGCCTGTCAATGTAATCCTCAGGCAGCTGGATGTTGCTCTTTGCTACTCAATAAACCATAATTCTATCTTAGCAAACCCTTCACACAGCTGGATGGGCCCCACCCCCAACTGACAACCATCTTCCACTGACATTTGGGCTTGTTAGGCCTCCGTAGGAAGCCTGCTAACGGCAACCAAGCCATCTGCTTTCTCCAGTTGAGGATAATTCCAGGAGATTCTTCACTGGGACTTACCTCAGCAATTCAAGCTATTTCTTTCCCACCCCTAAATTCCTCTCTTTTCTGCATTCCCCTCTTCCACTTGGTTTGTGGGAGTAATAAAAGTCGCTTCTCTGATTATAAAAGCATTTGTTGGAGACCGCATGGCAAAGGGACAGAGGGCAGGGACTTGGGAGGCAGCAAAGAGTAGCAGAGAAGCACATAGGTTCCAGTGCCACCCGTCTGGGTGCAGGTGTCAGCCCGTGCCCTGTTTAGTTTTGTGTCCTTGGGTAACTGGCTTAATTTCTCTAAGTCTCATTTTTTTCTTTCTGCAAACTAGGAATAACATTGCCTGCATTCTTGAATTGTATTAAAAGAAGTACTTAGAAGAATGACTGACATTTAGAAAATGCTTAATAAATATTAGCAATTCTTATTAAATTCCTGACCCTGTGATTTACTAGCTAAGGGAGCCCATGTAAAGGACTTCATCTCTTTGTAACTCAGTTCTCTCCTCTGCTTAAAAGAAAAATACCTACTTTTTAAAAATGTTTTAAGGATTAATTTGATAATGATGATGGTAGTGGTGGTGGTGGTGATTGTGATATCTCCTTCCCCTTCCAATATTTCTGAGGTTTCGAAGGTTTTCTTTTGGACAGAAAACACTGATCAGCATTCAAACATGGAAATACATCATTTGTATTTCTCTAAGAACAAAGGCATCCTTCTTACTGAACTCCTGACACATCCAGAAAGGTTATTCCAATGAACAAAAGTATGTCATCCTGCAGAGTTCTAATGGAGGGCTCCCTTTAATGTTTATTTTCAACACTAGTGGTCCATAATCTCCCTTGCCATCATCATCAAAATTGATTTCAGTTCTTCACACCGCCAGCCGGTTGGCTAATACTTCCTACTTTTATGTTGATTCACAATTTAATGCTTTCTATCATACTTCATTGCATTGGAGTCTTACAGCAAACCAAGGAGTAGGCAGGGCAGTAAAAGTACATGCAGTTTATAGAAGTAACTTGGTCTTGGCCGTAGTCTCTGGTTACAGGACTCTTCTGACAGAAAGTTGCAGTGTCCCTACAGACTGTATTACTCTGATACTTTAGGTATTCACCAACGTTTGACTTCCTATGGTGGCTGAGAAAAGATACATAGTAGAGCTCATTTTTAGATGTTATGGCAGCTACGTACATGGTGGAAAGGACTGGTGCCTCCCCATTTCACCATCATTTTGGCTGTTAACTGGACAATGAATACAAACTCATTCGTTCATTCAATCATTCAACAATTATCTACTGAGGTAATCCTGGGCTTTGCTGTGGCCATTAGGTGTACAAAAGATGACAAGACAGATGAAGCCTCGGCCCTCTTGGAGCTTACACTCTAGTTGAGGAGACAAACAATGTTAGATAATGTCAGGTGGTGACAGTAGTATAAAGAAAAATAAAGCAAAGAAAGCAGAGAGTGATGTTTTAGAAAGAGTGGTTAACAAAGGATGGAGGGCCTTGTGGGATAAACAGGAGATATCTGTAGACAGCTCTTACTCACCTCAAAGAGCTCAGTCTTTGGGGAGAAAAGACTATCAGCCATTAACCCCCCAAAATAATAACACGTCTGTAGAGTTGTGTGGCACTGGTCATAGATGAAAGGAGTGACCCAATGCCTTGGGCTGGACTCGTCAGGAAAAACTTAGCTGAAATTTGAAAGATGATAAAATTTGAAAAGAAAGAAATAAGAAATTTTTTGTGAAAGAAAGAGGTGAGTAAATGTAAAGAATGTGAAAGGACTATAGTGGAGTAAGCACAGGATGGGGAGAAACTGAGTCCTAATAATCAAAAAAAAAAAAAAGATATATACTGGAAAGAAAAAACTTTGACTATATTTGGATGGGTTGAGTTTGATAAGATTGGAAAAGAAATAATTAAGGCTAAGGCAGGGGAGTTTAGGCCTGAGCAGAAGGGGGACATAACAATGACCTGGACTGTAGATTGACCAGCAGGGACTATAGATTGACCAGGAAGGGTGTCCTGCTAAGGGATAGCTGCCCTTATCCAGGTACAGTAATGGTGGCACCTAGAGAAGTAGAAAGGTAACGGGGGACACATTCCCAAAAAATGATCACTGTTATACAATTTACCTCTTGGTCAGAGATGGACCCAAGAAACTGCAGTGATTTTTGTGCACTCACCTCTAGTAGCCCCAAAGCCTTCTTTCCCCCAGTGCCTCCCATACAGAATCACTCTGCAGAAAGCACTCATCAGGAATTCAGTCTGGACCAGAAGTCATCTTACACAGGGATTATGATTATTGGGAAAAAATTATCAGCCATCTCCCTAAGAGTTAGTATTGTAAGTATCTAAGGATGTTGTCATGACTACGAGAATGTTTGGGCACAATGGAAATTATACAATTGCTTCTTTTATCAGTAATCTATCTAGCACAGCCAACTTAACCTGCCATTGTCAACTCTAAGACTATGTGGACAGGTTTTCCTTCTGAAACACTGATGCTCAGGATGAGATTTTCGCCTGAGCATGTTAGCTCCGGGAGGAGAAGGATCTCTTCTTGTCTAAGGGCCTGATCTTAAAGATGATGATGATTTTGTGCCACCAATCTCTCCTCATGTTCCCCTAATCTAGTCAGTGTGCTTTCTCCTGCAAGAAGCCCGGTCTTTTCCATCAGAGAGACAATTATTTGATCCATCAATTCATGTCAATATGTTCAGGTCTTGATATTCCTTCCAGGGGAATTTGCATTTTAAAAGAGGAGCCTAAAAAAAGGCAATGCTAAATCCAAGAATTCATGATAGATCCCAGGCATGGAAGGCTCTGAAAGGGAGAGAAAAGTCCCTACAAGATCCACTTAAATAGCATATAGGTAACCATCTACTCCACCCGCTCATTGAGTCTTAGAATTATAAGTTCACAGGATACACCTCCTTACGTGGTACGTGTATCCTCACCTTATTAATTGTGAAATAAGATCTGCCTGTCCTGAGTTCAGCATATTCAGAGCCAGCATAAAGGACCTTGTATGGAAGGAAAAGCCTCTCTGCAAGACGGGAAAATCCATCATCTTGTAGACCAGTTCATTTCCTCGATCAGGCTCTTCTTCCCCAGGAATCAAACAGACTTTAAATGCTGAGATCCTGTGCGTACATTAAAAACCTTAAACCAGCTGTAAATTACTCTTAAGTAAAAGTAGAAATTTAGTTCCTGGAGCTGAAGGACATAAGATGCATCCCTGCCACTTTAGTCTCTCCCGATGAGCACAGCCAGTCTCAGATGAGCCTGAGAGGAACTGAGTGTGAAGGTGAGGTTTCCAAGGCAGACAAGCACCCAGCAGTCAGTGGAGCTGGCCTGAGAGGGACAAATCCCTGGCAGGGGCAGCCTCAGGCACAGGCAGGAGGAGAGACATCTTAGCTGGCAGAATCTGAAAAGGCATTAGGCAAAGCTTCACCCTGCCAAGGAAAATAAGCTGCTGCCTCTTCCTCCATTACTGCAGTCTCAATGTTGGGAGGTTTAAACGGTATTTTTGTCCTTATAGATCCTTTTAGATTTGCAACTTTCCCTGAGAGAAGCCACACTCTGAGAGATTAGAGCTAACACAGGAGCTGTTTCCAGCTATGTAGGGAAGGGGGCAACTTCTGGAAGCAGAGATGGGCTGGAGGAGGCTGGCCAGTGCAGTGAGCCACAAGGACAGGCAGGACAGTGAGAGGGGGAATGGTATCACCTAAGTAAACCATAGTTACCAGATTCGGTGCCACTCCAGGATGCGGACCGGGTTTCTTTCATGACTATATCCCCAGTGCACAGCACAAAAAAGGTGCTCAGCGATTCGGGTTTTTTGTTGTTGTTCTTTTAGAAGATCCTGGCTGTTATCCAGACCTCTTGTGTACCTGGCTCTCACCACAATCTAATATTTGTTGAGAGACCCATTTTCCCTTGGTGTCTTCATTCACCTCATCTGCTTTATCCTTCACAATGTGTGTTCTTAGGCTCCAAACTAAGAACACAGACATTTGGAAACAGGCATGTTCTAGCCAAATGCCCCCACTGCTCCCAAACTCTTGGCTTGTCCATCTGGAAAGATGCTGACTTCTCTAGGAGCATGGCTACAGGAGGAATGTCCAGAGGACGTCTCAGCCATCCAGATCAACTAACTGGCTCAAGACTAGGGAGCAGTGAAGTGGCAGGAGATGTCACCACCCTATTCCACTGACCACTAATCCAGAGCAAAGCCTGTGTTCAATTCATCTTTGAGTCCCCACAGAGCACAAGGTCTACACGCAGTAGATCCTTAATGAAAATGTGGGCCTGGGTTTGAACCTTTCTGTTTGCATAGTGGAAGGAAAGCAACTGCTGTTTTTAGAGAATTATCCTGGGGTGTTATGGAGTATGAACACTAAAGTGACAAATGTTCTAAGGAAGAATATTTTCATCTCCAGCAGATATTACACAAATGTGCTGCTGCAGTTTAATCATGAGCTCACCCACAGCAAACACCCCACAACTAATGTCTAATTCAAGAGGAGGTGAGCTACTTCCTCACAAGTTTGAGATTTAAAGATAGCAGTGCTAGGAAGAGGGAGCGGGATGTGTGGGAGACACATGAAGGAAGAAATTAGGCAGCCTCTCTCACAAAGTTCACCCAGCACAGTCTCTCTGGACAAGGGCCAAACCACAGGAGCCACCAGGACACAGATTCACTGGGCAAGACATCAAGGAAAAGCTCTCTTTACATGAGAGTCAGACACCCAGGTTCTAGCCCTGGTCCTGCTATGAGGACTTGGAAGCAAGTAACCAAGCTTCTCTGGGGCTCAAGTAAAGTGGAGAGAAAAACGATGGCGTATTTCCTTTACAAGGTTGTAAGGAAGAAAAAGGAGGGAGAAGATGAGACAGGGTGCAGGAATGCTTTGAAAGGTCAAAACGGCAATCATGTGCAAGCTCTGCTAACTGTATGGGCCATTGCTGGACGACACTGGAGTGGGCAACAGGAATCATAATTTAGAAAGCACTTTCACTTTGCTTTACTTATGGACTCTTTAAAAATCCCTGTGAGATATTTACTGTTGGTTCTATTTTACAGATAGGAAACGAGGTTCAGAGATGACTGAATTGCCCAAACTCTGAAAATGGGATTAAGAAATGATCTTGGGGCAGGAGGACAGGAAAAATGCTTACCAAGCATCTACTTTTACTATATGGCAGACCTTAAACTAGATATTTTATTCATACAACTCATCTCACCTTCCAGTCTTCTCAAAGGGTAAGGCATGAGGATTTTGAAACTCAGAAATTATGCGGCTGATAGAACTGAGGATTGAAGCCAGGAATGTCAGACTCCAATCCAGTCCATCCCGCTGTCTGGCACACCACATATAAAGAGGCACATATATAGGGTGTGGATGAAGCCAAAGTAACTGGACCTCGTCTTCTGAGCACAACATTGACACCTTATTAATGTTTGCCATTTGGAAATTGTGATTATCTACTCGGGCTAAGTTGAAGTGTACCTAGGAAATAGTTTCCTAAATAATTAATGTTAGAAATGAGTTGTGGGGAAGGGTGTGCAAACTGTTTAAAATATTAACTCTTTTGTGACTTCCCTATGTAATTTGAAAGTAACTGCTTGCCACAAATTGGTAGTTGGATTAAAGTTATTCTTATATTAGCATCCAGGAAGGTCCTAAAAGATTGCCACTTGAATGCTCTGTTAGCAGTGAGTCTAACCTGGAGAGATCTTTAGGTTTTATAAGTCCTATTAGCCAATGTTATATAATGGAAAGAACATCACTGAGAGGCACAGGAGCCAGAGTGCCTGGGTTTTTCTTTCACCTTCTAGCAGACAAGTTAACTGAAAGTCTCTAAGCCCCAGATTCCTTATCTACAAAATGGAGCTAATAACAGTACCTTCTTCATGAGTTGTAGGCAGGATTAAATGACTTCAATGTAGGTAAGACATTTAAATGGTGCCCAAAGTGGTACGGTAATTGGTAAGAATTAACTATTATTCTTTCTGGGTCAAGTCTAGAAATTTGAGCACTGTATTCACTTTCTGTGAGCACTGTCTCCCTCATCTATAAGAAGGAAGTCCTAATTGTGTTCATCTTAGAAACTCACTGCAAAGTCCAATGAGATAATATGAAATAACTTTGTCAGTGATAAGTGCTTTACAAATATAAGGCAAGGTTATTCTCCAGTCTTTTCTTGTTAGAAGTCTGGGTCAGAAAATGTGAGCTGTAAATTAGTTCCTAGGACTTTGGTTATTTTCTAAACAGCAATCCTCTGGGCTATTGCCATTTTAGCCAGCCTCTCGCTTGGGCCCAAGTCAGACACTGGTCACTGGGGTCCCCAAGCAGGAAAGGACAGCCGTGAAACTTGCTCCATGGTCTTTTTAAAGTCTTTCTCTGAACCTAAGTGAAGCAGCAAGCAGCTATTACCTTTCCCCATGGTGAGAAGGACAAATTCACAGTTGTCTCCAGAAATCCTTCTCACGAGGTCTCTATAGCCCAATGTGCATGACAGGTTATGAATTGTGTAATCAGTTTCCAGGAACCTGGAATGTAGCACTTCTCGTATCTTGGTGTCTTGGGGAAAATTCCAACTCTGACATCCTATTACACTAAGATCTGCCCTAGACACTAAGGGATCCTATAGCATGCTCCGAATTGAAAGGACAAATAACAATAGTGAGAGCTACACAGTAGCCCATCACAAACTTATTCTTTGACATTCAGGCTTGTTTTATCAAAGGTTTCTCTTCAGTTTAGTTCCCTTTTGATTCAGAGTTCCATGAAAGCACATGATCTCTTTTTACATAAACATGGTATGTATAGAGGTTAATGGTTGGGCTAAGAGTAGGAATCTTATCTTGTTACTGATATATTCTGTACAACTGCAAGGTAGTATTCGGAGCTTCTTACCTTACCTCTCCAGGGCATAAACTAAAGGGGGCCATTTTAGGATGGCCCCCTTTAGTTTATGCCCTGGAGAGGTAAGATATTTCTACTAATATCAAGATACTAGTAGAAATTGAACCAAAGTTCACTTGACACAGTGTATCTTTTCACCAATGTGGTTCTGATTTTCTGTACAGTAAACTTTCTGATATATATTGTGGTAGGGGAATATGGAGGGTGCTAACAGAATACTCTGCCTAAGAGAGTGTTTGCCAACCATGTCTTAAATAGTAACAGCATTTTCAGAAAACTAGTGTAAAGTGGACTAAATATTTTAGCTCCTAGAGGGCTTCCAAGGTTGAACTAGGAAACATTAAATTCAGGAGATACTTTACAATAAAGGAAAAGCCCAAAGTCGATGTTTAGGGAAAGGCAGCATACTATTTTCGTCTCTTCAACATTTACAATGAATAATATCATGGTAAAGGTTCTGAGAATCTTGGAGGAAAGAACTGCTTTATCTTATTAATCTAGCATTTCTCAAACTTACTTGACATTGTAGCCTTTCATTTGTAAATGAAGCATTTATATCATCTGGAATTAGTGTTGCTAGAGAAATGCTCAGAGTTTCTAAGTTTAAGGGCATCTTAGAGATCACAGAGTTTGACCCCCACCTCCAATTCTGCACCCAATTCCAATGTGTGGGTTTTCAAGCAATTCTCAGATACCAGCTGGTGTCCTACAGTTCAACTCAATTCTGATACTCTGTACCTGGAGATAACGTCAGATCCCACAAAGTAAGGGCTCAGTCCTACCAGACTGCTCCCCCTTAAGACACCAATCACAAGTCCAAGTTCTCAACTGTGTTTCTGACTGATTGGCTATAGATTGGAGGTTCCAATGACCCCTCCTTGGGTTCAGTTAATTTGCTAGTGTGACTCGCAGAACTCAGAAAAACATTTTGCTTACTAGATTCCTGACTTATTATAAAAGGATATAATTCAGAAACAGCCAGAAGGAAGAGATGCGTAGGGCAAGGTATGGGGAAAGGGTTCAGAGCTTCCATGCGCTCACCAAGCCGAACACTCTCCCCAAATCTTCACATGTTCACTAACCTAGAAGTTCCATGCCAGGAAGGGGGACAAAGACCAAATATATATTTCTTATTATAAATCACACTATCACACCCTGCATGAAGAAACCCTTCCACATAGTTAGACACATTTCCAGAGGTAGGGAACCAAGCGCTTATGGTTACATTCCATTCCCCTGTTGGGAAACTTTCATAATGAATGAGAGTCAGTCATTATGGCAAGAGCATAAACTTTAGAGTCAGAAAGGTGCGGATTCAAACTCTAGTTCTTCCCTCCTTAGGTGTGGCTTTGTGAAAGTTACGGGACCTCTCACAGCTGAGCCCCCTCCACTCTGATATGAGACAGTAATATACCTGTCTCCTAAGGTAGAGGAGAGGAATAAATAAAATAATCAATGTTAAGTGCTTGGTGGGGTGCCTGGTGCACAGGAAGTGTTCAATAAATGTTGACCATTATTATTATTAATCTCATAGCTCCTTTCCAGAGCAGCACAGCACAAATCTATTGCCATTTCCACCTGGCAGCCCTTCAGAATCTCAGGCTTCTCTTCCTAAGCAAAAACCCTATGTGTTAGATAATATGGTCTTGACTCCTCACCCCATCAGCAAAAAAAAAAAAAAAAGAGCATATGTCGAAAAATAAATGTATTTATTTATAAGGTAGATATATATACAACGTACTAATTTGTACATTACAAAATATACATAAAAATAATATTTTAAAGCATAAAATAAAAATGAATTAAATAATATGCTTTTACTTTTATATCTTGTCTTATGTGCCATTTCATATGGCACAAAAAGCCAATTTTGCTCTCACTAAATATAATAACAGTATTCTAGAGAAAGCAATATCATAGGATGGGCTTCATTATTTTTCAATCCTCAGTTTAACACTGAGAAAGGCAATTTACGGGCAATAACAATACTAGAGTTCAGTGGCTGTCAAAGCTGAGGACAAAACTTCACTGAATTACGAAGATCCAATGGAAGACAAGCTTTTTAGCTGCACTCCTTGAGTCATCATACTTGGTGTTCAGTTCTATATTTTATGCAAATATTTTTATAAAATTTAGCCGGTATATTTCCTTTCCTAGGATCAATCAGCTGTTCTTACCAACAACATATAAGATGCTGCATTTTTATATCTCTAATGAAAGTATTCAAAACTCAATACAACAACTTAAATGGGTTAGAAAGTAGTATTTCCTTGTTTTCAAAACATGAAATATGAGAATTTGTACAAATGATGACATGTATCATTTTCAGCAATAAATTAACCATTTCCATCCATGTTTTCCAAATGCTCTCTACAGCACAGATTTTTTCAAATGCTGTTTTATTCTTCCTCATTATTATTACATCACCTTTCTCTTAAAGAGACAAATCACATGTGTCTAATTCGAAAATATCTGCTTTACAGCGTTATTTGACAGCCATTTGTCATCACAGAAAAAGTCAACAGATTTGGATCACTTATATTTTTGTAAAAAAAAAAAAATGTGTAAATCATCATCAACTTGGTCAATTCTCTGTAGAAATTCCCCTTGAGATGACCAACAAACCTCTATGTGGTAATACAATCAAGACCCAAAGACTAAGCAGAATCAAGACTGGCAAGAAGGTTGATCCAGACAAGTTTATCAGAAAATGCAGAAAGAAATTAGAGAAAGGGTGCAGGATGAACCTGGGACGTGTAGATGTAGCTTCCAGTGGTTCTAATAAGGCATAAGGAGCCTTGGGCAGTAGATAACAGGCCAGTTCATTCAGGTATCATGGAGGCCCCACAGAGGCAACAGGGAACTGGACAGGGGAATAACATACCCAAGTGGGGAAGGCAAGACATGGTCCTAGGGGAACAGGGATATCAGGCAGGGTCTCAATTTTAACAGACAGAATATAAGGCTGGAGCATGACCAGTAACAGGCCTTGAATATGGGTGCTAAGGTTTCTTGCAAGGTAAATCTTATCATTTCCCTGGGAGATAAGGATCTGAGTCCTATATCCTTTAAGGCCATACCTCTTTAGGCCATACATCCTAAAAAGTGGTAGAGCCAGGACTTGAACCAAAACCAGAGCTGCTGGTTTTGAAGCTATATTGCATGCCCTGAGAATAGGACCAGAGCCCAGTTGTTAAACCAGAATAATAGGTCAAAACAGAATCTGCAGACATGCTAATACGGCTGAGCTCTTCAAAATCCTGCCCTTGGGCTCATTAAATTCCCCCTGATTGCTAAGGAGTCTGGTTTCCATGGAGACTGAGGCAAGTTTGAGCTGAATATGAATTAATAGTTACAGTTGTGAAGGCATGAGACTGACGAGGCAGGAAACCAGGCTCTCCTACTGTCTCATGTAATTCCTTACACAGAATCATTTCACCAAAAGAGAAACTGAGGCTCTGAAAAGATAAGTGAACTGCTCAGTATCAACCAGCTAGTGAGAGAGAAGGCACTCAGATTCAAAGTCCCTAATCTTAAGTCTAAAGCCCTTATCATTGTACCACAGCTTCTTACACACATTCCCATCTAACTCCAAGACTGTGTGATTCTACACCTAACCAACTCTTTAATGATTCAGAAAGTGCATGTTAGCATCTTTTATAATGGTATATGCAGAGATATAAATTCCCACTCAATAAGGATCTGTAGTTAATAGAAATCTCGATAAAACTGAACCTCAAAAGGTAAGGAGTCTTTTCATAAATTAATTAAGCATAGTCTATTCTTCTTGTTATTCATCACTGGATAACTAAGTTCTCCCAGAGTGGTCAGTAAGAAGGAGTTCATTTTATCTAGGGGACTAGAAAATGTAATTAAAAATATAAAAATTTTTTAAAAGAAAGAAAAAGACATTAGGTACAAACAAATCCTATACCATGGGAAACCAATTATAAGGTAGAAAAAGAGTTCAAGTTCAAATCCTCAGCCTTGGCTTCTAGAAAATGTATTTTGGCAAAAATGATAGACTCCCTGCTCTGGACACACAATGGGCAGCATCCCCATCCTAAATCAAATTTGCCTAAAGCATCTCAACAAGCCATCCAGGCCATGACATTAACTACGGTTCTGCCTCACTTCACAAACTTAAAAGAGAGCTGGTTTGCACAGTCTCAGATCTGATCTTTCCCTGACATGGTAGATTTGGGGTACAATAGAGATAATTACATTCTTGGTTAACATATGTGATGGAGAGGAACATTTTATACTTCCTAAATTTTCCCAGTCCAGTGGTTATGCAGTAGGTTTTCAGTAATCACCCACTGGTTTGTCCTGACCACTAATATGAAGTCTCGGGGTTTGGAGATGGTGAAAACATGGGCCCGCTCTGACCAGGGAGTCCCCACATCTTCTTACTTTCCCCTTCAACATTCAAAAATAGCTTCCAATCACCTACCCATCAAGTCTACACTTCTCTGCCTAGTTTTAAAGGTTCTTGAGAAACTGCCTCCTCTTTCCCTTTCAGTTCTATCTCCCTCTGTGCCCCGCCTCCCACGTCAGTCCTGTCGTCTAGCTACACCCTCTCACTGCTCCAGTTCAGGCCAGCAAGCTCTATACTCTTTGAAATCTGGTTTGCTCTACTTCCTACAAATCCTCCATGACAATTCCAACTCACACTGCTTTCCCCTTCTCTGACTTCTGAATTCTAGTCACAGTCATACAGTTTAGTACTAGATCAGTCTGAGTATTTCATCTGTACTAGTCTTAACTTTTTGATTTACCTACAAGCTCCCTGAGATAGGGCATGGTCTTTGGCATCCTCTCTTGGATGGAATGGAGATTATATGAAGAAAGGCATATAGTCCATGCAACACAAGTAAACATACACACTGTTAATTTAAGAAAAAACAACCCACCAGCACTCCTGAAGATTAATGAAAGTATTAGTGATGTTTAGAACAATGAGCTTTAGACGTGGGGTCACCCGTTCATGAAAGGCAAGTGTACTATCTTGTTAGGTAGCAGGACATAGTGGGACCAGTTCCCAGCAACTGAAGGACCCTCACTAAATTCATCCTGACAGGAGAGGTGCCTATTTTTGTTATTGTAACCAAAAAGTCAGGCATGAAAGGTGTTAACACCAGCTCAGAATGTGCAACTGGCTGTTGAGAGGAGAGAACTGTGAGTCAGTTACCTTTCTACAGGAGATCTATTTGCATAACTAATATTTGCTGACATTTCACCCTCAGGCCTCTACCTATTTCTGAAGATAAACCACATTTGAGTGAATCAAAATAATTTTGCAGCAGGCAGTTGACTAAAGCAAATCCATTGAGACATAGAGCTCCTAGCTGATTACCCACTTCCACCCTCCATCAGACATGAATTTATTGATCAAAGGGGAAAAGTGAATTGAAAACTAAGTGTTCATCCGAACTCCATTTCCTGAGTTATCTTGGGGTTATAAGAGTCTCAGGTACAGAGTTATCATCAGTAATCTATCTTACTAAATGGTCACTAGATCTTTTTAAGTGTCTTTAACTCAGTACTACTGGAATAATTTTAGCCATGTTTTCTGTGTGTTTTCTTTTCTAGAAAGACCAAAGATTTCAGTGTGCATATATAAACATTTATAGATACCCTATAGGTACAGTGGCTTTGGAAGCTCATGCTATTGATATTAAATAGTGCATTTGTACCTTTCTCATTGACAATCAGAAATGCTTCTCTCCAATTATATAAATTCTTAGGTGTGATGAACATATGTACATAGCACTTGGCACATTGCCTGGCCTGATAAACATCAAGCACATCATGTGTGCCAACTACTGTGCCAACATTGCATTTTCAGGAAAAATATGATTTATGCCCTCATGCCACTCACAGTCTGGTTGAAGAGACAGACACTAAATAAATAAATAAATAAATAAATAAATAAATAAACAAACCGACAAACACAAATTTATATATCGTTCCAGAATTTAATGAGTGCTAAAAATGAAAGTGCTAAAAAGAACATGATTATATTGGGAATAAATCAGGGGGCTTAATTTAGATTGGCAGTCAGGCAGCTCTTCTCTGAAGAAATTATATTTGCAGCCAAACCCTGAAGTTTAAATTGAGGTTGGCCAAGTGAGGAGTGCATGGTGAGCCTTCCAGACAGAGCATGTGCAAATGCCTAAAGGCAAGCAAGAACCGAGCACATCTGAGGAACTGAGAGAAAGCCACTGGTGCTGAAGTGTATTAGGAGAACGGCATGAGATGATGGGGCAAGAGTAGGCAGTAAGGAGTATAAATTTTACTATGGGAAAGAACTAAAAAAAAAAAAAAAAAAAAAAAAAAAAAAAAAAACAGAAAAAGTAAAAGCAATCTGACTTACTTTTTTTTTTTTTTTTTTAAAGAATTCTGTGTGCTATGTAGAAAATGGATTAGAAAAGAAGCTTAAATGTGTGGAAAGCAAGAGACTACCATAGAAATCTAGAGAAAAGATAACGGTTGCTTGTTCTAGCGTGGTGTCAGTAGAGATGGAAGAAATTGTGTGGAATCAAGAAATATTTGGGAAGTAGAAGTTAAGAGGACTTTGGAGATGGATTGGATGTTGGTGAATGAAGGCGAAGAAGTCAAGTTTAACTGTCACATTTCTAACAAACAATTGATAGACAGGAGTGCTATTTATGAGGAAGAACTAAGGAGGAGCAGTTTATTGAAAGTGATGGGGGAACAAGTTTAGATTGTTATATTAATGAAACAGTCAGAAGGATACGTGCAGTAAACTTTAATTAGAGGCAGAGCAGAAAGGTCAGGAGTTAAGTACGAATCTAGGCATTGTCACCATATGTCGATAGTACTTAAAGCCACAGGAAATGACATCTTCCTAGTAAGATTAAAGAGAAAAAAGGCAAAAGGTTCAGAACACATATAGAGGAGGGGGAGTCAACAACAACAAAAGGAGCAACAGAGAAAGAGGAGAAATAACAGAAGAGTGTAATACCACAGAAACTAATAGAAGAGAGAGACTGGCAAAGAGTACCGAATTCTCCTAAAAGGTCTAAAATATGAGAATTTAAATTGTTCATCAGATATATTGGTTGTGGGTTGATGACTCGAGAACATGACAAAAGTAGTTTCGGTGGAGAGGTGTAGGATAAAAACAAATTGGAGCAGGTTCGATGAATGGAATATAAGAAAATGAAGACGGCATATGCAGACAACTTTACTATAAATGAAGGAAAAGAAACAGGACTTGGCTGAAACGGGAGACAAATTTGGGGTAAACAGAGACAGCAACTATCAGTGAATCCATGCAAAATATGAAATTCGGTATTTGTCTTAGCATAGGTCCTCCTGAGCGAGGACTTAATACAAGTAGTTTATTTTTACACCCAAATCCAAGGAAAGAAATTAGATGACTAAGCAAAAGAGAACATAGAAAGATAAAGAACCAACTCAGGAATATATTACCAGTTGATCATCAGGAAATTAGAGCTCAGTCATGCTGGAGGCCCTTTAAGGTGTCATTTAGAATATATTCAGAACCATTCACTTGGGAAATAAAAGAGAAGAGTTCAGTCAAGAGTTGCCCTATGGAGTGCTAACGTCTTTGCACTTCTCGACTTGCACATGCCTTAGAATGGGTGAGCAGATTCCTATCAGTGTCTCACTCACAGGTGGCACAGAAGTCCAGAACAGAAAATGAGAGACACTAGAATAGCTGCGGTCAGTGTCTGCCAAGTTAAATCTGTATGTAGCTGGTTACTAGAGTAAAAGACGGTAACAGCTAGAGGAAAAGATGAACCAACAGGATGTGAGGTAGGGCACAGAGGTGTCTGATACAATGTGTACTTTGATATTCACCCACTCCGCATCCTTTCCAGTCTAGAGATAGGAAATGGCCTAATTTATGCCAGAGTTGGCATGCTGGTTCACCTTATTCCTGGCCTCCAGACACCCCTGTCTCTGTTTAAGATTACTCCAAGTAGCAGTAATACTTAACTGTTATATAAATAAACAAAATAAGAGATTTAATACATTTTGGTGAAAGAAGTAAATGTTTCAGAAACATTTAGAAACGTTTAGAAACATCAACCAATTACCCAATATTTTATGAACACATACTGCATTCCAAATCTGCACACAGCATTATAGATCAGCGGTCCCCAACCATTTTGGCACCAAGGATCAGTGCTCCTATGAGAATCTAATGCCTGAGGATCTGAGGTGGAGCTGAGACCATGATGCTAGTGCCGGGGAGCGGCTGCAAATACAGAAGCTTTGCCCACTTGCCCACCACTCACTCCCTGCTATGTGGCCCAGTTCCTAACAGGCCATGGACTGGTACCACAGAGGTTGGGGACCCCTGGTATAGATTGTCAGAGAATATTAAATATGGTCCTTGGGTTGACGTCTCATTATGGGAATACTGCAAAGACACATAGGAAGAGATCAAAAATAGAAGGATAGATATGATTAAATAATAAATGTGGAACAGAACCATGTCAAGCTAGTATGTTTTTAGTTACTGCAATGTTTCTGTTGACAATGAACAGACTCTCAGAGATTATGAAGAACAACCATGAAACCTATTTGTTCTGAACGACACTTCAAACTCCAAGGTTAACAGAAGCTACCTCTGGGTATTGAAACTAGAGATGATTTTTACTTTCTTCTATAGATGTTTTCATATTTTTCATAAGTCCCATAATAAATATGCATTACTTTTACATTCAAAGAATATATTTTTTAACATAACCAAAGATACAGAGCAACTCTCATACATTGCTGGTGGGAATACCAAATGGTACAGCCACTTAGGAAAACAGTTTCGCACTTTCCAACTAATTTAAATATACATTTACCATGTATATTTACCACCCAGGAATCCCACTCATAGATACTTACTCAAGAGAAATAAAAATGTTCCCAACCCCTCCCCATCTCTCTCTCGCTCTCTCTCTCTCTCACACACACACACATGCACAAACTATACACAAATGTTAAAGCAGCTTCTTTTATAATCACCAAAACTGCAAACAACCTATGTGTCCTTCAACTGATGAATGGATAAACTGTAGTATATCCATACAATGGATATTACTCAGCAATAAAAAACAACGAACTACTGATATACACAACATGGAAGAATCTCAATGCATCATACTGTGTGAAAAAAGACAAATTCAAAAAGCTGCATAATACATGATGGCACTGATATGACACTTTGGAAAAGGCAAAATTATAGGAACAGAAACTGACCAGCAGTTGCTATGGATAGGAGGTAGAAGGAAAGGTTAACTACAAAGGGGCAACACAATGTAGTGTGGAGGGTGATGGGACTGTTCTGTATCTTTAGTGTGCTGGTGGTTATACAGTCTTAACTCATATCTCTATCATAGTTCATTTTTCTGTGTGTAAAATTTTAAAAATAAGCAATACAACAAATCCTCAAAAAAAAAAAAGCATGTTAAAAACCCCTTACCCTAAATTAAAAAAAAAAAGGGAGACCATCTCAAGGGCAGTTGAAGAACATAATCAAAAGAACTGACCAATACGTGTTCTATGTGGATAACTGGGAAACGAGAGGAACTAAACACTTGAGAACCATTACAGATAACCCATAGGCAGAACTCCCTGACTCTCTGAATATAGAAGCAGAGAAGAAGACACCAAAGTCAACTCTAAAATCCGAAGCCCAAAAAGACACATAATCCTTCACAACGATGAGTGTAGCAGTGAAAGTTTTTAAATTGCAAGTTATCGTGACCAACTCTGGCTTAGGTAAACCACACACAGAAAAGGTCAATGGGAGTAGGGAGGTACTGAAAGGATTCTGAGTAACTCACAGGAGGGAGGAAATGCTGAAGAACAGGGTGTCAGACAACTCTCATGTGCCACTTCAAAACACTCTTCACCACTACTGTGGCAGCCAATTCCACCCAAATTTCAACCAGTTTAATGCAGGTGCAACTGGACAGCACCCAGTCTGGCCTTGTATACTATTCATTTCCTATCCTGGGGATTCTTCTGTAACACTCTAAGAGATGTCCGGCAGAAACTTACTGGGCACTCGCAAGTGTGCAAGGCAGAAGTGGAGAGTTAACACCGTGGGGACACATTTGACCAATAGAAAATAGTAGTCACTGGACAAATGCCCCTATTTGGAGCAACGGTTCTGAGATTTCCCTTTTGAAAATGTCCTAAATCAAGTCCTTAGCATTAAGGACAAGTCACCAGTAGTGGTGGCTAACTCGGTAACTCATCCTTGTATTATCTTTCGTCCCTCTGTTTCATTCTCCCCGCCGCGAACTCTCTGAACTCATGTTATCAAATGTACTACCTACATGCCAACCTTCACCTCGGGCTCTGCTTCCTGGGGAACCCAGGCCAAGCCAAGCAGACCTTAGGAAGGATCCAATGCTCTGGAAATTTCAACTGTAGAAATTTATGAACCATCTCTTAAGGGTGACGGCATCAGTGGACTCAGCACTAACTAAACTCCAAGCTTTTCCTAGGAGAGAGTCTGGCCCACATTAGATCACATGCATACTCTGGGTTGAAAGGGCTTGGATCTCATGTTGTAATCTCAACAGAATCATTTAAAATGGGGAAGGAGCAGTTCCCCCCAAAGAGTATGAACAGGTTAGAAACAAAGAATGATTTAGGAAAACTTTGTTATCTAGTTGCAAATTCTTCTGGATCATATTAATTTCTCAATCTTAAAAGTGGGGGGGCATATTGAAGCATACTTGCCCCTTTGTTCCTGAAGTGAAGGTTTCATTTTTCTAAAGAATCAATAGCTTACCAGACCTTAGTTTGAGCCTTAAAATAGAAAACAAGAGCATGATTCGGGTATATTATGGGATTTTCTGGTAGGTTTTTTTCATAGCTCAGAATTGGTATTTTAAATTTGGAAAGCTTATACTTTAGCAATTGTTAAAATAGCCAGCTTTATTTTTACCTCACTCTCATTTTTTCTCTCTCTAGGTTAATATCCAACACAGGTATTAAGCACTTGCCAACTGTTCGCAAGATTCAATCTCTCCAAAAGGTTCTATTGTAAGTTTTTACTTGAAGAGTTACCAACTCTTTACTCAACAGCTGTCTTGCCCAACAGTCTCTGTGCCTGTAATATGCATTGTTTAGTCTACATCTTTCAAATATGTTGCTCGGGGTAAGCAGAGACAGAAAGACACCATCAAGAGTCCTTGGTTTCACCTGAAGGCTAGCTAATCTCAGTTTGGAGGAAGTCAGCAGGCTCCTCAAGAAGACAGATGTCAACAGCCAGCTTGTAGCAAATCAAGAAGTCTCTCCTCTCTTCACTATTCAATGCCTTGTATTCCTTCCCCCTGTAACTCTCCCATCTTCCACCATCTTCTCCTTGTCCCTCTAGAATTACCATGCCCTAGGCACAAATAAACCATAAATGAATCTGACAAATTCATACATTGTATGACATCATGTATTTGCCTTTTGCCAAGACATCTGTATTGTGAAAGAGGAAAAAAGGCAATGTATAGTGACAAGTTTATTTTCAAAACTATAAGAATCTGGACAGACCCAAAAGGAAATGTTAGGAAAGGGACATAAGGAACTAAGAAAGGAGGAGGGGTAAAAATTGGGAGGGACAAAGAAAGATAGAAAATCTCACCAAATTTTTCAAATTGTTCCAAGCAGTTTACTCCTTCTACATTTATATGTTAAACCAGACCCAAAAGGGATTCTTGATGGGAAGATGAGGAACACAAAGAGAAAAAAATGAGACTTTCTCCATCCTTTTGTTCAGGAAGAGAAAAAACAATGACAACATTTTTCTGTGACCCAAGGAGAAAAGAAAGAAGAAAATTAGCTGTAAGATGAGAGAAAGATAAAGGCCCAAGTAAGGTGATTGGAGAAGTTTTATATGGAGATGAAAAGTTGGCTTAAGTGTCTTTGTCATACTGAGCAGACACCAACTGTGGAAGCAAGGATAATAAGTGAATATGTTAGCACCTTAACACAGTGAAATTAGCTAAGAAAACTTTCAGAGAGTAGATACTGCATGTGTAAAATTCCATTGTTAATAACTGATATACTAAAAATAAATTAGATGTCACTTATTTCTCAAACCCTGAACTCATCATCCTTCAGAACAACTCTTTAAACATTACCTCAGCTAAAGACCACATCCTGCCAAGTCAACTAAATGTGAGAAGGGTACATGACTGGAACTGACAGAAATATCTAACATGTCTGTACTTTCTTCTAGAGACATTCAAGACAACATAAACATCCACACAGTTGAAAGAAATTCTTTCGTGGGGCTGAGTTTTGAAAGTATGATTCTGTAAGTAAAGGGAAAAAACCGAGTGGGGATAACATTTGACTTTTCATTTAATCATCTTTCTCGTAATAGGATGGTCCTTTTTTGTTTGGGTAACTTCAGCATTTCGCCATTTAAATTTCTCCCTAGTTCTGTGTTTTTTCTCTCATTTCCCATCTTTACATTTCAGAATCACAACATGGAGTCGTGTTAATAATTTATGATTCTGTGGTGTGATTCAAGTATTTAAAATTGCTCTTTGAATGATGGTCTCCTGTGATGCAACATCTGTTCCGAAGGACAGAATAACTCATGCATCAATAAAGCTAGTTATTGCCTGGCAAGGCTTTTGTTGCCCCAAGAAAAAGACAGGAAGGAGGCTGAATCCAGGAAAATATGGATATTCCCTCATAACTATGCCAAGCAGCTCCTGCTCAGCCCCATGCTGAGCGTAATATGACTTCTCATTTTCTTGGAACAACCACGTTTTTTAATGAGCTTGAGTTACTCCCTCTGCCTTTTGCAAAAGTTTTTAATGTACTCTGTGTCATTAATGAACTACCTTGTAATCTTTTGTGCCAGTAGCCTATGTGGCAGTTTACCCACTTCTCAAGATGTCCAAGAAATAGGGCACCAGGGGCTACACAAGTGTTTGTGGGATCCTTAGACGTTAGATGAACAGAATGACATTTGGGGAACTGGTAAATGGAATTACGTCTGTAAGGGAAGCATGTTATCTTTCTATTTCACAAATTGTTGCATTTTTAAAGTGTGTGTGTATGTGTGTGTGCATGTGTTTATATGCCACTATGTACAAAAGGGAAGTTCCAGTCTGGAAAAAATTTTCAGCCTTTTCAAAGCAATAATATGATTCAGAGACCCAGCAAGAGAGAGAGGGAGACAAAGAGAGAGGAGAGGGAGAAGGAGAGGGAGAGGGAATGAGAAATAGTAGAGATGAAGTCGTCAAAGAAAAAAACTAAGTACAGTATTTGATTACAGAAAACAAGGGAAAAGGTTAAAAGAGACTAGCAAAGGAACTAGATGTTTAAAGGGAAAAAGAAAATCGAAGGCATGTATTCAGAGTACACAGTATTAGGACAGAAATTATAGGTAATACCTAATCCTTTCATTTAGTATGCTCATGATATTTGGAATTTGTATGTGTGTGTTGCAATGAGTTAATAGGGGTGTGGGAGGTATGAGAGAATGGGAAAGCCAAAGAAATTAACTAAAACACAAATAAAATTAAACGTGCAAAATAAAAACAATTACTCTAAGAAAAAAGAAAGAATAATTTATTCTGACTGGCCTGTGAGGTGAGGCTGAAGGATAAGTTAAAAATAAGGAAAATGAGGCTGAGAAAGGAGACTTTAATAGATGAGTGGGATTTTGCCAGAGCACTGACAAAAGGCAAGCAGAGGAAACAGAATCATCAAGGCCAGGAAGAGAAGGAGGAAAGAGAAGAAATACAAAAGGAGCTTTTGGAAACTAGTGAGTATCTGATAACAGGCCGAATAGATGTAACACACAAATGCAACAGTTAAAGGACTCCTGGGCTACATCATACAGGCAGAAGATTAGCGATCAATGTAGTCAGTTATACCTGGATCCTTGTGCTTCTTGAAATCTTGCTCTAATCATATGTGCCATTTTTAAACACAGTGATTCAAAATTAGTTAATCTTAAAACATGGCAAACTTATCAACAGAATATTTTTCTAGAAAAGTATAATTAAGCGGAAGGGTCCTAATGTCATTCTCACAGTTTTGTGTGTTGACATACATCATTTTTGTCCAGAACATAAGACAGAAGGGAAGGCATCCTGATCTTCCTAGTCTTACCTCTTCTTAAGTAGAGACAGAGAACCTGACAAAGAATTTATGATGGACCCTTACAAACCTAAACCTACAGAAGAAATTTACAGATCATAACTGTTCTTCACTGACTCCTATTCATGCATGCTCTGTGGTCCCCCAGAATTTAGAACATACTTTCCTAAAGAGGATCACTTTCTTAAG
Organism: Pteropus medius; assembly: GCF_902729225.1. Lineage (NCBI taxonomy): Eukaryota > Metazoa > Chordata > Mammalia > Chiroptera > Pteropodidae > Pteropus > Pteropus medius. The sequence continues at coordinate 34,200,684 of NW_024349800.1, forward strand.
AGTCAACACTTTTCAGACACGTCTCTAAAGGTTATATTCACATTTGTGAGAACAAAATCTATTGCTCTTAACCTCAGATGGTTCTTAATCTATAAATAATAGAATCAGAAAATCTATACTCAACCAACACAGCTTAAGACTCCAATTGTTCTTAGTTTGGGTGTTACAACTGGATGCAGGAGCACTTTCCCCCACTGGAGACATCAAAGGGCACTCAGAAAAAAAAAAAAAAAAAGCATGGCAAAATGGCACTGATGACTGAAAAGGTTTTCTATGCATTGGCATTTTTTGAAATCCTGAGACCCCATTCATTTACTTACTTACTTACTTACTTACTTACATACACATACGTACATATACACACACACACATACACACACATTATACACACACACACACACACATACATATACATCCAACAATGAAGGATTATCAGACACTTGGCTAGTGACTCAGAGAGAAATGAGCAATAAAAGCCTACTGTGTGGAGGCCTCTGAGCCCTTCCCCACCCCCACCCTGCCTGTGCAACCAGAGGTTACAAATGGGGAAAGCATCTAGTTATAGCCAACCAGCATAAAGGCCTAATTCAGACAAAGTGAAATGAGATTGTACTTCATGTGTGTTTCTTCCCTTCCTCAGTTGGCTTCTGTTTCACTTGCCTGCCCATCAATGAGATTTAATGGGCCAGGTCCCTCTAGCACCTTCATTCTTTGGGCTAAGGGCAGACTCTGCTTCTGGAGCCTACTGAGCCTCTACTGAGTGAACACACTAGGGACACAAAAGATTAAGAAAAACCATGATTCAGTTAGTCTTTAGCTGACACTCTGCCCAGGTTATTGTCATCATCTTCATCATCAGGTTTTAAAACCAGCACTATCTCTCTTAAGAGACTAAGAGTATACTTACTAAATGTTAGCTTCTTTGTGTTATTAGTTTGAGAGTCCGACAAGCTAACATAAACCCCAGGGCAGGAGTTCTGAACATAATTTGGTTTTTGTATGATGATTTATTATAGACATCAAAAATTGCCACCACCACTACCACCCCATTTCATGGTATTTGTTGATTGCAAAAATCCATGAAGACAAAGGGCTACTTTGAATACAATAATTCTTTTAAATTAGTTTGTATATTATTAATCATAGTGACATATTTTTTCAGGACATATATATGCCATATATATATATATATATATATATATATATATATATATATATATATATATATATATATACATATAAAATATCTAGTCTATAGAAAAGCGGATGAAATTGTATGAATTTACATACCTCTTGTGTTAGATTAAGAGTCAGCCAACTAAGGCCCAATGAGCTAGAGCTGGTTTCTACAAGTGAACCTTTTGATTATAAAAAACATTAACATCTAACCTAAATTAAGCAAAATGTTATCCCCCCATTAAAAGCAAACAATTTCATTCTTTTTAATAGTATACCTATAGCCCCCTCCCCCCAAAAAAATTATACTCAATTATTACTATTATATTTTAAATTTGGTCAAAATTTGTGCAAACTCTTTTATAAGTACCTATATAAATTATCTATATAGTATCCTCCATTATGTCTCTTGGTCCACAACATCTAAAATTTACTATCTTGCCCTATACAGAAAAAGTTTGCTGACCCCTCTGTTTGACCCAAAACTCCCACAGGATCCACATCCCACAGGTTAGCTGTTCTAGCACCTCTAACTACCTGAGGAAAGGCTGACAAAGGAGTCAGGTGGCTGGATGTGCCTGGGACAGGCTTTCTCATGGGTAGGTGCAGGGCAGGTGGGATTGCGGGGAGGGTGCATAGCAACTTCTTGGCCATCAGAACCCATCAACTAGTTGCTAATGTTATAAAAGATTTACCTTGCTCCTGTCTGGATTTTTTAGCTAAATCAGCTTTCAGGAGGAAGAAAAAAAATCATACAGTTGTTCTGTGATTTTAAGTATTTTCTAGCTATCCAATGCAGTCTAGGAAATACAGTCTTGAGCACACAGGAGCTTCTTTGGGTCGGCTTTTGAACCATGTTATTTGTAAACCCACTAAGCCCAACAGAGAAAAGAACCTGGCAGCAAATCAAGAGCAGGTGGTTAAAGGCTCTTGGGGCTAAGCTCTCCCGACCCTGGATTTCTGTTTTTGTTTTCAGATCCATCCAGGAGCACAGCAATGCAAAGTTGTCAGCCCAAGGTGTCCTTGGGCTCTCCTGTCCAGGCAAACCTGCTTACTGACCTTCTTTGCACAATCAGGATGACTGCTTCACATCCAACCCCTATCACCCCCAGAGCCTCCTCCCATGCCCACTCACACCACCTTGCCCTGCCACAGCCCACAGTCTCTGTAATCGATTTCTCTTCCTGGCTTAACCCACAGACACCTCCACAAACCTCCAATAACCAGGTCCCAATGGGTCACAGGAGACGTTCAGGTTGTGCGACAGCTTAATTAGATCACTTTTTGATGACAGCCAGACCTGCTGCTGTGGGTGAGCATGGGTAAGAGACTTAAGTCCTTAGAGAAAGATGATACAAAAATGTTCTCTTATAAACAATCGTCCTATAATTCTATGATTTCTGTCCTTCAGGAGGAGAAAGATCTTCATTTGTTCCCCTCATGGTATCGTCTCTGCAGATGAATGATATGTGCAAAGACCTTATGGGATCCAGGCTACTATGCCTAAGTGTGCCTTTTCAAAATTAAATATAATTTATTTCTCTGAATAGGTAATACATGCACATAATGCAAACTTCAAACATTACAAAAGGTTATACAGTGATAAATCAGTCTCCCTCCCATCCCTGTCCTCGAGCCTGAAGGGTGGCATTTTATTTATGCCACTAACCTGCGCTATCTGACCTTGCTCCAATGCTTCCAATTATGAAACCGTGTATTGTTTGCATCTGACATTATTGGTTTTTTAATGGGCCTTTTATTTCAGATGGCTGAGTAAGAATGGGATTCAAGAAATACACAACTGTGCATTCAATGGAACACAACTAGATGAGCTGTAAGTAGCCCTGACTATTCTTCCAGGCCATTTAGAGGGAAATGGCTCTTACAACAGCAATGTTTACATAGCTTTGTGTTTCTCTTCTTCTTTCTTCAACTCCATCCCCAGGAATCTAAGTGATAACAATAATTTGGAAGAATTGCCTAATGATGTTTTCCAGGGAGCCTCTGGACCAGTCATTCTGTGAGTAGCTTCCCCCATAACTATGCGCAAGAGATCCACATGTATAAGTTAGAAGTCAGAGACTCTTCAAGACGAAGCTGGCAATTAAGGTCAGTTTTTATCTGGGTCATCTGCAAAGACTTATAGGAACAATTTAGGGATGATCCATGTTCTAACTTCCAATAAAATAATAACATTTAATGAGCACTTACCAGGTCCCACACAGTGTTTTAAAAGCTTAAGATGCATTTTCTAACTTAATCCTTATAATAACCTCTGTAGTGGAAGCTATTATTCCCATTTTAGAGATGGAAAGACTGGCTTCCCTGGAGGAGTTAACTAACTCACCCAAAGTCGTGCAAATTTTAGAGCGCAAATTTAACACCAAACTGGTCTGACTCAGTACAGATTCTTAACCACTCTGCTAGATATCTCTTCCCTGAAAGGGAAGGCATAGTTCTTCTTCCTTACTCTCTTGTGTCCAGGAGTTTCCCTCAAGCCAATGAGATACAACACACACTAACTTTTGGATCTTCTCTGCCTCAATTCCAGATCTCTCAAGGTGCATTTAATGCCTCATAGCCCTGCACGAGCACCTCTCCTCCTATCACTGCTTCCTTATCTTTATTTCTCTCCAAGAGTGACATTTTCCTGTTCTCTTCCCATCTGCCCCTGCCCTTCCACAAGGGTCATTCCAACTCCCACCCCTTCCGGACAACCACAGCCAACAGTGAATTCTTTCTCCTGTGACTCCCAGAGCCTTCCTGGCTGCAGGGACCCAAATCTGCAAGAGTTTTTCGAAAATGTGGTTTCCTGGGCTCTAAGCAAGACCTATACAGATTTCTATTGACAAATCTATTGGAGGAAGAAGAAAGGAACCCAGAAGGAGTCAGATGCAAGAAGAAATAGAGAACAAAGAAACAGATAACATACAAATAAACCTAAAGGTTTACTAGATAATGTAAACCTTAAGGTAGCTGCCTAAGGTCAGTTCAGGCATTTGGGAACCAATAGTCTGTACTCTTATTTGAGTCAGTATAAGCTACCATGTGTGGTCATCCATCTACCTACCTACCTACCATCTATCAAGATCACTTCATTTTCACCAAAAAGCTTATATTCCCCATTTAGGCTGTAACCTACGTATCTCTAAAACTAGACCCTATAGGGTAGAGCGGAAACTCTCAAAATGATTATTATTGATGATAAAGGGTATGTTGTGACCCATACATGAGACTTAGGCTCTTTGAAGAAAAAAGTTCAAAGATTATTTCAGAATGCCTGGCTTGAGATAGGAAATATAAGCAAAAGGAGGAATTGCCGGCATGATTAAAGCAAAGGTGCCAGAGCAAACTACCAAGGTTTAGAACCAGTTCCTTCACCTCGCTAAGCGATGGTTTCCTCTCCCCCCAAAAATGGCAAAAACGATAATACCTATTTTCTAATATTACTGGAAGCTTAGTAATATTATATATGTATTGTGTGCACATGTATTTATTTATTTATTTATTTAGTCATTGAACAGATAGCTTTTAAGGGTTAGTCTTGTGCCACACACAAAAATAGTACAGGAAACAAAAGAAAGTTCTTCCTCACAGAACGCTTATATTCTCATACTGAGGAGTCAGACAATAACTAAATACATATCTTAATATATCAGGTCATGATGTGTGCTATTATGTACCAAGGAGGACAAGGGCATAATAAATGGAGAGTGCAGGCATACAGTTCATGTACTCTCACAGACAAATTACTTAGAACTTGTAATGCTTAATGTTCCTTATTCTTAGAGTACTCAGGACTCTAAGATGTCTCTGAACACCAGAATAGCAGTTGGTCAGTTTCACTTAGCTAAAAGTCCTAAGGCTTTTGAATGTTCCTAAATAGGCACCTCTATCTGTTATGGCAGAACATATCTGTGATGGGGTAGGTTTCCATACATGACCTGTACCAGGTATACTATTAAGTCATTGTACTTTAACCACTGTCTGCTACCGAGAATATTTAAGTTGGACAGGATCCCCAAATAGCTCATTTTCCAGCTGAGGAAACCGGAGCCAGAAATGAAAAGTGGCATGCTAAAAGATCACACTGCCATTGTAAGCCACAGAGCTTGGACCAGAAACTAGGTGTCCTGCTTCGCATTTAATGTATTCCCACCATCTCATGTTGCCTAAAGTACATAAATATGTCTAACTGAACATCTAAAAGTCATTCGGTAAGGCTCCTTGCAATTGGCTGTGAACTAAAATAGAAGGGGAAATAATTATAAATACCAGACTCCCAGCCCAAGAGCACTAGTAAATGATACGTACACACAGCAAAAAGAAATATCTTCTGTGGCTGCACAAGCACGTCCCAGGCCCAGGCACAATATACGCAATGTGTCCCATCGGAGCGTTTAATAGAGCACACACACCTGAATCCCCCAGCTGCCTGCCACAAATACTGGCAAGAAGAGGGATGTTACCACCATAAACAGTTCTGCAGGGTCCTTGGGTTACAGGCCCATTTATTTTTCACCCCTTTTATCACAGGAACATATCTGGCCAAAATAAATAAAATTTACAGAAAATCTAAAGGAATTATGAAGAACTTGCCATGACCTAAAAGTGTAGAAAGTGACAATACATTCCTACATCTTTCCATCTCAATGTATGAGGATATATGTGCAAGATCCTGGCCAAAAACCCAGTCTATAGTAATTGCTAGTCTCCTTCTCCTCCCCTTAGAGGAAAGAAGATTGATCACCTTAACATCAAGCTTCCTTTCTGGGACCTTCAAGTTAGTCTGCAGATGTCTTTCCAGCCTCTCTGAATGCTGACCTGGGATTCTATGGCCTATCCTATCTCCTACTTCTGCAGTCTGATACACCAACCCTAGCTAAACACTGGCCTTAGAGCTCGTTTAGCTCTAAGGACTAGCCCACCCAGATGCTGTGGGTTAATGGGTAGCCAAAGGAGCGTGCACGGACTGCTCAGTGCATAGTATATGCTACTCGGGATAAGGCTATGATTGTGCCTTGGGTCATATTCTCCTCTCTCCAAATGAGGCTGTGGTATGGATATTTACATGCAGGAGGTTTACTGGGAAACGCTCGATGAAAGGGAAGTTAAACTGCAATGCATTTGCAAAGGAAGCTTCAGCTGATCACAGAGGGAGCTCTGGAGTTAAGATGGCCCTTCGAAGTTGTACTGCATTAAGTCAAGGGGCCAGACCTCTTCATGAACAGTAACTGGGTGCAGGCTGCCCCTGGGGAGGGGCCAAATCTTGGGAAAGTTAGACGAGGGCAACTCCCAGAGTAGAACTCAGCTATGAACCACCTCAGCGGTGAGTGGTTCTCAACTGCCCTCAAGCAGTAGTTCTAAATTTGATCATATGTCAAAATCACCTGGCATCCTGGTAAAATCCTAGAGAGCTGATCCCCACCCCCAGAGTTTTTGATTCAGCAGGTCTGGGGTGGGCCTGAGAACCTGCAGCTCTAATAATTTCCCAGGTCAAGTTGATGTTGCTGGTCCAAAAAGCACAGTGAGAATCACTGCCCTAGCACCAATGCTGGGAACTGAGAAGCCTCACCCTGCTCTCCAGAATATCTCCTCCATGAGCTAACTGTGGTGAATCTTCCGCCCCGACAGACTGTCTTTTGTCCCCAGTAGATACATGCAAGGGAATCTAAGGGAGTTAAGAAGAGGGCAAGTAACCCAATAATGGCTCCCTTCCTGAAAACAAAATTTTTAGTTGAGTGAAAAACAGGAAGCCTCTGAACACACCTGAGGGTGCAAGGGCAAGATATTTCACTGCAAAAAGAAACAGATGCAGAGAAAGCCAGGGGCACACAGACAAACTTCATTGAGTTCCAGAGAAGTGCTTAGCATCCTGATTTCCCCATCATGAGTCTTGACCTTGAACATCAGTGGCCATCTGAGTTTTCACCTGATATTCTTAACTCACTCTAGTTTTTTTTTTTTTCTTTTTTAAGCAATCGAGCAATTGCTGTTTCCTTGGGAAACAGTTTCCTGTGGGAAAAATTTAATGCATTGCCTTTGCAAGCTGGAGCCAGTATAATCGTATCCTGATAGTTTATCAAATTGATTTGGCTATAGCTCAGATTCATTTGATAGTTCAGATTCAAACACTGAGTTATTTGTATAAGAATGATTCTCTTCCATTACCAGTGTACCCACAGTCCTATAGACAGTAAATTGCCTTTTTATTCCACCTGGGATCATGAAAGAGAAGTCTTTTAACCATCTGTCAGTGTAGTATACACCAGAATGTGCTCTCACTTATGAAAATGATTGACCTGTAATAACGTCTTTGCTGGGAAAAATAGAAATTGTTCAAATCAAATTTGTGGCACTAGCAATAACACACTTTATTAAATGGGGCACAGAGCACAATTTAACTCCTGCCTCTCCTGACTCAGCATCTTATTACTGACTGCTGTCTCTCTTTTCACTTTTATCTCAAAATCAAGAATCCTAACAATGCTGAAACAGTTTAGGATTACTAAATCTCTTCAGCACCAGCCATCGTCCATGATGTCTCCCACTGGTACTTTTCAAGATTTAAATTCTCAAAACCAGTCACTGGCAGAATATAGCATATGCTGAAATATTAACCAAAGTGACATCTTAGAAGGACTGCAGTGATAGACCAGCCTGAAAAACAAGGATTTAAAACATCAGCCCATGACTACCCCTTTCCCCTTGTTCAACCAGCCAGCTCCAGGAATGTCAGTAATAAAGCAAACATCCTCAACCATTCATTGAGTATATTAGGTCTTATATGTTATATATTTAGTAGATGTTGATGAAGCACCTACTATGCGTCTAATACTATGCTAGGTATAAAGAATAGATTTAAAAACAAATAGTACCTGCCTAATAATACCTAGTATCTCATTCCTATAGCAAGAGAAATGTTACTGCCCAGAACAATTAGCTCTGCAGGAATTGTCACAGAAGGCTATAGTAACAGAGCAAATGCCCAATAAATCTGTCATGCGATACATTGACTTTTAACCAATGAAGTGACAGTGTGTGGGGAAGAGAGCTCTTATCTTATGCCTGAATTTCTGTAATAGCCTCCATCTCCTTCCTACCTTCAATCCTTTCTCCTTCCAATACTTTGTTTAAATACTTCATTTAGCAAGTATTTATGAGCAACTACTATGTTTCAGGCTCAAGGTTCTCAAGACTAATCTTACAAAAACACAGCTTTCAATAAGTCATTCCTCTGCTCATATAAATTCTAAAGTCCTCTGCCTGGCTTTCAAGGCTCAGAAATCTAATCCCACCCTGTGGAATCCTTTATTCTCCAAAATATGGTTGCCCAAAATAAACCTTCTGAAAACTCCTCACCGCCATGCTTTATGTTCTGGCCTCTCTCCAAGCCTACTTTAGCCAATAGTCACAAGAACCTATTGCCATGAAGATGTGAATAACTGACAATGTCTTATTTTGTTACACTCCCGGGATATTTGCATTGTAAGAGTGAAAAGTGCTTTTAGAAAGGAATTAAAACCTAACATTAGATTTCTAAGCCATGTGAAAAGATCACAGCCAGGGGACAAATTGTGTGTGTGTGTGTGTGTGTGTGTGTGTGTGTGTGTGTGTGTGTTTTAGGGGAACAGAGAGCAAAAACAAGAATATGTATAGTTAAGTCTCAAACCACACTGAGCAGTATCCACTTATCTCATCTTTGTCCCTGCTGATATAAATTTCTATGGACTTTTCTTAATCCATGGAGATACCAGAGACATTTTTCTGCCAGTCCAAAATTTGGAAGTCTTGAGAGGTTCCATGTTGGCTCACTCCAGCAAATTTCCAGTAAGCTTTAAGTAAACACTTCTACAAACACTTTTTTTCCCTATCACCCAGGAACTACTTTTTCTAAGGACTTTTGCTTTTCTGAACTCTAAGTGACTCTGCATCTCTCTCCTAACAACCATTCCCTCCTTTCAACATCTATCAGCAAAAGATCTGGGTCCCAGAACACTGACAAGATGCCTTTAGTCCCATAGCAGCAAAGCCACCTAGTGCAAATGTTTTGTAGCTGTGAGAAGGAGAAATACAAAATACAAGCTGGATCCAGAACACTGAGCAGACAGAAAGGCATCAAATCTTCCTAAGTGGGCTTCCTAATCGAACATGGATGCATTGGATTGTGTTCAAGTCAACCCACCCATTATCTGCTTATTCGCTAATGCATGTCTATCTCCTTGTAAAATTTGCACAAAGCTGCTTCTTTCCTTGGTGCCTTTCATACTCTCAGTTACATAAAATTGCCTGCTACAGAAACACCATTTTGCTGAGTACCCTTTAAATTCAGATTTCTTCTCAGTCTGCCTTGTGTCCCTCTCCCTTTACAACTGCTCCTCTGTAAGACTTATCCCAGACACTCATTTTTATTATGATTTTTATTAGCATCTCTGCTAATCAGACAACTATCTACTAAGTAGATTTCATGAGCCCAGCCTAGTGCCACATACAGTGTAGAACATAAAAATATCTTAATAATCGCTGTTCTTAGAGAATCTGGAATCTGGCTGGGGAGACAAAAACAAATATGCATGAAAAGTCAAACAACATGGAGCAATAAAAGAGATAACACAAAGTACAAGATTCTTTGTAACTGCTAGAGGTTAGAAGACCTCACAGTTGGTTGGGGTGATCTATTTCCTTTCCCAATCTTTCTACGGTCACTCCCCAGCATATCTTCAAACAAGACAATAATTTTCTGGGTGTTTACTATACTATTGAGAATGCAAGGATCCCTCTGCCCTCAAAGAGAGATAAAATGCAAATACAAAGAGCTAATATATAAAGCTAGTAAAGATAGTAAGTGGTGAGAGAGGCTGAAAGTACACAAAATATAATACTATTGTGCTCTCTATGGCTTTCAAGGAAAGATACTTCCACAACAATTAAAAAATGATGGAGATGATGGAATCACAGGGACTGCAATGGGAGCCTGTTCTGATTCTCTATTGCTGCATAAAAACTACCCTAAAACAGTGGCTTAAAACACCTTCACTCACATATTTGTTACATCTGTTCTCCTTGTATCTACACATACACACACACACACACACACACACACACACACACACACACACACACACAAATCTCATCCTCTATGACTTCTACACATGACTTAGACTTTTCTCAGCATGGTGGTCTCAGGATGTTCAGAGTTCTTTCATGGCGACTTAGGGATCTATAAGACCAATATAGAAGTGATCAGTACTCTTAAAGACAAAGTCCAGAACTGATATAACAACACTTTTATCATACTCTGTTGAGTCCAAAGACATCACAGTTCAGCATGGATTCAAGCGAAGGGCAAATAAACCCTCTATGGGACAGGTGTAAAGAACCTGCAGTCATCTTTAATCCACCGCAGAGTATATGAGATAATAGGATAGCTCTGCATGGAGTATAAAAAGATATTTATTTTTGGAAATCTTCAATTAATGTGATTTTTTTATATTCTAAACTCAAAGGGAAAAGGCATACTAAGAAAAAAAAGTCCTCTGTTTCGTACTGCTTGCTCTTAAAAATATGAAAAATATTTTTCATGGCAGGTAATGATTGCCCTGGTTTAAACTGTTCCTGAAGAACTTTTTTATGCTTTCATCTCATTTCTTGGTAGGAGTCTTGAACTGTTTTAGACAAAACAGGCAGTCTTGTTTTGCACATTTATGGAAAAAAAGAGGAGCCCAAATGCCAGATGAAACAAGAACTTAGTCAGACCAGACTTTGTTAATAGCAGAACTGGAGCAACTGACTGAAGAGAGAAACTAGAGAGAGCTTCTAGGGAAGAGAAGGAAGTTGAGAAGCTCTGGAACAATGAAAAGTATAAGTAAATAGCAGGCCATGAAAGTTGGATCATTCAGCAACAGGGAGCAAGCCTCATCACAGTGACAAAGGTTTGTGGATCAGACTCTCATCTCCAGGGACCCTGCCTCTGAAGATTTATAATACACAAGAGAGAACCAGGAAAGAAACCTTGGAACACCAGAAATGTACTCCATGGTCATACCAATGACCGTTGTAAGAAATAGTTAAAATCCAGATGTATGTGGAAGGTCCAGCTAAGGTAATTTGCTAAGGGTTTACATACGAGGTAACAGAGAAAGAGAGGAGTCAAAGGTGACATCAACAATTTTACATGAACAACTGGAAAAGGTGTAGGTGGAGCAGGTTTTCAGGAAAAGTCAGGAGCTCAATTAATAATATTCAAAGCTTGACTTGCCTATTAACATCCAGTAGAGATTGTATAAAGTCAGCTGAACATCAGAGTCTGGAGTTCAGGAAAGAAAAGCAACCTAGGGACGAAAATTAGGGGGGCGGGGGGGGCCATCAGAAGAAACCTCCGAAGAGTTAGGAGATAAATATTACCAGATATAAAGAAAGCTACCAGGAAGATATAAAAATTCTAAATTTTCATGTACCTAAAAAACTGTCATCAAAAATATATAACGCAAAAATTGACAAAACTAAAAGTAGTAGTATAGAAATCCAAAATCATAGTTGGAGATTTTAATGTGCTTCTCCCAGTAGTGATAGGACAAGAAAGCAAAAAAAAATCAGTAGGCATACAGAAGTATTTGAATAATATACTAACGAATTTGATCTACTTGGCATCTAACAAGGAGAGGACTAAGTGAAATTATACATATATATATATACATATATATATATGTTACATAAAAGTAATCATTAACTCTGAAAATATAAATTTGCCTAAATATCGAACAGGGGATTAGCAATGGTAAGTAACCAATATTAATTCTAGGATTTGAGGGGCACTTGAATATGTGGTCTTACTGGAGCACGAGAACTGGGGCAACAGGTAGAAGCAGGATCCTCAGCAGATCTGTCCAATGACAGCTGGACTCATAGAGGAGCTATTGCCTGAGACAGAGGAGGGATGAGAAATGCTCTAACTTTATTCTTCCTCCCCACTCCAATCTCCCACCAGCACTATTTGAAAGCTGATTGACAAGGTGGTACCTGGGAAATGGAACCTGAAGAGGCCATCCCTCCTGCAATACAGAACAGAGCACAGAGAAGGGCACAGAACTGATGTGAGAAAAACCAGGCAAATAACTGGCGTATCATATCCGATGCTTTGTACTTCATCGAAAGGGCAACGAGGAATCATTAAAGAGTTTTAAGTAGGAAGTCACACTTTGATTGGCATTTTAAAAATATCACCCAATTTGCAGTGTAAAGATTGCATTGGAGAGAGAGAGAGAGATGATCGTAATGGTTTATTTTATGTGTCAACTTGACTGGTCCATGGGATGCTCATATAGCTGGTAAAACATTATTTCTGGTGTCTGTAAGAGTGTTTCCAAAAGAGATTAACATTTGAATCAGTAGACTGAGCAAAGAAGATTCACCCTCCCCAATGTGGATGGGCAACATCCAATCATTTGAGGACCTGAACTGAACAAAAAGGCAGAAAAAAGGCAAATGTGCTTGCTTTCTTCTTGAAATGGAATATCTGTCTTCTCTTGGCCTCTGACATTGGAGCTCCTGGTTCCTGAACCTTCAGACTCTGAGAGTTAGACCAGTGGCCTCCCTGGTTCTTAGGCCTTTCTTAGGCCTTTGGACTCAGAATAAATTATACCACCAGCTTGTAAATGGCATATCGTAGGACTTCTCAGCCTCCATAATCACTTGAGCCAAATCACAAAATAAATCTCTTCTGATATATCTCTATTTATCCTATTGACTCTGTTTCTCTGGAGAGACCTGACTAATATAATGGTCACGAGAAAAATAGCTATGAGATTGTTGGCTTTGTCTAGATAGAGATTATGGTGGCAGAGGAACGGACTGATTTGAAACATATGTAAAAGTTAGGCTTCTGAGAATAACAAAGTGATTCCAAGTGAGGGAGAAGAAGTCAAGAATGACTCTCAGGATTTTATCTTTCACAAGGGAAAAAGGAAGGGTCATCTGCTAAGATGGGAAAAACAAAAGGAGGAACATATTTATAAGGAAGATGATAAATTCAGATTTGATACCTGCACGTCATCAAAATAGTGAGGTCTGAGGGACAATTGATCATCTGGGCCTGGAGTTCAGAAGTAGAATCTACAGTCAGAAGCAATTAGCATATATCTAGTATGTGAAACCAAAGGAGTAGGTAAGACCACTGGAAAGATCATGTATAGTCATAAGGGGCCTGAATTTGGAGAAACTCCAATATTTAAAGAAAGGAGAAAGAACATCAGGAAGTAGTCAAAGACAATCCCTGAAGAAATCAAAAAGAATGTGATACCAAGGAGTGTCTCAAAAAGGAAGAGTGTTTTACATGTGAAATATAATTGAGAAATCAAGAAGGTTAGAACTAAGATGTGAACTTGGTGACTATTGTTCCTCTAGGGGTTGAGAAGAAACTGGGTTGGGTTGTGAGATGAGGAAATATTGACAAGTGTGGACAACTAAGTATAAGAAGTTTGACTGGGAAAGGGAAATGACAAATAGGGCAGCAGTTAGGGGTGGGTTTCATTGGAAAACAGGAAGCATTATAAATTTTTTAGCAAGAGAATGAATGACACAACGAAAACAAGGTTTTGAGAATGCAATTTTCACGAGACTACGAGAACATATGGAGTAGCAAATATATATTCACACCCCCAAGTTTCATTGCTCCGAGTGCCCACTGCTTTGACTTATAGGAAAGGCAAACATTAGAAGATTCTCCTTCCCCAAATATATCTAAGGGTCTCCAAGAATGCTGAAATGAATCCACCCTGTTCATCACTTGCTACCAGCCCTATCAGAAGCATTAGTTCATGGCCAACCTGCTGGCCCCAACAGGTCTAAGACAGTACCATTTAAATCTCCTTGCTCCACCAACTGATCTTGGCTGTTCTGAGGGCTGCAGTTACCAATAGTGCTTCCAGAAAAGCACCTAAGTCACTGGTTTACAGCCAGAAAGAATGGACTTCGGAATCCCCCAGGGACAGGGAACTGGTTAAATTGTCTATTTATGCTCATTTCCATGTATATCTCTGCTAGTTCACCCAGGGAGAGATTCTCCCATAAAGCAAGAACAACTGCCTGTGTGTGTGTGTGTGTGTGTGTGTAATAGTTACTGATAATAGCTGCCATTTATAAAGTATTGTTAGCAAGTTTCAACTCATTTAATTCTCACAACTCTCTGAAGTAGGTATAATTATTATCATTTCTATATTACAGCTGAGAAAACTGAAACATAGAGAAGTGACATAACTTGACCAAGGTCACAAATCTAATATGAGAGGGGCAGGGTACATATACAGGCAAGTCTGGCCATATACACCATGTTCATAACCACTCCTCTTTATCACCACCTTGACTTTGTGCTGAGGGTGCTTCTACTACCTGCCAGACTCTTCTTCCCCTTACGGTGTGTTCTCTCACCCTTTTCTGAAATTTGGCCACAGATTCCACCCCAGTTCATCAGAAATACTTTTATAGCTGGTTTTATGGTGGGGAAGAAATGATCTGAATCCCTTGGTCCTATGCAAATTAGTGGGTAGTTATTCTACAGATAGACTACAGAAGAGTAGATGGTGACAGTTAAGCCCCAGAACAGCCAGGATGCAAGTATATCCAGGATTCAAGGCAGCCTGTTATCTGAGTTCTCCTACCATGAACACAAGGGCCAGGGCTCTGAATGAACCAAATTTCCTGGGAGCTGAACATTGATCTGACCAAGGTGTGTAGGATGAATGGGAGTCTCCCTCCTCACTCATATAAGAAGGCAAAATACCCTGCTAATGGAGCAGGTAATTTGAGGTTCATAGTAATTGGGTTATGCCTACTTCTTCTCCTTATAGAGATATTTCAAGAACCAGGATCCATTCCCTGCCTAGCTATGGCTTAGAAAATCTTAAGAAGCTGCGGGCCAGGTCAACTTACAACTTAAAAAAGCTTCCCAGTCTGGACAACTTTGTGGCACTCATGGAGGCCAGCCTCACCTACCCCAGCCACTGCTGTGCCTTTGCAAACTGGAGACGGCAAATGTGAGTCTTTTCATGTCCACCCCTTCAGCCCACTTGGGATTTCCCCAATGCAGAACTTGGTCCGCAACTTCCACATATCTGTGGCATGAAGAGAATCCACTTGCAGGGAGATCTCCTTGACAAAAGCCCTTAGGCATATTCTAGACCAAAGCCTGAATACTACAGAGGGTGTCTAATTTCTTCGAAAATGGGCTCACAGGAGAGGGTTACCCACATGGCAGACCACCTACCAAATATGAAATGAGATAACATGAAAAACACCAAGCATAGGGCCTGACTCATAGCTGATTATTAACAAATATTTGTTCTCTTTTCCCTCTGCACCAAAATGGATTTATCCTTCACATCCCAAACTCTGCACTCCATTAATGTCCCAGGGACCATCAAAGTCACCTTTGGAGAGGAGAAGCATAAACACTACATGGATGCACACACCCCAACCTCTCAAAGCTTTTCATATCTACCTTTGAATCTTAGCAAGATTGGTGAGATTCAAAGACATCCTGATTAAAGAGGGTAATTAAAATAGAGCTAAGTCCCAACAGGTCACTGGTTATAAAGTTGAGATCATCATAGGATCTGGAGAGAGTGAAAAGGGAGTACTTTAGAAATTGCACATGTTCTAGATGTTCGAAGGATCCACTAGAGGCAGAATTCATTGGATGTCAGGAGTCCTCAAAGCTCTCGCCCTCCCCTGAACTGATACCATCTGCACCATGCAGTGCAGTCAATCAGATGATGCCTTGTCACCACTCATACAGCAGCTCAGCACTAATACAGCTTTCCTGCGATATCTCACTGTTTAACACAGCCTCCTCTGTTATTCAACCTTTAACATGCATTGACCTGCTCATGTAGACATGTCCCCCGCTCAAAAGCAAAATAAAATAACAAACAAAACATAGCCTAAAAAGGTTTCAAAATAACCAGGAGTTCACACTCAGACCCATTTGAAAGATTTGCAGAAATGAGAGCCACTTTTCAGAATTTTCATGCATCACTGAGAAATTCTCAAAAAGTGGGCTTTCCTCACAGATTAACTTAAGGGCCAGAGAATTTTCTTCCTGGTAACTAAAACTCTTAAGGGCTTGTGCTGAGGCAGGAGGCTTGCCTCTTTTGTGCTCCACACAAGAGTTACTCCAGCCAGGGCAAGAAATATACCAATTCACTGCCTAAACCCTGGAGCTGAATATCCCTTGGGAGAAATCTCAAAGGATGTTAAGATCACTGTAAGAGCTGCACATGGTGTACTGTCTGGCCCAGTGCCAACACCACAGGGGCTATATTATCTTACCATGTAGCTATGATTCCTCTGGTCTTGCTGCCCTCTGTAATGTATATGTAGCCTCGGGGCTCTCCCAACCAGGAATCTCCAGGTCTGCTTTACATTATCCTGTGGCCTGAAGCCTTCCCTATTCCCCCTAGACCACTCGGCTCTCGCCCGCTAGATCTCTATGGTAACTTACCATCAGGGCCCGTCAAGTACAGCAAAGGAGAGGCCCACAACTCTCCTAAGACATGCCAAAAAAGAAAATTGCAGTGGATGTTTAGTCTTTATATTTAACAAGTTTACACACATAACACAAACCAAAACAGTTATGCTATTCAGACGATAACCACAGGATTTTTTAAATGGTATCATTTCATTGTATACCATAAGCGTGGTTTTGCAATGAGATTCGAGTTTAAAGTTGCATCATGAAATTGTCTGTCTAATTCTCATTTGGAAACAATGCCCAAAGTGTAAATGTTAGGCCCTTGTGACTGTGAGGTTTTGGCCAATGGCCCTCCTGGCCTCTCACCAAAAGACCTTGTTGACCACACCCCTCATTTGTCATTGAAACACTTATTTCCTTGTTGTGGCTCTATACGCAGCTTGCATGGTTATTTTGCTCATTTTATTACTTAACACTTCTTTTATTTAGGCCTTTTCTTCACAGCTAGATTTTTAAACTGATGCACCGTGTATGCATCTAAGCACCCACACAGGGTCTAGGCCCCAACATGAACTCAATAAACAAACACCATCATTTGCCTTCATATTGCTGATATTAGCGCAGTGCACACCTCCAGGCACTGTAATACTCTGCACCTTTATCTCATTTAACTCTCACAAAGGTAATAGTGCTATTTTTATTCCCTTCTCACACAGACAGAAACCGAGACTCAATAAACCGAGAGACAATAAATAACCAACATCAGCCAAACTCAGCTCCATACCCTCTGGTCTGTCTCTCTCTAAAGCTGAGGCTCCAGGCCACTCCACAGTGTACTTTCCAAATAACTGTTCATTGGTTTATCGAGGTCTAAGAATACCTACCACCTTCTAAACTGACCCTAAACTTAATTCCCAACTCTTTATGATACCTAGGCTTTGCTAAGGGACTGCAGGGGCAAGAATTTATTTCCCTTGTTTCCATTTTTCTAATCTTATCTCAGAGACATACATTGTTTACCTTTTCCCATTCATATCATTGGGTCACTTCTGTTTCAGGAAAGGGAAGCACTAATCTTTAAACTATGTTGGTAGTAATATCAAAAATGGAAGTCTTCACAGAAGCCAATACAAGCCCTGGGAAGGGAGGGCGGTCTTTAGATGGTTCAGTCAAATTTGTTCCAATGAACAGAATCGCAGTCTGGAGGTGCTAGGTGACTTACTTTCTGTTCCTAGATTGAGCTGTCGCTAATCCAGTGACAGGGTTTAGGAGTCAGGAGTTAGATTAAGAACCACGGAGTGATTTTCTCGTCCCCTCTATGCCCATCTCTCAGCTTGCCTCACCTTTCTTGGAAGATCTCTGACTAAACCAAAAGATTTTCTATGCATTTTAATAACATGTATGTTAATTGCTTAGCCCCCTTGTTGCAACCTGTGACTGATGTGAGAAGCCCTATCAGTCTCTGAAACAAAAGATGACATATCCTCCAGCAAAAAGAGAGAGTCCCTTAGGCCCAAAGAAAATTATTTCCTGGCAATTCAATTCACTTCTTGATGAGAGAAAAGCAGAGAAGGGTTCTCCCTAACGAACCCTTCTCATAGAGGTTGATGGGGAAAAGTTCAGTCCATGCGAGTTGGGACACACAGACAGCACTCATCCTTTAGTATCAAATGGTACCTTTACGCCTTCCACTCCCTCAGCCACTCTCTCCTGAGGGGTCTTTGAAGAGTTTTAACACTCACTTGCCCATTTTCATACAGGATTATGTTAAGGTTTAAGAGAAATGCAGTCACTTAACATTGCTGTGAGCTGGCCCCCTAGAGAGGAAGGGAGGAAGAGTGTGTGTGTGTGTATGTAAGAGAGAGACAGAGACAGAGACAGAGACAGAGAGACAGAGAGAGAGACAGACAGAGAGAGAGAGAGAGACTTTTTTTCCATCCAAAAAGAGACCTAGTGTGAAACATCCCATTCCTTTGATGTCTTTGCTTCAAAAAAGAACTATTACCTTCTCTGTCTCTACATGCACTATTCACCTGTCTGAATAGAATATTTATCATCTGGCTGTCATTCAAATCTCTTCTGAAAGTGCCTCTATTCCATTGACAAGGCCTCTTGTACAGATGGGCTTAAAGGGAAAACTAAAACAGAAAAGTGAGCCCAAGAGCCAGCTCCCCAGGAGATGACTTACAATCTTGGAATAAATTAGGCCCCCTTGCAACCTGCATGTGCTCTTTTGGGCACTCACTAGAGAGCTGTTTATTATGAGAGAACCAGGCTTACCTATAGCCAAGCACATGCCTGAGGCCTATTATGGCCCCTGGAGAGTGAGATAATAAAGAACAGGGCCCTCAGTAACATTTCCAGCAAATTAGCAGACCTCCCAGTAGCCTTAGTACCAAAGAACCAGGGACAGGGGCTGTCTGGCAACTAACTAAAGACTTTGATCCTCCATTTATGTAGATAAAAGAATCAAATAAATTCTCATTTAAGTCAGAAAACCGTCCAGATCTTTCAGAAACTTGAGTACAGAGTAGAAGAATGGGGATAGATCTGCCTCAGGCATATTGAGAGGTGGGTGGAGGAGAGGGTGGAGTTGATAGCAGGTCTGTAAATTATTTGCACTTAATAGGAAAGGTTTAGCTAGTCCCAGGCGCCTTCCTCCCCACATTCAGGTTGTGGCCAGATGGTTTCCCCAGTGAGCCATCCAACTCTAGGAATATATACACAAGTCATTCTGTTTATTTACAGTCAGTAGCGTTAACCCTTAAGCTTAGCCTCAAGGGCAGACAAACTGGTAGAAAATAAAAACAACCTTAGGAAAAAAAAACCATCATTTCTACTCTGTGCAAAGACAGTGATGTATTTGACATTCTGGATCTAGGACGTTGATTCTGTTCCTTTTTATATTTTTCTAGCTCTGAGCTTCATCCAATTTGCAACAAATCTATTTTAAGGCAAGAAGTTGATGTGACTCAGGATAGGGGTCAGAGAGTCTCTTTGGCAGAAGACGATGAATCCAGTTACACCAAAGGATTTGACATGATGTACAGTGAATTTGACTATGACTTATGCAATGAAGTGGTTGATGTGACTTGCTCCCCTAAGCCAGATGCATTCAATCCATGTGAAGATATCATGGGGTATGATATTCTCAGAATCTTGATATGGTTTATTAGCATCCTGGCCATCACTGGGAACATCATAGTGCTGGTGATTCTGATTACCAGCCAATACAAACTCACAGTCCCCCGGTTCCTTATGTGCAACCTGGCCTTTGCCGATCTCTGCATTGGAATTTATCTGCTGCTCATAGCATCCGTTGATATCCACACCAAAAGCCAGTACCACAACTATGCCATTGACTGGCAGACTGGACCAGGCTGTGATGCTGCTGGCTTTTTCACCGTCTTTGCCAGTGAGCTCTCAGTCTACACTCTGACAGCCATCACACTGGAAAGATGGCACACCATCACCCATGCCATGCAGCTGGAATGCAAGGTGCAGCTCCGCCATGCTACCAGTGTCATGCTGGTAGGCTGGCTCTTTGCTTTTGCAGTAGCCCTCTTCCCCATCTTTGGCATCAGCAGCTACATGAAGGTGAGCATCTGCCTGCCCATGGATATTGACAGCCCCTTGTCTCAGCTGTATGTTATGTCCCTCCTTGTGCTCAATGTCCTGGCTTTTGTGGTCATCTGTGGCTGCTACACTCACATCTACTTCACAGTGAGGAACCCAAACATTGCGTCCTCTTCTAGTGACACCAAAATCGCCAAGCGCATGGCCATGCTCATCTTCACAGACTTCCTCTGCATGGCCCCCATCTCTTTCTTTGGCATCTCGGCCTCCCTCAAGGTGCCCCTTATCACTGTGTCCAAGTCAAAGATCCTCCTGGTCCTGTTCTACCCCATCAACTCCTGTGCAAACCCCTTCCTCTATGCCATCTTCACCAAGAACTTCCGCAGGGATTTCTTCATTCTGCTAAGCAAGTTTGGCTGTTATGAAATGCACGCCCAGACCTATAAGACAGAAACCTCATCCAACGCTCACAACTGCCATCCAAGAAATGGCCACTGCTCTCCAGCTCCCAGGGTTACTAATGGCTCCAATTATACAATTGTCCCTCTAAGCCATTTAGCCCAGAACTAAAATACAACATGTAAATGTATCCAAGTGCTGAATAATTAAGTCTTGCCTTTGAAGAATACGCAATGGCATAACTGACAGAGTACCTCCACATACTTCATCTAATTTAATCTTCCTGGCATACCTATAAGGTAAATTGGTCAGGAACTATTAACTCCATGGGATGGATTAGAAAGCTGAAGTATTAATAACAATATTAATAATTAAAATAATGCAATACTACATTACATTTCTTTTATACTTTATAATGTTCACAGTGCTTTTGTTTAGATCAACCCCAACTGATCTTTATAAAAGTACTATTAAATAGGCAGAACAAGACTTATTCTCACAGTTTTACAGATGAGAAAACCAAGACTCATGAGGTTAAGTGACTTATTCAAACTTGCTTGTCTTGTAAGAGGCAGAGCCAGGATTAGGTGTTCTGACTCCCAAAGAACTTCCAAGAAAAGCAGCACGATATATGTTCATTCACTCATTCATCCAGTCAACAAATATTTATTGAGCACCTACATGGTGACTTTGTCATGTGTCATCTTGGATAGGAGGAACCACATTTCCCAGAATTCCCTTATGTTTCCTGTTAGGATTCGCCACAGGGAACATTCTTGGGAAAACAGGAAGGCAGAAGAAAAGCTGCAGCTATTTGACATTCATTCCCTTTGCTAGGATTAGTCACTGGGAAGATACTTGGGAAGACAGGAGGGCAGAAGGAAAGTTGCAGCGACTTGTAATTCGTTCCCTTTATTGCCGATCTGCTGATTCAGCTCATTGCTATGAAGCAGCATCTGGGCCAGTAAGTGCTTCACCTTCCCCTGGATCCTCCTTTAGTTTCCCTGACTCCTGAGCCAGGTATATGTATTTAGTTCCATATGACGAACCCCAGCTTCTACAGAATACTTCTTTTATCTCCAATGTAAGAGTCAACAAGAACAGAAACAAGGGTCAGTTAGACTTCGTGCGGCTCCATCTCATGTTTGTGGCTTCCAGCATGCTCATGACCTTCCCTTTGTGACCCCTTGCCCTGTGGACTTCAAGCTCCAGCATCAGATATAAAGACAATATCCTTACAGAGACTGCTTAACCAATCCCCAAATTGTATAAGCTAATTCCCTGTAACAAATACCACATACATACCTATATGCATGCCTGACTGGTTCTGCTTTCCTAGTGAACCCTAAATGATAGAAGATGCTGTATAGCATCCATAGAGATGCTATATGGATGCATATGTTTTATAATGTTAAGAACATAGCAGCTTTGGAATTGGAGCTGAGATTTTCTTCTGACTCCATGACAAGCCAGGACTCTACCTCTCTATGCTAGGTTTCTTCTTCTGTAAACTATAGTTGGTTATAATACCAAACTACTGGGCTAATTGTAAGAAATGGATAAGAAAATGGGTGTACAGTGCCTAGTGCTGTAACTGGCTTGGTGAATATTAGTTTACTTTTCCCAGACCAATGCCTGAACTAGTGGTTAGTTCTCCTGACCCTTGATCTAGAACTCATTCCGTTACAACATGTCATTCCTGATAGCTATACTTCCCATATGTGTTTTCATAAGTGGCCCCATCTGGATAATAAATGCCAACCACAAATCCTCACCAAGCACTGTGCCATGGCCAGCCCATAAAGCTCTGAGTCTCCTCTCAGATTATCCCCCTTTCCATGTTGAAGCCAATCCTCCCTCCTCTCGCCCTATCACAAACATTTCAAAAATTGGTCCCAAATGCATTAACAAGGAAGTCCTCGAAGGGCAAAAGAAAGAAATCATCTCAGCCTATGTGACCTGGAGCCATCTTGATCTATTGTAAGCATCAAGTGAAAAACAGAATAATTATCCTTAGAAATAATCTAGAGCTATGCTGTCCAATACAGTATCCAGTAGTTACAGATGGCTATTGACTCACCTGAATTGAGACATGCCATAAGTGTAAAAGGTGCACTGGATTTCAAATACTACAAAATTAAAAAAAGCATGTACAGTATCTCAATAATTTTGCTATTGATTCCATATTAGAACAATACTATTTTGGACATATTGAGGTAACTTTATTTAAAAATTAATTTCACCCATTTTTTTACATTTTAATGCGGCTACTAGAACATTTAAAATTACATATGTGGGTCATGCATGTGGCTTATGTTGTATTTCTATTGGAAAGCACTGGACTAGAACAATATGAAAATAAAAGACTTTCATCTAGCATTTTTCTCCCCAGTTCCCATACCCGTTTGCCACACTGTTGGGCTGTCCCAGCTCTATCTGCAGTCATTTTTCTTTCTTCTTTGTGGCCAGAGGGAATGTATTTCTGAATTTGGACTCAAAAGCAGGTAACAGCTAAATTAAAATTAGGATACAATATTAATTATTTCACAACATAACTGTTGAAGACACACTGGTTTAACAGAGAGTGGTTCTGAGAGGCAAGAATATATTCCAAGATAAATACACACCGAGAGAAGCCTGGAAGACTTTTGGCTCATCATTCTGGCACTACAAAACTTCCTGGTAAGAGAGGAAGACTTTTCTCAAATAAGCAAACATTTTTATAGGTAGCTAAATCCAGTGTTTCTAAACCCTTTAGACAAGTGTTAAGGAAAAAATACTCCCTGCGTTTCCTGTATTTGAATAGAAACAACTGGAGTCCAGTATATCAATCACGCTTCCCCCTAAAAAGTGATTCAGGTTGCACCTCCCAAAGTGGGGGCTTCAGTACCAGAGTAGTGAACCAAATGAAAAGAAACAAAATCCAAAGATACACAACCAAAAGAAATTTCAAAATATTATCCCAAGTTGTTGTTTTTCTAAAACTTTTATTTCAAATCTCAAACACTACTAAGAGGGCCAATACCTTCGAGATTTCTTAAAGTACCCATGTCTCCAGAAGTGATATTCAAAATATTAACAACAGGTACAGCCCAGGTACTGACCTCTCAGAATGAGCACTGGCTGTGAACAATCTATTTGGCCATCCTGGTGCAAACTGGGTGAACGCTAGCCCTGCCTGTTTCCCTTCCACTCCCTGACCTTAACTGGACCTGGTCACATGTCTCTTTCCTCAAACTTTCACCTACCTACCTCCTTCAGTCCCATTCTGGCCAGTCTCTCATATTGCCTTCTCTATCCATTTCTTCCAGATTCTCTTTCACTAAATCCCAAGAAACAGTCAGACAATATAGGATATTTCTTGGAGGTGTCAGAGCAAAGAAACTGAGTAAAAATCCAGAAGCTTTTAGAGAGCAGAGTGAAACAAGAAACTGGGTACACAGATTAACAACCAATTTTTATCTTGCCACATACAGAAGTAATGATGGGCAGGGACCATGGCACTAAAGATTGTATTGCACTACAGGGCTCCATGTGTTAAACATGGGGAACCCTTCCGACCTTGTTTCTGGAAGACATACATAGAGAGAGAAGTAAAACAGAGAGGCCCTTCTGCACTTGTATAACCAAGATGTGAAAGATCTTACCAGAAGTAATGGCCTGCCTCATTTAGGCCATCATCATATAGCGTTCACTAGAAGATCAAAAACAAATCACTGAAACTTATTTTTTTATTCTAGTGTGATGGCCACAGCTTTGGGTTCATAAAGTATTTTATTTTATAGGAAAGTTTATAAAGACATTCAAGAAATGAACGTTCAGCTTCAGGAAGGTAAGGGGCATTGGAGAAAGAAGACAAACATATAGGATGTTTTATCTGTTTTCTATATAACAAGATTAAGTAACTGAAGCCAAACGTGAGATTGTTTGCTGATTCTCAACAAATGCTTTCAGCTGCAAGAAGCAGAAGTTTCAACTAAAAATAGCTGAAACAATAAAGTCAATCACATAAGATGCTCCAGACTTGGATGGGAAGTTCAATGGTCCCAAGGACCCAGGATCTTTCTACGGTTTTGCCCTGCCATCCTTTGGGGTGTTCAGCCATGATTCCTTCATGATGGTAGCAAGGTTGCTGTAGCAGTTCCAGATGCCACACGCAGGCATGACCAAATCCAAAAACAAAGAGGGAGATCTTTCCTTCCACACATCTCTTTTCAAAGGGAAAAAATTTCCTTCTCAAAGACCCTCAGCAAACATTCTGTCCTACCCACTGTCCAAGATTACTACTCTGGCTGCAAGAGGGGTGGCAAAATGAATCTCTGCCACATTGAGCCTCTATAGGAACAGGACAGCTTTGCCAGCCAGGAAGGTGAAAGGGAGAGCTGCAGTGGGAGGAATGTTGGGTAAACAATCTCATCCTCCAACCTGAATAAACCCAAATCTGCTCCCATGGGATGAAGCTCATGGGATCATGGTCAGGGTACATATGACACCTTCACACCTCACACTGCATGTCCTCATGTCTTTTCTCCTCTTCCCTTCTACCTGTACCCTGTAGTCTAGCTCCTCCTCCTCCTGTTGGTCTGTTCTGCTCCTCCCTAGAACAAACTCTAGAGGTTGCTTAGGTCTGAAGGCAGCCACTGGAGTCAGACACTGCCCAACAAATGCTTTGCTTGGGGCAAGATGTGGGGGGAGGGGGCAGGAGAAAGAAAAGATTAGGAAAAACAGAAGTTACAAATAAGAGAAATGCACTCAACAAATTAAAGAAAGGAGCAATGTAGAAAGGAGCCAGCTCCTGATTGTGTCTCTCTGGGCTAGTCCTTGCCCATCTTGGTCTTAAAACCCTTTCAACTTGTTGCAAAGAGTTCAACTCAAAACATCGAATAGGCTCAGTCTTAGATACCAGAAGAAAAGTCCACTGGTCGTACCATGATGTCCTTGACTTCCCATGACTTCACATACCATGGTCTGTGTTCCAGAATCTGGTTTAAAGGATGAGCAATGGAAAAATACTTCTAAAGGTCTTCAAAGCCTCCTCACTTCAGACATCAGACAATGTAAGGGCAGCTTGATCCTTTTCATGAAGACCCAAAGTCTTCATAATATTCTCTTCTCTCTAATAGCATTACCCACAGCCCCTGAGCATAAAAACGCACTAAATCTCAGTTTGTAAGAACATTATGTGTGCTCTTGCTTCCTTTTCTTCTGTTTTCTTAACAACATGAAACCTTGAGACATTCCTTATTAAACACAAAGGGAGAAAAATATTGTAAAAATCACCTTATTTTTAGTGATATATTCTACATAAAAAGATGCAAAAAGCATTTTTGGCTCGGCACTTAGAGAATTTTCAGGCAATTTTCCCCACACGTGTCATTAGCTAGGGTCACTTAAACTTCCAGGTAGGAATGATTTGCATAGAGATGAGGTCCGGGTACAGAAGATTCTGAGTTGTTTCATAAATAGCAGAAGCTATACTGCAGAGTTCCTGTCTATGAAAAATGAATCTACCAAATGGCTATATGTTCCTGACTTCCATAAGGTGGGGCAGGGAGAAGGAAGAAGAAGAAGAATACTTGAAAAATACCAATAAGAGTATACTGCTTCTGTCTATAAAGTGAAGGGAACGCTTTATAGGCCACATCCCTGCAGAAATCCCAACTAAATTCTTCCCTCCATCTATTCCAAATACAGCATGAGCTGCTTCCAGCCCAGGCTCCCCAATACCACAAGCCAAGGTAGTGCTTCCTCAGCAAGTGGCCCAGGGCGACCTTCATCCACCTTGAGCTGTCCCACCTTGGGCTGTTGGCTAATCGGGCGAGTGTGTGAGGCCCTCCTTCCTAGGATGTCTGGAATGCTTAAGGCAGTTTATTTTCCATGAGTTTCAATGAACAGCTTTAGATCAAAATTCAAGAACCAGCTTCCTTGTGGGAGGGAGTCTAATCAAAAGACATAAGGCTTAGCATTTGGAATTGTGCAAATGTTTGATGTTGGGATAAATGATATCACTGGTGGCCACTTATAGAAATCAAAAACTAACTGTGAAGAAACTCACATAGTTGTTTTTCAATTCGTTCATTCAATCATTCGATAAATATTTATTGAGTGCCTACGATAAGCGAAGCACTATTCCAATCACTAGAAATACAGTGGTTAATAAAAATTCTGCCCTCATGGAGTTCACATTCTAGCAGAGTTTACAGAAGACGTATAAGCTACATAAATTAAATGTATTGAATGCTAAACAGTGACACGTGCTAATGACAAAATACAAATAAAGGAAGCAAGATATGATACGAAATGTCAAGAGATAACAAAAGGCCTCCCTGAAAAGGTGACTTTTGACTAAAGACAGGAAGAAAGTAGAAAGCGAGACATATAGATATTGAGGGAAGGGGATTCCAGGCAGAGGGAACAGCAAATGCAAAAGCCTTCAGGCTAAGGTAAGCTCGTTGTGTTATAGAAAAATAAGGTCAGTGCAGCTGGAGCAGAGAAAAGGGGATGGAAGAGAATAGTAAGGGACGAGGACAAAAAAAATCAGGGAACCAGATCATTTTGATTTCTGTACTTCTAAAAAGGTGAAAGTGAAGTAGAAAAATATCTGAAAGGTTATAATAAGCATAATTGAGCGAATGTGCATAGATTACCTAGACTAGTATTGAACACTAGATCTTGAATTCTAGTCACTTTTCATTTCCTTCGACAGCTTGTTCTGCCCCATCCTCCTCAATCCCATCCTTCTGGTTTCCCCATGTCCCCAGCCCTCACATTACATCCTCCACTGTCATCTCTCCACCCTCTCTAGAGCAAAGCTGCTCTCCTGCAGAGCTGTCACTTTGTAAGGGGTATGATAAATGATTCACACCACAGTGATAATAATCTCTTAAATTTCAATGGGCTTTACACATTCTAGAAGACTTTAACTTGCACTGGCTCATTAGATCCTTAAAACAGTCCTGTGAGTTAGATATGTTCTCTTGTTATAAAGGAAGACATCACATTCAGTTTAAGTGACCTATCTAAGGTCACACAGCTAACAGAAGGCAGAGTAAGGTGAGAATTCAAATCACCTATTGTCTCCTTCCTAGAGTTACATAAAAGTAGAGATATTGGAAACACAAGTCAGCATAAATGAAGGGCACTGGCCTATATCAGACACCTCTGGTAGCAGGACTGGACCAGCAGCTGACCAGCTACTTCACTCGCATGCAGCAAGTGCTCAATCATCATGGTGAAGCCTTGATGGCGTGAGTTTAAGCAAATGATCAAGGAAAATGGAGTCACAAAGCACAGCACAGCACAGCACTCCTAAGCACAGGGCCACCCTGACTGGCATGCAGTTGACCTCAGCAAAAGCACAGGGCCACCCTGACTGGCATGCAGTTGACCTCAGCAAAAGCCAGGAGGAGAGAAAAACAAAGTCCATGAAGTGTACTCTAACCCAGGAGAGCCCTAACTTATGGGCGAAACTTGGCTGTGGGCCGAGGTGGTTACAAAAGAGTTTGAAAACTCTAAGGTATTTCCTCAAGAAAGGCATAATCTTTAAGTGCATTTTTGTTCATTCCTAAAAGAGCTCATTTATGTGAAAAAAAAAATAAAATAAGATGATTGCATGACTTGAGCCCTTTTCTCTGCCATAATCAGTCATTTCACAAATGAAACAATATGAGGACAGAAGTGACCTTAGACTTGGGCAGCTAGGTCCCTGCCCAAGACACCACACTGTAGAGGACCCCGCTCTGGCCCTCCTTTTGCCATGCCCCACCTACAGCTAAGGAATCTAGCCATCCACAAGGCCAAAGGGACATGACCACCCAAGCCCGCACTGGACATATTGATACTAGGGGCCCAAAATCTCCTGCCAAAATATTCAGGATCTGCCTTTTCCTACCTACAATGAACCACCCTCCCCGACCCCCTGTGCATACCACTAGATCTGAGGATTGTTGTTTGCAGGGTGTTGATGGAGCTCAGAGGTGTAGCTTGCAGTGGCCCCATGCATGCTGGATGGAATAAGGATGGGAAGAGAAGGGAGAAGCTGCAGGCCAGTGTCTATATTTGCACCCTGCCCTGAGTCCTACAGATGTGAATGATGGTCTGCGTGAGGGAGTAGAGATGAACTGGTGCCCGTCCCATCCCTACTACTGAGAAAACTATTCCAAGAATTTCATTGTTGGATTTTTTTCCCTTGATGAAGTGCTTTTCATTTTTAGACCAACCAAACATTTTTAATATAAAAACCCTTTAATATACAAACTGCAATCACAACAGCATCCACATAGCAGTAAGGGAGTGGGGTACAGTGGGGAGCATAGCAAGGTTGAGGAAGGTTTTCAGGGTCCCTACTGCTTCCCTTGCCAGCAGTCACTCTGTGGCGTGTGAGAGCATGAGGTCTCACACCTGTAAGGGAAGATCAAAGCAGCCAGAACCACAGGGGCCCTGATGCTGACACTGAAACAAACTGCACACAGCAAGTCCCTTGAACATGCCATCTCCCAACTGTGACAGGCTCCAGATAAAGCCAGATCCAGTTAGGAGTTAACAAGAAGGTGGCTGTGACTCCGAGGAGAGTCAACCATCGTTCCTTAGCATCCTATGGATCACACCTTTGGGAACAGAATTTTCCAGGGGCTTTGAGGACACATACAGACTGAATATGAAGGCAATGGAAATAGTATTTCAAGTAAATGGCAAACAAAAGAAAGCAGGGGTAACTATACTTACAACAACAAAACAGAGTAAACTGAAAGTAATCAAAAGAGACCAAGAAGGTCATTATATAATGATAAAGGGGTTAATCCATCAAGAATATATAACAATTATAAATATTTCTGTACCCAACATCATAGCACCAACATATGTAAAGCAAATACAGACTATTCTTAAAATATATATATTTGACAAATATATTCAGAATACATATTCAGAATACATAAAGAACTCCTACAAATGAAAAATAAAAAGGTAATCAATCTAACAAATAAGAGGAAACTAACACAGCTACCATATGCCCCAGCAACTCCTAGGTATTTATACAAGAAATTTTTTCATACATCACAAAAAGGTATGTATATAGCAGTCTTGTCATTAAAACCAAAAACATTTCCAGCAAAATGTGAATAAATATTGGTATATTTAAACAATGGAATATTACTGAGTCATAAAAATGAATAAACTATTAATACATACCGCTCATTGATGAATCTCAAAAAATGTTACATGAATTAAGCCAGACACAAAAGAGCATATGATTCTATTTATATAAAGTTCAAGAACAGGCAAAACTAATGAGTGGTGATAGAAATACAAACGTGGTTGTCTTGGGCTAAGGCACTGACTGGAAAGGGAGAGCTTTCTCTGGTGATGGAAGTGGTCTATAATTTCTGTGGTGGTTACACAGACGTAAACAGTTATCAAACCTATCAAACTGAACAAGTATGATCTGTGCATTTTATTGTATGTAAATTATACCTCAAATTTTTAACAATCCACAAAAGAAGTCTTGTTGTGTTTCTTTAGTAAGAATTAGAAAATATAATAGAGGAGGAAAAGAAAACCATCACAGTGGTAACATACATAGGAGTTAATATAAAGGAAGCTCAAGACTTTCACCAAAAAAAATATAAAACTTGAGAGGAGGCCTACATGAAGATAAAATACGGTCAACAATGTGAACATTCACTATTATAAAGATATCATTCACCCCTAAATGAATGTATAAATTCAATGCAATTTCAATGAAATTCTCAACTTTAGTTCACAGGTAGGGATTTATGGAACTTTAAAAATAAATTTGGTTCTATCAAGCAAGATGCACATGTCGTTATCTTAGAATTTCCACTTCTAGGAATGTATTCCAAGGAAAAGTCTTATTCTTATGCACCAAAAAAAAAAAAAAAAAAAAAAAAAAGGCACAAGAATGACCACTGCGATCTTTAAAAAACATCAATAAATACATAAGTTGGTTTTAGTTATTTCTGATTGCCGAACTCTTTACAGCTGGAGAACTGGTCCATTTGAGTTGATTCTTTGGAATTTAATGATAAATCCTTTGTGGCCTAATATCGTGGTCAGTTTTTTTAGGTAATCATTTTTACTCAAAATAATGTGCATTCTGTGTTTGTTACTTACTTACCTCTCTTCCTGGATATAATTGCTTCCTCCCAGATTTATTTCACTTGTAGCTAGAATACATCTTTCGGGAGTCTTTCAAAGGAAATCCTGGGTAGTAGTTACTATGAGATACTGTATGCCCCAGAATATCTTCATTTCAACCTTACACTTAAACAATAGTTTTGTTCATTATAAAACTCTAGTTTTACTGTCTTTTCTTCAATGCTTTGAAGATATCATTTCACTGCTTTCTCATATCAAGTATAGCTGCTGACTATATAAAATACATAAGTATAATCATATAAAGTATAATTATAATCTGATTGTCTTGTTCCTTCTGGGTAATACGTTTTTTATCTTTGAAATATTTTAGAACTTTCTCTTTTTCTTCGATATCCTTTAATGTCACTGTGGAATATCTCTGTGTGAGGTCACCTCTCCTGTTCAGCACTCTCTGTGCCTTTTCAGTTAAAGGTCTTTTCTCTTCTGTGATTCTGCTGAGGAAATTTTACACTTCTAGTTCAGTCCTCCACATCTCTCAACTTGCCATCTCTTCATCCTTTTCCAGGGCCTTCTGAGAAAATTCCTGTTACAACATTTCAGTCTAATGATATGTTCTTTGGCTGTATCCATTCTCATATGCAGCCCATGCATTGAGTTCTTTATTTCAAAAACTATTTTTAGGTGCCTGATATTTCCAATTGATTTTTCTTACTATCTGCTTCTCCTTGCTTAATTTTTTCAATATTCTTCTTTCTCTCTAAGGATAATTACTAGGTTTATTTGTTAAATTATTGTTCATTCTGTTTCCTCTCGTTTAGCTTATTTGCTTTGTTAAATTTCTTTCACAGAATTGTCACTCCTCATGTGTCTCACCATTTTTACTTCTGAGCTCATCTTTTATTCCCTTAGGACTACCAACTGCTTCGCAAATAATATCTACCTAGAATAGATGTAAATACTTAAGCTTTGCTTGTTCTTCAGGTGAGTTAAAGAATAATAGTCTTTAAAGTAGAAAGTCTCAAAACTTGCAATCTGAATTTCCTGATCGTCATCACCAGCAGCACCACAACCATGCATTCCTCTGGACTTTAGGGAACATCTGATCACCTCATCTGCAGCCATGTTTATAAGCATACGCAGCGTCTGATATAATGACCAGCCCACTGGATAGAAGGAGAAGGCAGTATAAAAGAATGCTCAGGGGACATACAGGTGTTCTAGCTACTGGCTTCTCACTTTGGCTCTGGAGCTGCCCTCACAATACTCTGGTGCTATCACTTCTGCCTGGTACTGCTGCTTGCCCGCCCACAAAGGCAGGCAATGGATCAGCAGAGTAATGTGGGAGGAGAAAAGGCACATTAGAAATCTCTCTACCAGCCAATCCCTTGGATGTCCCTGGCTTTCTTCCTCTTTAGTCCATCATTTCTCCTACCCTGCAAGCCAAACACACTTATCTCCCTAGGGTTCTCTCCCAGTTTGTATATTAATTAATGAAAATGGTTGAGATCGAGAATCTTTTTTTCCTTTCACAACTCCATTGTTGGGTTCAGAGAAGAAAGCTCACTCCACGCAAAGACAGAGCCATATGAGACTCAAGTATATTAAGTCTATACAATAAAAATGTTGTCTAGAGAAACTTTAAAAAAACACACTGCAAGACAAAGGTACTGATGACTGAGTGCAGAGACATTATATGCCAGCTCCTAGTTCAGGCTACACAGCATTCCTGATCATCCTCAAATCAAAGAGAATCTCAGAATCAACTTAATCAAAGCTCACCAGGGGCACTAGGAAGAGAACCCTCGACAACTTTCAACAATTGCTCAAAGGCAATAACCCCTGAGAAGACTGAATAGACAGTCATAGGAATATATCTCATAATACATCATCCTTACCCTCATCTAATTCACCTTTTCTTTTGATGTATCTTTTCAAACTTCCATAGCTCTCTACCTGTTCCTTTCTCTCCCTGATATCAAATCTGTCAGATTTTACTCATTCTGTTTCAATAAAAAGATATAGACAATGGCAAGAATAAAGAATCTTCAATGGGTTCTCATATCAGAAAGGCTATAAACCAGTTCCTTCAGTGAATTCTGGGTAAACAGTAATTACTAAAAGATAGAGCAAGATACTCTCCATGGCTCAATTATGGAAATTCTGGGTTACAGAGGACTCAATCCCCTTTTCTCTGCCAAAGGCAACTCAGCATTTGCATAGTATCCTACAGACAACCGAGAAAAGCAGCCATGACTTGAGCCTCCCAGAAATTTGCCTCCTAGAGACATTATTTTCTCCTAGTGAAATAGTATCAGTTTAAAAGCCAAATCACTTCTGGATAAGTGGTTAAAGTGTTCCTCAAACAAGTCCTTGTGAAAAAAGCATAAAAATAAAAATGCTGTCATCATTATATTAATGATGAGACTGAAAATAAATTTTTAAACATACTGAATACCCCGAGACTTCCCTCAAGCCCCTCAACTATAAAAGCCAGGGACACAGACCATCATCATCACAGGTTGTTGTGAGGATTCAAGACCACTGAGTATGTCTTGACCAATCAATAATGATAATTCCAGCAATAATGAGCATTTTCTATTTCTCCTCCTTTCTGTGGTTCCAGATCTATGTAGGCCCACACGCAGACAGACACAGACAGAGACAGACAGACACACAGACACACACACACACCCCCCTCAATACCATTAAAGAACTTTTCCTTCTCAGCCCTTACCTCTATCCCCTTCCCTATTCCCAACCTGCAGCAAAAACTCATACCCAGTTCTCCCAGTGAAATGGTTCTCCCAGTGAAATGTCTACTAAGACTACATCCGCCTGCCTGAAAAACAAAGTTAAAAATTTTTAAAAGTAGGCAATGACCAACCAAGATTCTTTAGTCTCTTCTTTCTTCTCCTTTCAAAGAGATGCTAAAGCTCAACCTCTTTCTTTCACTGGCATAACAGGAAAAGGTCTTAGGGAAAACTGGCCCAGCCTCTGACAAATTAGGTATTATCACTCCCATTTTACAGATGAACCAACTGAGGCCCCTACAAGCAAATAGCAACAGCTGAATTAGAATGCAGGTTTTATGCTTCCTAAAACAACATTTTCCCCATTTCCCCACACTATAGGTTTTCAGCCAAATGCTCAAGTGTTCTCAATCCATCACAGTCTATGCGGAGTTGGAGGACGCTGGTATTTCTCAATTTTTATTACTTCCAATCTCATCAACCATTTTATTTCCCAACATCAAAAAGCTTCTCTAGTTCTTTGTGGTAGGTTTCAACCACCTATAATTGACTTTCTGCCACCCTTTGTTAATGGCAATTTACCAGGCCAATGCAAGGTCACCATCTAGTGGTGACAGCCACCAACTGCTTGCACAGCACATCTTAGATTCTTCTCTGCACCCCCTTTGCCCTATTCCCATGCCCACCTCCTACCCCAGCAACCGTTATTTACAGCAAACTTCCAGAAATAATTTATAAAGGAAATAAGGAATTTCCAATTACATAAAACATAAAGTAATTTCAAAATTGAGATTTAGGCATTTACTAAGTCCATACACTTAGATAGGTAGGTGATAGAAAGACACACACACACACACACACACACAAATGATCTACCTCGACAGCAGACTGCTCTTAGCAGCCTAGAGCTTGACATGCAAGAAAACACTACATATGACTCTCATGGCAGATACCTCTAGATAACCACAACTTGAGGGAAGTGCTGGATTCAACTTCACTAAAGGAGCTCTACAATCTCAGCAACTTCCTGAGAATCTAGCAAGTACTGAGAGTCAAGAAGAGCAAAAACAGCTACTTCTAAAAAGGATGTGCATTCTGATTCTACTTTCAAACAAGTATTTATTGAACACACCTACTATAGGCTTAAATAATAATATAAGGTATGTTAGATATGCACTGAATAGTGCTCTAGCAATCTTGCTTTTGCCCCTCACTCACTATTCCACAGAATCGGCTATCTTCATATTAAACAAATGTTTTAAATGCTGAATTCTATCTTTTTTTTTTTTCAGTCCTAAACATCATGGACTTCTCTGTACTTTAGCACCACTGACCAAGTGCTCTTGCTAAGACTCTCTCCAATATTTAATTCCTCGACCTATACACTCTTGGTTGTATGTCTACCTCTCTGATTACACCTCCAATTTTTAGTGAAAAAATTTTAGATCTTCGCCTCTCAAGGTATGTAGTCTCTTTTCATTCTTTTCACTTTATATTAACACTCTATCACACTGTGGCTTCAACTATCACATCTCTTTAGCCATCCCTGACTTTCCTTCTAAGCTCTAGTTTCACATTAACTGTCTACTCTGGATCTCTCACCGGAATTTCAAACTCAACATGCTTAAATCAGAGATCAGCAACTTCCCTTCTAAAATTTACTTTTCTTTGTTCGCCATTTAAATCCATCAAACTCCATAATTCGCTGCTACTTTAACTCCTTCTTTTCCTAATGTGCTCCCATCTAATCGGTTCCAGAAGCAGTCAATTCTACATCTGAACTGACCTCTCACTGTCCCTTTCTTTCTCCCCACTCTTCCCAAGGCCATTACTGATTCAGGTCCTCATTCTTCTCCACTGTGATCACATCTGTCAACTATTACTTGTTCTATGCATATTTTTTGAAAACCTATCATGTACCAGGCATTTACTAGGCACTGGGAATATAGCAGGGACCAAATGAGACAGCAGCCTTGCTCTGATGGGGCTTATACGCTATTGCAGGGAAATAGAAAACAAATATGAGGAAAGAGGAAAGGCATACAGCATTCTCATCCTTTGCCTCCTTGATTTGGCAACATAAGATCTCTATCGCCATCTCAGATCTTTAGTTTCTTAGTTATTTTGCTCTACCCATTGTAAGTGACCTGTAATGAAATTCAGAAAAATTCGAAGTTGTACATAGGTGCTGAAAAAAAGTGCAAGAGGAAAAGTCTAAATTGTTTCCCTAAACCTCAGACTTCTTAACTTTAAAATCATTTTCATAAATTAAGAAACAACTCCTAAACTTCTGAATGGAGTTAATTAGGCAAAAAATTATACATGTGCCTTGCCATAGCAAAAGCTGTGAAACAACCGGCTTTTATTATTAGGAGGCAAGTTAGTAGTATGTGCCTGTTTTGATCATTTAGTTGGAAACCTAAAAGTCTAAATTATGTTTATTGCCCTTGCTAGAAGGTATTAACCAACCAAATTGATGTTTATTGAGCCTAAAAAGCAATCAACAAGACTCGCATTTGTTCATATTGTTAGTATTAATTTCTGATTTTTAAGGCCTTCTATACTTGAGTAATTGATTTATTAACTCTTTTCTTCCTTCATTTAACAAATATTTATAGAATGCCTACTATGTGCTAGACATGGGGCTAGTTTCTGGAGTAGAGAAATATGACATTGTAATTATCCTCAAGAAATTTGCAGTCTAGCATGACAAGGATTAGTAAGACCATGAGAGAGATGAGAATTAAAATAGAAACTCAGATAAAGTTCTATGGGAAGAGGATGGTTAGGAGTCAAGGAAAGCGTCACCGAAAAGAGACACATAGGCATTTAAGTGAAGATAAAGAAGGATACTGCCGAAAGAAGGAAAAAGATGTGCTCAGGAGTATGATACAGCCAGATATTATCCACTGGGGATACTGCCAATGCATAGTATAGAGTCCCAACATTAGATAACAAGTAGGGGATAAGCCAGTTACCAAACTTGAACAGAAATATCAATACAGTATCAGACCTGTGCAAAATATAGATATTAGCCAGTTTCCAATGTTAGCTTGTTTGACAGGCACTCAGATGACCCATGACCATGTAATGTGGACAGACGAACACATGAATTTACTCCAAAAGCATAAATTACTGGTAAACTTTCAGCCACTGACCCTGCCTGTAATCATTCCACAATTCCTCTGAGACCTTAACTTAACGTACCATCAGTATGCCCAGTATTCCCAAAGCAACCATGAATTTATTAAAATAAACGTTAGTTATGCCTGTTGTTTTTTGTTATCTAGTGTTTGGCTGTTTGTGTTGTTACCACAGCAACAGGTAGACAGTTAAATTTGGCGCAGAACATGGGGAATTGCTAACTATTGCTTTATGAAGTACTTTCTGGTACTATTTCCACTGGAAAAAGTTAAAGATAATATAATGAGTCACTGTCTCTGAGAAGGAATCAAAATAGAAGAGTAAGATAAGAAGCTGGTTTCCAAAAGGTTTCATGACCACAGCCAGTGACAATGAATTAATGGCTCTTATTGGCAAAGTTTCTGAAGCAAAGAATGGGCTAAACATCATAAACTTGACCTCCCAAAGAAGGAGAGCGTACTTAGGCTTTCCAACGTGATTGACCGTGGGTCACTTTCGTACACAGAGGCTCAGGAAACTT
The DNA here is from genome assembly GCF_902729225.1 of Pteropus medius. Classification (NCBI taxonomy): domain Eukaryota; kingdom Metazoa; phylum Chordata; class Mammalia; order Chiroptera; family Pteropodidae; genus Pteropus; species Pteropus medius. The sequence goes on from NW_024349800.1 coordinate 34,237,831, forward strand.
CCATGAAACATACACTGAGGAAATGCTGAGTTCGATAATATTATAGCTTCAAAAATATACATATCAAGAACCTTAAATGAATATTACTAAGTGAAAGAAGCCAATTTGAAAAGACTACATACAATCTGATTCCAACTAGATGAGATTATAAAAAAGGAAAAACTATGGGAACAGTTGTTAAAAAAAAAAAAAAGTGGCTTTCAAGGGCTAGAGAGCAATGAATAGGCTGAGCACAGAGGATTTTTATGGCAGTGAAACTATTTTGTATGATACGATAATAGTGGATACATGTCCTTATACATTTGTCCAAACCCACAGAACATATAACACCAAGAATGACCTCCAGTGTAAACTATGGATTGGATGATTATGACGTGTCAGTGTAGGCTCATCGACAGTAAAAAATGTACCACTCTGGTGGGGAATGTTGATAGTACAGGAAGCAGTGCACGTGTGGGGTCATGATGTATACGGGAAAATTCTCTGTACTTTCTGCTAAATTTTGCTATAATGCAGCTGCTCTAAAAAAAAATAAAGTCTGTTTCTAAAAACTATGCTATATTCTATATAGGAAAAATACAAAATTAGAGAAACAGCCTCTCACTGAGCTGTGACCCCCTAAGGTCCCTTCTTTATATATTGAAAACAGTGCCCATTCTGATTGGGAATGGGGGAGGTGGGGATCAGATAGAGATATGAAACAATTAGAAAAACATATTTATTGGATATACCTTGTGTAAGGAGTATGGCTTAGGTATTCAGAAATGAATTGTTGTCCTTCTCTTCATGAAGCTAACGGTCTAGGTAGAAAGAAAAATATTACATCAGCAAAAACCCAGACAAGAACACACGTTATGTAGCTTAAGAAAAGCAGCTTAATTTAGAATTTGCTATAGAAGGTTTTTCTGAGGAAGTAACATTTGAAGTGCAACATAAGATACTCCAATCAGTTGAAAAGTCAGGGGAACAGTGTTCTAGGCAGAGGAACGGTACTGTAAAAATCTCTGAGGCAGGAACAACTTTCAGTTCCTGGAAGAAGACAGCATTACAAAGAGTGTGTGAGAGAGGACAGTGGAGAACTGGGCAGGGCACAGCATGCGGGGCCTTGAGGACAGGTTGAGTTTATCTTTTATTTCATGAAAATAGGAAGCCTTTGAAGGGTTTTAGGCAGAGGAGTGTCATAATTTGTTTCATGTTTTAACAGTATAAGATGCCAGGAATCACTCACTCATCAAGTTTGCTGATTCATCACTGATTCATTCTCTAGTGAAATGGCAGTCCAGAAAAAGAGGGAGCCACTTGGGTTGCAGCTGAAGTGTGACTTCAGCCCAAAACTCTACCTGGTTCAGGGGGAGGGGTGGGCATTTATTAGGAATATTTATTAGAAAGCCTATCATGCAGCTGAAAAGAAGCTTCTGTCAGTAGGTCAGTGCCTGCATGTGGTCAGGGAGAGGCATGTAGGTTTTACATTCACAGAGCTTGGTTTGAGCCAGAAGGAAAAAAAGATACTGTGAAGCAGAAGGACAAACTGAAAGGCCACAGTCATTCCTCAGCATCAGAACATTGTTACTATTCCCAAGTCTCTGCTATTGTAACACAATTTTCTCTGAGAGATGTAACACCATCACTACTCGCCAACTAATGCCTTTGCCAGGAAATAGTTAATAGTTAAAAGCAAGATGGGTAAGTCCCGAGTGAATGGAACTCAGACAAGGGAAAGAAACAGTGGTAATTTGGTACAGGCCTCACTGACTCTGCATCTTCTTATTGCCAGTGATTAACTAGGCGTCAGGAGACCTGGTTCTAGACTCTGCTGTCACAATCTGGCTGTGTGACCTTGAGTAAACCACTTCACTTCTCTGAGCCCTTTTCTTCATCACTTCATCACTCTAGTGAGAGCTGAACAATACGCTCATGAAGGTCCTTTTCCATCCTAACTGATTCTATGAAACTCTTTACCAAAAGAAAACCCATCCTTGAGACCCCTCCCAGCAGAAGTAGGGGATAGAGAAGGAAGCGGGGAGGAGGCAAAGGAGAAGGGAAGAGGGAGGGTTCTGCATTTTAACAGCTGCTGAGTTCACACTAGCTTTGTAACTCACTCCTGGCAACTGGAACAGGGCTTGTTAAAAACCAGCCCAGGGGCTGTGGAAGCACCCAGAAGCAGAAGCATTCTGCCAGCACGTTCCATGCAGCCTGTTTCATTTTTAACCCTCGAAGCAAATCCATGATGTTCAACTCTACCTCACACTACCAAGAGCAACCAACATTTTAGAGTGTAAGTTAAGAATGCCTGCTTCTCAGGAGTCACCAATGATAATCAAATACTATAAGACTGCTTTCAGAAATATCCAAAGTTTGCCTTTTATAGATTTAAAAATATCCTATTTTATTAAATGATTTTTGAAATAGGTTTGCATTTTGACACATAATGTTCTCATATGTTTTAAAAAAAAATAGTATATGGGGAGTTGTTGAGTTAATATTTGCTTTATACTGATAATTGTTAAAAAAAAGGGTTGATGTGTCCTTGGGGACTCAACACACTATTCTTTTAAGTTTCATGTCTGTTTTAAATTTTGCATTTTAAAGTTTTAAAAATTTGGAAACTCTAAAATGTACCTGGATTAGATTTTCCAAATATATGTGTAAGTTCCATGAACAGAACTAGATGGCTTAATAGATCAGGGATTAGCAAACTATGGCCAATGGGCCAAATCTGGCCTATTTCCTATTTTTGTAAACAAAGTTTTATTGGAATATGGACATGCTTGTTTTCTTTGTATTGCCTATGGGTGTTTTTGTGTTACAACAGCCGAGTTGAGTAATTGTAACAGAGACCATATGGCCTTTATAGAAAAAAGTTTACTGACCCCTGATCTACAAATTCTACCTTTGGCTAATGTGTTCCATGGACTACAAATACCTAATTCTAACCCTCATCCCTCATATTGAACCATGACCCCAAATGTCCAACGCAAACAGAAAAGCTAGTCAGAGCTGTCCGACAGAACTTTCTGTGACGTCAGAAATGTTCTACACCTGCACTGACCTCTACAGCAGCTACTAGCCACATGTTATTACTGAGCATGTAAAATGTGGCTAGGGAAACTGAGGAACTGAATTCTTAATTTTATATATTATAATTCAGATCCAAATAGCCACAGATGGCTTATACCATATTGAACAGCCTAGAGCTAGAATCCTGATGCCTTAGCCAGTGGAGGTACTGGTAAATGTTTAATAACAAGGCAGGTGCGTGCAAGTACAGACATATGTACATACACATACATGCACATACACACACACACACACACACACACGCCTTGCTGATTTCTGATTTCCAGGATATAAATATTCTCACTATGATAGGTCACAACCTACCAAATACAGAACTGAGAAGAGACGCACAGACTTGGCTCTCACAGACCAGTGCCTGCCAGCTCCGGTACACCAAAAGGCTAGCCCTCAGTTTTTGAAGCTAAAGAATATGATGCAACATAGGAGCTCAGAAAAGCCAGAGATGAACAGAGATATAGAATCCATTTGTGGCTCTGAATTAAGTAAGGAAAAGAGAACAAGTGCCAGCAGCAAAATTGTCCAAAACACAGGGAAGACAATCGAGGCAGAAAGTAAAACCTAAAGAGACAGTGAAGAGGAAAAAAGTTAAGTTACTTTGGAACAGCCTCCTTACAACTTAGCCTCATCTTTTCTGAGGAACCTCTGTGTTGAGCAAGATCCTTTTCCCTGGGAAATAGCTCTGGGACTATTGGCACTCAAGAAGACCAAGAACAATGTTATCCACTTCTCAAATCTAGAATGCTTGAAGATTCAATAGAACCTGTGTTATCAAGAGAGATCATCCCAGCAGCAATCCTGCTTCAAATCTACTGCCATAAAAGGATGAGACTGCAGAGGTAAAGACTTACAAACATGCAGGACTGCTAAAAGTAATTTATCACCTGCACAACATCGAAGCAGAGATCAAGGCTGGCAAGGCCTGGACTCCCATTCCTTATTCCAAACTCACGGAGCATGGAGACTTTTATGTGTGGGCTCCATTTTCACAGAAGGAGCCACCCACTCACCCAGGCACTGTTTTAAGATGGGTAAAAATTTGAGGGAGAAACTGAGCTGTTGGGTGTAGGACACAATGAGAGCTGGAGAACAGGGAGGAAAAAGAGTTGGATGAGTGTGATGGAAATAAAAAGGGTGAGGAGGAAAATCAAGGGACAGGGAATACCAGAAATGAGAAGCCAAAACTAAAATAGATACGGGTAATTCTACAGTATTACCATAGAAGGCACTAAAGACCCAACGCACCAGAAAAAGGTGAGGGGGCGGAAATCAGTGTAGCATTCAAAAAATATTTACTGAGCTGCAATCACCAAGTTAGGTGCCGTAATAGTGGAGACAAGGTAAATAGTGCCCAGCCCCTAAGCCCCAGGTGCATCGTCATGAAGGAAACAGAGCTGAAAACAGGAAATTACAATATAGCACGATGGCTTTGATGGGAAAGGAAAGTTTGGGAAGCAGGGCACCTAACCCAGCCCCAGGGAGTCATAAAAATCTTCCTAGAAGAAAAGTCATCATCGAGAACAAAACCTGAAGAATGAGTGAACAGGAACTAACCAGGGGGAGGTAGAAGAACATTCCTGACAGCCAGAATGGTACACACAGAGGCCTAGAGCCGAAGTATGCCTAGGGCATTGCTGTGGGGCCATACATCCCTATTCGTCTGGGATGGCCATGGTTTGTTCTATTGTCCATGAGTAATTAATTGTCCAGCTTATCAAAAACTAATTATCAATAACTATCAATTATCAATAAATATATCAATAGATACAACTCAAAAAGTATGTCCCCATTTTAGATAAGTTATGTGGTTTCTCTATCCCCTGGCAAAACTTGGAAGAAAAAAAATCCTGAAAAGACAGAGACAGTGGCTACCTTCTCCTACCTCCTACTCCTTGTTTTCTGCTGCAAAAGGGATCTATGCTGAGTCCCCACGCCCTGGCTATGCTGCAAGTGTGTTCTGGAAGGGCAGACTGGCAGAATGAGGAATGGCAAGCCAAATTAAGGGCAAGTCCTGCCAATGCTGGAAACAAACAGGAAAAGTAAGACTGAAGGGGAAGGCAAGTGTTTCTGAAAGCCTGAGCCTGATGGAGCAGCTAAACCCTCAATTCTCCTGGAAAGTGGTATGAAAGTGCCTTCAAGCAAAACCACAAAGAAACTTGACTCCTGTCAACCAGTTATCACAGGATTTTGACCTTTCATCTAATTTGGAGCAAACTTACAGGGGAATTTAATTTTAGAAAATGGGCAGAGAGTCAGATCTAGACTTCCACCCCCAACAAACACAGCACAGGTGGAGACACCAGAGGGAAGCTGAAGTTCCTAAAATGTGTGTTGCCATCAAAACAGAAAAGAATATAACCTCTATTACTGGGCAGGCAATTGCATGAGTGCTCTTGGAAACCTAAGCCCTTTTGTGAGTTGGAAGTGATGGAATAATAATGAAAGAAAGACAATTCTTTTATCACCTGAAAATAAGTGTTAGTTCTCAAACAACATTTATACATCTCAATGCCAGAGTGATATTTTCCAGTGATCACCATGGGCTTAGGAATAGAAATTATGTCATCCTGTTCAAGATGGCTGAGAACTGGCCTTTCCCTTTCAGGTGGTTGGAGCTGACCTGAGATACTAAGACAGGACACTTGAGGTATGCAGGATTTTCCCGAATTGTTGGTTCCAGCCTTCTTCCTGAACCCTCTGTGGCATCCTCTTCCAACCCAGATTCCTGATGCCCACTTGTCCTTTTGTTTTGTTCTGTGCAGTTCCCAAGCTACCTCCAGAATCACTAAGAAATTGAATGGTGTTACCCTGCACCAATAGCTGTTTCTATCACTTGCCATCATTCCACTAGGCTCTCCTGGTCTTACCTGTCCTGCCTTCATGTGCACCCATATTTCCATTGAAGGCCCAGGAGGGATTTGAGCAGTCAAGTTTCCTTTATAGAGAAACTTCAATTAGCCAAAATATTCAAGGAGGGATAACTGCTCACTCCAGTTAATCTGAGTCTCTAGTAAACAGAAGATTCAAGAGCAGGGCCAGAATTGCAATAGACTGTGGTATACTTAGGAGATATGAGAGAGACCTTCATTGCCTATTATTTATGCCTGAAATCCATAGGCTCCTAGAACATTAAAAAGCTCAAAAATACTTTAGATATCTTCTAGTCGAACCCTTTCATTTTAAAGATATAGAAACTTAGGCCTAGGGAGATTGTTACCCAAATTCACATATTTCCTTGTAACAAAAGGATATTTGTTACAATAGGAATGCCGTATGTAATAGGCAGAGACGGTCCCATCTCAAACTGCTTCTGGTGACCAACAGGGTCTCTTCTTGCCTTTAATGCACAGTTATTTGTCAAAAACCTAATATGTGGTCCCCAGTACGCCCCAGGTACAGAGGCTAGCATTCAGATGGAGAGGTGGCCTAAGTATATTGGGTCACTCATTCCAGCATTTCAGCAATTTTTCTATTTGAGTTGAGGTTATATTTTCTGCAGGGCTGGAAGGCTTGTGAGAAGGGAAAAAAAAAAAAAACTATTGGCCCCACTCACTTATTCTTGTTGAGTCCAAGAAGGGAACAAAATTGTTCTTCTTATAGCCAGTAAAAATCAGCAATTAGATAAACTTCAAGCAACAGCAAACATTCAGAATTTGCTGCTGTACTGCAATATCAACTAGGTTCACTATTAGAAATAAGAGGAAACTGGGAAATTAGGAATAGAACACTAAAAGGAAAACCAATAGGGTTGTTTTCTAGGTTTTACTGAGACTTGACACCTATAATTCTGAAGTAGGAACCAGACTCATTTTTCTGATTAAAAATACCAGTTTATACTAAAGTACCCTGTGGACATGTCATCCCAAGTGTTATCATGGCCAACAGCAAGTTTGTCGGTATAAAACCATGACTGACCCACGGGACTCCTCAGAAAGAAGTCACAGATAAAGAGACATAGGCCAGTAAACCAAAATATATTTTCAAAATAACGTTGCTTGTGTTTACAAAATACTGTAAATAGGGATACAGCTCATGAAATTCCTTTCTGACACCTATTTTCCTCATACCTGTAGTTCATAGATTGCCTACCTAATCGCAACCTTTCAAAAAAACTCTTCCCCTAGCCTATCCAAAGACTTTTGTTTCCCTCATCACTTTACCCTCAACCCACCCACATCACAAAAGTCTATAAACCTACTCAGAAAGGCCAGAACATTGTTTCGAAAAAGGCAGAGAAGAAATTGAACAAGCAAAGCTAGACTTCACCTTCCCCCTATCATTAGCAGAATAGATGCAGGGAAGGCTACACTCTTATTTATGAATAAATTTGTTCCAGAAGTGAGATATGAGTATGTTTGCTAAACATTTCAAATAAACTATTAAAGGATAATTTTTTAAAAGGTAACTGCATGCTTCTGGTACACAAATAAGATGAACCTGTATGAAAAAATATCACTTAATTAATGAGACAACCAGTAAGCTGTTACAAGTTCAAAGGAGAATCAAGAGCAGAAACATTATAGGCAATCAAGAATGCTGAAGTGATGGAAGTTCAAAGACAATGAAAGCAGCGGACCCCTAAAAAATCAGATAATCAGATCCAGAAGGGGGCACTATACAACACCTAGGGATCCATTGAAGAGACCCTGTAAATTTTGTTTGTTTGTTTGTTTGTTTTGCCCATTTCAAAGTTGTTCAATTTTTCCTGACAAGGTCTGGCATTTCTACATTGACAAGGGCCCTCCAAAAGGCTTCCTTCTGCAGACATTGGCCTGATTTCTGTGCAAAAATAGCCAATCCAGATGTAGAAAGAAGTGTCAATCATCTTGGCAAAATTCACTGGCACCCTAAATACTCTGCAGTCCCACCATGCCATCCAAAAAGGCAGGGAAGAATCCCACTCCTTGAACTTTATGTATATTTTGCTAAATAAGTCCTCAAGAAAGGATGCCTTTTACCTCTAATGATATATGGTGAATTTGGTGACATAACCCACCTGGTTATCTTTAGACCTATCTTCCTAACGTCCAGGTATCATTCCATGCAGACTGGAGCAGAAGATGGTCTGAATGTCCACTACTACTTTTCTTCAAAATCAGCACTCGATTTCAACCAGAAGACTCTGACCCTGGCTGACAGGACCCAATTCATTTTCTTTCTCTGTCTTTCTCTTTCTGTCTTTCTCTTTCTGTCTTTCTCTTTCTCTGTCTTTCTCTTTCTCTGTCTTTCTCTTTATCTCTCTGTCTTCCTCTTTATCTTCACTTGTCTCTGTCTTCAAAGTTCTGTGGCCCTCTGTGTGTCTTCTCTCTCTCTCTCTCTTTTCTCTCTCTCTCCTCCTCCCCTTCATCTCTCCCCTCCCTCTCCCCCCCACCCCTCTCACATACACAATAGGTTATTTCCCAGATGCTCCCTGGTCCCCCATACAAATAGATTACAGGCATACCTTGGTGCTATTGTGGGTTTGGTTCCAGATCACTGCAATAAAGCAAGTAACACAATAAAGCAAGTCCTAATCCCTTTGCTGGTGGAGGGTCTCGCCTTCAATTTGTAAAAATGAAATACCTCTGAAGTGCAATAAAGTGAAGTGCAGTAAAATGAGGTATGCCTCTATTGACAAGTACAACCTACATTCTTTGAGACTCATCTGAATCTTAAGGTAATTACAGTTTCACCTCAAGCTAATAGCCTTTCTACTTAAAAGTGTCTTCCTGGAGAGTCAATGCTATGCTATAGAGAGTTCAACCTTTGTCCTCAGAAAGACCACATTTTAGTCCCAGATCTTTTATTAAAATCGTATTAATAACATCAACTTTGTAGGGTTATTATGAGGATAAAAATGAAATAGTATATGCAAAATACTTAGCAAAGGTATCTGATATTTTTATTTTTATTATCATGTTGGTCACTATTGGGACTGGTAGCTGCCCTGGCTTTGCTCTCATTAATATCATTTATCAGTTGCATTCTGCATCTCATCTCTATAAATGGCCTCTCATTTCCCCTCACAATTGGTTCATGTGTTTTCTCCCAGTCTCAATGTCTCCCACTTCACTTGCTGATGGATATGTACACAGTTCTGATGGTCCATTCACTATACCATATATCTGCGCTGACACTAGCCCTCAGCAGTCATGCCTCCATAGGAAGAAAAGTTGCCTCATCCCTTTTACCCAAGGCCAGGGCATCTAGTCCCTGAGCCACTGAAATTGCCTTGGTTTTGAATGGAAGTCTGTCAAAATCCTCATAAAGAGTTCATATGCAATTCCATTGTCAAGAGATTTCTCTAGAAATGACAATGGTAATGAAAAATATTGACTACAGTAGCAAAGCTCAATTTTTAGCAGTCAAAATTATACCTTTTCATTAAATTGAGGCCCCAGAGAGCAAAAAAAGATAATTAAACAGATGTATGATGAAAAATTACAAATAACATCTTCCTGTTCAAAGTTATCAGAAGCATAGACACTCAGAGAAGGAACTGTGACATGTGGAAATCTGGGAGAGCTGCCTCTATGGTGCACATAAATCGTGATCCCTTCCCACAGCAGCCTCCTCCTCACCACTCCACAGAGGCAAAATCTGAACCAGTGTCAGAGTAGCATGTGGCATCTGTGACTTCCAGGAAAGAGACAGGGAGCTCAACAGCAACAAACAGAGCCCATGGAAGATGCTCCTGAAAGCAACATCCAGACTTGCACAGAACATTACTCTGCTCAAGAATCACCAGGGGTTGACTGTCACCTACTGCATCAAGTCCTAACTGCTCAGCTTGGCGCACGAGGTCCTCCCCAGGCCAGCATAGGCCTGCTTTCCCCATCTTAACTCCACTGCTTTCCAACACAACCCTCCCTGCTGGTTAATCAATTCCTTCCCCACACCACGCCTCTTTCACCACCACACCTTTGCTCATGTTGTGTCCACAATCACCTTTTCTGACCCTCACTGATACCAAACTCTTACTGCATCCGATGTCTCCTTAATTAGACTGAGTGTTCACCAAAAGCAGGGATTGGAACATTTACATTTCTGTATACCATACCCCACAGCCCTTCCTAGAAGGCTGGAATCATAAGAAGTGTTCAATAAATGTCACTGAGCAATTAATTCTCTTATGGGTAAACAGAGCTGAATGCAAATGAACATATTTTATGGCAAAAGTGAAGTATAAACAGAAAAAGAACTAATGTTTGATGAATAATGACCCGGAACTACATTGTACTTCTCATGTTATATCATGAATTTCTTGCATCAAATTCTATAAAGTTGTCTATAAAATTGTGCTATCTCTTTTTACAGATTAAAAATAAAATCCAAGGAAGTTAAGCAACTCTGCTAAGAATAGGACAATTTGTAAATAACAGAGCAGAATTCAAACTCAGGTCAATTTGACTCCAAAGTCTGTGCTCATTCCAAGATTTTTTATCATAGCCATCACTGACACATAGCTATGCTCATCTGAAGTGGCACTGAGCCATGTATTTATAAAAAGACCTTTAATGGACACTCCCTTGGCAGACTACAGGACTGAGGTAGACAACAGAAGACACAAACTTTTCCATGATAAGGCACAAAACTTCACATTTCTTTTTGACCCCTTTCCAGAAAGATCTGTCAAACAGGCAAAGAGCACCAGTTCCAATAGGACCCCTCCCACATGTCAGTTTTCTTACCTTTGACAGATTCCCTGACTGGAGCAATAGTAAAGACTTGGGTCATTACTTACACAAGTAACTATAAGATAATACAAGGAAAGAAAAATTCCTTGCTCTACTACATCCTAGCTGTGTGTCCCTTGGTAAGTCTCTTCACTTCCCTGAGCCTCATCAGTAATTTAGGATCCTTTGAGGCTCCACAAAATGGTATAACATCAAGAGCTACATGAATATTGAAAATTAAGATCCTAAATTCTCACGTGAAAGAGTAGATTCAATCTTATCTTTTTTGGAAAAGTTTAACGAAATAAAGTGATTTTTGAAGAACATTAATTTTTAAAGGCTAAAAATTGCACAAATGTAAAATATATAATAACTGCATGTCAAATATTTTATTTAAGTCATTAAATAATGAGAAGACTAATATAATGCTATAGTCAATTCAATGGAGAATTCAAAGAACACACACATACACACAACCAGGGATGCAAAAATGAATATACAAACAGACGTGGTCAACATCCACATGGCAATAATCACTGCATTTCTACTGACAAGAATCATTGTGTTATAGAGTTCTACAACTTTCAGATTAAATAACAGATCAAACATAATAGGAGTAGACCACTATTCAATCAGATAACCCAGGTGAGTATGCTAGACAATACCTAGAATTCCATAGGATACAGAATAATTTTTTTTGCCATTGTAAAGTCTTTTATAATTTTTCCTTACATGATTAACAGGTATCCCATCTGCAAGATCTTATCTTATGAGAGAAGCAAGTAAACAGTGACAGAGTCAACAATGAAGGAACATCTGAAGGGTCAGAGCCCCATAAACCAGACTTTGCTTCCCTGACTTTATAGGAAATCCCTGTTTAGTGAGCTTATCTCAGCATTCCCTATGAGAGCCTACCTTGAGTGAGTGCTTTTGAGCATCCTTCCATGCCTTAACCCAGCATTCTCTCTGAAGGAGGTACTCAGGAATGGTTTAGGATTAGGTCCCTGCTACTTAATAAGTCAGTGTTGTCCAGGAAACAGGGCCATCAATATCACTCGTAAGTAAGAATGCAGATTCTCAGGCCATGTCTCTGGCTTCCTGAATCAGAATCTGCATTTTTAACATGATCCCCATTTGATTTGTGTGAAAATAAAAGTTTGAGAAGCAGTGGTTTGAGTAATTATATCACTGCTCTACCACTAATTACCTGTGTCACTTTGAGCAACTCAATTCACTTCTGTAGTCCTCAGTTTCCTCATCTGTAAAATAAGGTCAGGTCATTAGACTTAGAGGTCCCCTCTTGGTCTCTGAATCCATCTTACAAAAGGTTTTTTTCTCTGATGTCAAGCTCTAAAACGAATGCCATGCAACCAACTTCTGGAGCTTAGGTCATGCAGAGATTTAGCTAAACCTTGCTTACATTTTTCCTATTGTGTCCTTCTCTGGAGAAGATAAATTGACATAGTGACCCTAAAGACATTATTCCTCTTTCCAGAGCACCAACGATGTGCCCAGATTCCCTGAGAGCCAAATGAGTAAGAAATATCACCATCTGCTTTCAAGTCAGGATTTTCCACAGTTTTGCTCCCTGATTGAGTATACTGCTTTTTAAAGTCCCAAAATAATCAATTCTGACAAGAAAGATTCAGATATGCTTTTCAAATTATAAAAACACACACGAATTTCCTGACAACCTGATAAGATGAGAAAGTGAATTACCAGCTTGTTATTTTTAAACATATTTGTTTTCTTCAAGCAAGCCTACTTGTTCTGCAGGGAACCTCTGACCCCAGCACAGCGCAGAGCCCTGTCCTCACCATGGCAACACAGAGCCCCTCTGTAGTGAGTCAGAACTACACTCAGTCCATATTTGGGGATGTGGAGAGGTGAGGGGGAGAAACATGTAAGGATGCTTCCAGGTAGATGCAAATAGTGCTACCCACATGCAGATGAGGCATCTTTCCCTGTTGTCCTTCAATATATGCACATTGCTACTATCCCAGAAAGGGTTCCTGACTGAACTCAACATCTACTTAAAATTAATGCTGAACACAAAGATTCTGGTACCAATGGGTTCCACACCTCACTGTACCTATAAAGCATCATTGCTCCAACCAAGAGAAACTAGTTGCCACCATTTCCCACATTTGTCCATTTAGTTCCCTTCTGCCCCTTAGATACCAGAACCCTTCTGCTGCCAGACTGACCTCCTCTTTCCTCAGATTATTCAACAGTCTAGTAAGAATTTGCAGAACACACTCTCTACCAAGTCCTATGCTTAATGATCGGGTTGTGGTAGTGAGCAAGACAGACATTGTCCCAGATTTCTGATGGCTACATGGACCTTGCAGTGACAGGGACACAATCACTTCAGCATGTAATTTCAGCCTGTGATGGTGGGTCCTGATCTGGTCCTGACATGGACAAGGGCTTTTGTTGCAGATTAATTTCTTGAACAATTGAAGAACTTTCCTCCATAACCCACACCTCTTGTTTGTAAGTTCCCTATACAGTCAGAGGCATGCATACTCTAAAAATGGAATAGAATTTTCATAGGAAGAATACAAAGACAAAGACATAGTCCATTCTCAGTTTTTTTGAGCTTCAAAATGAGCCTAGATTTAAGTATCAGTAGCAGAACTTTGAAGGAATCAGAGTATCAGATTATCCCACAACAATTCTACAAAATGAAGATAATTAGAGTCAATTTATAAATTTACTTGGCCCCCAGGGGACAGCTATGAAGAGAAAGAGGCATGCCTGAGGATTTCTTGTGCTCATGGAAAGCAGCAGGTTGATAGTAGACTGCCCTGCCATGGATGGTATGAGGACGTAGTACATTCTCTTGATAATGATCATCCCCCATTGCCAGGCAAGATGACACACCTTGACAGAAGCCAGACATATAGATGCCATGACCAGAGATGGGTCAAAAAGCGGTCACAGAAATAGATATTGCATGGCTAGAAACCAAGGACTTGACGCTCTCCCAAATGCCTTGACAACTTGTAAATACCCCTACAAATTAGGTGCAGCTCTATGGGGACCGAAAGATGAGGAAAATATCTGACATAACTAGGTTTAATTCTGCAATTACAGAGAAAATCTTGGAAGCAATTGGTTTTAATGTATTAACAAAATTGTAGCTTCGTCTGCCATTCTCCTGCTACATTTCCCTAAAGTGACAATTTAAGTGGTGACCTATCTGATAAAGCAGGTATTTGCCAGGTGAGTCGAACATTCCAAGAGGGAACAAACAGCACATATAATGCCAAGGCCTTGAATCAATATGGGATTTGATTAACTTAAGTAATTTAAAGTCGGTGTGCTTAGAACAAGGTGACATGACATGACAGGAGACAAGGCTAAAGAGATTAGATTTTGTCCTCAGAGCAAGCAATGGGGAAGTACTAAAATATTATAAACAAGATAATTATACCATCATATTTATGTTTTCACAAAATCATTCTCTGCTTCCCCCAACCCTTCCCCACCCATGTCTTCACATACATTCATAAAGCCCAAAGTCTCTCCTACTCCACTGGCCTATGTTCCAGAACAGGTTCTTCTCTCCCAACTGGTGGGCTTTTTCTCTCCATCACTATAGAGTTTTTCCCACCTCTGGTCTTTACAACATCCCAGTGAGTTATTTTTTGAGAAGTTAAGATGAAACTGCCAGGTACTATTATGATATCTGGTCAAGAACAAAAGAATGATTTAATCACACCTTGTTAATTATCCCTATCCCCTTCCAGCAAAGTTCTAGGAAGGTATTCGCAAAGAACAAATGCAGAATGGAAATCAGAGTACCATTTTACTCCTAGCTGTACAAGCATACCCTACATAGGTGCATAGCTCTAATTAAAGGCTAAGTTTGGATCAAGTTTCAAAGTCAAAGTGGGGCCCCCTATTATTAATACCCTCCCTCCCAAATCTAAACAAAGCAAAAATGCTCAGATCTGTCAATTGAGAATGAAGGAAACAGCAGAGCTCATGAAAAAAAAAAAAAGAAGACCGAGTTCTGACATATTTAGGCATAGTGATCCCCGACTTTGAGGCCTAATCAAAGACCCTGACTCTCACCAATCAGCTTATCAGAAGAGGGTTGTGCTTGAAAGCTCAGGCCTGACAAGAAGTATCTACCCCACTTCCTTTATTGCCATACTTTGGGTTGTATCTTAATCCACTGTATTGACTGCCAAGTCTAACATCAATCACAAACGTTGCTATCACCCTTGGGGAAAAAGTCACATTTGTCCACCTATAGTTTCCCCATGCCTACACCTTCCCCCAACCATGGCACGCTTGAAGCCTTCCCATTTTTCACCATTAAGTTTTCCCACTTCTTTGCCTGCCTTTGAGTCTCTGACGAACACAAGTGATGCTTGCTGACTTCCTTGTACAGCAAGCTTTGAATAAACAGCTCTTACTTCTCTCAACTGGGTGGTCTTAGTTAATTTCTACAATATTATATGACGTAATTCAAAAAACTTGAATCTATTTATTGAAAGGGCACACCATATCCTAGAGATGTGACTCTGAACAGCCAATACCAAAACATATCCTAATAAACATTCCAGACTTCAAAGATGAAGAAGGAACATTTTGGGCAGCTAGACAAAAAGACAGAATCACAAAATCAAAAGGAAAAACAGCCTGGCTTCGAACTTTTCATAGCAATGTTCAGTAGTAGAAGAAAGAGTGGCACAGCACCTATGAAATCTTCAAAAAAACAAAAACAAAAAAAAAGTGGGACTCCAGAATTTTTATATCCAGCAAAACTGATTTAAATTCAAAGAAAACAAGCAGGATTACTTGCCTAAGCCCTTCTTAAGTCAAACTTCATCCAACGGAGAGATTATTGAAAAAATTATGGCAAAAGGAATGGTGGAATGCAGTCTCCTCTGCTTAAATAAATGACATACTAAGATGAAAACAAATGTGAGTATAAGGCAACAAAACAAAAGGTAAATATTGCAGTGTAGAATTAAAACAAAATCAACAGAGGAAGGAGAAAAGATGAAAATAGGGTAGATACAATGATTCTGCTGAGGAAAAAGGTACCGTTTAAGCTTTAAAAAAATCGAGTGATAAAGACCAAATTATACAGAACAGTACAAAAACAAAAAGTAAGAAAGATAATATAATTATGGCATCAGGAGATGGAACAGAAGACAAAGAGGAAAAGACATTAAATACACTAATTCTATCCATTGGCCATAGAAGGAAATTAATAGATACTATATAAAGATATACAGGATTGGGATATTCTATATTTGTTACATCAATAAATGTGAAAAGGCTAAATTCACCTCTTAAAAGAAAAACATTCTGATTGGATCATAACACATAGTTCAAGTCTATGCCAATTATATATTCTCAGAAAAGGTGAAAATAATAGAATAGGCCAAAATATATTAGGCAAATGCATACAAAAAAAACACAATAATAATAATCTGAATATTATACAAAGTTAGATTCAGGCCAAAAGTATTTAACAAAGCAAGGAAGGATATTTCATAATTCCAAAGGATGCAAATCTCAAAGAAAATAAAATAGTGTGAACATTTATGAGCTCTAGAGTATTATTCATAAAACAATTTTTAGGAGATTTAAAGAGTAGAAAAAAAGCACTTCAGTCTTAGTAGACTCTAATCTCAGTCGATGACAAGAGAATGAAAATGTTTTTAAATAAAAGGTTATAAAGACCTAAATAACACAATAAGGTAGATCTCACTGATTTTACATAAAATATGTATAATATGTATAGAATTTCTATTTGCTCAATATAATACTTTTTCTTTTCAAGTGCTTATGGAAGAGCTATAAAGTTGATCAAGTTCACAAAGAAAATGTTAATAAATTCTGAAAAGTAGAAGCAGTATAAGCAGTATCTTCTGATTTCAATGCAATAAATGAGAAATTAATAACAAAACAGAAAGATAAAAACACTTTTTCTTAAACAATTATTGGTTCAAGGAGAAAATCCAAACTAAAATTACAGGCCACATATAAATTATGAAAACACTATATATCAGAACCAACAAAAAAGCTAACACAGTGTTCAGAGAAACAATCATTGCCTTACATACTTCAACTGAAAAAAAAAAAGAAAAAAGATTAAAAATAAATAAAATCAGCTTCCAATTCAAAAAATTAATAAAATTAACCAAACCAAAGAAAACTAGATAGAGAATAAATGAAGATGAAAAGGAACAAAAACAGGAATTAGAGAATAGAGGTAAATACAAGGGCACAAGTTTGAGTAAAAGTTCATACCCAGGAGATATAAGGAACACCTACAAATCAATAAATAGGAAAATAACCCAATATAAAAAATTGGCTTATAAATATATGAAAAGTTATTTAACCTCATGAGCTCTTAGGAGAATTCAAGTTAAAAATTTGATGCCACTTCATTTCCACCAAAATAGGTAAAATTTAAAAGATTAAGTCTATCAAATGTTAGTGAGAATGAGGATAAGAACGTTCATATCCTGCCAGCAAAAGTATAAACTTGTACAACCACGTCAAAAAAAAAAAAAAAAAAAACCTGGTAATATTTCTCAACAATACGATTCCTAAATATATACCAACAGAAATGGATGTATATCCCAAATATCCTTCAACAAAGGACAAATAACATTTTGATGTATTCACACAAGAGAATATCATGAAGCAATAAAAATTAGTGAACTATTGTAATATGCAACAACATATGTAAATCTCACAACTGAATCTCTCCCAGAAGCCAAATACAAAAGTATACATACTATATGATTCCATGTATATAAAACATAAAAACAAGCAAAACTAATTTATGGTACTAGAAGTCAGAATAGCAGTTGTTTTGAGGAATTTGGAGAGGGGAGTAAGTGGAGCACAAAAAGAGGTGTTCCTTGGGTGCTGGTTATGTGGCCATTCACTTTTTTAATAACTTAATTGAGCTACAAGCTTTTGATATGTGCATTTTTCAACAAGGTTATACTTCAGTTTAAGAGTTTATTTGAAAAAGAAAAAACTTCAACTGTCAAAAGTATTTTTAACTTTTTAAGTATGTTTATTTCTATTGTGTTGAGTCACTGGAATTGTGGAGTTTGTTACAGCAGCTAAAACTATCCTGATAAAGAACCATCATGGACATCATATTCGTTTTATAGATAAAGGAACTGCAGCCTGGAAAATTGAGGAGCTCACCCAATATCACAGAGCTAGTAAGAGAAAAGCTCTGATTTGTTAAGCTACAAATCCAGCAGGTCATGTTTTTCTCTATCACTACTGTGTCTCACTGCCTCAACTCAACACTCTCATCCCACTTGGCTTTCAGTAAATAAACCATAATAATAGGAAGTGATATCCACCCACTCAGCAGACAATTTCATATGATAGTACCTACCCTGGAATTGCTCCAGAAATTACCCAAATGTCTTTCTATAAACCTTAGTCATCGAGTTTGGAATACAACAAACTTTGAAAAATAATACTTTTCCCGACATGAAAACTTCATTAGCTAATCCCAGGAGCTTGGTTACCCAAAAATTATATGCATATATTCTAATTTTTTTCATCTGTAAGCAACAAGATGGACTAGATTATTGTGATTAAGCCAAATTATGTCCTATAATGTCTCTAAAAAGGGGCAGGAAAGAAAGACTTCTTTAAAATAAACGTCTGAATTTTTTAAAGTATGAAGAAAAATCACGTTTTGTCATCCAAAAAAAAAGCAAACTACATAATCTTAAGAATTCTTAAAGAGAACCTGGTACAATTTTGGGGTGTTTCTCTTGCAGTGAAAATCTCAGCCAGACCTAGGCAGCTGTCTTGGGTTTTAGTTTAAGTAAGCTGCCCACTGGAGGCTGACAGAATGGCAGGAAGGAACCCCACCCACCTGCCATCTTTCCCAGCTACGGCCGGTGTTCCGGATTATAGGAATTGGGTGCAGAGGCCTCCAGGTGAGAACTGCCCTGTTCTCACCACGAGGAAAACTCAGCAGAATAGGTTTGTGGCATAATGAATCCAGACATCCCAGTCTCCATTCTTATCACTGTTTTCCTGTACCTTGATATTATGAACTAGACTGTGTCCCCTAAAATTCATATGTTCAAGCCCTAACCGTCTATGTAGCTCTATTTGGAGATATGAGCTTTTTAACCTTAATTACTTCCTTAAAGGTCCTAAGGGTAATTCCCTAATCCAATAGGACTAGTGTCCTTATAAGAAGAAAAAGATAAATCAGAGATCTCTCTTTCTTTGTACATAGAGAAAAAGTCATGTGAGGACAGAGAGAAAGTGGCTACCTGCAAGCTGGGAAGAGAGGCCTCATCAAATATTGAATGAGGTGGCAACCTGATTGTGGACTTCAAGCCTCCAGAACTGTAAGAAAATAAACATCCATTGTTTAAATCGCCCAGCCTGTGGTATTTTGTCAAAGCAGCCCAAGCAGACTAACACACCTGCTAAATTGAACAACTGCGCTGTTGCCAGATCATCTCCAGGCAAAATCCACCTTTGGTAGTTATTTGCATTTTTAAAAGGAACACTTAGAGACGCAAAAGTCTTCAGTAACCAAGAAGCCTGATCCCTAATAGTGAAATTCCAGTCATCATGACAGACCTTGCAGGGAGTTATATATAAGAAATTGACTGGCATATAGATGAAGACAGATCAGAGAAACTTAAATGTCCAGCTAAGAAGTATGGACTTTATTTCAGAGACCATGATGAGTCACTGAAAGTTTGTGAGAAGGAGGAATCATGGCCAAAACTTCAGGGAGATAACTCTGCCAGCAGAGCAAATGATTTTTATTATTACTATTAATTTCTGTGATTTTTTTTATGATAGCTAGAATTTATTGAGCACCTACTATTTGCCAAGCACTCTGTATGCATTATCTCTAATTAAGTGTGGGTAAATTGTGAGACTTCGAAATGGACCAAAAATGTTAATGGTTTTCTTCGACAATGGAAAACTAGGTATGAACTAGGTTATGATTTTTTGAACTATGCTACAACTCTGTAAGATGCAGAAAACTGGTAACAAATAACTAATGAAAATAACTTTCTCCACTTTAATACAAATGAAATGTGCCCAGTGGAATTCAATTAACTATTACCTTGTGGATAAATTCAGTTTGCATCTATTTTTAAATTCATTTTGGCATTATTGCCTATATTATATGTGGTTCTTTGAATTATCCTTTAAGCCAGTTGTATCATCATACTGGTTCCCTTGTTAATTAATAAATTACATAAAATCTTAGGCACATGTTCATTTTATATTTGCATGTCATTTTGCCTTTTAATAATTCTCACAACTCTAAAATTGGTCCTATTATTATCTCCAGCTTATGTAAAAAAAGAAAACTGGTGCTTCAAGAAGAAAAGTAACTTGCCAAGGTCACACAGTGATCTTGAAACTGGAACGGAGTGCGAGACTACTTGCCTTTTCTGACCACCGGATTGCTATCTTCATACCTGATCCCTGGGAAGCTTACTGCTGAAGTCTTCCCCATTGCCTCTCAGCTACATGAGAAGTTCCCCTGCTGTATCATATTATTACACTGGAAGCAATATTCCCACCATCATCTGAGCCATCTGACCAAGTAATCACTGTAACCAGTAATGGAAATATAATAGCCAGAACTAACACTTTGTAACAGATTCAGGCAGTCTCCATCTCTTCTGTATATCCCGTCAGTCATCACCTTTTCAGCATATATAGGTGGGGGATGGCTGTGGGACAGGGGGAATGGACAGGTGACCATTTACTCTTTTATAATACACTAACACAATTTGCCACCATAAACAGAAGCTCCGCTTCTCTGCTTCTATTAATAGCACTGGAAGTATTAAAGATGTTGTATATGATGGTGATTCCTAATCGCTCACTTTCTCATATTCCCAGAATATGGATTTGGGAAAGAAGAACTGGCAACCTTCCCAAGTGAAACCATAAGATTAAGATGACAATGATAATGCCTTAAAAGTATATAATAATATTTTAAACCCTTTCATACCTATTATTATGAAATAGCCTTGGGAAATAGGCCAAATTTATACTATCATCTTCACTTAACAAATGAAGAAATTAAGTTCTACACAGATGAGGTGACTACCCTCAAGCCAGCCTGTAAGATACTACAAAAGCTAGATTCCTCTCCTTAATCCAGATCAGGTCTCTCTATATTATCCCAATCGGCCCCTCTCCCATCTCATCTTTCTTTCCCTTTACACACACACACACACACACACACGCTCATACATATGTAATATTAACCTTGGGCCATGTCAGCAGGTACACATAGCCCCTCTGCTGTCCCCTCTACTTCCAACACTCCCACCCTCACCCCCAATCCCACTGTTCCAGAATAATTCCTCCTCTTCCATTGGGGCTTGATTTACATATCCCACCTTTCACTGTCCTGGAATGGATTAGCTGTCCCTTCCCACTTGCTCCATTGATGCTCTATGCTTCCGCCATGACGGCATTTGTCACAGTACAATGTAATTGCTTCTTTACTTGTCTGTGTCACCTAATAAATTGTGATCTCTGTAAATACAGAAATATGGCACACTTAAGACGATCGATAAATACCTCAAGAACAGATGCAAACTTAGCTCAGACCCAAGGAAGTAAGTCTTCCCTGTAAGTTTCAAATGTAAACCAATAGCTAGGCTCAGGCATGGCTTTTAGTAAAGCTGAATGGGCAAGCCTTCTGAATTTTCAACAAGCCATGTTTTCTAAAAGAAACAAAATGTCTTTCCTCAGAGATAGCATTTTCCCAGGTCCAAGTATATTCCCAAAGAGCAAATTAAACTCTTCAGAAAACTGTCTTCCAGATTGTAGCCACCCAGAGTGTCTCTCACTTATGCCTTCAGGTAAGTCAACAGATAAATATTTTGCCCTTGGCTGTGTCACTGGTGAAATGGGATGAATCGAGCCTGCTGCCTTGGCTGAGAGGGAGCATTAATTTGATGTGAATTCTTTTTCCTGCCTCTGAGATCTGGCTTTTCCTCTCTGACTATCTAAATACCTGCAGTAAAATAGCTTTTATTCAACTAGATGCTAGGGACTGTTCTACTCACTTGAGATGTACCAACTCATTTGATCCACACAACAATTTTATGAGGTAGGTATTATCTCCGTTTTACAGATTAAGAAACCTACCATAGTCACACAAGCCTGGCTTTTATCTGGTTTAAGGACAAGTTCAGGCCCTAACAGTTCAGGGACCATGTTCTCCAAAAAGCCTACCTGACCATCCTAGCCCAGGTATAAATCCCATTCCTCCTCTGATGTTCTCTAGCAATTATTTTTAGTCCTGTTTATTTGGTAATTAATTTCTCACCAGAGAGTCTTAGATGGAGGTCAAGGCCAAAAGATGTTGTCCCAACTCCTTTCCTCAGCCCCAAATGGGGCTTCCATAGTATTTTGTCTTCACAATGAAAGTGGCGGGGGTGAAAGGTCAATGGGAGATGGGCCTGGGATATGCAAAAGCAGGGCTAGATCATTACTAGCTATGAGAACACTTGTCACTCCACAGAAGAGCCTATGTATTTTCATAAGGAAAATCTCCGCAAGGTCATCCAGCAAAGTTATCTCAGCTCTGAGAGGAGAGAAACCTCCCTCTGTTGTTTCTCATTGACTTAAAGAAACAAAACTAAACTAAAATGCACTTTGTCCTCTATTAGATCGGACAAGAGCCCCGGAGCACCATTAGGAGGCAGTAGAACATGGAGGTTAAGCTCTGAGCACCAGAGCCTATTTCCTCATCTCAATTTTATAGAGACTTCGTAATTAATGATGCAGAGATGACAAACTATCCTATTAGGTCGATTATTCTGCAGAAATCAATAGTCTGTCAGAGGACATCCTTTTGGGCAGAGACTGTTTAATCATCTTCATTATCATCATGATAGATACCATTTCATTACTTTTATGTGCAAGGCAATTTATATGAATTATCACATCCTCCTTATATCCTTGGAAAACTTTTATTAGATATCAGATGGTACAAGGCACTAATTCTTCATATTAAACCCAGACAGTGCCTGTCCTCAGATGGTTTTATTTCAGGCAGCCCAAGAGCAGACTCACAGAAAGCAGAACAAAACCTCTGTCATGTGCATTATTAAAAAACAAGATTTCTACATAAATGGTGCTATGATTCATAATGGCCTAAGGAGTAGGTTCAAATCCTTCCTCAGCTACTTACTAGCAGTGTGACAATAAACAAGTTACCCATTCTCCCTGAGCCTGTTTCCCTAAAAATAAAATGGAATTAGAACATCTCACCAAGCTGTGATGATCAAATGATACATTGGCTGAGGGCACCTAACACAGGAAGCCCCCAGAGAGGCCTGCTCTCTCCTCCCCTTTGTGGGCATCCAGCACTTACCCCTTTACCTTCCAATACGTTGTTGACCAACTTTTAGAGAAATCTTTCCAAAAAATTTTCCCCAACTTATCAAAAAAAAAGACATCTTTTAACCTTTTCTTAATATCTCTAATCTTGATATTGACTATTTTTATAATATCATAATAGAGATATAAGACTGTTTCCTTCTACGGTGGTCTCCAATTGTTGATTCTTCTTCTTCTTTTTAGGAACTTCTTAGAGTGTCAGCTTCAAGCAGTGCTCCTTCCTTCCCCATTTTACAGATGAGGAAACCGAGGCACAGTTTCCTCCATTTTTTTCCCATCCTGGTTTGTCGCATCGACAACCTCAATTTTCACAAAACTATAACTAAAAATAGTTTCTGGCCAGGAGATGCCCTTGCTGCCTTTCCTACAGAGTGATATTCACAGACTGTGACAGCTCCTCTCCTTTGTCCTCAGGGGTCTTTGTATCTGAATTCCATATTTGTGAATGTTTTCCAAATTGTTTCAGTGTGCCCCCCCAAAAAAAATTTTTTTCAGAGAACACCTGAAGTGGTTCTTACTAAATAAATGTACAACTTATAACTTGCATTTTCCCTTGGGTCTGCCATAGTTACTCAGTCCTTAAGCTTTGGTGGGGAGGTGGGTAGAAGGTAGGAGGAAACAGAGACAGCTTTTTGGTAATTCCTTTTTTCCCTTATATTCCCAAATAGTTGGTGTGGGCACATACAGCTAAAACTGCGTCTAGCTCTCGTATCTGTAACAGTTCTCCCTTTCAATGGCAGACAAGTCCTGGCTGAAATCCAAGCAGAGAGGTTTTCTTAATAGTCCTCACTTAAAGTGTTTCCCCTTCTTCTTTGCCTGTCGAAATAAAACCCATGCCCACAGGCCCAGTTAAAATCCTGTCTCTACCTAGAACCTTCCCTGACTAGCCCAGTGCATCCTGACAAATCCTCCTCTGAACACTTAGCTCTTACTCTTCAAGTCATTCAGCTCAGTCATTTATCTGACCCCTCGAGACCACCCTGGCAAGACTAATTCTTCAAGTGGGACCTTTCGTCCTTATTCTAACCTCCCTCTGAACACATATAGAGCTTACACTATCTGCAAATTTTACTTTAATCTTCTTGGACAATAAATTTGTAGAAATGTCTGTCCCACCCCCCACCTCCTACTCCCATCTCTTTTCAAGTAATTAAAACTTAGGGCTTTCTAGCTCAGTCTGTATGCAGGGCACACCTGGGTGGCTGCACCCTGGCGAAAGAGGTTCCTCTGCCCCCCAACCCTGACCTCTGTTACATATGCACACCCCCTGGACACCATGGGCCAAAGAGAAAGCTGCTGGCATATGAAAAGCTCTTGCCTCCAATTGGCCTGCTGTCTCCATGGTGGAATTATTCAGCTAGTTTGGGTGTACAACTGACTCTGAGTCAAAATAAAACTCCAGGCTTCCAGAGTGTGAAGAGCTAATAAATCCTTAGTGAATAAGCCTTTCTAAATTGAGTTCCTTTTATGAGACGATCCATGAGCACTTCTGGCTTTTTCTACTGAAGCAGCAAACTGCAACTATAAATATTAACAAGATGGTAGATGGGGCTGAGGGTGTGGGGATGGAGAAACTGGGAATCAAACATGGCTTCTAAACAAGACTGCCCAGTGTAACAAGATTCCTTCTCCCTGCCCCCTACTCTCTAATCCAGGTTGCTTTTAGGGAAATGCAGTTTCAAGAAAGACAGAACAACCTGCACTCCAATGGACAAGAGAGCATCTCATTGTGCTAAAACCACAGGAGCATGAACATTATTAAGTCTGTGGTTGACTGACAAGTTAAAGTTCTGTCTCCAAGACAGATTCTCCCACTCCCAGGGGGGTCTATGCAGTGTTTTGTGTGAACACATGTGCATGTGTGTGGTTGTTGCTATTTTTCTGTTTTTGTTGATTTGTTTTAGTAAATAAACACAGGGTACGTTTTTCCTTTAAGAGTCCAAATAATTTAATGCTTTAATTTCATATAACTCGTTTGGCAATATTTTTTTATGCCAAAGTGAAAAGAGATGTAGGGAGGCACAAAGGAAGAGAGAGATGAGGCCAATAACAAACGTAGCATGTTCAGAAGCCGGAGCTGAGTGTTTCTGAGTACCAAGTACTATCTTTTTGGAGATTTCCACATAGTAACTTCACAACACTAATGGTTATAGACAGAATGTACCATGTGGTTTACATGGATTATGTCAATTAATTATGTTGCTATTACTCCCACATTACAGATGGGAAAACCAAGGCCCAGAAAAAAGTCACCTGATCAAGGTTATACAATTTGTGATTTAAATGACAGAGATTCAAACCTAGGTTTCCTCACTCCAGGGATAAAGTTCCCAACCCCTGTGTAGTGCTACTTTCCTCTGCAAGGAGCCAAGAGACTGAAGCACAGAGGCTCTGAAGGAGTTTATGAGCCTCCTCAGAGCTGTTCTGAGGCCCTCACTATACTGAGTGGAGCTCTCCAGTAGGCAGAATGCCTGCAATGCAGGAGGCCTTTCTTGGCAATGAGAACATCCCCTGAGATTTGCAGACCCAGGAGTCAGGCAACCTGCACTAGTCCCTGGGCCCCGCCCTCAAGAGCCGCATATGTCGGGGCAGCTCAGCCCATTTGTATACTCGACTTCAAGAGGACACAGCAATAAAACTCACATGAAGCTGAGAAAAGGCTCAATCAGGGCCATGAAGGAGGACAAGCTTTAGAGGTTCCACAGTGTGAGTTAAAGTATTAGCATCTCGGGAAGCCCCTCTTGCTTTTGGTGGGCACTATGTTCTTTACGAGTGCCTGTGGGTTAGAGATTTGAGCTGACATGGATCCAAGGATTACATCCCATCCCTAAGAGACTACAGTCAGCTTACAAGGGGTCAAAGCCTCAGCCAAAGGATTTTATCACCACAGGGAAGGCCAAGTGCCTTTTCTTCCAACCACTCCAACCCTGTGTTGCTTGCCTTTGCCCTTTTTGACTGTGCCACCCCCAAACCCCACTACCTTGTGGTTAGTGCAGTGGGTATACCCTCCCATCAATTGCTGTCAAGTCTCCTGTGTCTCCACCCAGCAAAGCAGTCTACTTGAACAACAGCCAAATTCAGATGGGATCATGCACAGGATATTAGAATAGCATCCTTTCTGCTGCAGTTTTGATAAAGGCGACACAGATGTCATGATTATCAGGATTTCAAAGGAAGGAGGAGGCAGACCTCCCAAGCAGACACATTTCGTGTCAAAATTTACAAAGGGAATGAAGAAAACCTGGTCCATGATGCGTGGACACGTCGATAAAATCAAGGATACAAAACTGAGTGAGAGAAGGATTTTAAGAGAAGTTGTTGGAGCAATTTCTTTCGAGAGAGGTGTTATGTATGGGCTGCAATTCC
Organism: Pteropus medius; assembly: GCF_902729225.1. NCBI lineage: Eukaryota > Metazoa > Chordata > Mammalia > Chiroptera > Pteropodidae > Pteropus > Pteropus medius. Next base: position 34,264,350 of record NW_024349800.1, read on the forward strand.
CCACCCCACTTGCTGTTCAGGGATAGCGATGTGCTGCCTATAACACCTCACCTAGAGAAGGGCTCTAAGGCAACCACCTAGGACACTCTGAAATGTGATTTCTGCAACTGGGAGATGACGAGGACTGGCACCTGACTCACTGCTAGGAAGATCACGAGGATTGTAGACTTCGGTCTGATCCTGCCCAGGAAATGCAGAAGATGAGAAAAGAGCAACTGTGTGGTGGGCGCTGAGAGAGGCTGCTGTGCTGGGACAAGCCAGTACTTCCAAGGATCATGGGTGCTCTCCCTGTGAGCTATGTGTGTGGAAAGAAAGCTGCCATGAGGCCATCATGGGCCTGGATGCTGAAAGTGTACCCAAGAGGCTGAAGCTGTACCCAATGCCCAGGAGCTGAGGAAGGAATCCCAAGAAAATACCCAGAATAGCAAGACTGGGAAAGGGGCCCAGTAGGAAAACCCAAAGAGCTCAGCGTCCTCAACAGAGAAAGCCTTTTTTAACCACTTTCTAAGCCTCCCCAGAAGGAAAACAACCAACCAGTGAAAACTGTTCTATCTCCTCTCACCAATCCCTGGGGAATCAAACTAGCAGCAAAGGAGGAGAAGAGGAAAAGCAGAAGGTAAGGTCCCTGACCCCACTTGAAGATTTCTGGGGTGAGGCAGGTCCAGCCATGTTGGTCAAGTTCAGAATTTTAATATATATTTTGGATTGGATATTCAAATTTCTGAATTGAGTCTATATAAATTGGGAGGCCACTGGAGAGTATTTTCTAAGAAGCATGCCGGAATTTTTCTCCAGAGGCAGACAAAGCTCTACCCACTGAATTGAATCTAAATGTAAGTAATGTGGTATTCTCTTTCCCATACAAGTCCTGCTTCCTCCACAAATTGGTTATAAATACACACACACACACACAAAATCAGATCCTCCTGGACAGTTAGAAGAAAATGCTCCAATGGGTTCTCTCTCCATTCAGAAAAGGTCTTCTGTCCTTCATTACCACTGTCCTCCAACCCCAGCAAAACACACAAACTGACAGCAGTTTTCCAAGGAGCATTCATGGAGAAAGAGTCACCACCCAGGGGGTCAAGAGGCAGACAGAGGACTCTAATCTCCCCCATATTCTTTCAAAACTCTCATTGGTCTCTGAAGGGTATGATTTGGGGGTGTTTCCCAGGAACCCTCGTTGTCCTAAAACTTCTCTCCCTCATCTTTCTCATTGGCCTGCTCTATTGTAGAAATATCATCATTCTTTTGTCATAGCCACATGTTAAAATTAAAATATTCTGTGAAAGGTCAGACATTTTACGTTCGTCATTCACATCTTATTGTGAATTACAGTTCTCAAAATTTTAATTTATGCTCCTTTTTGATAAACACAGACATTTTATACATGTCTTCAGTATTTAACACTATCACGATTTAAAACAATTCAAAGTAATTATAATATTGAATATGCTTTTTTTTAATTTTTATAATAGTTTATCCGAGCCAAACTGATAACACATTGGGAAGCAAGATCTCAAATGCTCCCTAAATATTAAACATGTTAAAAAAAAAAAAATCACATGCTCTCTAGAAATCCTGATTCTTATTCTCAGAGAGCTCACATACCCACCATACCCCATCATCTTGGTTGAACCCCATCTTGGAACAGGCTGAGCACACAGTTTAGGGGGAAAAAACGTAAAATGGTTTAGTATTTGCTGGTCAGAGGGCAGGGGAAAATGGGAGTGGACTCGCTGAAAATTGCAGCAACATAATGGGGTATCATTGGGGACAGCAATCTCAGGCCAAGAAGACATAGTAGGCATATTGAGACCTTAGGGTTCAATTTTCTAACTACTGCAACAGAACAATAATTTTTTCTTAAAGGATAGCGGATGATATGTTTAAGTTCAGGACTGTAAAATTGCGCCTCATAAAACAGCATCCCATCTCTTATAATAATTCATTGTTCATCTACAAAGGTGTTTTAAAAGATCTGCTGGGGATCAGAGCAGGAAGGAGGAGGCGGCTTTGAAACCACAGTCCAGCACCTCTTAACAAGCTGCATGACCCTGGGCACATTCCATACCTTCTCAAGGCCTATTTTCTCATCTGTAAAAATGGAATAAAAATAGATACCCTGAACATCTGCTGTGAAGCTTGAACCATCACTAGAAAAAGTGTCAAGCACAGTGCATTGCACACACTAAGGATTTGATGTCATTTTCAGCAATATATATAAAGGACCACAGAAGCTTTACCTACAGATTCCTGCATTCTGGGAGAAAGAGATGAGAGCTTTAGGACCCAAAAAAAATAAACCATAAAGTGAGCAGGACTTTTCCCCAGGGGTATGGATAATGATGTAGTCCCGCTGCCATCTGCTTGAAGTATGGCAGACCTGTTAGCCTCAGCCGCAGGCAGTAGCCCTTCATCTTTACTGTCTTGGGATCCTAGGAGATAAGCACCCTGAAGAACTTGGGGTAACCCCAGCCCTACCTCCCAGGTCAACCCCCAAGGGAAGAGGTTCTGGGGGAATCCAAAGGTGCTGGGTAGCTGAAGAGGAAAGAGCCATGGAGAGAGAAAATGGGAAAGCCCTCCAAAACTATCTTCGTCAGTTTCACAGTCCTGCCCCAGCCTCTCTCTCCTGCCAGTGCCACTGCCCCACCCAGCCACATACAGAATTAATTTGAGTCACCCAAAGCCAGCCTTGTCACACTCCAGGCTAGGAACTGACAGGCTGTGTTATCTGCACCCAGCTATTAGCAGGCACTAACAGGATCTCAGCCATCATCCCTTATCAACAGCCCCAGGCAGCAGCTGCAGCAACCCCAGCAGGATGCCTCCAGCCAGGCTGCAGAGGAGCACCAGCCCTGCTGGAACACTGCTGGTCCTAGACAGGAGTCTCATGCCCAAGCTAGTTAGGGCTCCAGGAGTAGGGTCTCCCCCTTACTGGGGGGAGTTGGGACTGGGGAGATTCAGAGAAAAGAGGTGGCAGCTCATCACCTGATGCCCCTGGTCTGAGAAAAGGAGCCTGATCCTCAACTTTCCAAAAGGTGCTGTCTGTTGGGGGAAGTGTAGTCCTGAGGCTGTTTCTCGGCCACAGCCAGCCACTGAAGAGCCCCTTCCTCCTCCCTTAAGCAAGGAGAGAAGTTTCTACAGTGATCCCACCCTGCCCTATGCCTGTCATTTCCAGCACCATAACAACAGACATTATCTTATTTAAGGTAAAGTAGGCATTTTTGTACTATTATTATAAAACCTTTCAAAATAGGCATAATTATATATATTTTACATTCGGGGAAAGTAAAGGTTATGGATGTTAATTAACATGACCAAAATCACAATTAAGTAAGCAATAAGTAGATCTCAACCAAGTTTGCCGGCCTACAAAGTTGCTGCTCTTTATACCACAGTAAACTAATCCTCTATTACCAGGGTATGGACAAGAATGTAGGTGACTACGCCCCCCAATCCAAGGCAATTAAGTCTGCCCGTTTCTCTCCCAACCCCCAGGAAAGGCTCTCTGAACTGACAACAGCTCCAAGCTTCAGTGCCACAGGTCAGATCTCCTAGGGTCTGGAAAAGTAAACCTGTTAAGCCCTGGAACACATTAAAAAAAAAAAAGAGCCAAATGCTCCCCTTCCATATTACACAGCCATTGCTGAGAAACAGCCCCAGACCTAGGACCAAATCTCACAGCCTACCTTGCACTCAGGGTGGTCACACTGCTACTCTTGCCAATGGAATGTGAGCAGAAGCGAGGTCCACTTAAACTGAGCTGAGGTTTTTCAGAAGTAAATGCACCCTCTTCTCTGTTTCTTTCCCCTTCTTAGGTCAAAAGTAAAAGACTCCAAGGCGTGCTGGTGGTTCTCAATCTTACCTGCCCATTATAATCACCTGAGGCTTTAAAAGAAAGTCCTAGCACCTGAGGGCCACACCAGAAACCAACTGAATCAGAATCTGGGGATGGAAACCAAGTATAGTATCAGTTGTTAAAGTTCCAAAATGATTCTAGTGATCAGTCAAAATTGAGCAACACTACCCTAAGGGGATGGTGAAGCCAGGAGGTGGAAGAAACCCGGTCTGTAAACAATGCAAGGAGAAAACCCACCCACTGACAACAAACACACATTTGACAGTTAATAGATGAGAAACAAACTTCTCTTGTATTTTTAAGCTACTGATATTTGGGGGTTTTATTTCTTCCAACAGCCAGTATTAGGAATCCAGACTTAATGAAAGGGTTTATTTTTCATTCCAAAGGAAATTCAAGATGCTCTTCACTGCTTCTATTTACTTTGCCATGGGCTGGGGCTCAGTCCTTGATGTCAGGAAGCTAAAAGGTACCTGTTTCTAGCCAGAGGACCCTGTAAATAACAGCAAACATGCAACAGCATTCACATTTTTATAGCACAAATAATGCTTCAAATACCTTCTCATTCATTATCTAGTTTTATCCTCTTAAGAGCTGTTGGAAGAGGCCCCCCTCCTAAGTGATGTGATGATATCATTCACAGATGGAGAAACTGTGACCCAGAAAAGGAAACCGAAGGCCTCGATATCCCTCTCCAGTGTTATTTCTTCCTGGGCTACAGAAGAGGGGAAGGTCCAAACATCAGTTTCCGGGTTTAAAGATCCTTGCCAATTTTGCTCCAAATAAAACTTCACTTTAATATCAACTGGGTGTTAAGATGTATTCGTGGTGCTAAAAAGTCTCTGTTGCTTACCCTGTACTAGAAAAGCCATTCCATAAAGGTTGGAGAGGGTCAGTGAGCGGGTGGGAACATAGATGGAAGGATGGATAGACGAAGATGGACATGGAAAGGCGGGCGGGCCGGTGAGTGAATGAATAGGTGGATCTCTACACCACATATAAAGATTAATCCTTTGCTTGCAGGAAGACATAATTTTAAACAGTCATTATGAGTCGGTGTACAGTATTGGAAATGCTACCATAACTAATTTAGCTTTCTATGTCACTGAAGCATATTTAGACTAACCCATCAGCCCCATAAAAGAATTTAATAGTTTCTCATGAAGTCGCATTTTTCAGTCATTTTTTAATCCTCTTTGCACTCCCTCCCACAGATATCAAATTTTCTCCCACAGAAAAAACCACCTACTAGAATAGAGCTCCAGCTCTGACCTCTGCCCTGATCTCCCATCCTTTCTCTAGCTGCCTCCTCTGTGTTCATCTGGAGGCCCTAGTATCACTTCTATCTAAAAAGGCCTATGTGAATGTTGACATCTCCTCTCCCCACCTCAATCCAGCTTCCTTATCTAACTTCTCTATGTCTAAAGCCTTACTATCTTCATTCTCCAGAGTTAATAATAAACTTAAAACCAGTTTTTATTATTTTCTTCTCTCCATATGTGATCAATCACCATGTCATTATTACAAATACCTTTTCAAAATGCTCCTGGCCTCTGATTTTTTCTCTCTACAGTCAGTGCCATGCACATATTCATTCATTCATTTATTCATTAACACTACTCAAAGTATCCATGCTTCTATGTGCTCAGTGCTGAGCTCTGTACTAGGGATCCAAAGAAAAATAAAACACAGTCGCTGACCTGAAGTATCTCAAAATTTCAGTAAATACTTCATAAAGTAATACATTGACTATATCTGTCCCCTTCGCAAAATTTTGGGCAGCTCCTTATTGTCTGTGATCCATAATCTTCGCCCAAAACCTGCCTTGACCTAGCCCTTGGAGGCCGGTTTTTAGTGCAAATGCAATTCAGTGCTTACAGAATAATTATTGTGAGTTGTAACTAGCTATATTAGAGCCTGGGTCCATGCCCTATACCACCTCTCAGAATTATGATGCCAAGACTTGAGATGTTGACTTGGGGCTCAAAGAAATAGCAGAATTGGCTAAATTCAAATATTGGTGATAAATCAGTTAGTCACCTGGTGCTAGGAATGCTGATGCTGAGAGAGCAGGAAAAAAAGAATATTAATGATAATAGTAAAAATACTCTCCCAGAATATAAGTAATCAAGAAGCTCAACCACAAGTTAGCAGTTCTGCCGCTTCTTAACCACGAGGGGCACAGAGCCTAAAAATATCAGAATGGCTTCTAGGATCACACCATACAACAAATTTTAAAGCTTAAAATGCTTTATAAGCATAAGACCTTATAAATGTTATTTTTGGGGGATTGCTTGAGGAAAGAAATGAAAACAATTTAGGAGGAGGACACTGACTTCAAAAGGAGCCTGCTATTATGAGCCAGAAGGAAGAAAAGGAAGATGGGCTGGGGCAAATTCTACCCCGCGTACTGACAAACTGCTCTCTTTCTACATGTGCCTGGAAGAGCTGGGAGGATCAGAGGAAATGTGTATATTTACAAGCTAAGCAAAGAGAAAAATGCTGCCATAAAACCGAGGAGGAGGGATAATATAATAAAACAATACAGAGTGTCCTATAACTACAGAAACAATAACAACGCTAAAACAGAAATAGCTTATTAAGTTAAAACAACAGTAAATCTGTCAGAACGGCCCATACAAACGCTCGTCTTATGATAGTAAAAAGCCTCTTCAAGGCCTATTGTCTTATAGTTTCATTAAACTACAATTTTATAAGCTAAATTACGGCCAATTCTTGTTAAATTCCCACAATGAAATCTAGTTAAACTTTTTAATTTGGGGGATATATCTTTTGCAAGTGACAAATCCTTAATGGACAGCCCCCAAAGCCTGACAACTCGGGAATGCAAGGAACCGAAGAACAGAAAGGCTTCCCATAAGGTCTGTATTTGGAATCCTATCCTAATGTGGCCGATTGTGACTACACAGAGAAGACCATCCAGGCTACTCTATTACCAGACCCCCAGGCACCTTCTGTCCAAGGAACAGTGGACCGTGGAAGCTAATGCTTCCCTCCAGCTAAGAGGGCTCAGATCTCAGGAGAAGCTGAAGTTCAAACCAGCCAGCTCTGCTCCATTAGCAAGCTAGGTCGACAGTGCCTGCAGGTCCCCACGCCCACCCAGCACCAAACGGCATATAACTGGGAAATTTTAGGATGTTTCTGCTGGTTAAGCCTTGGTTCTGAACCACTTACCTTACCTGACAGCCTGGATTTTTTACTGGTATCCCATGGACAGGCATTTTTGTGGCAGTGTCTCGGGAAAGCATTTTTTTTGTTTGTTTTCAGTGCCACCCACACGTCCAGTTGTATAAGCTAAATTATTTCTACTACTTGAGAACAGCCAAAGATGAGCTTAAGTACTTGATATAGCCATGTTATTTTTCACATAGTTTATTTAGCACCTCACACAACAGCCATCGACCCCTCTTTCACTATCTAAACCCCAGGCCCATTTGCTCGTCCCAAGCCTCCCATCTCACCCACACAGAAACCAAATGTTCTCTCCCTGGCCCCATCCCCTTACTTGAAGCCTGGCTCAAGCTTTCCCCTCTGCCTGAACTGACCTCACCTCCAGAGCAAACATCCCCCTCCCTCCAGTCCTTCCCACCTCTGGTCAAGTCTCACCTCTTCCTTGGAGCTCTCCTTGGCTCCTCCACGTTCACAGTAATCGCTCACCCTTCATAGCTCAAGGCACTTTGCTTCTAGTCCCATTACAGCAAATATCCTTGTGTACCTAGCATACTGGGTAAATTATTGAGAAAGAAACGAACTGGTGTGGATATTGCTTTCCTCACACCTACCTCAGGATAAAGGAGCCAACATTGCTTTTCTTCCAAGATTCAAGTAGAAATTTACACACACATACATGTGCACACATATGCACACACACACATACACACACTCACAGATTTTGTATTTCAGACCCACTGAGGGAAGACTAAGCTGAGGTTACTGAAGGGGAGTCATGGATATGAATGCTAAGAGGGAAGAGAGAGAAGCCACTGGCTTAAGAAGAGTTAAGTTTCCTCCAAGGCAGGGGTTAAGGCCAGGAAATTGGGGGCTATTGGAAGGCAGGCTGCAGTCACTGGGGCAGGTACAGGAAGGGCATTGCTGTGACCTCCCCCAGAGCATCAGGACTGGGAGGCAGAGAGACAGCATCACTCTCTGCAGGGCTGCTGTGTAGGCGAAGGGCCAACATGAAGATGGAAACACTGTGGCCAGAAGACCTGGCCCGTCCCTGGTGTGGGGTACCACATAAGCCCAGGATTCATCTATGATCTCATAGAGTAGAGAAGGAACCCCAGTAATGACTGAGATTTAATTTCCCACCAAACAGGCAGATGGAGTCTCAGAGCAGATAGAATGTGCTCTAGAAGAGTAAAAGATTATGACATGGATTAACTTAAAATTCATCCTGCTACATTTGTGTTAAATCACCACTCCTGGGCGTGCTTGCCCTCCCCATTGGAGTGGGAACCCCTGGAATCAGGGGTATTTTCCTCCATCAGCCCATCCTCCCCTCACCCTACTCCACCCCAAGCTTTCCTAGTCTAAATTATTGAAAGCAGTCCCTGTGATGACAAAATAAAAATGGAAGGAAATGATGCCATTCACTGGCAGTTTGCAATCCACAACCCCACAACCGTAAAAGGCGAGTGGCTAGGTCATCTTTCCATAAATCCCCAAATATGCTGGAAAAGCAGATAAAGGCAGCTGGGGAGCCAGGCTACTGCTTTGTTTTTGCTACTCTTTCCATTGCAGTACCCTTTATATATGCAGCCCGGGTGGAATGCATCATAAAAGGTGACATTTTATCACAGCAGTTTGTAAATTTTACAGAAGCAGTCTCCCTGTAAATCACCCAGCTTATTCCCTCGCTGACTTTATTACAGCAAATCCAGTCATGGATAAACTGTATGCCAGTTTACTTGAAATTTATCTTTTTTATTCAAGCCAAACTGAGTCCTTTTAATATTCTTCTCTCTTCTAATGATAAGGCATAATGATAACTTTATTCTGTATTCAGTCAGCTTTAAGGACTCTTCTTTCTCTGGAAATGAAATTCCTATTCAGGGCCTCTTTTCTCCCCAAGCCATTTAGAATTTGTTTGTTGTTGTCAAAAACGGTGAGTACCTGCCTCCACGGATTTTTTGAGTACCTGGAACTTGCGCTTACTTTTACTCCTGTTTCCTTCCTACAGCACGTTTGGTTCCTTGGGCCCAGGGCTTTTCCTTCCTGCAACAACTGCACCGAGACCTCCCTCTACTCAATTAATTAAACAAGGAAGCCATTTGGCTGATGCGGCCCTAATGCCAATGGTTGTCTATGAAGGCAAACCAAAATCTAAGTGAAGACCAGTCACAAACAGCTAACTGGACTTTAAAACTTTAAACCATAGCCAATCAAATATTGTCCTTTCTTGGCTTCCGTATTCTTTCTATATAAGAAGTCTTTCCCCTGGCTCCTGTCAGCAGAGCTCCTAACCTCTTCCGGTTTGGTGCTGCCCTATTCAAATCGATTTTTGCTCAAAGAAATTCTTAAAAGTTTTAATATGGCTTAGACTGTCTTTTAACAATAGCTACATAGCATTGCTCATCCACATACCCCCTTACACTGTCTAATACATACAGCTATAGAGCATGTGTAAAATGCACCCTGGACCTCACAGATTTAATTTAAAAAAAGAACAAAATATCTTATTAATAATTTTTATATTGATTACATAATTTTTTTATAATTACATAATAATTACATAATAATTTTTATGTAATTATTAAATTACATAATAATTTTTATATTGAAAAGCTAACATTTTGGATGTATTAGGTTAAAATTAATTTTGACTGTTTATTTTACTTTTTTAATGTGGCTATTAGAAAACTTAAAAATGACACTGTGGCTTGCATCATATTACTATACTGTACTGCTCTGGGCACATTCTACCCCCTTACCAGATGAAGTCTCACCTACTCCAGGAAGGCTCCTCTGGCCTCGCTCATCACAATGTTCTCTTCCTGCTTTGGTTTCTACTTCACTTAAAGATCTAATAATTTAGCAGGTGATTGTTAATTTTGTCATCCCAAGCCCATGGTTTTCTCCACATAGACTCTGAGGCTCATGAGAACAGGGAGAGTGTTTTTTAGTGACCTGAATTCCCCCTCAGTACCTTTAATAGTTCTTGGTGCACAGTAAGTTGTTCGGAGAATAGATAAACAGACGCAGAACAGACATTCTTGAACCTGGCTGGCACAGGGCCAGGACCTAGCAGTCAGGAACACAGCTATAGACTAAGTTACAATTTTCTTGAAATGAAGGTCCTTGTTTTATCTTCATATCCGCTATAGAATCTAACTACAGAGCCTAACTGCAAACAAATTATTTGAGTGTATTGAGTTGACTGAGGTCATACAGCAGCTGGGGAACCCAACCCAAGATGAAGGACCAAGGGCAGACTCATAATGGGGTCTCCAGGATAGCAGCCCCAGGTACAGATCAACTCCTTAACTAATATTACAATTGCTTTCTCTCTTCTCTAGACCACTGTATACATCTCTACCCTAAACTACTTTCCCAGAACAATGCTTTTATCATACCCTTGCCTCATTCAAGAATCTACCATGGCTCCCTGTAGCCAAAAGACAATGAACTCTTGATTGTGTCAACCACAACCCTCATCTTACATTTCTCAGTACATACCTTCCAGTTAGTCTCCTGCCTGTTCTACAAATAGTCTAGGATGTGTGTCTAGGATTATCTATCTTCCTGTATCGGCCTCCCCGTTTCACTTCTGCCCACCTTCTACCTGTGCCTACACACTCAGTTAAAACCAAACCAGCTTCTTTACAAAGCCTTCTCATCTCCTCCAGCTCATTCCCATCTTCCCAACCCTGAACAACTACAATTCCATTTGGAATCCCTATCAGGTTCAGTGTATTGACGTTACATTCCCACAGCCAGATGGAAAGCCACTCATCTGCAGAAATGGTAGCTCATAAACTCCTGCAGAGTGCTAGACACATCATAATGCTGAGTGAATTTAGGCCAAATTGAATTAAGCCAGTTAAAATATTACTACTCTGAAAACTACACTATGTAGTATTTCCACGTGGCTGGCAGGGAAGGAGGGGGGTCCCAGAAGTGGCACAAATACTCACAGGGGCTATCCTACAGTGCCTCAAGGGGGAGAACTCTGTCTTGTGCCTGAAGTGGACAAGGCTAAACAAGGAGTCACACCTCCAAGGACCTTTGGGGAAGGTGATACTGAGACCACTCTAAGCTTTCTCTAAGACCACAACAACCACAACTGAGTCTTAGGAACTTAAAACTGTACGAAGCCAAATAAATTACCTAACCCAACCCTTCATTTCTATCTATGTGAAAATGGAGGCCTAGGACGGGAAAAATGATCTGCCAAGGGCCCAGCAATGACTGGTGACAGGGTTCAGCCTTGACTGCCAGCATGGCGTGAGGGTTTTTCCCTTCTACACACAAGGTTCCCGAAGGCTAGTCAAAGAACCAGCTGTATCGGTACCACTTAGGAAGCCTTTCTAAAAAGATAAGAGTATGGAGTTCCCATCTACAGAAATACAAAATCATTAGATCTGGATGGTAGAAAAAAAAATCAGGATTTTTCTAAAGTCCCCCAAATGACTCTGACATGCTGCTAGGTTTGAGAGTCAGTGAGGTCACTTTTCCCTGCTGGGCCTTCCATGGGATGGATGGCCCAGTGAGTCCTGTGCTTTTGGGGAGCCCTTGCTTTGTAAAGGGAATACTAGAAGATGAGTGTTGAAACAACTCCTGCCCATGGCTCACTTGCCAGACTCTACCCACTGAGACCAGACAGATGTGGTCAGGAGAAGGTAGGTGGGTGAGGAGGCCACTGGAGGGGCGGCACTTCTGCCCAGCCCTATGAGGCTATTCCCTGGTATTTGCCACCCACCTGCATATGACATTTGGTTATAAGCTAAACATCCCAATTAGGAAAGCAATGAATAAATACTGGAAAAAGGCTTTAAACGCTATTGGGTTCTGGAAATTACAGAGGATTACACGGTCCAGATAATTCAGAGAAAATTACGGAGCTGACGAAGACTTCTGTGAAGTTGCCAACATGCTTCTATGAATGAGGAGTCTTTTGCTCCAAAGGGCTCTCGTCAACTGGAGCCAAGCCGACCACATGCCCCAGCTGCCTGCTCCACAGCACACCTCGGCTGAAAGTGCTGTGTGGTTATTCAGGGTCTGTGGCTGCCTAGAGTGTTATTTCTACTTTCCAGTCAACAGATCTGAAATACTCGACCTTAGTGTGATGGATAGACTCAGGATTTGGAATCAAGGGACATGAGTGTGAATTTCAGCTCTTTTGCTTATTATCAGAAAGATTTAGCCTCTCTAATGTCAGTTTTCTCATCTGTAAAATAGAAAAGAAAAAATCTTGCCTATGAGGTAATATGCTCAGAAAACATCAGTTTCTTTTCCAGATTCTTTTCCTAGGTAAACAACATCTGCAGAGATTCACACGTAGGCACACACATAACCTGATCTAGACCCCTGCTACTTAAAGTGTGATCCATGGGCTAGCAGCATCAGTATAAGCTTGTTAGAAATACAAATTCTCAGGTCCCTCCCCAGTGTTAGGTCAGGAGGGTCCTATCCCTACACTCCTCCCTTACCTTTTGTGTGGGAACTGGACCTTGCAACGTCTGGGCTGGCAGCAGCTACATGGACTTTCCACCCTTCTTCACCAATTTAACCATCCAAAATATCCCCACTGAAAAAAACTACCTCAAGCCCCATATAAGTTTCAGGTTCCCTTGCATTCAGAGTTGACGCCATCTTTGGCTCAGCCCAGTTGTCAGTCTGCTACAATAAACCTTGCTTAACCCCTTCAGCCTTGTGTGTTCCTCCTTCAGCGAACCTAACACCCAGACCTACTGGATCATGTTCCTCACATATTGCTCATGCATGTTAAACTCTGAGAAGCCCTTCTTTAGAACGCAGATTGGAACTGGAAGTCTGACATAGGTGAAGAAGCTGGAGGCATGTTTCAATACTGAATTTAGGGATGAGAATAAAACCCACAACCCTGACCTTCTCAGCAACCTGTATAATCTAAGGCGCCTTGGAGGGACTGAGGTACTAGGCTACCCAAGACACACACTTGTGTGATCCTCTCCATTCTCACTTGCAACCTGACTGTAAAATAGGTAAGCCCTTGGCCTCAGGGGGTGATGGTCTTCTTGCAAGTAAATTTGGTTACAATTTTTCTTCTATATAGAAAGGATGTTGGGTATTATTATTAGCTCAATTAGGAAGATGTACTTGTCTTACAAGTAGAAAAAATGGGTACCTGACTGATGATGTGCCCTTGAAGAACTAGTTCTTGAAATATGGGAAGGAATAAAGATAGAAAGGAGATGAGGGAGGGCACTTCAAAAGCAGGGGAAGGTATGAACAAAGGCCATAAAGAGAGACTATGCAGAATGTAATGAGAAGATTATGTCCAAACGGAAGATTAAAGACAGAGAATTGAGAAGTGGGACAGATAGTGAAGGGTCTTGAATGTCAGGGTAAAGAGTTTAGATTTCATTCTATAGTTCATAAGAGGCCTCAAATGTTTATGTGCTTTTGTTGATTATTTATTTGTTTATTGGAAAGATGTTGCCTATGTATATGTTGAAAGATAATTATCCTTGAGTCTAGTGTTTATGCACATCTCAATCTATCTCTTCAAGGATGTTTGAATAGCAAACAACCTTGAAAATTAGAGATAGTGTATTCCTTCTAGGTCAGAGACACCCCGGGGTAATAAAGATTAAGACTTCTTCCCACCCTGGAGAAGATCAGCTTACTTTCCAGAGAAAAAGTGAGCTCTCTCTCTCCAAAGTGAGGGATGGGCAAGTTACCAGAGACCCTATATGAGATTAGAGCTTCCTTATTGTGGGGTTCCTCTTGTGGACATAAGAATGTCCAAACCTGTAGAGAGTTTTTATAAGAGTTTATTTGAGCCAAACTGATGACATATGCCGGGGGGCAAGATCTCAAATGCTCCAGAGCAGCGGTCCCCAACCTTTTTGGTACTAGAAACGGGTGCTCCTATGAGAACCTAATGCCTAATGACCTGAGGTGGAGCTGAAGTGGTGATGCTACCTCTGGAGAGCAGCTGCAAATACAGATGATGCTTTGCTCACCCCTGCTGTGTGGTCCGGTTCCTAACAGGTCATGGATCAGAAACGGTCTGCGCCCTGGGGGTTGGGGACTCCTACTCTAGAAGATAACACTTTTGCAGCTTCTTATATACATTTGAAATGTAAGATTACATGGAAGTGGGAAAAAGCAAGGCAGGGATTGGATTACAGGATAGTTAAGATTGTGTGCATTCTTGAGGGTGGCTTATTTCAAAGGTGTGTTAACCCAGATGCACAGAAACAATTGACAGTGCTTGCTTAAGGCAAAAATAAACCTTTTACTAAAAAGTTATATGCCTGGGGCCTGACCACCCACCATGACCTGCCCAGTTAGGAATTTCTGATCAGATAACCCTATGAGGTTACTCTTCGCAGAACCCCTTTTTAATCCACACTTTCCTGAAATGTACCCTAACACACGCACAGTTACCATCTGGCCCTCACCATAACACCATGTGGAGATGGAGGCTTGATGAACTATTGCTAAGAAGTTGCAGCCTTTGCTATGCATAATGAGGTGTCTTTGTCTCTGACCCAGAGGTCTTCTGTTTTCTGTTAGTAGACACACACACACATACACACATACACACACACACACATATACACATTATGGCAGGATAATTTGTTAGCTTGCATATAGAATAAAATCTCAGACCCATCACAGTTTCTGACTTAATATAGTGGGCTTAAATAAATGGAAAGTGCAATGCTGTTGACCCAGGGTAGACAAAATATATGATGCCACTGTTCATCAAAACCAGTTGATAAAAGAATTTCATATAATTCGAAGCTCTTCTACAGACGGTGACTAAAGTTCCTGGCCATTGTTCTCATCTGGGCAATATTTTTCAGTGTGAGTTAGAAATTTTAGCATGTCATAGAACAGTAGGAATGGGAATTAAGGTAGCTAGAGTTTCAGAGACGCAGTCCATTTAGAAACATAGTCTGAACTTAACGAATTGTAGCTGAAGACACTGAAAATTCTCCTTAATTGATATTAAAGTCTATTATTCAATTAAAAAAAATTCTAAAGCAGTTTATTATGGGATGCAAACTGCAGTGAACACAGACAAGAAATTAAAAACCAAAGTATTGAAAGAAGAAAAGCCGAATAAGAACTAGACGTCTAGAATTTTTCCATTTCTTAGTAAGGAAAGATAAGGTAATAAAAAAATCACACTGTATCATGTTGTAGGTCAGCCTATAAGTTATACTTAAGTTAACTTCTCTGTAAATTATATATCCATTCCACAGAGTGGGTTCAGTCAACCAAAATGAATCCTTTTATCATCTTTATCAAATCCTAAGGAAAAAAGCACTCTTTCCACCAGCTGTAAGAAAAAGTTCCTGAAGCAAGATAAGACAAACCCAACCATCTCTGTTAATATTTATCACATGGTAACCACTAAAAACTGGAGAAACAGAATAGCATATTCCAATGTGTGTTACAAGAACATGGTAACTAGAGTACTTATCAAACATAGTTCTGGATCTCCCACCCAGACTGCTCTAACCAAAGCCACAATATCACTTTTCTCATCGGATAAAAAAAAATCACTTGACACCCAACGTCTCCCCTACAGCCTTAACAACCTCTCCCCCTCTATTTCATCCCAAGTCCCCAGATTACCACTCTCCCACAATGTGTAAGACAGAGCCAGTTCACACTATGCTTTTCATCTTCATCCCAAATTTTCATAATTCACCCATGAAAGCTTTGTCTTAGTTCACCCAAGGCAATGCCTGCCTCTTCCTATCTTCCAGGAAAAGGAGCTACTGAGAAGCATCAATATCCAGGTATCCTCTAGGGAAAATGTTACTGTGAGAAAGGATCTGCTACCCTCCTAGAGATATATCAATAGGGGCACATGGTGTCACCAAATCCATCCAGTCCTCAAGGACAACACTAGTATAATTATTAAGGACACTTGATTCAAAGTCAAAAGAATTGCATTCTGAACATACCTCCGTTACTAGCTAACTTTGAAACTTAGGCAAACTACTTGACCTCTCTGGGCCTCAGTTCCATCTGCAAAATGAGGATGTTTTATCAAAGACCCCTATCAGCTTTAAAAAGCTACACATGTATGAGTAAGGGGAGTAAGTAGTGACCTAGATGAAAAAAAATGAAAACAAAAAAGATCTCTTAGATCCCCAAATAATGCTAGAATATAAAACCTAACACAAAGATATCCTTTATAATCTTCTTTGCCCTTTTCCATGCCCTTTGTCCATTTGACCCTCAAAACTAAATTCTAAAAGAACCATTTCTTTGGTACATACCCCAGGTGAGAAAACAGAGAAATCATAATGCTAGTCAATGACAGAACTGGCATCAAAATTAAGTGGCTAACTCCCATCCTAGGATATTTCATTTACCTCTGAGGGGCTATCCTTAAGTTCTAAGGAAGGGGGCATTAGAAACCATATCGTCTGGCTTCAATGCATCTCAAATGTAAGTCACTATTAATGGGTTTCTATTCTACCAATATGGTAGCCACACCCAGATCTTAGCCCATTCACACAGCAGTAGACATGCTGTTCTTCAGAATGGAAAAGGATTCCCTTTGAATCTTTCTTCAAAAGATTCCCTTTGAAGCTTTCTGGGTGCTCTTTGGAGAACTATTCTTGTAAATCCATTTGAAAAAAACTGGGATTCTCACAAATCTGATACATTTCCATCATCTTGGAATTCCTATAATGAATTTGCCAAAGGATAAAAATATTGTGCAAATATTTGGTTGCAAATAAAATGCATTTGAAATACCTGGAAAATTAATCAAACCCTAATTCCAAAGAACGAAGATATAACTCCAATGTTATTCATGTACTAGTATTCTGGATTTCCTTTTCTAGAATTCAAATCATTGTTTCTAAGCCTGCTGTCATCTACTTTGTGTGATCTGAAATGAAACCAGCATTTCTTTCCTTTCATTTTTTCAAACCCCCAAATTGGTTTTTGAGTCATAAGCTACTTTTTTTAAAAAAAAAGAAGAAGAAGAAAGAAAGAAAAACGGTATAAAGGAAATTTAATTATCAACCTCCCACCTCCCAAAAAGATGTCTGATTTGACAATAAAATACAAAACTATTATTGTATAATAGGGGGAAAATGTTAATAATTTACAGAAATAAAAATATCCATCAACTGTGGGGGAAAGTGAAAGTCTTAAATGATCTGTGTGTAGATTCAGGACAACTTTTGGACAAAGCAGAATAAGAACTCTAAAGTGGCACTGTATTTTCAAGTCTCTAATTACAATATGTTGTAACTTAATTACATATTGTCAGTACGTGATTACATAGATCTGCACTAATTTTGTAATTGTGCTTAATTATACTAATTAAGTAAATAATCAACCCACAAAAATACAAAAGAATTTTGTGTGAAGAAAATCCTTAGTAAACTAGATTATACTTAGCAAGAAATAGCTTTGAAAAGCAAAGTTGTTTCTTACACTCGTCCCACCCACAACCTCCCAATCTGTAACTACTTCCCCAAAGAATGACTACACAGATCCACCCCCAGTGTAGATTCAGTCACAGGGTGAGAGAAACGGTCACTTAAAGTAATGGAAGGAAACTTCAAGATCTACTCCAACTCTCTGTCTTTACAATATGGGAGACTGAGCCCCAGAGAAGCTAACCAACTTGTCCAAAATCACACAACTAGTGAATGGTAGAAATGGACTTGGAGCCCAGTTTTCCAAATTCCCAGTTTAGTGTCCCTTTCCTTCACCAAGTCTTCGTGCAGGAAGCCAAAGATGCCTCAGGTCTGCGATTTTGGGGTCTCTGAGCACAGGGCAATTGAAGATATTAGTCTGAACACTTCAGGTCCAAGATCTTGCTTTCTTTGTTTAACTCTGAGACTAGGTTTGACAACCCAAATCCCAAAAGCAGTGCCTTAACTAGATAGGGATTTTTACTTCCCTCATGTAACATAAATCCGAAAAGGTGAGACAGGTGAGAGCTCCACCAGGGTTATAGGTGAAAGCTCCATGAGGGTTATCTGAATTCAGGTACTGACTTTCTGCTCTGCCACTCTTAGAGTAGGGACCTTGCCTCTTTCTTTCAGAATGGCTGCACAATCTCCATCCATGATGTCTGCACTTTCAGCAACAGGAGGAAGTAAAAGGGTAAGCAATATGAGGTGGAGGTTATATTAAGGAAGTAGACCTTTCCCAAAATCTTCAGCTTGCTTATCATGAACCAGAACTTTGTTACACGGATACCACTGGCTCCAAGCTAGGCTGGGAAATGAGGTTCTTTAGCTGAGCACATGCCACAGAGCACAAACTGAGGTTCCGTTAGTAACAAAGAAAGAGAATATAAACACTGCTAGGAAACCAGCCCTGTCTGCCACATTCAGTCTGTCTGTCCTTAGGGGTGTTAGACATAAAGAGAGGAAACAAAGATAAAGAGATGCCAGCCTTGTATAATAGGATACTATGCGAAGAATCAGGTAAGCTGGGCCTCAATTTCCTCACCTAAAAAATAAGAGGGTTGGACAAGAGCAGTAATGTCCAATCTTTTTTTTTTTATAATCAACGGAACCCATTTTTCAAAGGGACTCTTGTATAGACCCCTAACTCTAAGGTAGATCAAAGCAGAGCTGCTTCTCTCTCGGTGAAGCTGTATGGGGAAGCACAGAGTGAGACTGTGATGAACACTGCCATGTGCTACCCACATCCCCCTTTAAGAAAGTACTTGTTGCCACAGCTGCTGGGACTGAGCACCACAGACAGCCTTTAGCTTCAGCCCTTCAGGGACTGCTTCAGATGCAGAAAGATCATACTCCCTCCCCTGAGTACCCATATTCAGTGATGGCCCAGCCATCTTGGCCCAACTCAGGATGACTATGAAGAACACTGAAATCGGTCCTTCCAAGAAATAGCACCTCCACCCTGTCCCCATCCCTGGTTTGAGGGGGTACAGGGGGTCACCCTAGTGGCCACCTTCCAGGTATTGTAGGGCAGAAAAGGGCTCCTTTGAATTGCAGAATCTCAAAGATAGGAAGAACTTTAACAATCACCTTGAGAACCCTGACTTGACCCTGCCCCTGATAACAGTTAGACCTCTGAGCAGCACTGGAAATGCACCATAACAACCCTGTCCCACCTTTGCGAAGATCCATATATCAGAAAATTCTTGCTTATGTTGATCTCAAATCTGTCTTCCCATAGTTTCCACATTGGGGCCAAATCAATCAAATTATGTTATTCACATGAAAATTAAGTGTCATCCCATATACTAAGCCTCTTTGAATATTAGGGAATCCTTCCCCTCACCCCCATCTAAAAACTTGCAGTTTGTCCTTGCAGATCAAGGCCTTCCAGGAATCCAATGACCCCATCACCACCAGCATCATCACCCAGTTGTGCTCCCCGTATCCTATGTTCATACGGTCATCATAGCACCTATCGGGCTGCAGCCCCTACTTTACTAAGCTTCTTGAGGGCAAGGTCTGTTTCTTTCCTCTCAGTATCCCCAGCATATAGCCATATGAATAAATAAATGTCAAATATATAATTTTTTTAAAAATGTAATGAAAAATAAAGGTAACCTCTGAGACTTCTTCGAGCTAAATTTACCGCAGTCATTCTTCCCATGTACAGTGCTGAATTTTCTAACTGCCCCGGGCATCCTCTACAGGAAGCCCTGTGAGCCTCCCAGTCCCCCAGCTGCAGGAAATTTAATCAGCCAAAGGTCCTAACTGCTGCCTCAGAAATCCAATGCCATGTTGGCACTAAGGCCACACTCCTCCCAGACTGCTCCCACTCAGTAACAGAGGGCATTAGGAATATTAAATCCAGTGAAACACAGGATGCTCAGATAGCTAATTCTGGCTGGAAGACTCTGCGAAGGCCTCATCAACCCTTCCTCAGCCTGCATGACAGTTCAGAATGCTTTCATCCAACCTTTCTTTCCTCTCTCCTGCAACTGGGGTAAGATTAATATTGTGGTCTAATGGCTCTCTCAGCCTTCCCTGGCTTTCTCACTACTATTCTCTCAAGGCATTTCCCTTAAGAAAAATTATTCAATGTTTAATCTCATATTGGCATCTGCTTGTCAGAAGTCCTGGACTAACAAATCCATCCAATTCTACATATACATCCCTCTTCAAGAGAGTTACACTCATCTATATATAACAACTCTGTAGTCAACAGCACCACACAATTATCTCCTCCTTTATTCTAAGAACTATGCTTTCATTAATGCAATCTAAATGACACTTGCTTTCTTAGTAGCCACTTCATACAGTTGACTTATATTGAGGATAGCATCCTGCAGCCTACTTTGAATAGGACTAGTGCTAAGCCTAAAATACCTTTTATCACCCTCACACCGATCCATCCCTTCTTTTGGTTAAGATCCAACACAAATTTTAATTCCTCTAAGAAGCTGTCGTTCCTTCCTTCCTTAACACTCAGCATGTACCACTATTAAGTAACGTTGTACAAACTTTTTTAAACTTCTGTCTCCCCAGAACAGGATCACCTCCAGGGCAAAGACCATAACTTAGTCTTCCCCTAAGTCCAGCACCTAGATGGTAGAGGATGGTTGTCTATTTGATTAACAAAAAAATATCTTCCCTCTTTAGGTAATTTTAAAGCTCCTTGAGGAGCGAGAACAAGTCTTTATCTCTTGACTCCCCTACAGTGCCTTGCTCCAGGATGAGTCATCTAGATGTTCAGTAAGTATGTATTGCACTGAACTGAACTCCTAAAAGGCTTTTAGGACATCTCAGTCACTTGTCAAAGTCCAGGTCAGAAAGGATGCTCAGGACAAAAGAACCAGAAGGGAAAGAATTGAATATGCTGGGCTTTCCTCTATGGGTGGGGGGATCTTGTCCCCAGGCTGCCATCACCCCACCCCCTCTAACCTGGGCTCCACAGAATAGCCACAATAATCTTTCAAAATGGTTTTTCACAATTATCTTTTCTGAAATCAGATGGTGTCAGTCATTTGTTCAAACCCCTTTGATGGCTTCCCATTACAAATGAGGACAAAAATCCAAGCTCAGTTCCAGGATCACAAGACCTGCATGATCTGCCTCTGTCTACCTGCCCTTCCTTGTCCCATGCCACTGTCTTCCTCACGCATCACAGTCCAGTGCTCTCAGTTCCCCAAACCCAACCTGCTCTCTCTGCTCTCAGAGGCGTTATACACTATTCTCTCCATCTAGAACCCTTTATCCTGCATTATTGTCTCCTTCTCCTCCTGCCTCCACCTTAAATGCCACTGAGGCAGCCCATCATATGTTGTAATCCTCTATCACCATGCCCGACTCATTTCATTCATGGCCCTCTTCATGATTGATAACTGAGAGGTCCATATTCACTTTCCTCAGAGATAACTTGCCATCAGTTCCCTCAGCACAAGCAATGCCCAGGTTAGCTCTAGGAAAGACCCTGATTCCTCCTCTCATCCAGGCCCGCACCTTGGCTTTCCCTGGCTCTATTGACCCTTCCAGACCTGGCCACTCCTCCCTTGATTTATACTCAAGCTTGAAATGCCCACCCTCCAGCATCTACTTTGGGCTTCCTTACCTATCTCAAGCTGAATGCCTATCAAACGCATCAGTTTTTAAACTACCTGTTACATAAGAGGATTTTTAGACCTTCTCCATCCCCCCACAGGGGCCGAAGAAGACTGGGGTGAAAAGGGAAGGAGGCTACCTAACGAGGCCCATTTTCTGCCTACAATTACTGTGCTGCCATTTCTACGCTTCAGAAGCCTCTATGCTGGGGCATGGTACCCTGCTGAGCTTCCTCCCAAGGTTTCCCTCAGGAAGTGAGGTGTGTGGCCCTCTGGCCTCAGATCCCAAACTTACCCCAGAGCTTCTATTTACACCCTCCAACTCCAGAGTTTGAGCACAGTCCAACAGTAGCTCTAAACTCTTTTGATCTCCTCCCTCAATCTTCCCCCTAAAACTCCTCACCAACAGCCCAGATAGGATTCTTGTCTCCAAAAACTACTCAGTAATCATCATGCATTTTTGCCTTGTCTGTGGTTTATAATTAAAAAACAACACAAACACTTTCTTCTGAAATACCTGGCTCTTTAAAAATTCATTATATATATATATATAAATTCATATATATGTATATAAAAATTCATATATATGTATATATATATGTATATATATATGAATTTTTATATACACACACACACATATATACATACAATGAAATATTCAATAATAAAAAGAATGAAATCTTGCCATTTTGACAACATGGATGGACCTAGAAGGTATTGTGCTAAGTGAAATAACTCAGGCAGAAAAAAATACCATATGATTTCACTTATATGTGGAATCTAAAGATAATAAATAAATAAATAAATAAATAAATAAATAAATATTAAGTAAAACAAAACAGAAACAGACCTATAGATATAGAAAACAAACTGATGGATGGCAAAGGGGGGGGATGGAGGATAAGAATTTAAAAATTAAAATTGTTTTTTAAAATTAAAAAAAAAAAATCTCAGGGCAAGGAGAAATAGCCTAGGAAAAATGAAGATGCAGAGGGAGCTTTCCAAAAAGGTAAAGTTTGAGGACAACTTTGAAGACTGAATGAGACTCCACTAGGTAGGCTGATGCGGGCCGAGGGGTGATACCACACAAAGAACAGTATGGAGAGGGCCGAAATGGACAGTGCCATGTGGAGAGAAGCAGGAGAGGGGATCGGAGAGGCATGGGCTGGGTAGGTCATAGGAGACACTGAGAGTTTGGCAGAGTGTGGACTTCATGGTACAGTCACGGGTGGGCCATGGTAGGTTCTGGAACAAGGAGGGACATGAGGACAGTGGGATCTTAGGAAGATCAGTTAGATGACTCTGTGGAGAGGCCTGGATGAGCCAAGCACTCAACTCCTTCAAAAGTGATTGTAAACAAAAAGACGGTTACACATGTTGGCCAAGCAACCGGTTGCAGGATACTTTACGATGAATTTGGTCACCAAACCAGTGCAGCTACTGGACACAGGGTAAGGCTCTGTGGGCATGGATGGGCTATGAAAGAGGGAGCAAGTACAGCACAAAGCAAGGAAAAGATGCAGACAAGATGTTGTTACTGCTTATACAGAATTTTTTTCAAAATTGAAGAATATTGCTATTGCTCATGGCAGTTCTCAGGTTGAAAGATTTCAGATTCTCTTTGCCCTGTTTCCATATTTTCCTCAAATTACAATTTAAAATCACAGGGCCTCTTCACTAAGCCAGCTCCCTCGGCCCATATTTAATGAAATCTAAAAGCCATCCTTGATTGCTAAGGAAAATGTTTATCAAGTAGCCTATCCTTACTTTCCCTCTGCTAAGGTCCAGCCAAAGAACTAGCATGAAATGGCTTTCCTACTGGCCTCCCTGGGGTTTGCAGAGGAAAACAGAAGCTCGGCCAGTGGCTCCAAAATGACGAACTGACGTTTCCTATCCATGTCTAGTGGCTTGTAGGAGCTATCATTTATATTGTCTAATAGCTTCTGAGCACCCGGCCCCACTGTGGATTTTTGACAGGCAGACTCAGTAAAAGAACAATCATCTCTTGTAACCACAGCACCCCCACATGGCTTTATCGATTTAAAAGCACTCACTTATACAGGTGGTAAATGCCTCTGACAACAGGTAAAATGTTATTAACTATTTCCTTCATCCCTGTCTCTTGACATCCTTGATGTTCCTGGGAAGAGAATCTTCCAGGACTCTAGGCAACTGAAAGACTTCAAGGTAAGTAACCCTCCTGACACAGGCTTCCAGGGACAGAGTCATGTGGTATCCAGAGCCGCTTCAGCAGACAGATTTGGAAACCAAGGTGTTAAGTTGACTCTCTTCTGAATGAGAATGTGGACAGGTTTAAGGCAAGCTGAAACAGAAGAAGCAGGGCCCAGAGCCCTACGGCTGGAAATAAGAAGCTGGAGGGTTTGTCAGCTAGAACCAAGAATGCTCAATATAGCCCCCTGTTCCCCAGAGTTCTATAACAGGACAGGAGGGGCTTCCTCACACACAAATGGGATTTAAGGGACCAAAGGCTCATGAGGTATCTCTCTGCCTGAGGCTGAACACTCAAAGTATCCCTTGCTCACTACAGGCTCTAGTTAACTTTCTCTGATCTTACGTACATTCTCAATGTCAAATCTGGATCACTTTCTTAGAAAAATAACCAGGCTGCACCTCCCCCGACATTAACTTTGTGAATTCTTCCTGGCATTCAGTTTCTTAGAATAATGCCTGTTGGAATATCCTCTCTCCAGTTTACGGTCTTTTCCTTTCCACCCTTTCCACCCTGGGTACATCTAAAATGCTGGACAAGCCCTCCTCCGGCAAAAGCATACCAAGGCAATTAGTGGAAAATATGACAGTACACATACTTCCAACACTGAGGATTATGTTACAAAGACACAGGGGATTTCCTGGGATAGCCATTCCCCTCACATCTGAAACAGGCAGAAGCTCACTGCCTTATGAGTCAGGGATTTCTTTTAGAAGCGATGTCTCAGGGCTCACAACACGGGCTTCTTTCTGCTGTAGCCAGCACCCGTCAGTAAATCTCTGAGCCATACCCCCATAGTGACCTGTTTAGCTGCTTATCTCAGTTCATATCTTTTCATCATTGAAAAAGTCCTGTTTCTGCCGAAGAAAAATGTAATCCCCTTCATGGGAGTGCTTCCTCTTTTCTCTATCCTTTCTTTCTCTCGTCAGAGTCCCAGTACCCACTGGAACCGCCGACATACCCACTGCTCCTCAGTCTCCCATTTCACTATATTAAAGCTGTCAATTCTTAGGCATTCTAGGTAACATTGTCCAACCTACAGTCTCTGCTCAAGGGAAAGACATGGGTAACCAAGTGCCTTCCACACCCAGCCCCTAGCCACAGCTTATGGTGCCAAAAGTGAACTCCTGAACCAAAGACAATCAAACAGCAGGTTGGTCAGCAACCTATACAAACATTTCTGTCTCTGAAATGCAAACTGAGAAACATGGAAAAGACTGCTCCGTCATTAGCAGGAGCCCAAACTGAAAAGATGCCTTAATGTAGAGGTGGAGTCCAGGTATGCTAAAGCCATGTATAAGTCACATAGTTATGAGGGAGAAGAAACCATGAGTAAGAAATAGAGGATGTAGTGATAAGGATGAGATACAGCAGTCATGTAGGGGAATGCAAAGATGTCATGTAGAGGGAGAAGAAACCATGCAGCCCATAACAGTGAGGAACCTGATCCCCACCTCTCAGGTCTTTTCCAATCCTGTAGCCTATCTTTTTTCTTCTTCATTAGACACACACACACTCGCACACACACACGCACGCACGCACACGCACACACACACACATACACACCCCTATATTTGGATCTTCTCATACCCATATGCCCACATATGTGAGTGCATTAAATTCACACACACACTCTTGGCTGGAGAGATGTGTGCAAGAAGCTGGTACCTGTTCCAGTAATATTATAACATCAGCTTTAGTGCCTGGATGAATCCAGTCTTAATAAAATGCAACAACACCTTCTTGGTCAAGCATATAAAGCACAGATGTTTTAAAGAAGATGTTTTAAAGCACAGATGTTTTAAAGAAGATGTTTTAAAGAATTTAAAATTTTAAGTAAAATTTTAAAAATTAATGAGCTCATGTACAACATAAGATGTGTGCTGTTTGAACACAGGGAATCATGGGATGCTAGAAATGTCCTATATGTTGATCTAGAGGTACATATAGATTTGGAAGACGATAAAATAAAACTTTTTAACTGTACACTTAAAAAAAAGGTGTGTGCTATTTGTGGATGCATGTTATATCTCAATACACAATTCTTTAAAAAAAGAAGAATAAATTCAGAGATGGCTGTAACTCTTAGAAATATCAAAATAATACTTATATTTGTCTCACATTTTAAACTTCCCTAGGCAATTTCACATTCAGTATGGTAACAATTGTTGACATTAGTTGAGTCACCAATGTGAGTCTTGATTTTAGAACAGAAAAATGGTGACGACTTGCTTGGTTATGTAGGCGGCAGATTCTGCACTGGAACATTTGCCTCCACCGATTTCTAATTTAGCAGCAGCATTTTAATTATTCTGACCCAAATAATCCTAATATTAATGCAATTCAACAATCAGAAAGCAACAAATACATTAAATCATCTATTCTTGAGACAGGTATTTCCTAGTGATGGGACAGATAGATGTCCTGACATCCAGCTTACTGATTTATGCTTAGTAGATGCTGAATTGCAGACTTTTTTTTTCATCTGTCTAAGGAGTA
This sequence comes from Pteropus medius, assembly GCF_902729225.1. Lineage (NCBI taxonomy): Eukaryota > Metazoa > Chordata > Mammalia > Chiroptera > Pteropodidae > Pteropus > Pteropus medius. Next base: position 34,290,666 of record NW_024349800.1, read on the forward strand.
TGTACAGAGCAACCTCTCACCTAGCTGATTCATGGATTTATGAGTTCCTGCTATAAATATCCCTTGGTACTGGACAGCTCAGATGACCAATGACAACTTTGGCAGCTCCACAGCAAGTTCTTAACTTCTGCTGTCACCATTGGAACCACTGTCCTCACTAAAGCTACGATTCTGCTGTGCACTTTAGATATGATTGACTACCTATGGTACAGATAAATGGAGTTATGCATATACTGAGTTACCCAGATGAGAGGTTCTTGATCATCACATAATTTTGAAAAATAAGAAATAAATTATTGTCAAGAAAAAGAGAATGCTGCTGGTTTTATTTTTAAAACTTGATTTTAAAAAAATCTTTAATGCTGCTGGTTTTATTTTTAAAGCTTGATTTTTAAAAATAGTGTTGATTTTGAAATAGGATTCTGAAAGTTGGATATCAATATATAAAGACTGTGATGCATTTTTCTGTCATGGCTTTGTATAAAAACCAGGCCTAAAATAATAGTACTGTTTGAATTTGGATCGGGTGTATGTTTCCCACAGTTTCATTTGACCCTCTCAAAGACACTGAAGGTGAGACGAGTACCATCCCCAAGTTATGGATGGGAAAACCAAGGACTAAGAGATTCCATGTCTTGTTCAGAGTCACTCAGCTGGTTAATGACAATTAAGAACAAAATCCCACACATCAGGACTCCCATTGAATAAGCACGTGGTGTCAGCCTTCTCCAATCACATAACAAATTGTCTCTAAACCTAATGACAGAGAGACTATAAAAATAATAATCATACAGAACTAAAGCCTGAGCTAACCTAGGATCGGCACAACCAGCCAACAGCACCAACATCTCTGGCTGCAGCAGCAACATCCCCTTCCACCAGAAGAGCCCTGACCTCCCAGAACCATCCTCGGCAAGTGTCACAAGGAAAGAAACCAGATGCTGCCCACCACATACTTGGAGAAAGTCATCTGAGCCTCCTTAAACATTCCCTCAGCTCTGTGCATGGAGAAGAAATGGTTAAACATTAAGGCCCTGGGGAGACATTAGCTTTATACCTTGGAAACTTGCTTTGCACATCCTCATAGATAAAAACATTGCAAAGGCTTTTAGGTTTTGGAGAGAAAACAATGTAGCAATAATGACACAGAGGAACATCAGCATTTCCAGTTGTTCATTCAGTCCATAGTCAAAAGCAGCAGCTGCCAGTATCAATTTATGGAAATGGGTTTTAATTCCTGAATGGCAATCCTATTACTTAGAGTCAAGATAAATGAACTCTGTGTGTGCACATAGATAAGCACAGAGCTGTGAGCTATATGCCTATAAATGTATGCATCTGGGGAATTAAAATGATAGCTTTTCTTTCTTATGTTTTTTATCTCCTGGCTAAGGCCCATGAGGTAGTCAGAAATTCAACAGCACGTTTAAGTTTCGCTAATAGTTATCAATGGCACATGGACAGTCCTTCAGAATAGATTGCCTCAATACCACTTCAGATAGAGGTAAATAAAATCCAGTTCTAGATTTCATGTAGTAATCCATGGTAATACTTGTCAAGTGGGGTCAACAGGCTTGTTTCAGAATCAGTTGGTGTGGCCATTAAAATTTCAGGTTATTGGGCCCCATCCCACACCTCCTGAATCAGAATCACTAGAGATGAGACCCAGAAAACTGCGATTTTAACAGGCACCCAGGGATTCTTATGCATCTAAGGAAGAGCTGGGAAAAGAGAGAGAAAGCTAAAACCAGGGCGAGAGACAGAGAGATACAGGGAGCTGACAGCAGACCAAGAGAAAGACTTCAGTCATTACCCCAGCACACCTTCCCCAGCTGCCTCTAACAACCCATGACCCCTGCAGGTTCAAGGTCAGTCCTGCCAAGGCCCACAAAAGCCAGACCTGCTGATCCTACAGAAGCCCCTCTGCCACTATTAAGTTGGATCCAGGCATGCTCCTGCTCCCCTGCACCTGGCCTCTAACTTGTGGATGACAATTTTTAGCCCCTGCACACCTACATGGGTATCAGGCTGTAAACATCCCAGCCTGTATTCTTCGGGGTGTCCTGACTGTCTATCAAGCCACCAGTCCAGGTTTCCCTTAAACCTCAGCTTTCCCACAGGAAAGCTCTGACCTTCTGCCCTAACCTCTGCCAGCCTCTCTTCTGACTGGACTCCATTTTATTTTCCTCTGTATCATCCTTTGTCAGCTGCTTGAGATCATGGGAGAGATATCAGTGGCTGTGTGGGAGTATTATCATTATGTTGATGCTATAACCATAACTTGGTCAGATCTTACAAAGAAAGACCTCTCCCTGTGTGAAAGGGGTGGGAGCTCACCTACAGGCTAAGTCACTCTTGGCTTTTACTACTTGGAGATGTGATGGACTGGCTCTTCAACCAGAAGCCTGAACACTCACAGGAACTGCAAACAAACTATACAGTGGTTATGATCTATCCTGGAGGAAAGTATTAGTTGTCATCTCCAAGGGAAGAGAAACAAGAATCTGGGAATGAGGAGTTCACGCCTACAAAGTTGTGCCATTTCTCCCCTTCCCTTCTATTCCCCAGCCCCCTGTACCCATGCCCCCCCTGCTTAATACACACACACACACAATAATATCAATAACACACAGTACAGACTATCAGAAAAGATCACAGGACAGGGCCTAAAAGCCTTGAGTACAAATGACTTGGAGCAGGATCATAAGTCTGAAGTATGTAAACTATTCTTATTTGTCCCCTAATATTTAGCAGTGCTTGAAAATGCCAGCTGCTTCAGCTGTACTAAGAGAATCAAGTCAGTATTTTTATTCCTTTGTGAAAGATGCTTTCCCATACAACGTCTGCTTGGGTCACGTATATGTCAAACTTCAAAGCTGAGTTATGAGCATATCCATGCTTGGGACAGGTAATTTAGAGTCAGGAGATGGAGAAGAGGAGGCTATACTCCTGAGGCTAGCAGGGTGGTGCCAGCAATAACTGAATTATAAGAACCCAAAAGGAAAGGTGAAATACACCAGGCAGGATTTGAGCTTCTTGCTTCAACTGCCTCTCCGTCAGCTTTAGAAAGTTGGGGGGGGGTGGGGTGGTGGCGGGATTTGCTTAATAAAAGGAAACAAAGAATGAGGCAGCAGGTAGGGGGAAATGTGTGTGCCAGGGTAAGTACAGTGATTTTATTAAATACAAGAGGTAAATCCCTTTATACTCATTAGAAAAGAGAAAGAGAAGTTTTTTGAGAGCTGATAAGGTGTCAGGTATTTTCCTAAACCTTTGCATGCATCATCTCTTGTAATAAACCCAAAAAGCTCTGGGAAGTTGATATTATTATATTGATTCACAGATTAGAATACTGAGCCTCACAGAGAATTAAGCAAAAAATAAGCCTAAGGTAAAACATCAAGTAAGTGGCAAAATAAAAATTCAATGCCAGGTTTGTGTGAACATATCCTAAATGTGTTCACCTATGACTATGTTATGTGGCTTTTCCAGGCACATACTTAACCTAGAGAATCAACCAGAATCACTGTCTGTAAATTAGACTATTTGGATACTGATAGCAGCCAAGCTAGATAGGTGATGGTCAAAATGCCTTGGATTCCCTGGCTGGCAGTGCTGACTCCCACTGCTTGGTCGGCTTTCCTGGTCCTACCCTGTGTTTGTTGGCACTTGATACTAATTCACCCACAACCCCCACTAAACATTCCGTCATGCTAAGAAACCAGGGGTAAGCAGTTTGTGCTACATAAGATGGTTTTACCCATAACAGAACTTGAAGTTCCTTTATAAATTCAAACCCACACTTATGACCACATTCTCCAACGTTTCTAAAACCATGACTAATAGCAAATTTGCCATTACAAAGCCTGAGTGCTGGGTTGGTTGACTTTTAAAATGAGAGCCAACGATGTGCAGCTGGGTTTTCTCTGGCAACATAATTTCTTAGCGTCAGCCAAGACCACGTGGAAATGAAAAAGCAAAGACGCATTTGACCCATCAGAACGCCTGACAGCATGCTCCAAAGTGAAGCACTCATCTATCAGAGAATCTACAACACAATTCGCCTTTTTTTTCCTTCAAATCTAGAGAGCGATTTCTTGCTTCGGCCGAAAAAGGTGTGTTTGAATACTCCACATTGCTGCACATTTGCAGGAGTCATCTAGATGCCCCACTAATCCATATGCTCAGCGATCGATGCACTCATACACGAGAGATGCATTTCTAACCAAGGCCCTAAATCGCAGACTCCCCCCAGGATGAGATCCTTTGCTTTCAGCAAATCACCAAGAGACTGTGGGCTCGATGATCACATGAAGCTCCATGACACTGAGACCCTCCATACACCATTTGCCACGACTTGTGTTGCTTACCACATAAGGGTGAGAATGCTTCGCAGTTGTAGACTCGACAGGTCATCTTAGCTGTGGTATCTTTGAAAAGGAATAAAAAGGAAAACAAAGGTGTATGTATGGTGCTCAAGAGGTGAACTCTCGTGGATATGTCACTCATGAGACCTCCTCTCTCAGCTTCCCCTCCAGCTCAAGCTGCCCAACCCCAGTCCCTGCTCTAGGTGACCACTGATTGCATTAGAGACCAAAGGGCAGCACCTTCACATCCTTTTTAGCGGCCTTGGCAGGGCATGGCACAAGACTCTGCCCAACCAAAGACAGTAGCTATTAGCTGATTCAGATAAGTAAACTTTCTCATGAATTTGAATTGGATATACTGAGTATTGGTCATTGTAGTAACAAAGGACTATACTCCAGGAACTATGAGAGTCCTATTTATGAGAAGATACCAGAGTCCCTGAGCTCTGGATGTGAGCAACGTGGTGCCTCAATGGAGCCTTCCAGTTCTTGAACATGTCTCAACCTCCATAAGGCCTGCAGTGTGACTGCCCTAATTTTTAGAGAGATTCATATTTTCCTTATTCTCCTATGTATCCTTATATTAAACACCCCCATTACTACAGGTAAACCTGCACACTATGTCTCCCTATTGGGAGATTCACAAAGCAGAATAGTTTACTAAATGCTCTGATATATCAACACACACACACACATACTTTTACCTTTAACTCAACATTCTCCAAAGAAATTTGTTCATAAACTGCTCCCCTCTTTCTTTCTCAGAATAGTATCATGGGAAACCAATAGAAATGTCCTCTTAAAATAAATGACATTTTTACAGATAATACCAACCTGTCGGTTGAGAGTAGAAACATAGGTTCTAAAGAAAGCTTCCAGGGAAAGGTGGAGATGAAAAGCACTCCTTGGACTGGAGAGCTCTGGATGGGCCAAGCACGGCAGAAAAAGGGAAGAATGAGAGCAGAGGCACAAACACGGAGATGAGTACCACGAAGGGACGAGAGCGGGGGGAGAAGGACGGTCAACCTCAGGGACGAGTCGAGTAAGAGAGGGTGCACCCAAGCTTTGCCATTAGTGTTACCATTCTCTTTCCAATTCATTAAGTAATAGTCTTTTAATACATCTATGGCAGCCCTTGATTTGTTTTAGTCTGTATTCATGCCCCTGTTATTGTTTTAAATTCACTGGGGATAATTTTAAACTAATCTTCTAATCTTTTCCAAGAGCCTTCATCAATAACAACTGAAAGAATGATTAAAAGAACCCTCTGTGTAAAACAAACTAAGTCAAAATTAGTGTTGGGAGTAAATTACTCTAACAGAGATATAATGTCAATGTCATCGTTTATAAAAGCTTTGTTGCCAAACGCCATCTCCACTCAAAAGTATGCTCAGGATGTAGCCTCGTCTTTGCCAAAGTATCTAGGGAGAAAAAAACGATCATGTGGGTTAGATTTTGGTCTCCACTAGCCCACCTGTACTATAGAAAAGACATGGACAGATGAAGGAACTGAGGTCCTGAACAGGAGAGGTAAGCCCTGGCTCTCCTCCAAGCCCAGCTCTGTTCTGTAATCTCAATCACCCTTCCAGCCCAGTTCAGTCCTTGCCCCAAAACGATCCCATTTCAAGAGAATTTAGCCCATGAAGAAGAGGGCTAATGCTGAGGTGTGAGAATAGCAAAGTGAATACAGGCATCCATGGCCTCTATCAGTGAACAGGGATTGTACTCGGGCTGGGAATGGCTTCTCACAGGGTGCTGCAGGCATTTTTCCCACCACTGGCTCCTGGGGCCCAGAAAGAGCAGCTGGTGGTTAACAGCCAGCAAGGTAACATCTGTTCAAGAGGTACAGCAGCAAAATAGTGTAGAGAATAAATACCAGGAGAGACCTTCGAAATCATGTATTTCATTCCCCTAAATTTGCAGAATGAGAAACTGAGGCCCAGAGATGATCAGCAATTTGCCCAAGGTCACACAAGCTAATTAAGGCCGGAGACAAAGTCCTGCTTAGAGCTGGGATTTCTAACTAACATTGCTTAAAATCCCAGCTTGATTACCAAGCTTGGTTTCACTTCTTATTTTGGTTCCAAGTAGTCATTTTAAATGAAAGCACTTTCCCAGTCCTAGAAAAGGCCCACTGGATGATCATTTTGACATCTCTCGGTGAGACCAAGGTCCTCAACCTGGCAGAACTTGACAGGCTGGCCATAGTGACCGACTACAGCAGCAAGTGACAGAGGCTGTTAACCTGAGCAGAGAGGATCAGGTAACAAGTAGTTTCAGCTATCGAAGCTCCTGCGGGGGGCTGAGCAGCACCTATATGCTGGTGATGAAGAGCCCTGCACAAGAGGGCAGTGAGTCATAGCAGCCCACTCCCAAGAACCCCATGCAAGAAGAGCAGGCATACATGCATTCTCTCATTCATTCATTAATTCACTCACTCACTCACTCATTCACTGTTGAGTACCAGAGTCTGTGTTGGGGGACTGGTAAATCCAAGGAGGGAGCTGGGCAGTGAGGATGGAGGTAGGGAAGGGAAGGGGCCTTTACTCCAGCTACAACGCCAGAAACCAATTCAAATCAAGGATTAGCCTAGAAGCAGAGTGCCAACATAGAGCACCAGCTCAGCCATCCTCTGTGCTTGAAAGTCCCCACCAAGAGAGAGGATAATGAAGTAACTAAATGATCTGCAGACCACTAAGGGCTTCCTCCTCTCAGTCCTCCCCAACTGGCTTGCCTGTCCCAGAGCCTTAAGAGGAGCCTGACAGGTTATAGGTAAGACATGAGTTGTTTCCTTAGCACTTACCAAGCATTCAGTCTTAGCTGGAGTTAATAAACCCCTAAAACAAGACTTTTTTCCTCCCATGAAGGGGACAGAAACACAAGCTTGAAATGCAAACAGATATGTCAGGGCCCTGATAACGGGGAAATATTATTTAATGATATAAGGTTGTCACTGTACATTAGGAGCTTAAAGTCCACTGGGTGGGTGGGGAGACTACAAGACAGGGACCTGAACAAAGCTATCAGTAAAGGATACTGGATGGCCAGTGGGTTAAAGGCATCCAGATAAGAAGAAAGCTTTTTGTGCTGCCTCAATTCCTCCCCATTTCCGCTCTTCCCTGCACTTGGAATACTTTCCCATCTTCGCTTACATGTATGACAATTCATACGTTTATGGCATTTTACAGTCTACCAAGTACTGTCCAAGCAGCATCTCATTGGACCTTCACAAAAGCCCCGTGCATTGGTTAAGAGTTCACTCTACCCCATTTCACCTTGAGAAACCAAGGCACAGAAAGGCTAAAGGATAAGCCAGTGACGCACAAGTGGCCATTGAAGGACAGAGCTGAGGTTCAAAAGAAGCTTTTACCTGAATCCTACTCATTCTTCCAGGCCCACTCCAGTTCCTCCTCCCCTGAAAACATTTCCCCAATGACACCAAAGAGTGTAATTACCCCACACTCTGCCAAAAAATAAGCCTTCAAGATTTCCAATAATCAAGATTTTTAAGATTGCTTAACATGTATTGAGCTCCTGCTATTTCCCAGGTACTATGCTAGCCATTTCTGTCTATAATTCTGAGACCTAGTTGTGTTGTTACTCTTTGTTTTTAAATAATTGTTGTACATGTAATACATGCAGCTATATAAGAGCAAGAATTCTAACCCAGGTGGTCTAGCTTATAATCGTCAACTCTCAGTTTTCTCAAAAATGCTGTTTGGCAGACTTTCATTTGTGGAATATTCTAGTGAACTGAGTTGTTCTTGGTATGATGGGATGTATTGGTTTGGCTGTCTCATTTCTGCCATCTGACTGCTCATCATCTCAAACACCACCACCAGCTCCCCATTCCCCTTCACAATAAACACCAGTGTATATACAGGCATGTGTACACAACAGTATGTGTGTATGTGTGTGTGTGTGTGTGTGTGTGCGCACGCACACACACACACACACAAGCACGTGAGGCGGGAGTACTTTCTCACATCCAAACCTTCCTGAGTCCCTTTGGGAAGCCCTGCCTACTTTGGAATGAAAAAGGGAAATTTACAACACGTTTTTCAATGTGAGAAACATATTTTCAAACACAGTGTAGAGTGTGTATGTGCCATATGATCAAAGGCAAGGCCTTTGATCAAACCCCAGCTGAAATAAAAAAGACATGGTAGCTCATTTTAAATGAAGTTAGATTATTTTAAAATTATGAGCCTGTCACAGGAGAATCTTGAGTATATAACTAATTTTTTCTGGCCCTGGTTTACCAAAAATTAAAATATATTAAAAAAAAAAAAACCTGAGACAATAGACTTGCCTACAAAGAATGAATTAATTCTAAAGGAATTTTTAAGAGACAGAGAGAGGAGGAAGCATGTAGACATGACGTCAGAAAAATATGGGTTCTAATCCCAGCTCTACCATTTATCAGGAGCGTAACTTTGGGACGTTAACCTTTGAGTCTGTGTCTTCCTTTTCACTGGGGGAATTGCAATGCCATGAGATCATCGTGAGGATTAAAGGACAAAGCATGTATAATACCTGGTACATTGCAGGTACTCTGTGTTGGTCTCTCCCCCTTGATCAGTTCCTCTAAATGCCCACATCAGAGATTTTTACTCCCAAACTTAGAAAAAGCATTATAATGTCCCCACCAGTGGTTCTTCATTCTGGCTGCAATTGGAATCTTTTGAGAAGATCTGAAAAATCCAGACGCACAGACCCCACTCCAAATGAGTTAAACCAGAATCTTTAAAGGTGGGACCCAGGCATAAGTATTTGTTATAGCTCCCCAGATGATGATTCCAATGTGTAGCCAAGGTTAGCAATCACTACCTAGATTCCTATTGCTGCACAGTAAAGATTTTGCCTGAGAAGCTACATTATTATTCTAAATGAGCCTAAAGTTAGCCTTCCTCAAAGATTTTACTTCTAGAGAAATTCCTAGAAAAGCTGCCTATCACCTCCTTGGTCCATGCCCATCCTTCCAAGTACCTAGTACCCAACTCTCTCCTCTAAACCCCAATCTCAGGAAAGATTAAGTTGTAGGTCATTTGCTTAGTAGTGGGAATCAAAAGCTGGACTGTTTCTTCAACCATTGTTCCTCTTAGGCCTGAAGTCTCACTATGTAATAAATAAAAGGGCTTTTGAGATGTCAGAGAAAGCAGCCTTCCACTTTGTCTCAGAAATCACAACCATCAAGTAACCACCTAGAATCCGACCCATTCTCTGTTTCTGGAATTTTCTGTCCTAAGCAGATAAGACAAGGGCTTTGAACTGCCAGTTTCACCCTACAGTAGGCATTCCCAGGACAGGAGAGCCTGCCACATGTTTAGCTTAGAGCAGAATGCTAAGGCAGCTGAAACAATGGCTTAACCTTGCAGAGACTAATTTCTGATATCAAAGAGTACTACATTCACAAACCCCAGCTAATACATTAGTCATTTCATTTATTCTCACTACAACCCTATGAGGTGCATCCTTATATCAAGCATACGTTACAGATGAAGAAACAAATACTTAGAGAGGTTACTTAAATTGACCGAGTGTAAGTAAATCATAGGTAGAAATGAAACTTGAACCCAGGTCAGAGTGATGGCAACACCATTTAAGGCCCTGGTTATATATCTTTCTAATCTTTAACTGAACCTGCCCTGCAGTGCAAGCCACTGACTGGCCCACAGTCCAAATCAGCCCTCATGCTGACTGACAGGAGCTGTGTGTGTCCTAACAGAATCCAAGGTGGACAAAGTGACCAGATCACTATAACCATTCCCATTACTGGGAAAACAACCCAAAGAATAATCTTGTTTATACTACCTGTCAAGGTCCAAGCAGGAAACAATTCTACTCCGATGTTTCGAACACAGAGAACTTAATGAAAACACCGCCCTCAGAGGAACGGGCAGGGTTAGGGAAACAACACTGGTGTCAAGCTTCCAGAAACAACAGGAGGAAGCCATTCCCACTCTGAGGTCTGAAAGGGCAAAGGGAGTAGTATGATTGTAGCCTAGTGAAGGCAGGGCCACCAGCAGAAGCTGTGGTCACCCAGGGACACAGTTATATCCAGACCTTTAGTGCATAACAGGGAGGGGAGTTCCAACTTTCTCTCCCACACTCCCTCTGGTCAGACTCAACCAGAAGCCAGACAGCAAGAGAGCCTGGGTCAGGCAGCCAATAACGGTCAGCCTCTTGGGGCACAGAACAGAGCAAGGAAGGGAGTGAATGGGTGTGCACTGGGGTTGCGGGGAAGTGGAGAATGATCCACATGAACAGAAAAATGTGGTTTTGTTGATATGGTTATACACATTATATAGGAATTGTTTACTTTTCAAAAAGGATTTCTGTAAATACCTTTCCTGATAATAATAACTGGTTTAAGGTATTCACTGTGTGCCTGGCACTGTTCTAGGTGCTTCGCAGAGGCAGTAGGTATGAATCTCAGTTCAGATTCAAGGGCGCATGAAGTATTACACCTTTTTATGTTCTATAAACTAAGTTAGTTGTTTTTATTTTGAGCTCTTATCCTATAAGAAAAGCAGAAACTTCACCTCAGTCACCTTTTGGGCTTTGCCAACCCAAGAGGCCAAAGTATGAGGTGCCGAGGTACGACAGCCTCTAGCCTGGGACCCCTGTACACATCGGCTTCCTCGGAAATACCCACTGTCCCAGCTGGAATGGCCTTTCTATACCCGTGGCTCACTCCATCCTCAGAGACACATCAGATGGGGTCTGGGCCCCTCTGCCAAGTCAAAGAGCCCCAGCTAGAGCCTCACACACCCACACCAACTATTCTCGACTCCTGCCAGGAAGTAGGACCTGGGGCCCTGCTGTCCAGAGACATGCAGAACCTCTCAAGGAATCTGGGGATCTCCTTTTAGTCTGAGGAAAGCCTCCCTTCCTCTTGCTTTTTTCTAACCACTTTGTTTCACGATTCTTCTCTCTTTCTGCCTCCTCTGGAACCTCTATATTCTCTGATAGGCTTTCGTTTTTCACAACAAAAATTGGAGAGTCTCTGCAAGCTACTTCTCCTTCCTTTCCTACCACCTAGCTCCTCTTGGACATTGCACTGTGCTCCAATGGGTGGAAGGCATGAAGGTGGAAGGCGAAATCTAGATAAGGAAAGACATAAACTAAAAGCTCAAAATATGAATCAGCTGCACATATATCCCATTAAACTTTAAGACAACACATGCCCCCATTTTTACCAATGGGGCTCAGAGTAGTTCAATTCTTTACCCAAAGTTACACAGCAAACAAAGACACTTTAAATCTTAATCCATCTTCCTCCAAAGCCTACCCTCCTAACTAGTCCAGAGACAGCAAATAAATTTTATCTTATGAGCCCACTCTGATTGGCTGGTATGGCTACCTAGAAGCTGTGGTAAGAAGGATTCTGATGCCATAACTGGCTTTTTGGGAAACACCACCATTATTGATTGCCAACGACCTCTGTGTGTATCGCAGGCCTATGTATTTTGTATCCATTTATAGAAATTAAGCCATTTCTTATATGGAATTAAATAAAATTAAAAAGGTGGTTTAAATTTGTAAAATTCACTTTTCACGAAACTAAAGGAGCACATCTATCCTTGTGTGCTGTATCAACAGTGCCATGAAGAGAATCCGTCAGGAGGATCTCCCAAGAATCAAGAAGCAATATTTCTTTTAATCTTTATTTTAATTTTGTGCTTTTATTCAAAAGGTGGAAGAAGGAAGCCACTGTGCTTGCCTGATATATTTCCATTAGGGACAACTCAGGACATTAACTTGTAGAACCTACTATCTCTTTCTCCTCACTTACCCTCCCCACCCCCAACCAATCACTTACCTACCCCAAGGAAAGCAAGTCAACAAAGTATGGATTATTTTATTATATTTTTTTCTTACATTATCCTTTCAGCAACTCTTAATGTCCTTTCTTTGAGTACTTTACGTTTGTTGTTTACCATTGATTTATGTGGAACTGGGGATCTTTGTCAGCTAAATTAAGAAAAAATTACACTGCTGCACATGCTTATCAACTTAATTTTCAGGATTTGTTTTCATTGTAAACTTTGGGGACAATTTGTTCTGTCTTTAATCAACCCCTGAAGGTTTTGTTCTTTTTTTTTTTTTTAATTTTTTCTTGTTTGTTTCCAACCAAATGTGGTCAAAAATGCTTCACATTTTCCCTTGTTTCATAATCTGTACCATCATGTTTACATTCACTTAGCTTTGAAGGGAAAAAAAACGGTTTGTATTTTTATTAGAGGAAGCAGATTGAGCATAACATAGACAAGTTCAAGGAATACTGAGCAAAGAGTCAAATGAGCTAGTTCTAGTGCTGCCTCCCCCAATTTTCTGGATAGCTTTAGACAGTCACGTGTCTTTTCTGTAAAGTAGGTATAACTGAACTTTACAGAATAGGTGTGAAACCTGTATTCACTTTGGAATTTATGGATCCTGTGTTAATGTTCTTTGGTTCCAAGGCACAGAAAATTACTCTGGGTAATGTAAATAAAAAAAACTGGAAGGAGCCTGAGATCGTTTACAAAATTGCAGGAGGAACTGAACTGTCAGGCCTAGGGAAGACCAAAACCAAAGAAGTGCTAGAAATCACAACCACAGAAACTGCAGACCTTCACTCAAAGGCATTACCATGGGGTGATTCCACTATGACAGTCTTCTATTCTTTTGTACTTTGACTCATTTAGAAGTTCCAGGACAGATAAAGCTATTGACCAACTAATTCCTGGAGCCGGGGCATGGAATATTATTTGGAGGCCCAACCTGGAACAGTGTGAGGGGTATAGTAACCACTATGAGAAAAGATGAGAAGAGGGTCAGGAAAGCATAATAAACAGGTAAAAATAAATTGCTACCTTGATCCATTGGTTGGTAGCTGCCCAAGACACAAATACACACACATTCACACACACACACACACACACACACACACACACACACACACACCTATCCAGAACTCCTGGAATATTCCATCATGACCGTATCTCTGTGGTCTGTACTTATAGATTAAATGATAAACAATCATAAGTAACCTGAACTTGATTTAGAAAAAGGACATATTGGTTGGCTTCATTTCCCTTTCCCTCTCTAGAGGAGGAATATCAAGTAGGGAGAAGGCAAAAAGAATCAGAAGGCTCTTACTTGACTGATCTTCTATTGGCATCTTGTTCTTGCTGAGCTAATATTTAAATCTGATTCTTTATTTGTGTTTTTAGGCTTCTCTGGGGGTTCCCCAGCTGGGGGTCCTCTGACTTGCATCTCCAATGATGGAGGCATGCCATTAGTTCCTCTGCTGTTGCTTCTGCCTCTGCCTCAGGTTTTCTGGTTGTCCTCACCACCCAGACACTCTCTCCATCAGTGTCTCTTTGCCCTGAAGTCTACTTGAACAGGAGTCAAAATAGCTCCAGGCAAGTTCTTTCCAGCATGACCAGTATCTGGGCCACATTCCTTTCGCCCTAACAAATTGTGGAAGTACAGGCCAATCTCAATCCGCTCATCTATGTTGTGTTGCCGAAGAGTCTTGTCCTATAGATTTCTAAGACAAGGGCCAAACCCAACTCCATGGTGCCCATCAGCTGCAGGGTGCATATAGTAAGCTCTTTGGGTGGTCTTATTGAAATCCCTCTCTCTCTAGATTAAAGGTGACAAGATAGAATTAGTTAAGATAATATTAGCTACCTTAACAAATATATCCACAAATCTTAATGGCTTAACACAATATAATTTATAATAAGGGATGGAAGGGTAGGGTAGGAGCATCTGCTCTATAAAGTCATTCGAGGTTCCAAGATAATGGAGGCTCAGCCATTTTTAATACATTGCATTCAAGTTTGCCCTGGGTATCAATATCTTGTTAGCAAATGAAGGAAGAGGTTGGGGCTTTTGCAAGGAGGTTTTTACAGTCCAGATTTGAGAGCGAACATTCCTACTTCTACCCATATTCCAGTGGCCAGAACTCAGTCACAGGGTCACACCTAACTGCAAGAGAAACTGGGAAGTGTAGACGAGCTTGAGCAACAGGAAAGGAGTTTGGGGTATACCTGGCCAGTCTTTGCCACAAGGGAGAAACACACCTTGTCTTCTATCTGGAGGAAGGAGTGGTGATGTAGGAAGACTACTGGACTCGGAATCAGGACACTCATTTTCAGTCCCACTCCTGATTACCTACCAAGTCTTAGGCAAGACAGTTTACCTCTCCCAGAGCCTTGTTTTCCTCATCTGCAAAATGAGGGACTGGTCTAGAGGATCCCTAGGTCTCCATTCTCTTATTCTGTGGGTCTATGACCCTAAGGGAACACGCCTAGAAATAGAGCAGAGCTATAACTCCAAGGGCAGCCATGCCATGGGTGAGGTGAGAGAAGATATTCTAGAAACACACAAAGAGCTATTGCCCTCATTAGAATCTTTTTTCGAATCTGAAGGCCAAAGATCTTCTAGGAAGGTACTCACATATGAAAGTTAAGATGGGACCAGAAAGTCTAAAATAGGTCCAGAATCCCACCCTTTCTCACTATTTTCATCATTAACAACTTCATCTAAATCATATTCTCTTTCACTTGGATTATTGCACTAGCTTCTTAACTGGTCTCCCTCCATGCAGCCTCTTTAAAAATTTAAGCTGTTGGATTGCTATTATATTACTCCAAATGATACTTATTTCAATTCAATTCAAAAAGCAATTAGAGAACACAGCATTCCTATTCCTCACATCACACAAGCTTGGAATACTCACCTATTCCTCCTCATCTTAATTTCTGCCTACCCACTCCTTCAACTCACCACCCAAACCATTCTACCCATTCCATGAAATAATTCCTGGCAAAAGTTATCTTCCCCTGCTCTGAAATCCTACCCTTACTATTTGTCATCCATTTATGTGCTCCTATTCGAGGGCCTAGTTATTTGTGTACATCTCATCTACTCTACTAAATTGTAAGTTCCCTGAGGGAAGAGATCATTGATTATACTATTTGCATTTGCACCATGCTAGGTGCTTAATTAATTATTGAATGAAAGAATGACTAATGACTGTGAAGAACTGTTAAAAAGCAGAAGCGAGGCAGCCCTGTTGGAAACAGCGGTGAGCCCAGTTTCCACTTGGCAAATGCGTTGTTTTCTGATTGTTTTTCTCGGAGTCCACTGTGATTGCAGGGAACAGTCTGTAGGAAGAACTGTAGGTGCGGATCTTCAACCAAGATAATGATTGCACCAGGGTCTGATTCAATGCAGTCTTGCCCAGGGGCAGTATTAGGAAGCGAGTTAAATGAGAGATCATACTCTGTCAAATCCTGAGAAAATGGCTGAGTGCCTGCCAAATGAAAAATTACAGCTGGACAGTAATTTTTCTCTCTTTCTCTCTTTTAAATGTGAAGCCATGTGCTCTGAAACAAAACAGAGCAGAGAGATGAGAAGTTATCTGAAGAATTCAATCAGTGTGGACAATTATTCTGCTAAATTCAGACAAGATCAGCCTTTTCCTCCTCAGAAAAAAAAAAATTATGAGCTAGTTATGTGAATCCCATGTTTCAGCCCCCATTTCCCTTTAGCCTGTCTGAATCAATTATTGTAAGGCGGGCTGCAGCCAGTAAGCTTAGCTGGGCAGAGCTCAGAGTTTCCATCATGTCAGCCATGAGCCAGGTGCTCCTGGGCATCCATTAGCTACACTCCTTCACGGGTCCAGATTGTGCCTCCAATCACGGATATACATACAGCATGCCATGGACCCAAACGGATCTAGGTGAAGTGAAGGATGAGCACAAACAAACCCATCCTCACTACTAAAGAAGCAGTTCAGATTTAGACGAACATCCTACCAGCATCAGCAGCACCGTTTTAATAGCACCAGGCAGAGTAACTTCCTCATAGTAGGGCTGTCATAAGTATCCATCCAATCATGTGTTCACTATGATCACTTTCAGAAAAATAACAGCTGTCAGTTATAGCGTTTCTCCTCTGGACCATGCACAGGCTAGGTATTTTATACACATCAATTCTGGGAAGTAAAAAATTAGCCTATTTTGCTGATAGGGAAACTGAGGCTCCAAGTGATCCAGAACATGGTCTAAGTTCACACAGCCAGTTTGTGGTGGAGCCATGATTCCAACTGATGTCCAACTCCAGAGCCCTCCCTTTCCCACTTAAGCATGTTTCCCACTTTGCCCACTCTGCCCACGCCAATCTTGGGTCATGGTGATAACAGGTGCTCTGCAGACTGCAATGCTCTTTTTACACTTTACCGCATTTATTCCTTAGAGAAGCCTGGTGAGATAGATAAAGCAGATAAAACGCCCACTTTATAGCTCAGGAAAGTTAGGATTATGTGAAAAGTGAGAACTGAGTCCCAGTTCTTCTTTCTCTAGATTCTGAGCCTACCCACTGTTAGATGACATGGAAACTGAGCACTCATAAGAGTAAGATTTTTATTTCACAAGGAATATGTCACACTTCCCTATTTGAAAATCTCCCATGGTTTTCTGTGACTATAGAATTAAATGTGACCACACTGTTGCACCACAGAAGGCCCTCCTGAGCTGGCATCTCCTGCCTCACCAGTCTCTTTTCAGCTCCCTTCCTTCCTCACCACTCTTGCGCTGCCATCTCAAAGCAAACTGTTCTTTCTCTGAAGACGTCATGATGTCGCACTACTAGCCCTTTGTTCATACTAATCCCTCTGCTTAGAAAACTGGCACACTTCCAGACTCAGCTTGTCCCTAACAGCTCCTGCCCCCAGGCAGAGTGGGCTGTTCCCCTTCAGCCTTTGCATAGCATGGTTTCTGTCACCATCAAATGAGATGGTCCACACGTGTGCGCCCAGTGGGCATCCACCTCTCTTCATGGGACTTCTCTACTAGCAGTGACTGTCTCCTCCGCTCACTGGCAGTGAAAGCTGAAATCCTTGCAAAGGACCACAAAGCCCTGCACCTTCCGGCCACATATTGCATGGCTGAGAGTAAGGCCCCTACTCTCCTCCCCGCACTATTCACACTGCCCTTCCCACTCTTCTCCAGTGTCCCAGCCAAGCTCTCATCTCAGAGCCTTCGTTCTTTCTCTTCCCTTTGTCTAGAGTATCTTCCTCCCAAGCAATCCACAAGGCTGACTCACTGGTGAGTAAGGACTTCTTCTCTAAACCTTCTATTAAATCGCCACCCCTACTCCTACTCTACACCTTTTATTTCCCTTACATATGTTTTTTAAAGTACTTCTCGACATCTGACAGACTATATACTTTATATATTTTTAAATTTTTCTGTTTTTTAAATGAATGAATCTTTCTAGCCCTAATCCTTCCCACTCACATCCTGATCCCCAACACAATGTCTGGCTATGAATTTATCTGGTCCCCTTCACTGCCTAGAAAATCCTAAAGGTTTAGCCAAGGCCATTTTGTTTCCATAGATCATGACAAAGCCAGGGAATCAAAGGCAAATCACAGTCCAGGGACAGCAGTGGATTAGGGCAGGCAAATTGTGTCAAGGCAGTCTCTCAAAGCCAGTGGGTCCTGGAACAACCACTATCAGGGGCAAGAGTACAGGACCAAGGAGCAGAGAGCCAGGGAGGACGAAAGAAAGCCAGGGGCAACAAGTCAAAACAAGCCTGGGAGAGGGCAGTGTGAAAAAAAATCACAGAAATGGTGGGCTTTGATATGTGGCTGGTTATGAATTCCATGGGCAGACCAGAGTTGAAAAGCTAATAAGTGTTTGCTGAATAAATGAATAATCAATGGAAAAGCTGGGAGACAGTCGCGAGCTATTGACTTCCTGGCTCCTCCATTGAACAACCTTCCTGTGTGGGAGCTGCGGTTCACATGCCTAGAAGTGCAGGTGCCATGCCAGCACCAACTTCTAATTAGCATGAGCCAATGCAGAGCACTGCAAGTGCTCAAAGCAGACTATTCATCTTTTTTTCCTGGGAACTAAGGCCAACATCCCCAACGGATTCCTTTGGTAGAACTGTTCCATTTGATAAATGAAGTACAGGCTTTGAGTTCATGGTCTGCAGTCCTGGCCCCAGCATGAGGCCAGGTATCCTTTGTGGTTCCACTAAGCAAGTACAAAGCAGAGCCTAAGACAAACTGCTATTCCACCCAGAGAGAGCAAGCAAGCACACTGAGCAGTTCTGGGGATGTCCGCCAAGCACAGGAAAACTAGAACATTGTAAAAAAAACATTTCAAATTGGCATCATCTACTTTATACAGTTATAATCTCAAGTGTATTTTCACTCTAGAAATCAGGAAAAGATTGGGCGAGCCCACATAGGTGCACCAGGATGCTCTCCACCTCTACATGTTGTATTGGAAAAATGGGGAAGGAAAGAAGGAACCAGGGCCAAGAAGCCTTTTGATGCCATTCTTTTCGTTCTAACATGAATGATTATTTTTACTTAGAGTGGAGCCAGAACTGGACTAGAGTACCAGGGTTTTAGAAATGCTTTCTTTATTTTTTTAAAAAAAAGATAATTTATATTAGATGAGTACTATATGAACTCATGTATTAAAATACAGACACAGACATTACTATCACATCAATATAGATATCGACAAGCATAGACATAGATACAGATACAGTTATAATTATAGATAGAGACATATTGTATAATATTGAACATTGTCCCTTATTCCCACCTCCACCTCCAAACACACTCCTTTTTCCAAAAGGAACCACTGGTGACAATTAAGGGTTTCCTTCAAGTTATTTATTATGTATGCATTTAAAATCATATATAATCATATACACTTTTTTTTTTTTGCTTCAATGGGATCATTATACATATTTTTCATGCCTTTGTCACTTAACAAAATGTGTCAATGATCTGCCCATGTCCGTCCTTGGAGATATTTTTAACTTTTAATTTTTAATTGCCACATGGTATCCCACAGTGTGGGTGCACTGTATTGTATTTAATCTCTTCTGTTAAAGAGGCTGTGAGTAATGTCAATTTTTCACTACCTTAAAATAATATGGCATTAAATATTCTGGTATCTATATCTTTGCAGACTTGAACAATGATTTCTTTAAAATCTCTAGAATTAGAATTTTGGGTCACCCATGAGCACAATTTAAATTTTGAAAGCCATTAAGAAATCAGTTCCCTAAAAGTCTTTACCATAGCCCACTCCAAACAACACTGTATGAGAGGCCTATTTCCTCCTACCCTTGCCCACAATAAATATCATACTCTTTTAAATATTTATCAGCCTGATAAATGATAACATTTTTTATTCCCATGACTACTAGTAGAGCTGATCATCTTTTCATATGTTTATTGCCCATTTGAATATCTTATTCTGTGAAGTTGTTTGCTGCTATTATTGGTCTACTTTTAGGTTAGACCATTTGTCTATTTTTGAGTAATTTGAAAGAGCAGAAATACTCTGTATCTTTCTTCTATTTTCTTCCCTACATAAATTAGAACTTTGTTTTCACAATGACTTTTTTCTTCTTGATAAGTCTGTTTCATCTGCCCACCTGAACTATAAGCTTCTTATTAGTGGATATACTATTGCTACTATGCTATTTCTATTTTTATCATAGTTAGTACCATTTATTGGCTACCTACTACGTATATGTCATATACAGTCTCATGTCCCATAGCACAGATAGAGGCAGTGCTGGCAGAGTGAAAAGAATCTCGGACTCTCAGTCAGGAGGCCTGGGCTCAAGCCTCATCTCTGCTCCAACAAGCTACAGATGTGGTCAAATCTGGTCATCTCTCTAGTGTCAGTGTCCTCACTTAGTCCTCTCACAATCTACTAGCAGACATGGATTTTGAGATGTCTACTTTATACAAATACAAATTTCTGTAGTTACAGGTCCAGTTATCTAAAAAAGCATCCAGCACAATTTTGCCTCATATCAAAGTCTATCACACCTGCCTCAAGCCTCAAACTCTGTGCTAAACTCTATATAGTTACTTGCAGACTACTTTTAAGGTCCTTAGTAAATTTCAGAGAAATTTGAGAGCAGTAACTATGCCTGATAGCATCATGAAAAGAGATTCTTTCATGGTTTTTGCTCATGGAGAGGAACTTCCACTTCAACTATTGTTTCATGCCCAATATATAACATTTATAAATCTAAAAATAATTAACAATTTTTTAAATATTAAGGAATCAATAGTTCTCAAAATTTAGTTTAGTTACACAAATAACAAATCAAAGCCTATGGTCTAACAAATTAGATTTTCCTAAACATTCAGACATTGAATACAAACATTTTTGCTCAAACTCTCCTAAACATTTAATTACAATAACAAATCTGTTATATTCTCATAAATGCTGTAAACATTTTAGAAGTAGACAAAAACCTTACAAAATGACACATATAGAACTTATCATTATATTGAAACTACTTTTAGCTAATAACATTAATTTAAATTCTGTATCTTCCTAGGGTTGTACTAAGTAATGATATCAAATCTACTGCCCTTTCCCCTCAAAAAAATCTGACTTACCAATTAAGTTTGCAAGTTCTGTGTTATCGATCCTTTGGAGAATTTTTTGTGTACGAGTGGGTGTTGTTTGGTTTTTTGTTCTGTTTTTTTGTTTTTGTCTGACATGGGATCTGGGTAAACTATTTTAGAAATTAAACTTCCTTTACTATGCCAATAAAACTCAAAGATCACACTTTTCATGCAGGTTTTGGCATCTCCCCTTGAAGTAATACAATGCACTTTAAGTTTCCCTTGGTCAGCATGAACCTTTGCCCTATCATTACACTATAGTGACCTGGCTTGTTAGCACCATTTGAAAAGCTTATATTCCTAATTACTATATTATAATGATTAGTAAGGTCATCCAAAGGTTCTGTTTCCTAGGAGATGAGAGATTGAGTCTGTGCAATTACCTCTCCTCCTCAGGACATCTGAACAATTGAAACCTTGCCCACACATTTTTAACCGCTCTCTCAACTTAGTTACTGTGGGTTATCATTGTGCCAATTAAATCTTGGACCCTCTCTCTATGTCATTTTTGTGTGAGACAATGAATACTGGCCAGTTATTCCTCTCCTTACTAGTTTCTTCTATTTTCCCCCAGACTATTTGGAAATACTTTTTTAACATCTATCTAAGATGCTATGAGAACAGATAAACACTTAAGAGAATAAACAAAATACGTTAACATCACCTTGACTTTTTGATGCTCAAATTGTTACAACTTGATTCTTAACCGGATCCCTTTGTCCTTTCGGTGCCACCTGACACCCTTGAAATTACATTTTGTCCTGAAATCACAGAATATTCTCGAATTTTCCTGTGCCAAGACGTGGAATCATTTTCCCTCCAGGAAGCTTCGGCTCTTACTGGGGGCCAAAACTTGAGAAGTCAGGAATATACATGAAAGTCAGCGGTGGCCAAAGAGGCACTTCTACTGCTGGGCCATTTTTGGATGTGATAGAATTGGAAAAGATATTCCTTTTTGAGGTCATGAGTTCAAAATGATTTTTCTAACTTAGCACATTATACTGATATACCCTACTTTTCTTAGAGATGACTTTCTACCACTTTAACAATACATACCCCTCCAAGGAAGGCCCAGTAAGATATTTACTCCATAAATGCTTGTTGAGCCACATTAAATGGAACGATATTCTGCATAGAGACATGGTTTTCCATCATCCCATTATCCCTAACGTAAGACTGATGACTAGTCTAAGCTCCTTTGCCACATGCCTCTTTTCTCCTAATCTCACACCACCTATTCCTCACAGTTCACAAAGAGAATAAAATCATTCCATCAAATAATTACTATCTTGCTGGGATATAGAAAAAACATCAGAATTAGTTCTAATCTTTAGAAAAGTTGTGGCACAACCCATGTTCATCTTCACTGTCTGTAGGTGACCTTCCTTCTTTCTTTGACCTCATACTACCCCTCAGCAAGCCCACTTCAGAGACACAGTGGAGTTGCCCAGAGCCCCATGGTCAGAACTTGCCCTTCACTGCCTCTTCTCTCATCCAAATGTACTTATTTTTTATCCCATTCCTTTAGGCAGTGCATAATTGATGTAATTGATTCACCTTACCACCCAATAGTTATGACTAATGAAGTGCGAAGTTGTTTTATTCCTTCAGGGAATCTTAAGCACCCTGATAGAAACTGAGGTGAGGAGACACCTTGACCTTCAATCCCATTATGAGTGAGCTACCAACTTGGCTTCTATGTAGAGCTAGCACTGGAAAGTTGGCCCTTAAAAAGAAAGGGAATGATCTGAAATGGTCAACTATAAAGATGGTAAAGACAAGGGTAGCAGGAGATGAGATTGGAGTGCTAGACTATCCTTTTTCTTATACCCTATGGTAGCATTTTTATGCTATGCACTGAAGTTTTAACTTTATCCACTCAGAATGAGGATTCTGTTGAAAGGTTTTTTGGTAGCCGGTATAACCAGATTTGTACTTCTGAAATATTACTTTGGGAGCTGTGTGGAGACCAGCTTGGGGTGATGCTCTGTACAGCAATAATCTATGCTAGAAGTGATGAGAGTTGAACTACTGATGGAGGCAGAGAAGAGTGCTGGAATTAAAACATATATATATATATACACATGCATATATATATGAGGGAGGATCAATCAGATTTGGGGATGAATTGGATGTGGAGGAACAGAAAGAAGAGACAAGTCTAGAATGTTTCCCAGTTCTCTGATGAGAGTATCTTCAGGGATAGTGACCCAGTTCACTACCTCAAGGATACACGAGGAGGTACAGATTTGATGCCAAAATGCAGTTTCAGAATTGGAACTCTTGAATGATATAACCTACAGGTTTGTGACACAGAATTGAAATCAAATTTAGAGATGTAGATTTCAAAGTCACCCAAAGGACTAGACACTAGAAGATGGCCTAAGGAAGAGACTGGTGGTGGCCAATTGGTGGAGATGAGGTGAGTGGATCTAATGAGGAGAATGGACCAAATAAGCTTCAAAGCAGGCCGAGATCAGAGGCCTGAGGGTCACGGGAAGAAATGGTCCCCAGATAACAAGGCAAGGAACTACTGTACGGACAAGTGGTAAGAATATTCTTCTCTATGAAGGAACTATAACTCGATATTTAATTTTTTAGCTAACTAATTCACTGATACTCTAATTCTCTAATTCATCCATATTAAGGAGAGTCTGAAGTGGCTTATAAAATATAAGGCAATTTGGTAAAGGGAAAAAAAGCAAATAAAGGGAGCAGAACAAAGAAGAAAACAAGGATAAAATTGTATTTGAAACCATAAGCAAATTGAAGATACAAAAATAAAAAGGATGTCAGAATGTAATATACAAAGTTTTAATGTCCCAAATTCACTTCTAAGTATCACAGCAGCCAAAGTTAAAAGGGAAGCATTACTGATGACAAGAATCACAAAGAACATAAATTTTTTTAATTTTATTTCTTTAGAAGAAAGGTAGATTTTTCTTAATGTTTAAGTCTGGAAAAAATACATGCTTCCTATGGGTCCTCATAAAAGAGTATGATGTAATATAACTGGCAACACCCTCGAGAAGTACAATTAGCAACTTTCACACAGCTTCTTCCTATGGCATCCTAATGGCTTCACCCTAAAGTCCAGCTCAATAAAAACAGTTTACGAGACACCAAAAAAAGTGTGGTCTAAATACACAGTTCTTTGATGGTCTGGCTTGATCGAGCTTCTAGAGGAATTGACAGCCTTCCAACAATCCTCTAAGAGTTTTATTCCTCAAAATTGAGCTTTCGATAAGAACTAAACAACAGAATAAAGGTCATGGTCTCTGGCAGGAACCTGGGGTATAGATACCCTGGGGAAGATGTGTATCCTTTAACAATCTACTGAGAGAGAACATTCTCTTCATATGTCTCTTTCATAAGAAACATTCCCTGACTAGAACTAAAGAGCTTGAGTAGGACTGTCCCCGTATCTCCCCTTCCCCCATCAAGGGAGCACCAGCTGGGCAGAACCAAGACCTTTCCTCAGCAAATGGTCCTCCAGAATGTCCTATTGCACAAAGTAAATGGCCAGTAAGGCCTCAGAATTCAGGCTGGCCATGTGTTGTTAAAGTCAGGAATTCTAGCAACATTACACTCAGGGTAGATACTTGTTTTTGTGCCCTTGGGACCCAAAATATGGAGGGGCAGCAAGGAAGACTGAGGCTAATATAAGTAGGAAGAAACCTACGAGGACGTAAACAGTTCAATTTAATACTGAAAAATGACAGAAAGGGGAAAAGAAATTATTTCTTTTGTCACTGAAAACTATGGAACAGAAAACCCTACCATAATTCAGCTCTGAATCATACTGACTACATTCCCCCTTATCTTTGCAGGCTACACACACATTCTGCTCTTCTACATGCAGTAGCTTAGCACAGAAGGTACTGCTCCTTGCTGACAGGGGCCTATAGCCAGAAGTGAAGCTCTAGAAAGCCTATTGGCCAGTGATCTAAGCTGTGTATCCTTCGGTACAGTTTTCTCAAGAAAGCAAGCATATGATCTTCACTTTTCTGACTCAAAATGGGATGAGAATAGAAAAACGTTATTTAATAGCCCCTGGAAACCCCAGTGTAGGATGGAGATCACAAAGGTGAAGAATGAGCTGATGGATTGTAAGTTCATTCCTAGTAGGTGCTGACAGACAATAGGAAATGGTTACAGCAGCAGAACCCTAGACCAAGAAGAATAGCTTAAATTACTGCTGTTGACTGCTCTGGCACAAGTTAGAAGCAGGGACACATACATGTGCCATTTTATATTCTTGTTATAATCTTGGGTAATGAAGGCAAAGTGTCAGGTGTCTGTTCTTCAAACTGCAATTCAAGGTGATCAAGCTGTGAGCTCTGTTACTGCTTAGCAGTAGTCTTACTCTCCAGAATCTTCTCTGCCTGCTCTTAGCTACTATTCTCAATAGGAACATGCTAAAAAAAAAATGCTGTAGCCCCTCAGAAAACTCCATGTACTAATGAGTAGAGTCAAAGGAAGTATAAGCCCTTCCTGGAATCTCTAAGTGTAAATAGGTCCAAGAAGCCTCATGAAGAGCCTTGTTGCTTGCTTCTAAAACATAGGTTGCATCTCAGTCTCCACTTGACTCAAGGAAAATAAGCTGATCACATTAGTACACTTACCAATCTGCTGGAAAATAATCTAAATCCTTCACCAGTACCAATAACCTACACTCTACCCCATGCCCGAGACTCCAAAGCAATTGACCTTCCTTAGGAAAAATATTCTTGTGCCTTTTCCTTTTCTTATAGAAAACAGTGTTCAGACTCATCCACGAGCTGCTCAGGTCTTGAATCCTGCAATGCTCTAGTCAGAAGATGCTTAGAGAACTATATTAGCCTCTAATTGCAAGCAACAAAAATGGACTTTGGGTAACTTAAGTAAAAAGAGAATATTCTGGAAAGCTATTGGGCTTCTCACAAGATTGAAGAGAAGACTAAAGAAACAAGCTTGGAACAGACGAGTATGAGGAAGATCCAGAAGGTTTTGCTGCCAGTTGAGCCCTGGTCTCACAGCTGGAATGATGAATTTCAACAGTTCCTCTGCCTTAGGTTCTGTCTACTCAATATTTTCAATAAAAGAGAGAGAAAAACAAGTAGACTAAGTATAGGTCCTATTCTTCCTCTTGCTGTGCCTGGGTTGTAAAAGGAAGGTCATGGGAACTGGAGCCTGGAGGGTCTCTATCAGCTTCCATAATGGGACAGAAAATCCTGAGACTTACCTACCTATCACAGCTGCACACAAAGAAGCGAAGTGAATTCTCCAAAAGGAAAAGTGCTATCAGGAAGGGGAAATGTAGAAAAGTGAAATAACCTTTAAAGGTCAAAGACCAAGTTTGAGGTGGAGGTAGAACCCAAATGCTACCCAAAGTTTGTTCTTTGGATGCACAGTATCTAATCACCTGGGAAATGAAGACTCTCAGGTACCACCCCAGACCTACTGAGTTAGAATCTGCATTTCAACAACTTTTCTGGGTCATTCACATGCACACTAAAGTTTGAGGAGTACTCTTCTATCTTTATAAGTCTCAACGTTTATGTTACCCAGTGAGAGCTGAATCCAGGTATTCATCACCTGAACCTGATCTATGACAATCTTTCCTCAGTTTAGAAAATATGACATAAGTATTTCATCATCATTTTCTAGTCTCTGGGGCCTATCCCCCAGAGACTATTCCCATGTGCCTAGTTAGCACACTCAGACAAAGGGCAGCTTGTGTGGTCACCAGAAGCTTACAGTAGGATGTGCACTTACTGCCAGATTCTGACAGAGTGGTATGAGGAATTAAATTCAAGACTTTATAAAAGCATTGCTGAGAATAAGTAGTCCCATCTGTAAAATAAGAACCAAAATCCTATAATGATATGAATAGTTCCATGGCACTTAGGTACAAGAAACCACATTTCTTTACTGTTCTAAATCAAATTAAATCTTGTTCAGTCCTACCTGGTGAGGAGGAAATCTGACTGCAGTTATTTAGAAAGCCTCTCCTTTCCTTGTTTGACTCAGAACTAGGAGGTTTACAAAAATCAAGAAATAGCCCTTTGTCCTTAATTGGCCATGGCCGCTGACTTTATCATCAGGCCTTCTACTCAAGGTCACTGCTCTGGGAGGACTTCAATCTGCAGACCTGCTATCTGCAGACCTTTCCTCTCAGTGTCAGGAGGCCTGAGAAGTCTTCTTTCTCCTCCTCCTCCTCCTTCTTTTCCTCCTCCTCTTCACTGAGGTGTTCACTTTATTTTGTATTGGTGGAAGCGTGCTTTTGATAGTGCATAGAAAGAAAACAAACAATATATAATGGTCTACAGTAAGTACCCAATGAAAGAAAGAGACAATAATCTCAGCAGAGTTCATGGCGAGTGATGGGGTGGGGGAGTTCTCATCATTAGCCAAAGTGATTTAGAAAGGCTTTATGGAGAATCAGAAATTTCATCTTGACTTTAAGCAATGATTCTTAATTTAAGTCAATGTTTTCTTAAGGAATGCATGAATGGAGCTTTAGGGGGTCAATGAGCCCTGTGAATATACATTTTGGGGAATGAAGTTTCATGGCCTTCACCAGATTCTCAAAAGGGCGACTTGAAAAAGTTACAAATCACTACCTTGCAAGAAATTGCATAATTAATAAAGAAGAAAGCAGCATCCTTAATAGAGTAACGAGTAAATAAAAGAATGGTGAAGGAATGAATAAGCCACATTAAGATGAAAATGAGCAATGCCAAGCTAGTGTAATAGTGGTCCCTTGTTCATCCAAGGCCACATCAAGAGACAGAGTTGAGAAAGCAGGTTAGAACTGCGTGGTAAAGAGCCTTGACTATTATCAGAATCGTGCTGTGGTAGTGCTCAGGTGAATGACACAGTGACATGGGATTTAGGATGCGTAATCTGACCACGGGGGCAGGATAAGGTAGAAGTTGTTTAGCCTGAAGTGAAAGAAACCTCTAGTTCAGTGATGATGACCAAGAAAATGAGTTGAGCTGGTGGTTGTAGCCATGGAACAAATGAGAGGGATTCTAGAAGTACTGAGAGAAGAACTGATAAAATTTAGTAACTTTGGGATATAGGAGGAGAGTGAAAAGAACCATGGGTGACTCAGAGCCTCAAACCTGGATGCCTGGAAGAATGAAGCCTCATTCACAGAAATATGGAATGGTGGATAGAAAATTGGCTTCTGGGATGATAAAGCTTTGACTTCCAACATGTAGAGTTTGAGGTGCTGTCCTACTTAACAGTTGAGAACCTCTTTATCAATGGCATCATATAGTCACACAGCCAAATATAAGGTGGATGCCAATTCCAATCGTATTTTTCTAGCCCAGTGCCCTCTCTTCTAGACAACTGATTTGGTCTGACTACTTGGGAGACTCTGCACTGTTAACCTGAGGCTGTATCATTTTTGTTTTTTATTAGCAATCTTTCCTAAACCATTTTCTCGGAATGACGTTATCACAGTGTGATTAGGAGACATGCAAGGACATAAACATTCCAATAAGATAAAAGCAGCCCTGCTTTCCTAGCACTCTCAGACCACTTCAACTTCATTAGACTCCATGTTGTTTCATTAGAGTCAATGCCATTTAAATTTTTATGTTCATTTCAAGGCTATTTATTTTGACAAAGGATTTTAAGAAAACACAGTATGAACTTCCTGGGTTTTATTTAACTTTATAACCATCTAATTTACTCCCCAATAAAGAAACAACTAAGCATTCCTGTTATACTGCCAAAAACTTCTTTGCATAATTTTGAAATACAATGCAAGACTCTGCAATGAGGAAATTCATGCCAAGGAAATGCTGACACAAGCTATCCCATGTCTGGGGCTGAGGTTTAAGGACTAGATATTTTCTCTCTTCATTAACACACACACCCCCTATTGGACCTAAAGACACCTCCTTTATTTATATATTGTAACTCTTTTAAAGAAGGACATCTCCTTATATAGGACAGATGAAGCCCAGCAGGGAGTTTCCCACAGCCTAGGAATGCCAACATACGGAAGATAACTGAATAACAAGGGACAGGCAATGTAGTGGGAGAGAAACAGAAATGTATGGATTCTTCAGAACCGTTCCTTTCTCTCCAAGATAATACTCTAATTGATTCAAATAGAACTTCTCACTTGCCTCTCATAAATCAAGCCGCTGCTCAACTCTTCATTTTGTACAATGTTCCCCCTGGTGGGCAGGACTTACTTCTTTTATCTATCTAAATGCAGATGATCTTTCAATATCCACCTTAAGTCCTGCTTCCTCCCTGAACTGCATTCTGTTTATTTCAGGCTGCTGGTTCATTGTCTTCTCTCAATTACCCAAACAATAAATGTTTTTGAGCACCTGCTAATTGTAGGCATTAGTGTCCATTGTACCTATTTCTCATTTTTCCCCTGATTGTGGGAGTATATTCATATCTTCACCCTAATACACATGATAGTTTCACTTCTTTTGTATTTCTCATAGTGCCAAACCAATTCCTGGGCAAAGTATCGTGTACATGTTAATATATGCCAGGTGTGTTGTAAAGAAAAAAATTAAGAAATGAAAACACTTAGGCAAATCCAGAATTAGCTCTCATTTCAGGACAATTAAAAAGAAAACTTAGATTAATGAAAATACATATGGAAATATGTATGGTATGGTTTTGTTTTTTGTTTTTTGTGTTTTTTTAAGCTGAAGAAACAAGAGAATGAGTCCATTGGAAAGTGTTTCTAATATAGTAAGCTGAGGAATGTGTTTGGTTGGCTTTGTGAAGTACGAGAAGTAAGCAGCACTAATTTCCACTTGGATCTCACAATGAGTTACTGGTCTTGAGTGAGCTGCATGGTTCACACTGTCCTTGCACATGGGCAGCAACTTGTCCACCTCATCCATGACAGTCAGTGTGCATTTCCAGAAATGGGTCTGGAATTCACATACCCTAAAACTCACGGCCAGTATTTTGTATTTCCCCCGAGCTCACCCTTTAAACATAAAGTTTGAACTCCGTGAAAAAAAAAAAAAATAGCATCATAAGCAAAAGAGAAAGTCATTATCCTTTGAATGAGAAGATATTTGAAACAGGAGAGCTGTGTGTTGGTATATCTTCATATTTAGCTTTTTCCTAATTATAAAGTCAGTGCCACTATACTCTCTCCCCAATACAGACAGGGTCTCTTTTTTCTACTTCATGGTTCCCAAGAAGCTTGTATTATCCTATAGGAAGCAATAAACACTTATCCACCTGAACTGCTAGCTTTTCACATAAGCAACCCAAAAGTTTGGTGGGCCTCTTAACTACTGAATTTCCATCTCAAACACAATTTCTATTTAAATCTTTTATTTACAGTACTTTTGTGTACAACCATACCAATAGAATATACTCTGAGGCAGAGATTTCACCAGGTGAATAAAATTTTTAATATTTATAAATTTCATAGCATGGCTTTTATAACTCAGGGGCAAAAGCAGGGCAATTAAAAAATTGTCTACAGACTCAGAAGAAAGAAAAAACAGAAGAGCCTTTATTAAAGTAGCCACTGAAGAAATACACCCTCAAACATATTACTTATCCTTCTCCCAGGACAGAGAGAAAAAGATATGAGTGTGTTCTTTAAATTAAAGGTATCTCTGTGAAGTGGTTGCAGAAAAGCTTATCCTTGGTTTCAGTTCTAAGAAGTCACAATTTCAATTTTAATGATTTCAATGATTTCAATGATTAGTCAATTTCAATGATTAATCTTAAACACTAAGGTAAAGGTTAACAAACATACTCTGGGCTCTGAAATTGTACAGCCCTGGGGTCACATATCAACTTTGTCAGGCGTTACCTGAAATGGACCCATTTAGTGACAACCGGATAGTCTGTGTGACAATTAAGTTTCGAAGCTTCTCTGAGCTTCATCTGTGCAATGAAGATAAAAATATCAACCTCACAGTACTGTTTTGAATATTAGACAAGATCATATATGACCCCTTGTACAGTCCCTGGCTATCTGGCATACAGTAAAAGCTCAATAAATATTGGTTTTTCCTCCCTATATTTTTATACCTCTCCTCCCATCCTATGTGCCCAAATTATACAGAAATTGGGGGATCCATTCATATCTACTCTAAAATAGCATTTCTTAAAAGCACCCTTGAACATAACTCTTCACATCAGTTTCTCCATCTACAAAATGGAAATATTACCTACCCTACCTATCTCACAAGAGTGCTGTGGCATCTTTGAAAAAATCATAGGACTAAAAGAATGTCAGTGAGAAAAAAGAAAGGTCTGGGTTGACTTTCAGAAGACTGGGTTCTAGTCATGTGACTTTGGGCAAGCTTCTCAGCTTTATGGTCCTCATTTTCCTTACATTTAACATATATATAATGGTAAGTCATTACTTACGTCATATGGTTGTAGTATACCCTTCTTTTCCATTATCTATCTTGATCTTTGCATTTGTGAAACCAGAAAAGGTTTGGCTCTTAATCACCCAGTTATTATTTAAATCTAGATTTTATAGCATGCCTGAAGGCCCAAAGTCTTGCCTTCTCCTTTATGGTAGCAATTTTTCAGAGGGTAAATTCTTTGAAGGCAGAGATTATGCCTTTCTTCTTAAGGGCTACATTCCTACCTCAGCAAGGATCTATACTGTACTTTACAAAATCAAACGCCAATATGTGCTTATCAAATTGATTTTAATGCATCTTCATTGTATATAAAAATCTTCATGCAGAATTATCAGTGAATACTTATGCAATTAAATACACTGAGGCAGTGTAGTGCATTGGTGAAAACATGGACTTTAAAACCAGAGGAGCTAAATTCAGATCACAGTTCTGCTCCATGCTATCTGTGCATCTCTGGGAAAGCGACTACATCTCTCCAAGCATTGATTTCTTCATCTATCAAATGGAAAAAACTAGACCCTCCTCATAAGGTAGGGAAATTAAATGAGATGCCAAATGTATGTAAAGAAGACATGTTCTAGCTTCGGATTCTGTGCAAAGAAAGGACAGAAGCAGAGGGCACTACATGGAAAGTAAAAACAAAGTGGAAGTTTGGGTAACTAGAGAGCTCTAAGAAAGTCCAAAGTAACTGAGTGATTTAGTGGGGAGAGCTGATGCGGTGCTTGAGAGGAGAATAAAGTTAAGCCTCACAATTCTACCTGTATTCAACCTGGCTTCCAGGGTTTCTGGTTTAAAGAGATGAGCTGAAGGGCCAGGTTAAAAGAAAAAGGGTGGCGGGGGTGGATATTCTATCCAGTAGAATATTACTCCAAAACTTGCAGGTTTGCTTTTCTCCTCTTTCCTGCTCTTGCCCCCACACTCTTCCAAATCCTCATACTTACCACTCCAGGCCTATTTACAGTTCCTCAGCTAATATTCTTGTTCTCATTTTAACCAATACATATATGTACAATCATACGCCACCTCACACATACTCAAAGAGACACAAACATGGACACATGTTCATTCATCCTTTAATCCTGACCTCTAGTCCTCAAACAATTCAAAGAACCCACACCTGAGTAGCAAAAATTGATAGTATTAATACTGGTAAAATGCAGTGGATAGAGCTTCTGGTTAAACTTGACAGATTGAACACACGCATTTTTCTCCACTGTTCCTCAAATCCCATTAAAATGTTGGCAATGCTTTAACTGTAGAAGCTAAAAAGCAGATGAGCAGTGGTAAATGACTTAGATCAAAAAAGCTAATACCTAAATTAAAAGACAAGCTGGTTTGTGCTGCAGACCCCAGAAAAACACACTTGGAGTCACCAGGGACCTCTGAAGACTCCTCCAGGGCAGAAGAAAGGAGAGGCTTGCACAACAGAGAATAGAGTGAGTCACTGAGCTAAATACAAGGGGACATGTCCATTATACCTCAGTAAATCTGTTAAATGGGGAAAGAAAAAAACACCACAACAAAAACCTACCAAAAAAAGAGGGGAGTAGGTAGAAATTATCATTAAATGGTAAGACATCATTCCATCCAGTTCCTGGAACTCTCATAGCCAAACTTATACCTACAGGCAGGAAATACAGAGGATTGCTCTTAAAAACTGACCAGCCCAAGAAAAAGAAACCATAGATGAGGACATTTAGAGTTCTCCGATGAAATTACTAACTTCCCCCATGATTATCCCTCACTTGCTACAACCTCCCTTCCCTCAGGCACCTCTTCCAATCACTTTGTTAGTACTTTCCTCTTAAATAAAACAGAAAGCCATTTCAGAGAAACCACCAACATAAAAGAGATATCAAAACAAACAAAAGAAAAGGAATTCAAAAGAAAAGAGACAATGCAGGGAGCAGAAAAAAATTTCAAATACACTCAAAAAACACTATCTCAAAGATATTGACACAGGTGTTTCGATAGTGCCTAGAAAAAGCATGGACAGCAATGAAAAAGTGAAATCAAGAGAGAGATTTATTCTTTATTTCCTTCATGTTTGTGTGTTTATTCATGTGTGTTAAGATTATGTGTAGTATATTGCTTGTGTTTATGATTATTCCTTACCTTGTATTTAACTGATGGTAGACTTAATAAAGAAGATAACTAAAATAAAAAAAGATCTAAATAAGGCATTCAAAAATAAAGAACAAAATGTTATAATATAAAGACAGAATTTTTAAAATTCAATACAGTTGAGGAAGTATATCCAAAATTAGAACAAAATGATAAAGAAGTAAAAAAAAATAGGAATGAAAATAAAAAATAGAGAACCAATCCAGAATATCCAACATCAGACTTAAATAAGTTCCAAACATCAAGCACAGAAATATCAGAAGAAAGAAAATAATCAAAGATAAAATTTTAAAAATGTCCTGAAACTAAAATACAGGTGTCTCCAGATTGAAAGAAATCATCCCAAACATTTTCCACTAGAAGTCCATGAATGAATAATCCAGAACCACACGTTCTATGCCATAGTATAACTACGTTTGGTTATATATAGAGGTATAAATTGGTACTTCCAAAGTAGCCTGAGCCCATGTAAATTTTTCATTCTTTGGTGGTCATCTCTCCTATTCCTAACCTTATCCCTAGACTAAAAATTGTAACAATGTTAGAGCTTAAAGGGTCTTTTAAATAATATCTAACTCACCATCTTCTTTACATACATAAAGTCAAGGCTAAAGAGCAGTAGTTTGTCCAGGATTTCACAGTTTATAGCAAAACACAGACCTTTCTATGTATTCATACAAGAGGAACTGCTACCTCAAAGCCTGGTTTCCATCTGTCCTTAACTTGATTTCATTCCATCACAATTTAGTTATCTGTGGCCTTGAGTAAGTGTGACTTACTCAAGGTCACACTCTCCAAGAACATCTCAAAATTCTGCTACTGAGAGTCAAAGTAATCATGAATCACTTACTAACTTCCTAACGTCAATGTTCCTAAGGGGCTCTCAAATAACATCCTCTTATACAACTAATGAAAATAGTTTTCCTCTTAAAGTTCAACTCAAAGGGAAGTAATTGTCCCTTCTCCCAAAGCCTGAGGTCATCACTGAAAGGCAGCATTACGGTGAGTGGAGTAGAAGTCAGCTTGGGTAGGAGACATCTTCTACAGAATCGATTCTCAGGCCTCTGAATCTACAGCTTGACTTCAAATGGATATGAAATTCCACCCTCCAAAAGTCTCTAGGTTTAAGACTTTTGTTCCTGTGAAAATGTAAACATCCCTAATAAGCTGTTCCACCATTATAGAGCGTCAACAAATGGAGTATCAGAGTGCATGGGTGGTGGGAAAAGAAGGAAGAACAAAGTGCTAGGAGGCCTGTTTCAGAGAAGGTGAGGATGAGCAGAATAAAGTGGGGAATGAGCTTCTCCAAAAGCTAACAGGGCAAAGACAAAACAGAGAATCCCAGGAAGGTGGTCGCCCCACTTATCCCTCCCTGCCCACATTCTAAAGATCAGTTTGCTTCCATGTCCCGGCCACTGTGAATAATGCTGCTATGAACATCAGTGTGCAATTATCTTTTCGATTAGGACATGGAAGCAACCAAAGTATCCTACGATAGATGATTGGATAAAGAAGCTGTGGTACATATATACAATGGAATATTACTCAGCCATAGAAGAGAAGAAATACTGCCAATTTCAACATATGCATGGACTTTGAGATAATCATGCTAAGCAAAATAAGCCAGACAGAAAAAATTGAAAATCACATGATATCACTTATATGTGGAATATAAACCTAAAAACAGCAAATGAACAGGACAAACAGAGGCTCATGGGCATGGACAATAGACTAGTGTTTACCAGAGGGTGTGGGGAGGGGGAAGGGGTGGGAGGTAGATGGGATAAAGTGGGTCAAATATGTAGTGACAGAAAGAAATCTAACTATGGCAGGTGAACACACAATGTAAATATATATATGCCTTACTGTTAAAGGGTACAGCTGAAATTTACTGGATTTCGTTAACCAATGTTAATGAACATTGAAAAACATAAAAAAAAATAAAATAAAAGAAAGAAAGAAAGGAAGGTAGGGAGGAAGGGAGGGAGGGAGAGAGGGAGGGAGGAAGGAAGGATCAGTTTGCCCACTCTCCTTGAGTATTCACATTCATGTTAAAGAAGCTGATCCTGTGATGCCAGGGTATCTTCATTTGCAAAAAAAAAGAAGCCCAATTAGCTCTATTGTGAGAAGAGATGTGGAATAATTTCGCAATCATCCCCACTTTTACCCACTCAAGACTCCTATATCGATGACCGTAAATACCTAGACAATGTGGGCTACTTCCCTCTCCTAGAAAAATAAAGGAATTCTTTCAAAATTTTTAAGCTTTAAGATGCAACAGAGGGCATACAGAATAAAACACCTTCCTATCTTCACCCAAATTTGTTTTAGGAGATATATGATTAATAGAAAAAAAATTTTTCAGTCACCTGGGTTTCATTTTTGGACATAAATATTTGGTTTTTTTTCTTTCTGTTATCCTTTTATTTTCTGTTCCTTGATAGACTACCACAATGAGTGAGACAAACTGCACAGTCTAAAGATACAATCCTCATATGACTGCTCTCACTTCAGATACTAGTCGCAAGTCTGGAGTTCCACAGGGCCACCCTTACTTCACACCAGCTGATTATAAATTCAAGGATTCCCACAACTACCTTTAGGTTTGATAATTTGCTAGAATGACTCACAGAACTCTCAGGAAAGTGCTATACTTATGATTATGGTTCTATTACAGCAAACATATACAAATCAGAACCAGGTGAAGGAAGAGAAGAAAACAGTGAAGTCTGGGAAATTTCTAAATGCAAAGCTTCTGTCATCCTCAGGGATGGGTTACCCTCCCAGCATTGATCTACGGCAATTCACACAGAGCACTGTCAACCAGGAAGCACACTCAAGCTTCAGTGTCCAGAGTTTTTATTAAGGCTTCATTATGTAGGCATAATTGATTGAATCATTGCCCTCTTGGTTGAACTCAATTCTCAGCCCCTCTACCCTCCCTGGAGGTCAGGCTGAAATTACCTGCCTCAAAGACCCAACCCTATATTCACATGCTTGGTCTTTCTGGTGTGGCCAAAAGCTTCTACTCTGAGTCACCTCATAAGCACTATCTAGGGGCCTATCATGAGTCACCTCATTAATATAAACTATCAGGTCAGGTGTGGTCTGAGGAGCCCCCAAGAATAGTAATGACTTCTCTATCGCTCTGGAAATTCTAAGGTTTTACAAAACTCTCAGGATCAAGGACAAAAACCAGACCTTTGAGGAAATTTAATTCTTCCCTGTATAATTACAAAAAAAAAAAAAGTGTCTGGAATGTGTTTAAAAAGTACAAGTCACTAATAGTAGATGAGAAGCTCAATTGCATACATAGCACAGCTTAGGATTTTAATGAATGTCGAATATACAGTGAAAAAAAAGTGAATGGTCCCATTGCTTAAGAAAGGCTTTGGGGGTGGGAGATGACCTGCTGCAGCTGACTGTACACTGAGTTTGTTTTAAAAGAATCAAACCTAATCCTTCAGCATTGACCTCCCAGATAAACTGGGAGGGATGAGGGTGGTGAAAGAAAGAAACATGTGTTGTTACCTTGAAACCAAATAGTTGGTCTCCACTAAAAACTGATAAATCTCTCCTAAAATATTCAAGGATTCTCTCTTTTTTTCTGGGGGGAAAAAAAAAGTGTGTGTTGACACCAAGAAGAGATTCCAAATGTGCCCTGCCCGGTCTTGGAAACTGCATGTTCACAGCCCTGCCCTGTGCCTGGGCCATCAATCACAGCCTCTCCTCCATCATCATTTCCCTGTCTGAAGATCTCACAGGATATGAAAATTCTTGTCATGACAGATGCTTAAATTAGACCTAAAATGCTTTCGTAAGGAAGTGCAGCAGCACTGAGGAGCAGTGCGACAGCAGTTTCAAAGAGCATATTATTTTTTATTTGTTTGTTTGTTTTTAGAGAAAAGTAATGATCCCCCAACTCTACTTTCCTAGACACATTTCCCTTCCTTGAGTTTTTGAAATTTCAGTTCAATTAGATTTATATAATATCCCTAGCACTCTGTAAATAATAGTAGGAAACCATATATGAAAAAATATATATTTTCCCCACCCTCAGGGACTTTCTAATCCAGCTCAAGAAATAACATTAACATGTATAAATCCTGCACCCCCAAAAAAGTAGGTGACATAATGAGTACCCTTAGGAATTCAAGGTGCAAAAAATCTAGAGAGAGGTTTCTTAAAGGATGTGAAATTTAAGGTAAGCTTTGAAAAACGATAAGAATCTTAGACCATGGGGCCAGGGGAAACATTCTAGAAAGAAGAACTAATATATGAGGGACAGTGTAGACATAGGAAAGAAAATTGTTTATCTGGGAATGTATTTTGGAGTGTAGCCTGATAGAGAAGTACAAAGTATTGTCCCTGGCCCTGAGAACACTGAAGTGTATTTTTTTTTTTTAAATATTCAGATTAGACGCAGAGAAAAAAGATTTGTAACTAGTTTTCTTATTATTAAAATGGACCTACCAATGCTTAAATGTCAGAAAAAAAATGAGCAAATATTTGAATAGTTGTCTGAATAGGACTATATTCTGCCATTCTATTATGAAGGAAAATATTTCTGAGACACTATATTTCTTAATTATGTTTTAGCTCAGAAGATACTTTTCTGACCCCAAGTTACTGCTGCGAAATACAATACTGGGTGAAATTCTAACACATAAACAGGTATTTACAAGGCAAATGTTACCACAGGAAAAATAACTTACAAGGAGAATTCTAATTTAACAAAGTCCATCAAGTTCCAGCCATAATGGGTACAGGCCAACAACTAACATTGTTTTCATGTCACAAGTCTGAGATTAATAGAGAGTACACTGGCTGGCAGAATTGGAATCCAGAGTAAAATATAAGATTGTATGATGGTCACAACATAACCATACATATTTCAACAAAAAGAAACCCAGTTTTCGAGTGAAAGATGTAGAAGATATAGCTTGATAACTCACAGTAAAAACTTGAAGTCACAAATATAATATGGCTACCCCAAAAGAAGAAAAGTATACTTGCTCTATTAACAGCAAGTCAGTGTCTAGAGGCAAAGAGGGGACTGCCTCATCTATCCTGCACAGGTAGCATTACTTAGAGTCACTACACACTTTAAATAGGGGTATAAAGATCTAGATGTGAATATAAGAATGATTCATAAGTCTCAGCTTGAAAAGTATCAGCTTAGGAAAAAGAGAAACATAATGACTTACTGAAAATATCTGAAGGGCTGCACCAAGCAGAAGCATTAGATTAGTTCCCTATTGCGCAGTTCCCAAACTTTCTAAAACCAAAAATCAGGACACATTACATGACAAAGAGTATTTGTGCCACTTCCAAGTGTAGAGACAACCTGGGGAGTGTGGTTTGAATACTGAAAGTTGAAAATTTTTTCAGAACCTTGTGATGTTTTATAAAGGCAGTAAATATTTGAAATCATATTATGTTCTAGAAAATCTGGAATTATAGCTGCAGAATGTAATTATAATGAATGAGTACAAATTCTAGAATGATAAATTCAAACACACTATTAAAATATTTTAATAGAAAGAGCTATCCAAAGACTAAATGTTCTACCTCAGGAGGTAAAGATTTTTGTGATAAATATATATTGTGAACCTACTGTATAACAAGCATTACCTGCCGTTAAGCCATCCAAGGGAATAGGCAAGCAAGGGAATAGGCAACTGTAATACTCACAAGTGAAAAACTGTATAATAGAGATAAGAAAAATGTAGGATGGAAGCCTAAAGAGTAGAAGGTAGGGGGAAGTACACCTAATTGAGTTTAATCTCAAGGTTTGGTTGCAGAATAAAAAAAATCAATTAGATTGTGGTCACCCAGAAATCAGAGATACAAGTGGAGAAGGCATTGCCATAATGTAAGAAAGGTATGTCAGTATCCAGAGCTGGGGTAGAGGTAGAGAGGATAGAGTAATAGATTGATTTAAAAACCATTAAGGATGTAGAATAAATAGGACTTGGATTGAGGGATGAGAAAGAAGGGTATCAGTGATAGTGGGTTTCCTTGAAAGATGGTAGTACCATTCCCCAAGTCAGAGAATAGACAACAAGCAGTTTTGCTAAAGATAAAATCAGTCTTGGACTGGTTGAATTCCAGGGTAAGTCTAAAAAAACAACCACATGCAGATGTCAAGCAGGCAGCTGGATAAGTGGGTCTGGAGTTCAAATCAAGAAAAGAGTTCAAAAGCAAAGTTGAGAATATCTTGTCCTAGTTAAGGCTGCTGTAATAGACTAAGTGGTTTAAAAAACAAATATTTCTTTCTCATAGTTCTGGAGGCTGGGAAGTCCAAAATTAAGGTGCCAGCTGATTTAGTGTCTAGAGAGAGCTCACTTCTGGTTTCTGGATGTCCATTTTTTGTCATATCTTCACATAGCCTTTCCTGTTGTGTGCAAGTTACGGGATGGTGGAAGAGAGAGAGACACGGAGATCTTATGTCTCTTCCTCTTTTTAATAAGAGCATTAATCCCATTATGACTGCCCACTCTCTGACCTAATCTAACTCTAATTACCTCCTAAAATCCCTATCTCCAAATGCCATCATATTGGGGGTTAAAATTTCAACATGAATTTGGGAGGGACAAAAATATTCAGTCCATGGTATACCTCACAAAAAGTAAATAAAATATATAAATCAATGAAATCTAAGAGATCCAACATCCCAAACTAGGAGTTCTGAATAAACAGAGAAAATGCAGGGGGGAAAATTATCAAAGAAAAAAGTACAAGAATATAAAATATGCATTATAGTAGGAAATGAGTTTCCAGGTTGAAAAGTACAAAGGCTAAATATAGTTGATGAGAAAGATTTATGTCAAGGACAAAACTATAAAATTTCAGAATCCAAAGGATAAAGAAAAGATTCTAAGGAAAAAACAAATGACATATGAAGAACCGAGAATAAGAATGGCATCAGACTTTTCAACAGTAATATTGTAAATTAGAGATAATGAGGTATGTCTTCAAAATAATCAAAGAAAATAATGCCAATTTATAATTCTATATCCAGCTAAACTATGAGACAAGAGTAAAGATAGAGCTATTTCCTTATATACAAGGTCTCAAAAACTATACCTCCTCTATACACTTTCTCAAGAAACTCCTAAAGGATAAGTTCCTGAAAAAACAAAAACAAAAAATTAATGTTACTGCAAAACAAGAAAGGAAAATGTGGGAGCCATATAACTGAGGATTCATGGAAAGAGAGGTAAACAGAATATCCAATATGTTAGGAAAGTAAGTCCTACGACAATAGCTGAGCAGCCATTTTATTGAGCAACCAGTTCAGATTAAAACAGAAGATAAAAGGCTCTGAAAGGGAGGTTTCCAGAAGAAAATAAAACTGATAGATCTTCTGACAGGTTCATGGTGTGGAAAATTGGATTGAGGGTCATTTTACAAAGATAATGGAGGATATAGGAAGACTTAGCAAAAGATTTAAAGAAAGCTAATCTAAAAAAAGAAGAACTCCAGCAAAACCAAAAATTAAACAAGAAAGAAAAGGCATTCATGATATAGTTTTGGCTCAAATATTGAACAATGTTAACATTAATTATGAAGATAACATATGTGATGGTGTTTGATAAATTATGATAAAATTATATTGAAAAGATGCAGGAGTGATGGATGATTATATCAGATATCTATTTCTATGTAGTAAACCACTCCAGAACTTAGTGAGTTAAAACAAATGTAATTTTATTTGCTAATAAATCTGTAGATTAGTAATTTGAAATGGGCTCAAATGGGCAGTTTTTCACTCACATGACTGCTGTCACTTCGACTAAGACAGGCTATCTAGGATGGCTTCACATTCATGTTTGGGAACTGATACTGGCTGTCTGCTATTACTAGATCTAGGGGTCTCAGCTAGAGACCTTGTCTGTGTTTCATATGGCCTATCGCTCTCCAATAGATTAGATAGGGCTTGTATACATTAGACACCCAGGGCAGTATTCTGAGAGAATGAAAGCAAAGGCACAGGCTTCTTGAGGCCTAGCTCTGTAAGTCCCACAATGTCATTGTTAGCACAACCGTTGGTCAAAGAAAGTCATATGACCAGCCCAGATTCATAGGGTAGGAAAATAGACACTACCTCTTAATAGAAGGAGCTACAAAGGGGTGTACATAGAGAGATGAGAGAATTTGTTGTGGCCATGTTTTAAAACACTCTTCTATAATGGTATATAAGAATTAAGTCTTTATCTTCTATACTGTGAAATCAGTATAATGTCCAGTGTGGAAAAATCAACAAATCAGTATATAATTTAGAAATATGGTAAATAGAACAAAGAGCAGAAGAGTTTAAGGAGGTTATCTGAAGAAGGGATTAGGGGTGGAGAGACACAGGAGAGGCAACTGCTAAAAAAGATATCTGAGCCAGGCAATAGAAGCTTACCTGTAGTGGATGTGTAAAAACAGTCCTTCCTAGTTTGGGTGCCACAGACTGGAATGAATGACTCCTTTCCATTCCTGAGAACCTTACAAAATCATACATGCCTTAAAAAATTCCAACTCAGGAAAATATGTCAATTGACAGGAGCATTCACCAACTGCTTACCATTTATGAATTTATCAATCAATCTGCTCAGTGATAAGTTGAAGAAAAGATTATTTTTATATAGACTACATGGTCAAAATATTGGTAATCTGTTTTAACTGCAAACTTAACTGCATTGTTTTGTTGTTGTTTCTCTAAAGGGTGGAATATAAATACTTCCCTCATCTTCTAGGATGATTTGTACAGCAAACGCTTTTGCCATCACAGTAAAAGGGCCAGTTTGAATGATTTGAACTCTGGGCGTGTGGGGTCATTGGAGTCTATTGTGAACAGCAGGAGAATTGATGTGGGGTTGAGGGGGTGGAACAAGAAAAGGAAAGAGGAGTGTCTTTGAGAGAAATTAAAAAAGAGATGATTTTTCCCAAAACTAAATGAAAGTAAAATTCAGTGAATTTTGCTCACTCCTCTCCTAATTAGCCCATTCATTACCTCTGCCTGCTTCCAGGATGGTACATAACCTCCAAGGGAGGTGTGACCCTAAACATTATGTGGGACAGCAGAGAGAAAGCCCCAATACCAATGTTTAGAGTCCAGAGAGAGAAAAACTGAGCACTGTGACCCAGCTTGAAATACTGGGCCAAAATGAAATAATCTCAATAAAATTTGTTGTGCTTTGTAAAATGTGATGTTATTGATTTGAGAAAACAAAGGTATCTCCGGCATCTATAAAATTCAACTTTTTTATTCTACTGAAATAGCAATTCTTTGCTTCAGGTTTGATATGAAAGGATTGGCAAAAATTCCTTTAAATTGTAACCCTTCCCCAGACACATGAACCATACCATTTTATAAATACAGAACAGTGAGGAAATACAGGGAAAATACTGCAATTATTCTTATTTTTCAACCCCATATACATAGCCACATTCATCTATATCACAAATAGAAAATGTGATTATGGATAGTGTGAAACAGAAGAAATAACTATTTGGATGCCATTTTTCTAGACTTTCTCTGTAGACATTGACCTACACCTCAAATGATCTTATATCTCCTTATCCAGAAATCCCAAGAACAGCCTTGCCCTCTGACCTAAGCAGGGTCTGCTCTCAGATCACTCTGACAGGACTCAAGGTCTCAGAATCTGTGTGTTTCCATGACAACCAGCCACTATAATAGAAATTGCTTCTTTGGGAGGCATTTTACAGCTATTTCCTTGAGGCAAGGGAAAGAGAGGAAAAAGGAAGGGAGAAAGAGAAAGAGAAGCGGGTGGGGAAAATAAGGAGGAGGAGGTGAAAACCCATTAAACATGGAACCAACACATCAAACAGCCTAAAAAGTATGTAAACATTATTCACAAACAGAAAGGCTTTGGGAACCTTTCTGTTATGATTATTTTATTTTTTATTCTCTATTTCTCTCTTGTTCACCCTGAATTTCCCAGCACCCTGGCTTCTTTCAATATGTTTTATCTACATGAAAGTTCTTCTTGGAATTTCAATCAACCAGCACTGTCAAATTTTCTCCCTTTCCTTTTTAACATTTAATATATAAAAATGAGCAGGGGGCCAACTACAACTAGATGAAATCACTAATCATTACAGTGCTCAAATTGCAGCCCCCTGGTGTATTGAAAATTGCTTTTTTTACTGTGGCTGAATGTGTGATGGGTGCATCCAGAGTCTTACTATGAAAAGGAGCACAGATATTCCTCATACCACAATCTCACCAGCAATTTTAGAAAAATCATGAGACTGAAGTAGATCTTCAAGGGCTGCAGAAACACACACGCGCGCGCACACACACACACACACACACACACACAGAATTTGTTCTCTGAGCACTTTCCCCTCTGTCACTTAACAACACCCACTCTCCCTCCTTTTTCGTTTATCGAAAGTGACACAACATTACTCCAAAGTTCTTTAGTTCTTTTTTTCCACTTATAAGCAATTAACTTCAAAAACTATATGAAAATTACAATAAAATATTGCTTAATTCTTGAGAATCGGTTACATCTCTCTAAGGGAAGGTCAGAGAATAGGAGAATGGAAAGCCATAGTGGCATTCTCTTCAGAAAAAAATCTGTGCTAATCAGTGTGAGGTGAGAAATAGGCACCTCGCATTTCATAACAGTTAATGTTCTTTTCAATTGTGTCCCTTTAAATTTCCAAAGAAACAGTGAGATATTTTTCAGCCTACTTATGTTTGGTTTTTTATAGAAATCTGAGGACATCTCATTTAATGCTAAAAGCAAACAATTTAGGACCAAATGAACTGCTTATATTATGCTCTACCCCTCCACTCCTCTGTCATAACTAAGTGCTGAAAGAAATGTAACCAAGAAAGACATAGGGTTTTGTGAATCCGCTCCCACACACAGCAGCCTGGGGAAATGCTGCATCCAA
The DNA here is from genome assembly GCF_902729225.1 of Pteropus medius. Taxonomy (NCBI): domain Eukaryota; kingdom Metazoa; phylum Chordata; class Mammalia; order Chiroptera; family Pteropodidae; genus Pteropus; species Pteropus medius. The sequence continues at coordinate 34,334,915 of NW_024349800.1, forward strand.
CAGGGAGAGTATGCAGGGCAGTGAAAGGAAGAGGAAAAGAAGGCAAGTCCTCAGAGAGTCTGAGGAGCATGGGAAATAAAAAGGTATGGAGAGAAGGTGAGAGGGAGCTGGAAAAGGCTGAAGTGGGTAGAAAAAGAAGAAAAAGAACAGGGATTTGTTTTAAAGGGAGGGAAGGGCAAATGCAGAGAAGAGAAAAGGAAAGAGCAAAGGGTGAAAGAGCGAGGAAGCAAATAACCAAATACAGAAACAGAAGCAAACGATCAAAGGAGAAATGATGTTATCGGGCAGATGACATTAAGCCTCTGACATATCCATGCATGCCAGTAGGACCCTATTCTCATCTAAAATGGTAGGCATAGGAGCCTTCTTTTTTCAGGTTCCTTTGAATACTTGAGGCAGCACCCCTGAGCATGACCTGACTAATAAATTGTGGCAAGAACTTATTGCATCTTAATGATTTAGGATTTTCCTTCCACCTCCTGTGTGTAGTTATGGATCTTTTATCTGCTTTATCTGTAAAGCCTAATGAATTCCTGTTAAGTCTTTATAGCAGTTGTCCCTTCCACTTAAATCTTCCCCCTGATCCTATTTATCAGAGTTTACAGTTCCGAGTGTTGTGTGCTAAATTATTTGTGTTTTCACAAGCATCACTAAATGCTGACTTTGGAAAGCAGTTAAGTTGCTAGAAGGAGAGTCTTTGGAGTCTTTCCTTCTTCTGCCTGCTCTGTCTGCTGTCCTGGGTGTAGAGATTCATCAGGCACTGAGCAGGGTTGCTAGGACCACCACTTCTCTAAGTTTTAAAGAAAACAGACTGGCAGCCAAGAGGTCTAATCTGTCCCAACCTTGCCACGACCAACCATATGAGCTTGGGCAAGTCATGTAAGCTTTCTGAGCTGCAGTTTTCTCACCTGTAAATTGGAATCAGTATACCTCCGTCTTCTACACCGGAGTTGGGAGAGGAACTTGGTATAATTGGGGAATGGTAAAAAAGGTGGCATAACTGCTGCAGAAGGTGACATTAAGGTACTGAAGATAAAGACAAATAGGTAAGCTGGAGCCAGGTAAGAGATGCCTTGAATCTCTCTGTGCTTCTCAGTTTCTCACCTGTAAAGTGGGTAGAAACTATGACAGTTCTTCTCTTCATAGGTAGATTGAGAGGCTTCTTTAGCTCTTTGGATCAAAAGAATGCTAAGAAATCAGAAGTATTGTGTCCCTATTCTAATAATCCATACCTTTCCTACAATCCCAGTCCTTCAGTGTCTTGTCTTCTGAATTCCCCTAGCTCTGCATATGATCATATCTCTGTTATGGCTAAAGTAGCCCCAAGGAAATCTCTGGCTCCTCACAGTGCCTCTCACCACAGAGTATTCTGAATCATTTTATCATGAGGTCTCGGATCCTTAGAAAACAATGCCAAATGCGCCTCTGTCAGATAGGTTTGCTACAAAAAACAGGCCTATTAAGACAAAACAGCAACACTTGAGAAGACTGGTATCTGGCGTGCTGCCTTCCCTGAGTCTCTTTCTTTCTGTCCTTGCCTTCACAGATGATAAAGTTCTTGACTCTGTAACCATTTTTAGGCATTCCACTGATAGTGAAATTTTCAGACAGGAAAGATATCCTGGTAATGCTGAGTTGTAACATTACTAAAATAATTCGAGTATCTTATAGATCTATGTGTTTAGATTCAAACCCTCTAGGTAAAATTTCAGGAACATCGGAACCCTAATATATTATTGCTTAATTTTTGAACTGTTAAAGTTAACACAGTTTCTGGAGTAGGTAGAGGCCCACAAAAATATCCATTGATATCAAATAAAGGAATGAATGATTGAGCTAATTACCTAGAAAAAAATACAAATATCACAAAGAATGGTAACTCATTAAGCATTCTTATTAGTATTTAAATGCCTTGCTGTGAAAGGAAATTTTTAAAGGGAAAAAAATGGGAAGGAAATAAACAACAATTATTGAGTGTATGCTATATGTTTAGTGCTGTACTAGACATGTAATACATATTTATGTAGGATTAATATGTTTAATCCTCACAATTACCTAGATCATCTAATATAATGCCTATTTTACTTTTGAGATGAGGCTGAGAGAGTTTACATGACTTTCATAGGGTCACAAAATAGGTAGAAATGGAAAAAATAAGAGAGTACTAGGGTAGCAAGGAAACACCAGAAAAGGAAAATGGGCTAGATGCCATCTTATACTACTCATAAAAATTAACTCCAAATAAATTAAAGACTTAAATGTAAGATCTGAAACCATAAAACTCCTATAAGAAAACATAGGGAAAAAGCTCCTTGATGTTGGACTTGGCAATGATTTTTTGGATATGATACCAAAAGTACAAGCAATCAAAGCAAAAAAATAAAAAAAGAAATAGGTGAGACTATATCAAACTAAAGAACTTCTGCACAGAAAAAGAAACAATCAACAAAATTAAAAGGCAACCTACTGAATGGACAAAATATTTGCAAATCGCATATCTGATAAGAGGCAAATATCCAAAACATATAAGAAACAGCAAAATAATAATAATAATAATCTGATTTAAAAATAGACAGTGGAACTGAATAATATTTTTCCAAAAATGATATACAAACGGCCAACAGGTACATAAAAAAGTACTCAACACCACTAATCATCAGGGAAATGCAAGTCAAATCCGCAATGAGATATCACCCCACATCTGTTAGACCGGCTATTATCAAAACACAAGTGATAAAAGTGCTAACAAGGATGTTAAAAAGGTGGGGGGGACCTTTTGAGCTGTTAATAGGAATGTAAATTGGTACAGCCACTATGGAAAACAGAATGGAGGTTCCTCATAAATTAAAAATAGAACTATCATATGATCCAGCAATCCCACTTCTGGATCTATATCCAAAGGAAAAGAAATCACTAGCTTGAAGACATGTCTGCACCCCATGCTCCTGCAGCATTATTTATAATAGCCAAGACATAGAAACAACATCAGTGTCTGTCAACAAGTGGAATAATAAAGAAAATCCATACACATAGAATATTACTCAGCCATAAAAAAAGGAAATCCTGCCACTGAGATAACATGAATGGACCTCGAGGGCTTTATACTAGTGAAATTAGTCAGACAGAGAAAGGCAAATACAGTGTGATCTCACTTACATGTGGAATCTAAGAAAAACTACGCTCATGGAAATAGAGTTGATTGGTGCTTGCCAGGGGCTGATGGGAGGGCTTTCAGGATATTAGAGTCACCTGAGCCTCCCTAGGCAGAAAAAGATGCAAGAGAATAGAAACAACTGAAGACATAAGAAATAGGGATGCTTAGTAGTTCTTTCCAAACAATACACCAGATAATGAATCTAAGGGGAAAGCTACCTTTCAAAACTTAAAATAGAATTTAATTTGTTAGCATTTCATTTTTGAGACAAAACATATTTCTTAAAGCAAAGTATGCCGGCACCAAAATGCTTAATGTCCGAGCAAGTGACTGAAGGGCAGCATGGAAAAAAATTAGGCAATATGCTTCTGCCAGGAGTCCTAGTGTCCTGCCAGGATCTGCTATCTAACTGTGTGAGTTGGTGCTGAGTGTTTAATCTCATGTAAAAGTGCAAGCTGATAAAGAACAACTGATAGTGAGCTGACTCAAAGGAGTTTTCACTGAGGCATTTCTATCAGGTCCTGTCAGAATTTATAAAATTCCATGCTCCTGCCAGAGAAGGAACAAACGTTGCTGAATGAAACTACTAATGTGAGAAAAATGAAAAATGAAAAATTTTTATTGAAGTATCAAACTTGGAAATCTCCACCCTCCCCATTCTTATTTAGAGAGGCAAAGATAAAATATACACATGTTTCTATTCAAATATCGACAATAACTTAATCACTTTAATCTTACTGTGGTGCCACAGATTATTGTCTTAAATATTTGGGGCTCCAACTTTCATTAATTTAAACCCAGTATTTTTGTTTGGACATTTACTTTTAATCAGCCTCTACAAATGAGCCTGAGTATTTGAGTATTAATAAACTTACTAATGACTTTTTTTCCCTCTTAAGTTGCAGTATTAAGTACAACCATTTAATCATATTCATTAGCATTTTTTTCACTGTAGAGATTAAATCAACTGCAAATGCAAGAGCTCATTTTTCCATGCACATCCACACAAACTTGTCAATAAATGTTTCCATTCTTTTTTTGGTTTTCCACTTTATCTCCAGGCTAGAAAGTTACTTACTGTACTTTCCAAAATGCACTGGATCCTAGGTCAGATAATCATCAGAAGAGAGTAAAGGGCTAGGACATTTATAACATCATAACCATCATTAATTATAGCAACTGCTGCTGTCAAACACTCTTAGGGCAGGCATTGTTTACAAACTCCATATATATCTTGGATAAAACTTAAGAGGTAGGTACTCATGGTATTTCTATGACTCAAAAGAGGTTATGTAAGTAGCAAATGGCAGAGCTCTTGTCTCTCTGACTTTAAAGCTGATGCACTTAATCATTGGACTACCCCACTCACTCATAAAACACTCACATTAGGTCACATGATGCCTGGCTATAAGCCCTTCAGAAAGGAAATGTCTCAAGCCAAGTGGTACTGTGGACTAAATTAAGTCAAGAAAAGTGAATGCTTTTCTAGATTCATTCAGTCATGTTGGGCACCAGGTAGAAGGACCAGCTCCTAGAATCCAGCAGGCTCTAACCATTAACAACCTGAGGCCTTGGAAGAAGTAACCTCCACCTGCCCAGTCCTTGACTGAGCCACAAACCATCCCAGCTCCCAGAAGGTAACAGCAGGGAGTATCATGGGTTGGAAGAGCCCTAGCGGCTGAGATATGTATATTGAGGGAAGTCCAGTATCACTGTACATGAGCGATTAGGGTCACCTATGTTGAAAGCCTAGTTGGGGTGATCGGTCCCAGGTGAGTGGCATGGAACCTCTAAAACAACATGTCCTCAGGGTCTGCCCTCTCTTATTTCATCAAGTGTCCCCCACTCCAGTCTGCCTGTTCTCCCTTCCGTTATAGTCCCTGCCCAGATGCGGCTCTGTGCACCTGCCTGTCATCTTACTCAAGTCCAGCTATGCCCATATCCTGCCTGAAACACCATTATTGTTTATGAAAAGTATCTTTAATAAAGCTGGATACAGTTTGGCTGGGAAAAAAAAAAAATGATTTTCCATTTCCAACACCTTTGACCATGCACTATATCTAGCCCTGCCAGCTCTATTCCTGATCCCTTGGACAAAAAGATATTCCATCTCATAGCCCCCTGTCTTAGCACCTTTGGGTTTCTATAAGAAAAATACCATAGACTGCATAGCTTAAACAACAAACATTTATTTCTCACAGTTCTAGAGACTGGAAAGTCTAAGTTCGAGGCACTATAGATTCAGAGCTTGGTGAGGACCTGCTTCCTGGTTCAAAGACAGCTCCCTTCTTCTGTCCTCACATGATAAAAAAAGGGTGAGAGTGCTTTCTGAGTCTCTTTTACAAATGCTCTAATCTCATCTATGAGGGCTCCACCACATGACCTAATCACTTCCCAAAAGCCCTACCTCCTGACACTTTCACAATGGGATTAGGATTTCAACATATGGTGAGGGGTGGGGCATAAACATTTAGTCCAATACCCCCTTAAAGGATACAAAGATGTCAGATCACAGTTTCTTCTGGGAATAAATCCCAAATCTTGGCTTTGCAAGATATTTATACATAGTAACTATTAGGCCAAGCCTAATTCACAAGCAAGATCCCAAAAAGCAATAAAAGACAGGGGCCAAGCTTTCCAACTTACTCTTTGTCTTAGTTAAAAGCAAAAGGGAATTGCAAATTTGGTTTAACACCAAAAAACCAATCAATGTAATACACCCCATTAATAAAGTGTAAAAACCACATGATCATCTCAAAAGATAAATTATTTGACAAACTCCAATACCTTTTCATGACAAAATTATCTCAAAACTTATTACAAAGTAATCAAGACAGTGTGGTACTAGCATAAGGATAAATGTGTAGGTTAATGGAATAAAACTGAGAATCCAGAAATAAACTATCATATTTATGATCCAATGATTTTGACAAGCATGCTAAGACAATTCAGTGGAGGAAAAAAATAGACTTTCATCCTGGGATAACTGGATATCCACGTTGGTACCCTACTTCACACCATCCATAAAAATTATCATAAACCTAAATGTAAGAGCTAAAACTGCAAAACTCCCATAAGGAAATATAAGAGTAAATCTTCATGAGCTTGGTTTCTTAGATATGACACCAAAAACACCAGAAACAAAAGAAAATATTAAGTGAACTTTGTCAAAATTAAATCCTTTCGTTTAATGAATGATACCATCAAGGAAGTGAAAGAAACCCAGAGAATGGGCGAAAGTATTTACAAGTGACATATCTGAACACTTATATCCAGAACACTTTTAACTCATCAATAAATAGACGCATAATCCAATTTTAAAGGGGGCCAAGAATTTGAATAGATACTTCTCCAAAGATACATAAATGGCAATAAGCACATAAGATGTTCAGATCATTAATCATTAGTGTAATGAAAATGAAAACCACAAGGCAATCTATTTCATTCACATGCACTAGGATGACTATAATAAAAAAGGGATACAATAACAAGTGTTTGATGAGGATGTGGAGAAACTGGACCCCTCGGACACTACTGGTGGGAGTGTAAAATGGTGTAACTATGATGGGAAACAGTTGGCAATCCTCAAAAGATTAAGTATAGAATTATCATATAACCTAGAAATTCCACTCTGAGGTATGTACCCAAGAGAAATAAAAACTTATGTCCACATAAAAACTTGTACACAAATGTTCGTAGCAGCATTACTTATAATAATCAAAACGTGGACAACCCAAATGTCCATTGAATGATAAACAGTGGTATATCCATACAACATAATATGATTTGGCAATAAAAACAAAAAATAAAGTGCTGATACACACTGTGACACAGAGGAAACTCAAAAACATTACACTAAGTGAAAGAAGCTGGATGCAGTAAAACCACATATTGTATGATTCCATTTATATGCAATGTCCAGAATAAGCAAATCCATAGAAACAGAAAGTAGATTAGTACCTACTTTAAATTAGTCAGGACAGTAGAGGGAGGAAGTGAGAATAAAGAGTGACTGTTAATGTGTTTGGTGTTTCTTCTGGGGGTTGTTGAAATGTTCTAAAATTAATAAGAATGCAGCAGTGAGGATGTAAACCCAAGAAAAGTGACTGTATGCTAAAGTTTAGGTTTCTCCACCAGGTTGAAGACTAGGAACCAGACAGAATATGCACTGTTTTCCCTTTAAGCCTCACATAAATGTATATGGATCTACTCTATATAGTTATGTACTTTCCAAAATTGACAGGAGAGCAAACAAACTTGAATCTATCAGGAATCTAACCTCCATCTCCATCAGTAGTTTGCTATGGGATTTGTTCACATCCAAACCTGTATATCATTTCCTCATTAATAACCTATTCATGTCCTCTGTGCCTGCACAAGTATCAAATAAGTAGATATGAGGGAGAAAGTAAAAACGTTTCATGTGTTATGAATACCCTAGGATAAACCCAACTGAATGTGCCTGAAGAGTAGGTGAAAGAGCCACCAGAGTGTACTAGCCCAAAAGACCTGAGAGTGATGGTGAGCTCCTAGAGCAGGCTCACTCTACTCTCAAGAGCCAATCACACTCCTCTCTTCTGTACTCTACATTCACACTGGTAGTTTAAATCAGCTGTAGTGGATATTTTAGAATGGTATCCGTTTTCTTGGCTTAACTTGGTCCAAGATGTGTCTTGGCTTAGGTCATTTATTTCTGAAGACCTTACAGCTGGGGATCCTCTGCACTAATGTGAGTGCTTCAGGAGTGAGTGGGGCAGTCCAGTGATTAAATGCACTCACTTTTAGGGGGCTCTAGTCCTGGCTCTGCCATTTGCTACTTAAGCTCTTTCTGGGAGAGCTGGTTTAGCAGCACAGCATTGGCAGCTTCCATGGTAGCATCTCATTCTAATGGCTCAGAACTTGATTTAAGGACCATGGGTCAGAGCTTCAGGAGGGCCCTTTTGGAGACAGAGTGGTGTTGTCCTGCAGCAGATTGAGCCCTAGAAAAAAAGGGGCTATAAGCAGGCGAAACTTGAAACAGATGCTTCATAAAGATCAGTGAGCCAGCCACAAGGAGCAAGAGCCCAAGACAGTCCTGGGGTTCTTTCACTGGCATGCAGCTAGCAGGAGCTGAGGGGACTTGTAAAGCACCCTTCAGAATCAAGTGGACTCTACTCAAGCTGAATTTGTACCAGCCCACATTTGAAATAAATGGGAAAACAAAAAAGGAGACAGCCATTTGCAGACTTGAAAATTGATTTGCACATACCCGTTATTTATTAGCATTAATAACCTGCTCGAAGGATCTGTTGACTCATTTTTATTCTCAGGAACCCCTGCAGCCTCTCCTCCAAAGCCCAAAAGACTCTTAAACCCTTAGGTCAGGTAGTTGATTCTTTTATTTTATAATAACAGCTTTATTGAGACATAATTCACATACCATACAATTCGCCCTTTTAAAGTATGTAATTTCAGGGGTTTTAGTATGTTCACAGAGTTATACAACCATTGCCACCATTTAATTTAGAACATTTTCATCACCCCAAAATTCATCACCCATACACACTGGTAATCACTCCTAATTCTTCCCTGCCTCAGCCCCTGGCAACTACTAACCTACTTTCTGTCTCTATGGATTTGCTTACTCTGAACATTTCATATAAATAGAATAATTCAACAAGTGATCTTTGGTGACTAGCTTCTCTCGCTTAGCACAATGTTTTCAAGGTTCATCCATGCTGTAACTTGTTTTATTTTTATTGCCAAATGATATTCCATTATATAGACATACCAAATTCTGTTTATCCATTCATTAGTCGATGGTGATCCAGGTTGTTTTTCGTTTTAGCTATTATGAATAATGCTGCTGTGAACATTTAGTGTTCAGGTTGGCCCCAACTCTTTAGGCATTTGACTCTCTCCTCTGGCTGTGCTCCTGGCCAGATGAACAGACCTGCAATAACAGATCTCTCTTAGGCACCCCTCGCACTGCTGTCTCTATTCTGTACTTTTTCAAAGAGACAAGTTCGCATTGCTTGCTGGTCTCCCTGCCTCTAAGCTCTTTCCAACTTTAGTTCTCCACTCATTTTGACACCATGTTTTCTTTTCTTGGCATTGACCTTCATGGTATAGAGTCTATGCTCAAGAGCCTAGGCTAAGGCCTTGTCTCTCAAGGCGTGTCCTCATCCTGCACTACCAGCTTTATTCCCTTCTGAATTTTGTCCTGTCATCTGACTGAAAGCCCCTGTCTCTTCACACCACTCATTCCTACCTTCATCCAATCTCTATCCAACAAGAGTCACCTTGCACATCTCTCTGCCATCTTATGCCCATTTCATTCATCCAGCAGACTTATTGAATTCCTATTAAGTGCCCAGGTGCAGTAAAAGGCATTGGAGACATCAAGAAATGGATGGGAAAAAAAACCTGGCCTTGATAAGCTCATAATCCAGATCTAAGTACAGCAAGGGCAGTGGTATTGGAGAGGGTAAATAGACATGTTAATAGACAATAAAGAAGCAATGCAGTTATGCAGAAATGGCCTATTTGTCCAATGCTACCAGTGACTCGTTCAGCCCTTACAGAGTCTTTTTCTCACTCCAGATGAAGTTTTTGATAAAAAATTTGCAGTCCAGGGTTTTCATAACTAAATTTTTGAGTACTCTTTTTTGCACATAGATTGCAAAAAAAAGTAAGTAAACTCCATTTGCCCCAAGCAGTGACTGAAGCTAGAGAATGGGAAGCACTCTCAAATTTCCCTGGACAACCACATTTGCACCCTGTCGGGATTATCAAAATTGCCATGACAGTGACCCAAGGGCTATTCCTTGGATAAACCCTGTAAACACTCAGCAGATTTCAGCCAGACCCAACCGCACGCCCTTGAGGTTTTCATGCTGTTGAAGAAATAAATAAATAAATAACTGTTGGGGGTGGGTAGAAGGGGGAAGACAAGGACAGAGAGCCTGAAGCCAGGGAGAAGAGGCCAGTGAGGCTGCTCAACCTTGGAATGATACTCAGCTGAAGCATGGAAAGAGCTCATGTAACATCCTGACTTCATCTTCCTTTAAAAATGTAGAGGTAGAGCTGCTCACAGCTCCAGGTCAGACTGCAAGTGTCTCAGGGTCTCAGAACTTTTCCTTACTATTGATCAGAGGAGGACGGCCCTGTGAAGAGGAGGGATGGAATGTATAGAGTTTAATTCCTCAAGAGTTCTTATTAAGATCCTAAATCTAGAGCTTAGCCTCTGTTAGATCGTGATATCATTGCAGTTAGACTTCAGAGTCCTGGCCTCTATTTCCTCAAACCTCCCACTCCCACCCTGGGCCCTAATTGAAATCGAAGATCAATTCCCCTCATCATACAAATGGATGCACTGAGGTTTGGAAAATAAAAAGACTACATACTCATCAGTCAGGGATATTGTAGATGAAATGTTTTTAGCAAAAGAAAGTTGGATTAGATGACCCCTAATTCCATTCCAACACAATGGCTCTATAATTCCAAGACTTGTCCACCTCTTTAAGAGGCAAAGCCTAGACCAGAACCAAGGTCCACTGCCTGTCCAGAAGCCACTGGAGGATAAGCTCCAGTTTATCTTTGCTAAGGAGTCTAACATCAATTTAGATTTTTCAGTTCAGATCTTAAACATCTGTTGAGCAGCATGTAAACATTATCTTCACAATTTTCATGGGGAGAGGAAGAGATGGGTGAAGGGCTGAAGAAGGAATAGAGCAAGATATGCAGAACTCCCTTTATGCAACTGATATTTTCCTTAAAAGCTGAAAATGCAATCACATTTTGCAAACCAAATTCCACTTTTAAATGAAAGGCAACTTCCCTGTAAATAGATTTTACTGTGAATTCTTATAAAAGGGACAATCCTTTTCATAAAGTGAATGACTGCTCCTTAATTTGTTAATGTAGGATATTTAGATGTTTGTGTTCAGTTTTGATTAAAGCTCTATTTATATTCTTGTGGTCATTTTACGGATAGTAAAACCAAGCTCCAAAAGGAAGTTATATGTCATCTAAGAACACCCTGGAGTCTATGGCCATGCCACCCTGAACAAGCCCAATCCCATCTGATCTCAGAAGCTAAGCAGGATCAGGCTTGGTTAGTACTTGGATGGGAGACTGACTAGGAAGACCAGGTGCTGTAGGCATAAAAAATAAAAAAATAAAGAAATGTAAGCTGACAAGGTCATTGCAATCTGTGAGGTCAAGCAAGGGTTGCCTCACCTAAACAAATAAAAATAAGAACACCCTGAACCATCATGCTCAGCACTATCATGATACTCAAATCCCTTCCCCATCCATCCAACCTCACAGCTTGGGGCTCTCAGGAACTTCATCTGATCTCTTCATCTTGCCTACATCAGAGCCCAGAGCTCCAAGTTGGTTATAACTTGAGATTTTTTAAGCAAAGCTTTCAAACAACCTTGTGCTGAATATTGGCGTGGAAAAAGAGTACCATGTCCCTAATACACAAAGCCACTCAGTTCTTCTAATCCCCAAGCAATCCCTTGTCTTCTGGGTCTCATTGCTGAAAAGGAACATAAGCTCCTCTGACACTGACCGGGACAAGTGCTGTCTTTGGGAAGACAGATAAAAAAGACAAGCAGAAAACATCTTTAAGCACATTATCAGCCTGCTTGGTTTTTGCAGGCTATTACAGTCAGTCTGACCTTCACCTTGGAAGGGGGACCACTGAGACCACAAGCTGGCAGAGCATGGGCTCCCTGGGAAGTGGTGACCTGCAGGAACAAACTGTTCCTTTTCAGGACAAGCAACCCTGCAAATTCACCCCTACTGGGACAAAAAGCATTAAATTACTTTTTTTCTCCCATTTTCCTTTGATGCTACAGTCACTGAATTCATACTGTTTATTGACCAGGTCACTCATTTGCCAATAAGCACAAGTGGCAACTCTTAAATTATTGTCAAACACTGATGATTATCTCTTTTAAGGGTATCCTAACTTCTTCCTGCCTATGTGAGTCATCTCTCTCCAACTAGGCTGCATGCTCTTGGAAGACTGGGGCAGAACCCTGTATGTCTTTGCTTTACCCACAGAGAATCTTGCTAGTGTTTGGGGTAGAACTGACATTCAATGCACTTAATAATCTATGGATAAGAATTTTTTAAGGGCTTATAGCCCTTATGAATCTAGATCTACAAACTGAGACATGCAAAAAAAATCTACTTTATTTTCCTTAAATCAAATTAATTTCCATTTTGCATTCTCATCTTCCTAAACTTGCAAGAATTTCAATCTCAGGCATTACTGGGGTCTCATTCCTCCTCAGAGTCGCTCCCAGAATCCAGTAGGCTTCCATGGTGCTCAGAAAATCAGAGTAAGGGCCTCTATTCTCCTCCCACCATGGTCACTGTGAACATTCTCATTATCCCAGCCAACTGCTCAGCCTGGAGAAAAGGAATTTCTGCCATTGGGAGCAATGGGCCTAAAGTCAAGCTCTCTAGGTTCATAATTTGCCCTACCCTGAAATCTTGCCACTACTTTTGGTAAGGGGCTCTCACGTCATTGAGCCCAAGCCCTTGCCAGGCATTCTCGCTGCCCCTTCCCAGTCCTGGTGTCTTGTTAGAGTCTGAGGAAAATCACTGTCTCACCCCTCTTGTTGCTCTCCACGGCATTCATCAGAGTCTCTTAAAGGAGCTCACCAAGACAAGTCAGGCAATCTCTTACTCAGAACACATTAGGGAGTCAATCTGCTTGCTAAGGGGAGTAGGAAGCAGTCCTTTCCACTTTTGGCCAATGATGCAAAGAACAGAAAAGACAACATGTGAAAAGAAAAATTGGGGTATTTGGTTGTAAGCAATTGAACTGATTCTAAAACTATATAGACAAAATAATTAGGACAACAGAACATTGGCTAATGTCCTAGCACTGAAGGAAGATTTGAACAAGCAGTCCTCAAGAAGGACAAGAAAAGAAGAGCTCCAAGAATTTCAGTTAGAATCTCACAGATGAAAGAAGAATGACTTGGTTCTGGACACCTCTGTTGACAAGTCATTCACCAAAGACTAAACTCCAAGGGGATAGTCTGCTGGGCCTAACCAAGGTCATGGACTCACTACCTCTTGGGTTAGAGCTGAGAACCAAGGAACATTTGGGTCAATAGGTTCACCAAATACATTGAAGAGGGGACAGAGAGTTCTAAAAGAAAGTCAGAGGGCTGCTACTAAAAGAAGGGGATACTAGGTAGGCGAAAGACTGTGCCATCACAGACAAAAGAGAGCTTTTCCAGTAACAAGTTGACAGGGGTAGATCATTGTGTGTGGAAGAAAGCAAAAACATCCTCTTCAATATTAATGACAATTGATACTTAAAACAAACTTGGAACATTTGCCGATGCAAAAACCAAAAGCTAGCTGAAGAAAAATGATACAAGTATCAATATACGAAAATGACCACCCCAGAGCAGACTGTGTAGGATAAGAGTAAGCCACTTCCTATAGAATCAGGATATTTGGAAACACTTAGAGAAGAAAAGTATAGAGCAGACCAAAAAGAAGACTGTTTTCTTAGAGATAAAGATTTTATGTTTTCTTAAAAAGAGCAACTTGAAATTTATTCAAGAATCTCACTCCAAACCCATATCTCATTGCTGTGTAAAGGTATACGTAGACTAACAATATACTAAAATACACATAATTCTCATAATTATATGTGAGTTCAATTATTGTCAACTAATTTCTTTATGGTTTTCACAAAGTTCCTAGTTAAAGAATCCATCTCGTTATATTAATTATTGATACCTTGACTGGATATCATTCTGGTGAAGAATTTCAGACCTGTGTAGAAGGTAGATATTTGGGGAAGAGACCTTCAAAAACTATGTAGGTGTCACCACGAGGTCCACCCCTCCCTCATCCCCAGAAAACCTGTTAGTCCCCACTGCAGGCTGATTGCTATAAGCAGATTCACAGAAATTTCAATGATACCAACATTCAAACTGCAACCTAACTAGTATCAAAATAATAACCATCCTTGTATGTGCATTTACGATGTGATAATATTTTGATGACCGTGCTTGCGTTTTTGGAGTGCATTTCTTCTACAGGAGCTCAGGAATGTTCCACATGGGAATTTTAATTTTTTAATTATATATTAACAACTTTATAGTGAAATATAAACAGAATCATCAAAAAAGAAAAATTTCTGCCCTCTTCACCATAAAATCTAAACTATCAAGATACAATGGTCTCTCCTTACTTTAATATTGTACAGATATAATTTTTCATAATTGCAAAAAATGTTCCTATATTGTTTTAAGGTTTTATTTTAGTAAACATTATAGAATCTAGATTTTTTTCCTTACCTCATTAATGTATTTTTAAAAAGCAATGTGATATTTAATTTGTTAATATACCAGATTATTTGAACAAATAGCCATGGTTTGGTCACTGAGATTGTTTTTCACTGAAAAAGAGAAGTCTTAATGGGAGTATTATAGTAATCTCTCCATATTTTGCTCATTCATTCATTCATTCATTCATTCATTAGTGGAGCAAGATGGAGTAGAAAGATGGAAGGATCTTGAGTCCTTGGCAGCATCTTATTGCTGTCATACTAGTTCTGGACTGCTAATGTCCTAAATCCCTACTTACTTAAGACATAGCACTCAATTTTCTGCTTCTTGCAGCTAAAAGCAATCTCAACAGATACACCTCTAAAACATTTCTTTATGTCTGAGCCTCCCTCTCTCTTTTGCTCATCTCTGAAGGAGAGGTACCCTTCGGCTTTCTGAACTAGCCCTCCACCTGAATACTCGATCCTATCCCCTTTCCTGCCTCTTAGACCATGTTCCTGATGTCCTTTCTTATTTGCATTCCCTATTTCTCCCTTCATTCTGGCCCCTTTTTATATCTACTAATGAACCTGTAAGTATCTCTCTTCCCTATATCCAGCTCACTGCTAAGTTAACTCTTTCTTCCTCTTCTTCCCTTTGCCACCAGACTCCTTAACAGACTTGTCTACACCTCCTCACTCCTCAGTTTCTTTCAAGCTGGCTTTTACCCTAAAACTGTGGAACCAGCAATAAGCTCAGCAGTGACCTCCTAGTTAGCAAGTCACATAACCTTTTCTCAGGCTCCATCCTCCTCCAGCTTTCTACATATGACATTTCTGATCACCTTTTTCTTTTTTTATGTTAAACTTTTTTTAAAAGTATAAATACACGACAGTACATAAATTTGGAAGAAAATTATTTTAAATGCTTGAAAAATATGAACAGAACTATACCCATCTATTTCCTTTGCTTTCCTAAATACTACTAAAATTTAGTAAGGATTAAAAAAAACAAACAAACAACAACAAAAAAAAAGCCAAATGCATCCTCCCTCCACCACTATCAAAAATAAAGGAATACATCGTATAAAGGGAATGATAGAAGAAATTATTTATAGCAGCCATGAAACTGCTCAGGCCTCCATCTGTAGGAGTGTAATTGACCAAGGGCCCCTGCTGCTGGGCTCTAAAATCCACCTGAAATCATGGCTGAGTTTCCACCCAGGTCACGCTACCCTAGGACTGTTCCCAACTAATGACTGAGCATGGCAGGGAACTAAGGCAGACCTATTTCCAGGACACACAGGACTCCTCCACCAACTCTCTTTGGCTCAAGGACTCCTGCCATGGGAATGAAGGAGAGATGGAAAGTAGGCTGGGTGGGAGCATCCCAGACCACAGGGCAATCTAAGGCTACTCGCTGAATAGCCTTAGATTGCCCTGTGGTCTGGGATGCTCCCACCCAGCCTTCTTTCCATCTCTCCTTCATTCCCGTCTCAGTCTGATGCTCTCTCGGCCTTATATAGATCCTTTCTCATTTTCTCTCACAAAGGCAGTTCCCTAATCAAATCTTTGCACATTTATTATCATCTGGGAATATACTTCTTGGAAGACCCAGACTAATGCATAACTGCAGGTGAAAGATTTCAACAAATATTTGGAAGACAACGAAGCAGATAGAGGAGCAGTAACTGCTATAAGCAGTGTGACCCAGAGCCCAGCAGGAAGGAATGCTGATAAGTGTTGAGCCAATTCCACTAGCAGATCTAGGAAGTCTCAGGATTTAGAGATGCAACTTATTGAAGAAGGTGAAGGGGTATAATGTGGGGCTAAAACTGGATTTTTGGGTTGATAGTCTATACACAGAGATTAGGCCACCAGATCTTCTCCCAATCCTGCCTACCCTCCACCAACTAAGCCAGGCCCAAATTCCTGACCCACAGAAACTGTGCAATAACAAGAAAGTGTTGCTTCAGGTTGCTTAGTTTGTGGTAATTTGTTACAAAGCAATTTAAACAGATAGCAATAAGACAGGTAGCAATAAAAATATTTATTTAGAACTAAAGCAAATGACAGGGCTGTGGATAGGGGAGGAATATGAGAAAATATTAGACTTTTCAATGTTAAGTAGGTGTTTAAGCCATTTGGATTGTTATAGCAGAAACATTACTTTGATGCAAAAAAAAAATTAAGTGAAAACAGGACTCTTGAGGTGTTATTACTTGAAATTGTCTAAAACTGGGAGAGGCAGTCACAGCAGAGTCTAAACAGAAGGTGAAAGTCAGGGGGGATAGAGACTAGCCACTAATACAAAGTGCAGAGGGTCAGACATGGCATCTTAAGCTCAATAGAGAGGAAGAAAGATTTGGAAACCAAACTAATGATGAAGCTGGTGAGGATGGGGTTTAGGATGTTACAGAGCTATCTTGGCCATCTGATAACGCTATAACTGTTCAGAACTCCAACTGGTATCTGTGCCTTGCTTTATAGGTTACAAGGAACATAGTGCATGATGCATTGAGCTGAGAAGGAGGTGTAGGATTGGGATAGAAAACAACTTTTGGTTTTCTACTCTTCCAAGGAAGGTGTTTATGTTTTTGGACTTACACTGTATATATTACTTTGTATTCTAAATTTTTTATTTAACATATCAAAATTTTCTATGTCTCTAAATTAGCCAAATTATTTTAGATTACTGTAATACTTCACTAAGTGAATCAATTTCTTTAAATCACTGTAATATTGCTGAATATTCAGGTTATTCTGAATTTGTCATGCAGATACTATTATAATGAACATCCTCATTCTCATGGCATTTTCATTCTATTCGATTATTTTCTTCAGAAAATTCTCAGTTCTAGAATCACTGGATTGAGGGGTATATACATACACCTGGATGTAGATGGGAATTACTCTTACTTTCCAAAAGGTTTAAATCTTTTGAAATGCATAAAAGAAACTGTTTTACAATTATTTCTCAACCATTTGGTATTTCCTTTAAATGACTTTTCTCTTGACTAATTTAAAAGTAAAGTCATACATATGGTTTTCTTTAGGTTTAATATCTTAATTTCAAGTTAAAATGAACATTTTCTCTGTGTTTACCTATGGTTCGTCTTATTTCTTTGGTGGACAGTCTATTCCCTCAGTTTCGCCGCATGCAGCTTCTCTGATGGCTCCTCTCATTCCTCCACCTCCCTCACACAGGTGTCCCACCACGCTGTCCGAGCCCAGTTCTCCAGATACTCTCTCCCTGGGTGTCCATCTATCACGCTGGAGCAGTGTTTCTCAGAGGGTGGACTGGGGTTCCTTCTCCAAAAAAAAAAGTCACCTGAGATACCTTTTAAATGCCCATTTCCTGTCCTAAGCCAAATGTGCAAAAGTGGAATCCCCCATGGGGCCCCTGAATCTGCCTCTTAAGCAGCTCTCCAAAAGTGATTCTAAGAGATGAAAACCATTAGGGTAAACCACCAAATCTGTCTCTCCCATTCCAGTGTTCTCAGTATACTGCACCAGTGCACTTCAGCTGTCTCCTGGACCTCTCCAGCCAGATGTCACCTCAAACCCCACACATCTACAGCAGCTCTCTTCATCTCCCAGCATGCCTGTCTCTCACAGGTGCCCTCAGCATCGCTGCAAATCAGCCCCCTCTGCATTCCCTTCTGCTGGAAATAGGAGCATCATTCTTCCATTGGGCCTCACACGTGCAATCCAGTACTGATGACCATTTCCAAACTATTCTTTGAAGGAGATTCTCCTTCAAATTTGATAAAAGCCTTAAAGGCCCTATGGTAATGACTGGCCTCTCTGTTGGTATGAATGTCACATGATGTCCAGAAAGCGTAATTCAATGTGACAGGTGTATTCAGTAGTAGCAGACGAATGGCTCTCAGTGCATCTCTAATGGAGCCATATTCGAGCAAGAGAGTCTCTCAGTGGGACTGAGAGCTGGATACTGCGCCTGCCCCCAGGGACAGGATGAGAGCAGGAGGGTGAGAGCAGAGGGCCACCGCCTCCACACAAAGCAGCCAGGAAGAAAACAGAGGTTTTCTTCACTCTCCAGACCCTAAGCTCTGTGTTCTGAGTAACACCCGAGAGACAAGTCATATCCTGGCACAGCTTGAGGGGAGGAAGCTTGCTATAAACTCCACCCTCCTCTCTAGTGAGGTGCATTCACCTCCTAAATTCTAGGTACTGTGGGTTTTCACGCCACTCAGGGGTCCTCAAAAATTATTCTGAAAACAAAACATTCAGATGAAGATACAATCAAATCAGTGTGCTCTCACCTGTGCTGTATTTTCATTTTTAAAAAGAAGACCGGAGAGGGCAATGCTTAATCTAAAAGGATGTAGTGATAATGTTGTAGTGTCCACATCAAAGGCTGGAAGGAGAAAAAGAGGAATCCAGGCAATCTTTCCTATCACCAACAAGTCCACACATTAGTAGGCTATATCCATGCCAAGGTCAGCTCTGGCTTCCGGTTCAGAGAAGGGGGTCCTTTGCCATTAAAGTCAGTTTTCTCAACCTGTATTCCAAAATCAGTATTCTCAAAGTATGTGCTAAAGGAACACCAATCTCCTGCATATATTACAGCCCTCTTGGAGATTCGAAATGCATATTAAAAGTTCAGAGAAATTTTATGGGAAAGAACTTTAACATTAACCCAATTTTTCCCAAATGTCTGGAGCTTTGACACCTTTTCCCTAAATACTGCCAATTAGCATGGCAGGCAACCTATATACTATGGTACGCACTTTGATTAATTCTACATCGGTTTTTTAAAAATCAAATCCTGTGTCCTTCTTGATTTATTTCATTATTTCAGAAAGTTTTCTGTCTTTCCTTGTGTTGGCTCTACCTAACAGTTTAGTTTGCAATTTGATTTCTAAACCAAGATTGCAGTTTACTAGGAGCCCTTCTCTAAATGAAAAGAATGCTTGGTGAGTTATTTAGAAAAATGTAGCTTCTCTAAAAAGAATAATGTGGTTCTATGACATTACCTCTTTGTTCACTCATTCATCGCTCATTCATTTGTTCATTCACTCACCAGCTTATTCCCAGAAGTACAGGTGATAAATGCTGCCAATCAAAGGGGGAAAATTCACTGTGTTTGTGATAAATCCTAAAACAGAGATAAGAATAAGAATAGAAAAGCCCTATTTCTTTCCTGAGAAGGAAAGGGGGAAGTAGGCAAAGAAAAAAAGGTCAAAGCAAGGCTGATAGTAGAGATTAAGAATTTGTATTATGAGTGAGAGAGACTCAACTCCAATTAGCTTAAGAAAAAGAGGGGATGTATTGGCTCATTACTTGGGCAGTCCAAGGGAGGTACTGGCCTCGGGCTCTGTTTACTTCCTTCTGTCTCTCATCTCTGTTTTCCTCTCTGTAGTTTTAGCCACTGCCAGAACAGGCAGGCTTTTTCCATGAGACAAGGACAGCAGTCCTCATTCATTCACATCCTCCCAGCAATGTGACCAAAAAGGCAAGGCCCCTTCTCTGGCTCTCTTTCAGGCAGTCTTAGAAGATTTTCACACCCCAACCAGCCTTAACCCTCCATTCTCAGACCTATACCTAAGGCTAGGGCCCAGGTGCCCCTTAGCTTGCAGCTTTGAGTTAGTTCCTCCTAAGGCCCACAGGAACCTTAGGGCAATGTTGGAGGTGGCACAGCTGATCACATCTCTAATTTCACACAGTGAAATGGAAGATGAAATTTCTAAAAAGCAACATAGAGGTTGCGTGAAATTTCAGAGAGTTAACTTTCAGGAGTAATCTTTCTTGTCTTCTTCGTTTTGTTTTGTTTTTTCGTTCCAGGTGGCAAGGTAGACAGCTCACAGGTGTAACTGTATTTTTCTTTTCTTACACATTTTTTATTTTCTGCTCTACATTCACCTTTTCTTCTGAGGGAAAGGTAAAACCACTGCTTTCAAGAGGGAAAAATAATCAGTTATGGTACTAACAGGATATGTATTAAAGAATCAGAAAATCTTACCTATTCTACTTGAGGTTTTTTTCATTACTTTACTGACTTCTTCCAACTCCAATGTCTTAGTGTGACATCAAGTACTATTGAGTTTTCATCCAGTAAAGCATAAAGAAAATCTATGAGCTTATGAAATTGCTCATCTCCAAAAAAAAAAAAAACTAAAATAAGTAAACTGATTGCTTAACCAATGAAGCGATTTTACACACATACACACAATACTATCTGTATGAATATGCTTACACACACCAGATTTCTTTAGCAATGGGTCAAAATTCTTAGACTTCGCAGTCCTTAATAAGGATTCTTGAGCTTTGTCTTCATAAGGCAAATTTAATTCTACAATTTCCATTTTATTGTTTCACAAGTTGTGCTCTGGGAACTGCATACATCAAAATTGCATGGGGGCTTGTTAAAATGCATATGCCTAGACGGGACTCCATATCAGTTCAACAGGAATCTCATTAGAGAAAGTTTCCCAGGAATCTGTTTTTAAGCTTCCCAAATGATACTTCTGCACCTTAAAATATGAGAACCCATGTTCTAGAATTTTGGAGAATTTTATTAGGATTTCTGAGTTGTATTGTCAGATATTTTTATATCTCTAAGGCAGAATAAACTTCTTGTGAATTCCATGAACTTTCATTTGTCAGTAAACTATAATTAGTAATCCTTGTGGGTCATAGTCTTTGGAAGTTCTGTGACAAAAGTAACTATAAGCATAGTTATATGGCATAGAAGTTCTTCAGATTTAAAAATATTCATCCTAAACAGGTCAATTTAAGGAGTATGATGAGTAAATTCCATTGTGATAATAACAAACAATTCAATGTGATTTTGTTATAATAGGTACATTGCAAGAATCTATGTGATAAAGATCCAACTGAAATTAATCAGAGAGAGAAAAATTTTATGAAAACTCATTACAGTTACAAGTTTTCTTTCAAATGAATATTACCTCTTCATAAACGGGACTTTATTTACAACCCAACACAAGCACTAAGAAATCAATATACACAATCCAACTCCTTCCACCAGCAATATAATAAGAGCTGCTCACAAAGGCCGCGCATTTTAGAGCTAGAAGAGCCTTAGGGATTGTGAACTCCAACCCCTCTCCCTACAGATGAAGAAATTGAAGACCAGTCACACGGTTGACGACAGAAAAGGAAGGAAAATCCAGGTGTCCTAACTGCTCAATCCTTCTCCTACTGGAGTTTAAGTAGTCCCCAAAAATACCCAAGCACAGAATCAAATGGTTCTTCAGGGGTGGGTGGGGGCGACCATTCTTTTTATGTAACAGATAGGCTGTGGAGTTTAAAAAAAAAAAAAAAAGCCACATAAAACATAAAACTTGAAATAAATGCCATTCGGCCACCTTGAGCTATTCATTCTTTCTCTCCTGCAATTCAGGCTACATGGTAGAAGTTTTTGAAAAGCCCAGGGCTATCCCAACTTCACTAGCAAAATCCGACAAAACTAAAAGAGGAAGGAAAATGTGACCCCAGAATGGTCAGGGGTAATTACTTGATACCTATCTAGATAGACCCAGTGTGATTGAGAACAAATCAAGCAAGGTTGTTAGTTCTTCTCAGATGATTTATTGAGTATGTGCTATAGGTCTACATGCGGGTTTCATTTATTTATTCTGTTATTCAACAATATATACTGAGTACTCAGTAGGAGCTAGAAGCTATGACATGCCCTAGTGATACTAAAATAAATGAATAAGAAGAAACAAAACCAAAGCCATAATCACAGTGCATTTTATTACTCTATAGAATCAGGTACTACAGCCACAACTACTCAGCTAGGTTGAGTCAGAGAAAGCTTTACAGTGGAAATGGCATTGGGCTGAGTCTTGATGGACAACCAGGAGTTTACCTAATGGAATAAGGAAAAGGAAAACAGAGCCTTTGACAGACAATCATATAGACATAGGCTCTGTTTTCATGCCATCTAACACAATGTTGTCATCTAGCAAAGCCAACTTTTTTTTTAATAACTAAAAAAAAAAATCCACCTTCTTTGGACAAGGGCTTCAAAATAGGAAAAAAAAAAGAAATCTGTTTTTACTTTCTATCTGTAGAGACTTAGGGATCTTCCCAGAACTCAAAGTCCAGAAAGACTTCTAGGATTTCCGGAATCCAAATCCTTGGAAGGAGGGATAAAGAAGTGTTTTAATGATTAAGTCGAATAGGGGAAATTATGCATCCCCAGGTTTACCATAAATTTTTGTCTCCTTTCCAAGTCCTTGGTATGTAAATCATATAGTAATTTTTTACATTTGTGAGGAAAAGCGGTGACAGACATGAGTTCAAATAGGTTTCTGCTACTTACGCACTGTATGACTAAGGGGAAGTCATGGAACCTCTCAGGACATCATTTTTCTGGTTGTAACACCTACTAGTTCATTCTGAAGCTTAGACATGAGGTGAGGGAGAGCATCTGCCACAGATCTAGCCTATCCTGGGCCTCCCACTGGGGTAACTGCTGTGTAGTATAGCAGTTTCATTCGTTCAACAAATCTTTATTGAGGACTTACCATGTAGAAGCCAGAAGGAATACAAAAATAAATTTGAACTGGATTTTGCTCTCTAGGACCTCACAATCTATAGTGGAAATATAGAACAGGCTCAAATCACTATAATATAAGGAAGAAGAAGGCGGTCACTACCAAGAGAATACAGAGAAATGACTGGGAGGACAGAGATTACTTGTAGTGTGGAGGGAGATGGTAGGGCAGAAAGAATGGATTTAAGGCTGAGAATGAAAAAGAGAAGTTTCTGAGCTGGGCACTTTCACCCCTTCTGATGTGGGCTTGGATAGTATCTGGCTGCCCCTCCCAGAGATGAAATAAGGGGTTCAGGAAGTGACACAACTCACTCACCTTCACACTCATAGTTCAGCAGAGCCAAGACGAGAACTCAGAACTCCCCGCCCCCTTATCCAAAGCAAGCACCATTAGCACAGTGTACCTCCTAGAACTAGGGCTATCTGCAGATGCAGAGACGGGGCAGTCCAGGGAAAGCAGCAGTAAAGAAGTGATGGGGTCACTGAACACTGTGCCATGTCCAGGAAGAGCAGAGACTCAGCGCCCTATGGGAGGAGGGCCAAGGGGCGGGGAGAGGGGCGCGGGCCTACTCCGGGGCTGTCCAAGGCACCCGCCCAGCCCAGCCGCAAGAGCCCGCATTCAGGTTCTACCGCCATGGGGTGGCGGTCCTCGGCGCTGCGGCCGCTGCCGGGACTGCTGCTGCTGCTGCCGCTGTCACTGCCACGAGCGCTCTGCCCCGAGCCCTGCAGCTGCCCGCCCGACGGCGCCCTGCGCTGCCCTGGCCCACGGGCCGGCCTCACCCGACTGTGAGTACGCGGTGCCCCGGATCCGGGATCCTAGCTCATTCCCGGTCACCTTGCCTCTCGACTTTTTGGCCCCTTTATTCTGGAAGCTTGGAGAAAGACACTTTACCCTATCAACTCCACCTTTTAAGGTGATGAGAAGCCAAAACTTGGGGGCTGTCTTTACCATTCTCTGCCACGCCCTGGATTTGGGCCCCACCTGGTGGTGCACCCTCCAGCTCCTAGCGCCCCAGGTTCGCCCTTTCTTCTGTGTTGGTGCCAGGTGTGGAACTGCCTAGACGCCGCAGGGGAAGGCCTTGCACCCTGCCGCTGCTGGAAGGGGTGCAGCTGTCTCTGCCCAGAGAAGTCTTGCGTGGTCTTTGAGCCTTGGGCCAGCCAGGTTGGAGAAAGTTACTGTGACCTCTGGCATCCTGTGGTCCTCCAGAAAAGGGTGTTCACGCCCTGTGGCCAAGGGTGATCTGGTCATTCAACAGAGACTGGTGGGGAGCTGCCTCTCCTAACCACTGCCCACCTACACCTTAAAGAGTATACAAGCCCCAGGCATACTTGCATTTCAGTCTGATTGCCTAATCAATGAAAAGCCTTGAGCCCACCCCTGGCACAGCACCACTGCCTCTACACTCACAGAGGTGATTAAGAGGTGATCAGCAAGCAGGTGGAGGAAGTTGTTTGCTGAAATGATGGGGTCAAGAGAAGGAGGAGCCTTTAGTATTAGTATATCAGTGTCACTAAGTCTCCTTTCTTCAGTTTAGAAAAAGGTGCCACACATAACATAATTTTATTTATATGAAATGTCCAGGTAGACAGAAAATAGATTTGTAGCTGCCATGCTAATGAATGTGGCCTTTTGAGGTGACAAAAATTATCTAAATTAGATTATGGTGATGGTTGCACAACTCCATGAATATGCTAAAAACCATAGCACTGTATACTTTAAATGGGTAGATTTTATGCCATATGAATCACACTTCCATACAGTTGTTAAAAAAGAAAGGGAAAGAAGAGTAGTACTGTAATGGTATCCAAAAGGCGCCAGGCTGGTGGAGGTCTTGGTTATGTTCTAAGGATTAGAGGTGATGGAATTCCATGCTGAGGGAGGAAAAGACACCCCTCCCCTTAATTTCCTTGGGCCCCCAGCAGTCTGTCAGAGGCCAGCTTCACAGAGGGGATCCCCTCCCTGCTGAGGGCCTGAACTTCTCCCCTGGAAGAGTTAGTGGACTTCAGGAATATTTGTGGTTGACAGATACAGTTTAAAGGTTGAGGGGTTTATATTAATTACTTTCCATTAATTATCTTGTCGGCTCAATTCCCTGAAGGTGAGGACCATGCTGATAGAATCTGTTTCAGTCAATCAACAAATCCATGGAACCTGCCTTCCACGTCCCAGCCCTTGTCCTTCTCTGACAAGCCTCTTTCTCATCTTGCTCTTATGAATGATTGTGCCACTAACAGTCTTTCTCACTCGCCTGGTATTCATCATACAGATTACAAGACACTGAGATCCAAAGAGATGGAATAACCTACCCAAAGGCCCATAGCTATGGAGTAGCAAAGATGACACTTCATCTGTTAATTATCTTTTTATATTTTATAGTTAATTTTCTTAGTAAGAAAATTAACCCTCCCCCTTTATATATGTATATAATTTTTTCCCAGCTTCTCCAAAGTTGGCACAGGTGGAGAACCCCCTGGTGGGAGGCAGGAATGGGTAGACCAAGTCGCACCTCCTTTTAGATTAAGCTTTTCACTGAGGTCCCTCAATAGTTCCTCCTGCCACACCCATGGTGGCCTCAGGAATGTATCTTGTCCCTGGAGAAGACCAATGTAAAAAAAAAAACAAAACAAATCCTCTTCTTGCTCCACAGCACAGTTTAGAGAAGCCTAGCCCCTCAAAAAGATTTTAAAAGGCTGACTAGATTTGGGGGTAGAGGTGGGAAGCAGGCACAATATAAATACTGCTAGCATGCTGAAGCTGGCTAGTCCCACTCCCAAAAAGAAGCTAGTTGTCCAGGCTCTGAAGCCCTTTGCCATTCCTGTGGGACTCTGGAGAATCTTTGACTTCCTCCCTTCACATGTACTACCTTGGCATCCACACCAGGAGCATCTCCTCCTAGACATTTAGACCTCTTAGTCAATAAGCGTGCTGACCCTCACAAGATCAGGCTTCCTGAGGACCAGACAATTGAAAGATGAGCTGATCCTTCAGGTGAGAACACTATGGAGATAGTGCCAATAAAGGTCAAAACAGGATAACTTTTCAGCATGATATGATGATTTCAACATCCATATGACAAAAAAGATGCGTAAGAAGGAATAGGAAGGTAGTAACTTTAACGCAATGTTCCTCAAAATGTGGTCCCAGATGAGCAGCATGAGCGTTCCTGAGAAATGTTAGAAATGCACACTCTCAGGCCCCAGCCCCAATCTACTGAATCAGAAACTCTGGGGGTGTGGCACAGCAGTCTGTTTTAACAAACTCCCCAGGTGATTCTGATGCATGCTAAAGTTTGAGGACCAAGGTATTGCTCTCCACAGAGGGTATAACCTTCTAGAAAGTAAGAAGTATGTTTTAAACTTCCTTTGCCATACAATTCCCCATTCCCCATCCCCTACCCCTATACACACATACATAATACCTATTTATTGCAAAAGGCAGCTATGATCAAATTGAAACCCCAAACTCTGAGACATATGGAAAATGAACAGGATTAAGAAAAGTTTTTTTTTTCTTCTTCAAAGAAGAATAGGGGAAGGAATCCATGGAGGACAGACACTGACAATACAAGGGATGGGAAGGAATAAGACTTGATGGGGTAGGATCTCAGCGTGGGTAGGAGGAGAGTATCAGTCTCGGATCACAGAGGAGGTATTAATCTTAGAAAAAGTAGAGAGAGTTCTGGGTCCTGGAGAAAGAAGGCAGTTGGATAAAGGTATAATCCAACATTGAGGCGAAGGACAGGAAAAGTGAATGAGTTCATGCTAAAGTCCTCTTTTCTTAATGATGAATGAATGAAATGTAAACAGTAATTACAAGATAGACAAATGCTATGAGTGACAAGTTATCAGGAGCTCGTAAAAAGAAGAGAGCTGAAATTATGAGGTAAGGCTTCTAGACGAGAGAGATGTGGTCTTGCACTAAGTTATCCACAGGATTTGACTGTGCAGAGAGAAGAGGAGCACTCGGTTCTGGAGGATGGAGGAAGCAGGTACCACAGACAACCTCAGAATGCGTCATCATCTCTCAGGAGATGCTAGTTTATGTTTTAATCATTTATGCCTTGGTAGTCCTGTCTTTTAAGACCTCCAACTAAAGTTCACTATTCGGTTTAAAAAAAAAAAAGGACTTTAGATTGCGATTGCTTCTCATTGACAAGCCTACCGCCTGCAAATTTTGAAAATGGCATAGTTCAATTGTTCATATCTTTCCACCCTTTCAACGTTTTATTAAAACTTATATATTTAAAATCTAAAATGTGACACTAAACAAGAAAGAAAAAAATAATTAAAAATTAAAAATTTTTAAAATAAAATCAAATATGATACAAAAAATAGCCTCCCACATTTTCACTCATTTTAATGGAGGAATAAAAAACTAATAGAAAAAATTGATTTAAACAATTTGCTTTCCTTTTCTTATTAGTTCCAGACAACTGGAAGGGAGAGGGGAAAAAAACTCACCTTGCCCACAGTTATATAAAGATCTTTGTCTCTATGACAACAGAAAGGCTGATTTGCTTGAGACAGAAACAGCTCCTAAAAAATCTGTTAGTAAGAAAAACACTAATAATAATTACAGCAATTTATTTTTTGCATGTTGTTCCTACAGAACAGAGATTAAACTTTTAGATTTTATTATAAGACATGATCCAGATACGTTGGAAGAATAAAATGTGCTGTATCCATGACTCCAGTGTCACAGGAAGATGTTGGAATCCTGACATCTTTCCTGAATGTCTTTCTCCTTCTTCCACCTTTAGTGGAAATCTGGGTCCAGAATAGTGTTCAAAGTTGTAGAGGGATGTGCAGGAGAGGGCATGGTCCCAGCCTTGAGGAGCCCACAGTACAGTGGAAACACGCCCAAGAGACTGGTGTGGGGGGCGGGGGAAGAGAGGCAACAAGGCCCTTAAAGAAATCAGAGCGTAGATCAATCACTATGGTCTGAAAACTTTAAAGGAAGACTTCACAGGCCAAGGGTCATGATGCTGAACCTTGAAGGAGAGAAGGGAAGAGTCCAGGTAGAAGGACCACAGGTTACAGTAGACTAGAAAAGCACAGAATAAGGTTGATTGGATTCTTCTTTTATTATGCCTCTCCCAGGCTCTCTGAGGGAATCTTTTTAAGGGAAGATATAAAGTCATTAAAAACATTTGATTAAATTACCCAGAGGGTTGTGCAAAAAGAAAAAACAATCTCAATATGTAGTTCTTAACTAATAAACTTTCAATCAAAGCCATTAAGTAAACATTCATGATTTGGAGTCACTTCCCCATGAAGCTTTCCCCAATGTCCCCTCCCTCCCATACACACATATTTGCTTTGATACCTTGCACTTACATATATTTTTGCATATATGCCACCACGATGTAACCATTTATTGTGTATGCCTCTTTTGCTAGAACAGGGTTTCTCAACTTCAGCATAATTGAAATTTGGGGTCAGATAATCATTTGTTGTGGAGGGCTGTTTTGTACACTGTGGGATGCTTAGCAGCATCCCTGGCCTTTACCTTCTGGATGTCAATAGCGCTGTCCTCCCAAATTGTGACAACCAAAATGTTTCTAGACATTTGCCAAATGCCTCTTTGGGGTAAAATCCGCCTGCCTTGGATTTGAATCATTGTGCTAGAGTGAGAACCACTTAAAAAGGTCTTATTTAATTCAGGATTCCCAGAATTTCTCAGGTAGTATGATGAAAGTTTTTATTGAGCTATGTACATAATGGTCAAACTGTTTAGACAGCTGAATAGGAACAATGAACCAATGCCAAAAGGAAACCCATCTTAGCCAGCATGTACCATATCTAGAGAATGGGGAGACAAGGGAAGCTATGGGGTAGTAGAGGGAGTTCTGTGTGTTATGTCAACATCCAGGTCCCAGATTTTGCAGACCTGTAGTCTATCCTTGGAATGGGCAATAGTAGACATTCATTTCAGAGAAGCAAGACTGGAAGCTTACCTATATTAATATGCCACATCCAGAATGTCTTAATTTTTACTATTGTTTGTTTTAACTCAATCATTAGAAAAAAAATCAACCCCCAGCCCAGGGTCCATTGAAGCAAATCAAAACCACCACCAAGGCAGCCTTAATGGAGACTGATGAGTTCCTGGTCCAGGACACCAGGTAGGAGACCACAGGACAGAGGAAAGCCTACCAATATCTTGCAATTAGGACAGCTTACCCCCACCTTCAGCTTCCCTAAAGCTGGCCAGACCCAAAAAAATCTCAGAATTCAGAAAGCTCATGTCCCACCTCCCTCCCCAACCCCCACTGAAAAAAGTAATGGCACTAGATAATGGCTGATCTTGAACCTCAGTTCTAACTCAGAAACCCCAGCAACACCTTCAAGGCAATTCTTAAAACTGGCTGTGCCTATAAACAGGCTCCTTGGGGGAAGCTTTGCAAGAACCAGATTTTATTAGTTTAAAAATCATCCTTTTGGGGAAAGTTGAATGATGGCCCCTACAGGGACAGTAAAGAGAAAGCAACAGCATTCCCAAAACCTCAGTGAAAGTGTAAAGCCAAAAGGTTCACGCACAGAGCCTTTTAGCATTGGACCCAGCTCCCCACTTGGAGAACAATAATTCCTTGGGGTTGTTTTGCCTTATTCTTTTTTTTCCAAAAGCAATGTCAGATTAATTCAAGGCTCTAGTTCTGCTCCTTTCCCCACCTCTGTCTTCTTTCTATGCCCCTCAATCTGGCTTCTTTTCATGTCTTAAACTGAGGCCTGAAAGCTTTCTTTCCAAAATACAATCTCCCAGAGTAGCTGCACCAGACGGTGTCTTGGCCATGTGTAACTCTGATCTTGCACAAGGACTGTTAAAGCCAGTTGAGTCACAGTGGTAGGGAGAGGCCCTGCTGCTCACTTCCAGACCCAAGAGGAATGGCACCATGGGAGCATATGTGTCCTGTTCTGGCAGCTACCCTTGGTATGCAAAAAATCACATTTAATGCAGATTTTAGCAAATTTCTCACCATCTTTTTTTTAAAGAAGGGAATTAAAATAACCCCACCCACCAGGCAGGTGGACTCTCTGACTTGGTGGGCAGCTTCTAGCAGCTTCTCTATATGGTCCTCATTTATTCCCAGCTTCTGCCTCACTGGGAGATGAAACCACCTCCCAGCCAGCAAACCACTCGCAGCTGCTCTCTGGCCCTGAACCAAGCTCTATAATGCCACCTGAGCCAAATTCAGAACCACCCAATTTATAAATAAAATTCAACTTTCAGAATGAAGGTTTTATCCCTTGCTGTTGTTAAATTTTCCTTGACTCTGATTAAATGAGGTGACGCCTAGGTTCCTAATTCTACTTCATGAGCAACAGCAGATAGCATTTCTGAGCCCACAGGGATGGGGATGCTCTGGGATGACAGAGTAGGATCCAATAGAGCCACCAAATTATCTGATTTGATCAACAAGACAAAGACCAGGCAGACCTGAATTCGAGTACTAGGTCCCCTTTCCCTAATTTGCACTCTGGGTTTGAGCTAGTGATAAAACCTTTGTGCTGTCTTAAAAGGGGTGTTATGTTTCTTGCCCTTGAGTGAGGCTGACTGTGATGAAGATAAACGAGACAGCAGAGCCAAAATTACTCGGAAATAAAGGTTTCACATAACTACAAAGTATTATTGTAAATCTGATGATGCAGAGAAGACTAAAAACACATAGCCCTATATGAAGTTGAACAGTAAATTGCTATCATCCAAGGGGCAAGCTTGATGGAATAGTTTTGATCCTGAGAGGTGTTAATTAGAGAAAATGACCCACTAGGCCTTCTCAGCCTGGAAGGTGAATACGTTAGAATCACAAAATGGCAGAGTTCATTATTGCCTGGAGTCTGATATGCTGCTCTTTGCAGCCCAGGCTGAGCTGCCTCTCAAACATCCCACCTTGTATGTGATTACAGGTTGTTTTCTATCGTTCAATTGTGTCACTCCTATCTGCCCAGTGTGTCCATCTGTGTCCTTTCCTTTCCCCATTCTCCATTCCTAAGCCTCAAGCTGGACACACAGAAAGGTCAGACTTGTTGGCTACTCAGAAACTATATACTGAAATGAACAGGTCAACGTGCAGGATCCAATGATAGTCTTCAGGCTGTATGAGAGAGAGGACCAGTTCTCAGATGACTGCAGAGAAAAGTGGAAAGTGATAAAAGCCAAGTAAAGGTTATAAACAAAGTCTGGTAGGAGGTAAGAGAAGGGAGCCATCTCTTCCAGCCAAAGTAACAAAGAAACCCTGGTGGAGCTATCACTTAAACTGTAGTTCTTTAAGCCTCACTCTCTATAGGGGCAGCCAGGCTAAAACAGTTATCCCATAAGCTCAGTCCTGGCGTTTGACACCAGCTTAGAAATGCCATTGGGACATCACTCTTTAAAGTCGTCTGCTCTCTCACTGACCACCAACACATCTCCTGTCTGTGTTATGGAATGTCAATGGGACAGTGGACTATTTCCACTGGAAACCTTAGGGTGGGGCTCTGATTAAGGCTTTTCTCATTTGCAAGTACCAGAAATCAACTCTGACAAACTTAATCATAAGAGATGAACTTGCTAGAAGAATAAGGAGGTAAAAGGATGTGGGCAAGATCCAGAAAGAATCTGACACTTTAGCAGCAAGAGGTCAGGGAATTTCTCTCTAGATTCCGCCTTCACAACGAATCAGCTCCAAAGACTCCTTCTATTATAAGTTTTAAATTCCCGAGAGAGAATCTGATGGCCTCCCCCGCCCCATACCCAAGGCAGAAGCATAGGGGCAAAGTCAATAAGATGCTTCTACCTTGATGCAACTAGCAATGAGATGTTTCCAGAAAAGGGGTATTTTTGATACAGGCAACCACACAAATTGGTGTCTACCAGAAAGCCCACATGCCAGTAATTTCAGACACCTTAAACTTATCCTCAGATTAATTAAAAGTTTGTGGTATATCAGTTGCAACCAGCTTTTACAGGCTCACTAAAATTAAATGAAATAAAAAAGTTTTTAAGTGTCTGGAAACAGAAGCTTGTAATGAAAAAGTTTCCTGAAGCATATCTGCAATGTCACTGCCCTGACAACATAATATTCTTTGCTTCTAAAAAATATTTTTGAGAAATCATTACAGATGATGTAGACATTCCCTGGGGACAATTCAACATGTAGTTTTATTTATCAGAGTTATTCTTGTCATGTTATATTATTGCTAGAAGAATTCTAGTTTAGGGGGTAAAGACTGGATAATTTTGCTTTGTGTCTTTAGAAAACTTTAAATGGGTTTTGAGAAAGGGCTTAGATGTATTTGCCATTTCCCTCTGAGGCTTTATATTTTTAATTTAGTTGTAGCACAAATGACTTGGAAAATCCATTGTCAAGGAATCTTCTTGAACATCTTGGTTCACATGATAATTCATAAGCTCCTCACGGCTTCTTAAGTTCTCTGGAGGAAAGTTACTCAAACTGCACTTCCCAGTGGAGAGTTCCAACTGGCTGAACTTTTTAAAATCAATGGGAAAATGTGAACTCTGCTAAGTGGCTCCCTAACATTGAAATATTTAATGGAAGGTTGTTCTTAATCGTTCTTTGAAAACTATCAGATAAGGCCTATAAGAGATACCTGAACCCAAAAGAAAGGTGCCAAGTGGGAGTATTTACCCTCCCTCTCAGGTATCCTACATATAATCAGCAGATAGTCAAGCGTCAGGGACAAGTCACAGTTTTACAAATTTAAAGATGACCCAGGACAAATAGAAGAGCCCATTCCAAAGTATTGGACCCACTCTACCTCACAGGGTTGTCATTAGACATAAGTGAAGTAGCTTGAATTTTTCACAGTAAGCATCTGTGAGTGAAAACTACTGATTGAGCTCTTATCTTGTGCTTGATGCTGTAGCAGTTTTACATAAACATTTTCTTATTTAATCTCAAAAATCTCTGGGGTAGTTAGCAGTAGCATCTTTTTATAGATACAGAATGAAGCAATGATTTGAACCCAAGCAGCCTGGCTCCAGAGCAGGCTCTTCACTACCCCACTAAGCTACTTCTAGGGAGAAAGCACATGCAATTGGTGATGAAGACACATTCCTTAAAGTATGTAGCACCTCAAATAAACCTTTAACCAAGGGTGGACTCTGACCAGCAGAGAAGTGTGGATGTGCCAGATGGTAGAGATGGTGTGAGTGAAAGTAGAAAACATAAGGCAAGTCAGGAAACCCAAGTCTGATTTGTCTCGGGAGGCACCGTCCAACAGAAATATAATGTG
Source organism: Pteropus medius (assembly GCF_902729225.1). Classification (NCBI taxonomy): domain Eukaryota; kingdom Metazoa; phylum Chordata; class Mammalia; order Chiroptera; family Pteropodidae; genus Pteropus; species Pteropus medius. The sequence goes on from NW_024349800.1 coordinate 34,368,146, forward strand.
AGTCATTATAGTCACTATAATGTGAGTGCAATTTTTATTTTCTAATATCCACATTTAAAAAGTTTTTAAAAGGTGAAATTAGTTTTAATAAAGTATTTAATCCAATATGTACAAAATATTATTTCAATATGTAATCAATATAAAAATTATTAATGAGATACTTCACATTTTTTTCTTACCAAGTCTTCAACATCTGGTGTGTATTTTACACTTACAGTGCATCTCAGTTTGGACTGGCCATATTTAAGTGCTCAATGGACACATGTGGCTAGTGGCCATGGTACTGGACTGCACAAATTTAGTGTACTGGTTATATGAGGGGAATACTGGGTGAGAAGACTGGCAAATGAAGTGTGAGCCTTTATTTGGAAGACTTTGAATACAAAGCTGAGACATTTATAGATAAGTAAACAGGCCAAGAGGGGCAGAGAAGATATTTAAGTATGAGTGACATGGCAGGAGTTGTTAGGAAGATTAATCTAGACCAGGCAGGGGAAACTCAGGATAGGGTGAAGGGAAACCATTCGGGGCTTATAGAATAGTTGAGGTAGACAAAAGAATGGCCAAGAAGATTGGCAGTGGGAAAGAAATACAGGGGATGGGAGCAAGAGATGTGTGAAGGTAGAATCCATCAGTGACCGGGTGTTCAATGGTGGAACACAGGAAACGTTCATACAGGGCACCTGGTAAAATTTCAAATAACACTGCAGTAAAAAAAATGTAGTTATTAAGTGTTGAGGAGAACCAAGTAGAGAAAGAAAAAACACTCTGGTAGGCTCTGAAGCTTCATAGAGGAACAAGAATTTGAGCTGCATCTTTGAAGTTGAAGACTATGAGCACATGCCCTGAAGAAGCTGATGGCTGCAGAAGCAGAAGGCTAGGTTTTCAATGAGGACCAGAGGATTGTAGAGCAAGGTGTATGAACAAACCCCTGAAGGAAGAGTACTGATGTGATTTGATTATAGTAGACAAGCACTGGACCAAGAATGAAGTGATCTATGTTCTAGTCCAGATCTGCCACTGAATTGCCATGTGGCTTCAGTTTTCCTAGCTTAAGATTCTTCATCTATAAAGTAAGAGATTGGAGCAAACCACCAGCAAGTGGCCCTTTCACTCTGATTGCCTAATGCAATAAATGCTTAAGGAGTAGTAAAATAATAGTCAAAAACAACTGGATGTATTTTTAAGGCTCATTCCAAAATTTTCTGATGTAAAACCTAATATATTGGATGTCTATCTAAACTGACTTCATATTTCAGGTAACACTGAATTCTCAAACTCCCGCTAGGTAAACGATGAAGACGCGAGGTCAACAAATAAAGACATACCCAGTAATTGAGTTACCAAATAGATTAAAGCATTTTAAAGCACAAAGATTTAAAATCATTTGGAAAAGGGAAAGCCATTTTATTTCATTCCAAGATAAAAGCAAGTTTATTGTAATTACTGAGCAGCTTTGAAAAGAACACAGGAATTCTTAAGTCTCTGTTAAATGTAGAACAAGGTCTTATGTAATAAATATAAATACATTAACATTCTTTTGAATTTAAATAAAGTAATGCTTCTCCCTCCTATTTCAATGAGTTCATTAAGCAAAAAAAGCTTTAACCATCTGATTTCTCTCTTTTTCCCTCCCTTTGATTTTGTACCATTTTAAAATTCAGGGTGCATTTCTAGAAATAAACTAATCATCTGTGAAAGATGGAGGGATGTTTGCAGCTTTCTTAGATCAATAATATAGATGGCTTTTATAAACAATTAGAAAGAAGTAAATAAAAATATTTCACTTCTGCCATGCTGGGCATAAAGAGAGGTAAAATCTCCAGCAAAATGACCAAAGACCCCACCCAGGCTTTCTAGACTGGAGACTGGTGCTGGATTTCTTCCCTAGCTCTCCCTTTGCTCATGCTTACTTAGCCTGAGGCTTGCAGAAGGTGATCCTGCCCTGGGAACCATAAGTGCACTCCAAGCTCTTAAAAACCAAGGGGAAATGGGGAACCTACGATTGTCCTTGGCTTTACGCAATGCCTGTCTTTAAAAGGAGAGAGTGTGTCAATTGAACCATATTTTCCATTCACCTAGGGAGCTTGCCATTTAAAGGAGCCTTTCATGGAATCCTTCTGTAGAACAAAGAACCCTTTGATAATGCAAATGTCTTCCAGTTGATAGGTTCTTATAAGTATGGATTTCCAAATCTTGGGTTTCCTTGAAGGTCAACACAGCCCTCCTGACTCTGAAGCTCACCAGCTAACATTATTTTGAGAGTTCGTTAACAAGCCAGAGAGCTAGACAGATTGGATCCTTTGAAAGTCATTTGTTTTATTCAACTCAAAAGAGGCCCACCCATGAGAACTCAAGAGACATTAGGAACAATTAGAGAAGACCTGATAATGTGGCCTCATCCTCTTCAAGGTGACTGGGTTTATCTGCATGTTATTTGCTTAGCTGTAAGTAGAGCCTCTGGTACTGGGCTCTGATACCTGGTGCTCTGGGGGTTTGGCAGGTGAAACTCATGAGTAGATGGAAGTTCTAGAAATGATAAAACTAAGGCAAACTTTATCATCCAATCTAAGTATTTCTTTCAACATCTGTGGCAAAGGCACTTGAGCAAGGTGGGATTGGCCGTAATCCAGGTGTCACCTGTGCTACATCATCCATTCATTTACAATCAAGGTAAAAAAGACTGAAAATGTAATAAATGTAAGAGCTGCAGGGTCTCACAGCCATATTCTTCCACAGCCATCTCACTCACTTTTCAAGAGGCAAAGAGAACTCTGCACCTTGCAAATTCAACTTCACTTTTGCCCACTGATCCTGGTTCTCTACCACCCGTCCAAGATGCATAGTTTGGGAGCATCACCCTCTCTGTCTGAGACAGAAAAGGCTCTGCCTTTCTTTTATTTTTCTTTGCTTTATGCATAGCTTTTGTGTTCTCTTTTGACCCTGGATAGCAGAGCTGCTGATTTGACTTTCCTTTGGCGTATTTTCTCCCAGTTCTCCCTGGCTTCTGCTCTACATCAAATGATACTGACTAGACCTTTCCACAAGAGTTCCTGAAGTTCACAAAATTCTTGGAATACATGTAGGCTTAACTTAAAAGAAAAGGAAGGAAAGAAGGAAGAAAGGAAGGAAGGAAGGAAGGAAGAAGGAAGGAAGGAAGGAAGGAAGGAGAGAGGAAGGAAGGAAGGGGGGAGAGTTGAGAAAGGAAGGAAGGAAGGAAGGAAGGAAGGAAGGAAGGAAGGAAGGAAGAATGAAAGGAAGGAAGGAAGTTGAAGGAAGCCGAAGAAGGAAGGAAGGAAGGAAAAGAGAAAGAAAGAAAGAAAGAAAGAAAGAAAGAAAGAAAGAAAGAAAGAAAGAAAGAAAGAAAGAAAGAAAGAAAGAAAGAAAGAAAAGAAAGAAAGAAAGAAAGAAAGTTGTTGTTAAGAAGAAAAGAAAGAAAGAAAAGAAAGAAGAAAGAAAGAAAGGAAGGAAGGAAGGAAGGAAGGAAGAAAGAGAAAAGAAAGAAAAAGAGAAGGGGAGGAAAGAGAGAAGAGAGGAAAGGGAGAACTCGATACATCAAAATTAAACTTTTTTTCTTTTCCATTTGTCTCTCAGGTACAGAGGGTTAAGTCAATCATATTTCTTCATTCAGGTAACATTATAATTGGTCCATTGAAAGTCCTTCTCTGTTTTTAGTTATTTATTTTATCCCCTTCTACTTCCTTTCGACTCACCATATGCAACTATCCAAATGTATGTTTGTATGCTTTCTTTTAAAATGTCTGTTTGGTGTGTATGTATTTTAATTCTGCAAGTAGTATTATATATGTATCATCAATTTCTTACTTGTTTCTCTCAGAGCCATGATTCTAAGATCTATGCTCTGTATACCTTTAGACTCTTGCTTCTAACTGCTGACCAATTAGTTAGGTGTGTATTGTCCACATTTTACCATTCCTTCACTCAGTAGTGGACACCAAGGTTGCCTCCAACCTGCCTGATGCCATAATGCTGTGAAGAAAATCCTTGTACAGTTTCCCTTAAGTATCAGTGTGAGAATTTTTCTGGGATGTTTGCAGGAATAGAATAGCAGGGTAATTGAGACAATCATTCATATTGCTAAAAGTTTCTGGCTTCATGGAAAGACTCACAGAAACATCCATCAAAGAAGAGAGCACCTTTGAAGGGAATACATTCAAATGGTTATGAACAAATCATGGGCTAAACAAACAAGTTTAAATACAAGAGACAGACACTTGAATGCTTAGAAACTGCTGTCAATTTAAGATGCCTCAGAAGTGAAGACATGACATCTCTAAAAAATGTGTGTCTGTGTGTGTGTGTGTGTGTGTGTGTAAATCAGTGGAAAAAACAGTTTTGGATTCATAGAACCACATTCTCTACCTTGCGTCATGATACTATGTCTGCTGTGAAAAGCTCAGTGCTCCTGCCTCAGCCAATTTCTCTCCCCATCCACTGGCCCCCAAGCCTCTATCTTGCCCCAGCCACATCTACAAAGCTACCTGCAGTTTGCTCAGTGGTTCTTTAATGGTGGGAACTCTAATACTCTGCCTTTCCAGCTCTATGGCATCAACATCAACTGCAAAATTTCATCTTGCACCAGAACTGTTCCATAGTCACTGGGGATGGCCAGTGCATTGATCTACAGCTTCTCTCACTCCTGTCTGACTTTTGCTCCTCATCCCTCATTCCTATATCAATCAAAAGCTCAAATAACCTCCCTGGTCAAATCTAACCAAACGGCTCTCCTGAGAGCCACCCTGTGCTCCCTTGTGGAGGAGGAGGCTGCCTGCTGAGAGGCTCCAGCTTCTGGGCTCCATTTGCATGAATAAAAGGCTCTGAAGTGTTCACTTGAAGCTTTTATGTAAACACTCTCCAAAATATGCTCTGCACTGCATTACCCCCAGCAATAAAGATTCTGGAATCAGAATTTGGCTGTCAGTTTTATTGATGTTGCATGGGGTACAGTAGAATACAGCTTTTTCTTCTGGAAATTTATTGACTTGGCAGTGCAGAGAGCAATAAAACTGTGTTTTTAATCAGTAAGCCAAGCAGACATGATTCCAAAAGAAATATGGGAAGCAAACATGCCATCGTAAGATTTCTCCCCCATTGTCCCTGTTCTTCTTGGATGCCCTGTTAAATAAGTTTGAGTGTTGAACAATGTGCTTGGTGGGACTGCCTTTGGGCATAGATTCAGAGGACCACGTTTGGATTACTTCCTCAAGGTTGTACCATCTCTAAGAGACTGTTGAGTGAAAGGATTTTTCTGAAATGAAATTTCTTTGCATCAGCCTCTTGAGAGGAACTGTTGGTAAGCTGCATTGCAGAAGGTATAGTGACATGTCTCATCTCAAAAGAAGCAAGGTTACAATGCCTGCCCTTCCACCATGCTCACGGAGAGAGCGGGTTACCTAGTTATATATTCAAAGGAAATTAAATCACTATCTCAAAGAGATATCTGCACTCCCATGTTAACTGCAGCTTTATCCATAGTAGCCAAGATATGAAAAAATAAAAATAAATGTCCTTTAAAAAATGAATAGATAGACATGATATATGTATATATAATGGAATATTTTTCAGCCATAAAAAAAGAAAGAAATACTGCCATTTGTGACAGCATGGAATGAACTTGGGCGACATTATGCTAAGTGAAATAAGCCAGATAGAGAAAGAGGAATACTGTATGAAAGCACTTATATGTGGAATTGAAAGAAAAATTTTTAAAGCTGATTTCATAGAAACAGAAAATAGAATGGTTGTCAGGGGCTGGGGGGAGAGGAAAATAGAGAGAGAGAGGTCAAATGGTACAAATTTTCAGTTATAAGAAGAATTAGTTCTGAGGATCTAATGTACAGCATGGTGACTATAGTTAATAATACAGTATTGTATACTTGAAAGTTACTGTGAGTAGATCTTAAGTGTTCTAATCATACACATACATACACACACAAAGAACTATGTGAGGTGATCAATGTGTTAATTATCTTGATCTTGATAATTATTCTACAATCTTTGTATATGTCAAATAATCACATTGTACACATTAAATATACACAATTATATTTAGCAATTATTCCTCAACAAAGTTGGTAAGTAAAGAAAAAAGAGAATAAGTTAGGAATCACATACTTTGGCTCAATATTGTACAGTGGAAAGAACAGTTGGACTCTGTCTACTTAGTCATGTTACCTTGTTCGGGTTACTTAATCTCTTTGAGATCCAGTTTCTTCTGCTATCTAAGGGGAATACTCATCTCGCTCCATTGATGAGTGAATAAAATAAGGTTATAGATGTGTATGCATCACTCACACAGCACCTTACACTAGTAGCATGTCCTTTCAAGGACTATAAGACATCTCACTGATTCACATCTGCCCCTGATGGAGGAGGTGTTCTTTCCCAGCAGCTTAGGCAGTCTCTGCTGCATAGACACATGAAAAGCAAGGCAGCATCTCCCACCTCTGTTCTCATATTCCTGATATCTGCATCCCATCTGAAATGTGCCACTCCCCTCCTCTCTGTCAGTCTTTGGCCTAAAACTTTGAACCACTGTCGATGCTTGATAAATGTTGGCTGAACATTCATCCCTGCCTGGCAGATCCTTTCTCCAGAGTTATCTTAACCTCAGGTTCCTTTAAGCAGTTGTACATCATCCTGTTCTGGTTTTGCTGTTGCTAAGTAATCGCTCTACTTTCAACTCTTATGTAATGTATAATTTTTATCTCAATTCAAGAACACTTAGATTGTTCCTCTGGATATAAGCGAGTGCCTGAAGGAAATGCTCTATAGATGTTCCCCCAAAATGGCATGAGATGCCCATATGATTTAACTATAGGAGCAAGTGCTCTGGTTGGGATAATACTGAAACAGGCTGCCTGGAGGAGATGGAGCACGCTCTTAGCGAATCCCTTCTCCTGTCTGCCTGCTTTCCAACTGCATTTTCACCATTCATTTCTCTACCCAAGAGAGCTTCTTTTCTATCCTCCCAACCAAGCCTATAGGGACACTCTAAAACTATGTATTAACTATTTACTTGGTGCCAAGCCCTGTGCTTTACATGGGTTATCAGTTAATCATTGTAACAACTCTGGGAAATAAGAATTATTATTTCAGTTTTATAGATGAAGAAACTGAAACAGAGGACTTAAATAACATGCTCAGGATCACACAGCCAGGTAGTAAAAGAATGAGACTTGAATTCATATGTTTCTGATCCTAAAGCTCAGGATCTTAATGACAAAATCACACACTCTTTGATATATACTGAGAATAAGTCATGGGCTATCTCTTTATTGATATATTAGAATTCTCAAACTGAATCCAGTTGTTGCAAACTCGGGAGTCTCACACCCAAATATATGCACGTGCGCGCGCACACACAGACACACACACACACACACACACTTTATTCATGAACTTAAAAGGCACCCAATCAAATCTTAAACTCTTGGCTTTCCTTTTTTCTTCCCTAGATCACTCACCTATCTCCCTGTCAAAGTAATCCCATCTCAAGCTTTCAGAGGACTTAATGAGGTCATAAAAATGTAAGTAAGAGACTGCATATCAAAAGACATTCATAATTAGAATAATAAATTTTTTTTCTAAGAGAAAGCATAGTTGAAAGGGGATAATTTTTCTAGGAGAGAAACTGTGTTTAAGAAACTCTAATACTTTTACCTTTTTAATACAAATAATATCTAGGGACCTTTGAAGAAATGTATGATTTTCAAGAGTCATTAAAATCTAGATAATTAACCTTATATCACTGAATTGAATGCATTATGATGAGTGAGGATACTTCTCAAGTAGAAAAGAAGGTAGATTCCAATCATAAAAATTCTCCCCTAGAGCAGTATTCCCTTGAGTCACATTTTTAGATAACACTCACATAAAAGAAAATGTGTTGGAAGTTTATTGTATTTGAGAAGATAATCTTTGAATCTAAAATATAATAAGTATATGACAAAAACACAATATTTATAGCCATATTGATAAAAGGCATTTACCAAAATGTAAAGCAGCCTGAAGGCAGTGTGATCTCACATTTGTGTCAGATGTAACTTCAATGCTTTGTCCCTGGTCTTCAGCTTCTAGGTCCCAAGACCCCATACATGAGACAGAACTTTCTCAGAACTCCAGGATTCTAGCCAGCATCCTCCTTAATGTTAGTCTGAGTCAAAGGACCTAAGGGGCCTTTTAGTTCCCAGAGAGCATCGCTGATCTTTACAATCCCATGGGCCTCCAAAACTCCTTGAGGAACTTCTGACTGCTCTTTATGATATTAGCAAGCAGTGAGACTATTAAAAATAATTCCTTAAGAATTAGTACCTATTATAGGAAATTCATTGCAAGTTACAGAAATGTCAGTTTGCTTGAATCTAATCCTTATTCTTCTGTTCCCAAGTTTAAATGTTAAATTTTGAAAATTTTTAATGCATTAAGACCTCCTAAAGAGAAAAGCAGACACAGTTAAATAAGTAAACCACTAGGTAGGAATAAGGTGAATCAGTCCAGGACCAATCCATTACTGTACTATTCATAAAAAAAAAAAAACGTTAACTGCCTTAGGCTCAGCCTTTCTGTCAGCTAAAGTTCTCATCAAGTGCGAAAGCTTCAGTGAATGTTAACCTTAGAAACACACAAATGTACAATTTGTGAATTTGGGGCTTTTTTCCAAGCTGGCAGCAAATAGTAGCTTATGTTAGAATTTTATGGTAACACTGACATTACATGCTTGGAGGTGGTATACAGCAAAGCTGATTCCTTTAGTTTTTTGTTTTTTTTTTTAAGAAAAACCAATTCATTCATTAATCCATTCATTCATTCATACCCAATGTGTCAGGTATTTTGATGCCACCAGGGATTCAAAAGTGAATAGGGCATACCCCTTGTTCTCAATTTGCTAACGGTGAGAAAAAGAGTCAAAGAAATAGAACCCAAGAAAGATACCATGTGCAGCAGTTGACCACCTTGCAATTGCCTCAAAATAGAATTTGGGGAAAGGGAGAGAGTTATGAAACAATGAATTCAACCTAAATTAAAACCTCACTAGAGTGATGGAGTTGGGAACCCAGATATCCTGCTCCTGGTCCCGAAACCTTCCCATAAACACCAGGTGCCTCTTCTCTTAGAACCTCAATTTTCAAAGCTGTAAAACAAGGGAATCTGACTAGATTTTCTCAAAGGGCCTGTCCGCTTTTAGTAATTTGTGATTCTGAGTCATAATAAACAAGAAAAAAAAACCCTCTCACATACACAGGGGTTACTGAAATTTACATTTCAGCTACACCTGGATTGTAGATGTCCATCAGTGCTTCTAAAGGGAGATGTTAACACTTTATGTGTGAGGACAGCTTAAGGCATCCCTGTTCTTTTTTAAAAGGACACATTGTCAGCCACACACACACAGCTTATTATGATGCAGATACAGTCATTTCTTTCATGTTTCTTCTTTTTTTCTCTCTCTCTCTCCCTCTCTCTCCTAGTGAAATCTCTCAGAGTGATTCCCTGGAAAAGATAGAAGCTAATGCCTTTGACAACCTCCTCAATTTGTCTGAAATGTAAGCATCAGCTAACAGATCATTTACTGCTGCACACTATTACTCTGACTGGCTGGAGACCACTGGGTATTTGTATTCAAGCATCCACTGCTAGGGATCCAAGAGGAAAAGACTATACAATTACCAGGTCTGGGCAGGCATTAATCTCTCTCACTGCAGTGGCCTGCAGGTTGCCATGGTGACAACTGCTTCTCCCTGAGAGCTGTATAAACTCTGAAACATCACAACACAAAGCTGGAAATTAAAATTGACATTGTGGAGTACTGCCAAGTAGCTCCTACCTTATGGAAGGGAGGTGGTGGGAAAATTTGGAAAGGAGCTTAGAGAGCATGAACTAGTTCACTGGGGGCTGTTTGAGCATATTTATTCATTCAATAAATGGTTCTTGAATACCTACCATTCAAGCCTTGTAAAAGCCCTGTGTTGGGCATGTGTATGTTAGAGTTGTTACTAGAATTGATTCTTAAAAATTACCCTTTCCAAATTATCATTTTCCTCCAATTTATAAAAAGGATGGGAGAAAAGTGGCTTAATTCAGTTTTCAGAGGATGAACTTGTATCTCAAAGAGGTTAACTGACTTGCCTGATGTCACACAGCAAGTTAGCTGGGACTATAAATCAGACATGTGACTCCTAAACCAGTCCTCTTTCTGCTGCCTTGTTTGGTGCAAACCTGAGCTTCTACAAACTTTACCTGCACAGGAGTTTAAAAAGTTAAGGGAAGGGGAAGGATGTTAGCAACAATTTTTGAGAGCCTGTGCTTGGTATTTATTTCCTCTAGGTTGTATCATTTAATCCTCACAGCCACCATGTACAGTGGAGTAATTATACCTTTTGCTCAGGGGAAGGAAGGGAGGCTCAGAGAGCTCAGCAACTTAACCAATGTGGCACCTTAGACAATGGCAGGCTTGGGATTCAACCCCAGCCCGTCTTTCTTCAAACTTGTGTGTTTTCCACTATACCACAAGGCCTCCCAATGAATGGTCTGATTAGCATTTATATAAAGAGAATAGTTAACTGATTGGTATGTGAGTAACCGCCACATGTCCAACCAAGGGCCAAGTGCTGCTGAAATAGAGAGGAGGTAAAAATACAAATCTCCCACAGGAGATGACAGTGTGGCCAGGGAAGTGAGACAAACTCACAAACAATAATAGGGAAATTGAAAATAATGGGTATTTAAGTACAAACTGTATAGCCTGGACTCGGCTGTGAAGTAGAATTTCATGGGAGATAGGGGGCTCATTTCAATCATAGACGACAGTCCTATCCCAAACCTAGAAATCTGTAGTTTTAACAGACTTCACCAATGATGCTGAAGCACAGCGTAAACTGAGAATCACAAGAGCAGCTTTTTTTCAACAGAAAGAAAAATAAAGTTCTATGGGAATGTTTATGTACTTTTCCCAAGGAAGGCCCTGAGACTAGAATGTTAGCTCTACACAGGCTCTCTTTGCTTTGTTCACAGCTATATCCCCAGCACCTAAACAGTGCCTGGCACATATAGGAGCTCAATAAATGTTTGTTGAATAAATGAATGGATGGATGAGTGGTCTACGGTCAAACCCCGAAAGATCCTTAAGAGATAAAAGTCCTTTCCATCCCATCCACATAATGCCTTATATGGCTTGTGATTGCTTGACCAGCTGTTGTAAAAACTAATTACAACAAAATATCACTTACCTCTAAAGGCTCAAAAGGACATAAAAGATGGAAATAGGCACCAATGGTGGGAAACTACAGTAAGGTGAAATGAGCACTAGACTTGGAGTCAGAAAAAACTGGGTTCACCTCCAAGTTCTGCTGTTTCTCAGCTGTGTAACTAGAGACTAATCATTTAACTTTCTGATTTTATCAACAATGATAACTGTTAACATTGGTTGAAGCCTTACTGTGAACCAAACACACATATTCATTCCTTAAAAACCAACCTATAAGGAAACTGAGCTTTAAAGTCATAAATTAGTAAAACCGGGATGTAAAACCAAGTTGAATCAAGAGTCTGTACACCTAACCAATACACTATATTTTCTCTATGGAACATGAGTAGTTATCATTTTCTCAGGTGGTTGTTGAATGAGTTTTAAAAGCCAAAGGCATTTATTGATGTTTTATTGAATCTAAAGTAGACAGGGCCCGACAACTGCGGTTACTTCTCAAAGGGTCAAAGTCACTGGTGGAACTAGGGAGAAGGACGCTAACACAACTGTGATGTTATAGCTATAATTTTGTACTTTGCAAAGCCCTGCCTCATACATTATCTCTACATATTCTATTACTCACTGCCTACAACCTGTGAAGTAGAACAAGTATGTATGATTATTCCAATATTACAAAAGGGAACCCTAGCTTAGGGAAGTTAGGAGACTGGGCATTATCACACAATGAATTATCTACAGAATAGGCACAAAATCCCCTAAATCCAAGCCCCTGGACTCTGCCCTGTCTATTCCAGAGACTGGGTGCCCATTGGATAATTGGTCAGTGTGGCCGCCGACCTAACATGAAGAGAGCCAGTTTGCCTGCAAGGAAGAGTAGCTCATGACCTCATCTCTCCTGGGAGCAGAATCTCCCATCACACCCCGTGTTCGGGGCAAGAATCTCCATAGTGGGACAAGACCTACTTGGCCAGGAGCCGTGGACATTGATGCTGCCTGAGAGGGCAAGAGGGGCTGGGGAGTGGAACGGACTCTCAGCTATAATGCGCCCGTCTTGGCAGGAGGTTGAGAGCAGAGCTTACTAGAAATAGCCAACTGGCTCTCACCACGCTGCTTCCACTTGATTTTGTTTATGCCGTTTTAGCCAGCACCCTCTGGTGACCACGGTCTCATGCATTCCAAACAATACACATCTAGTAAACTGCTGCCTGTTTTTCCCCCTCTCTTTACAGACTGATCCAGAACACCAAAAACCTGTTATACATCGAGGCTGGAGCATTTACAAGTCTCCCCCGGTTAAAATACCTGTGAGGAAATTTCTTTAAGTAATTGGGGATGGGAAGATAGGCATCTGCTGTAAATCAAAACAATTAAAATGTTGGGAAGAATTTTTTTAAGCACATTCTTAGCATTATTTGCATGTCCATCTTCAGTCTGTTGATTTAATCAGCATTTTTTTTTTATCAACCATCATGCTGGGTGCTTCCAAATACCTGTAAGTGGTTCCCAGCATTTTCTCTGTCCCAGACACCTGAGAGACTATCACCTCTTTGCAGTGATTTCCAAAGCTAATGGGGAATGGGGTCATAACACTTTAAAAAGGATCCATTTGAATCTCTAAGGTGAGGTGGTGATGTGGACAGAGGATATGTGAAAGTGGGAGAGGCGTTTCTCATTCCAGGTTGAGAATTATTGATCTCCTTTATCTTGTTTGTTCATTCATTCATTACCTGAAAACATTTTAAGTATTGCCTTCACATAGTCACTGTGCCATGTAAACTAAATCAGTAGTTTCTATTCCATCAACTCTGAGTAAGCCCACTAGTTAGAATTATAAGTTGAGTACAACTAGTTATAGCCCTATAGATTCACTGCCATGCCAGCATTATCAAAATCCCTGAAATTTGAAACAATCTATAATTTAGCACTATGTCAAATAATCACTTATTTACACAGAAAAATTTGAATCCCTCTAACAAAGATGTTTTCTCTCTCTTATTCCTGATAAATTTCACAAAATCTCCAGAGCATGTAAAGTCCACAACTCCCCAAATATGGTGGGGACATCTCTCTGGCATTCCATGTCATCTGCAGTCTTGCTCTGGGGCCCCTGAAGGAGCTGTGGCTGGCACTAACAGTAGCTCTTTTGGTACCTCCAAAGCTGGATGATTTCTAACCCAGGTGCTCTGCTTTTCCAAACCTTCAAGGGTTCTACAGTACACATAAGCCTGTCAGCATTAACCACTTTGAGAAAGCATAAGAAAATCCCAGAACCAAATTTGATAACTGCAGCCCCCTATTAACTAAGAATCATTGTCTTTATTGAATAGCATTCTACCCCCAAAAAAGTGATACTCCCCCAACTCCAGTACACATTGCAGCCTAGGCTCACACTGCTATCACCAGTCACAAACAGGGCAAGGATTCACTGTGATCTGGGTAACAAGTAAGGAGGAGAACCAGAGAAAGCCAAAAGAGAAACCTTTCACTGTCACCAGGGTGCCAGGCAGTTCACATCAGTGGTCCACAGTCCATGATGGTAAATTTAAAATTTGGCTAGGGGAAATCCTAGACTCCTCTAAAGGATTCTCATTCTTGCGTAATAAAATATCCTTTAATTTAACCTACCACTGAAGCCTATCTCTTCTTTGAAGTTTAAATAAAAGGTGGGAGAAAAAGAAGAGAAGCTTTGAGTAGCTTAAATAACCAAAAGCATGTGTGATGATTTCAGTGAGATAGAAGGAAGAACTTCCTGAATCGTACAGTAGCTAAATAAAGGAAGATTTTTAATAATGAGAGATATGGATTGCTAACATGGAGAATAATCTTCCCAAAGTGTTTGAGCTTAAAGCTGTTCTAGGGGGATTTCTAGAACTCTCAAGAGCATGGCATAAACTAATTACCAAAAGGAAACTGGAATGCAATACTATAGGAAAATGCAATTGATGCTACAGGAAAAGACAGGCTGGAAAAATAAATATAAATAAAAAATACCTGAAAGTTTGGTTCCAGCCCCTAGATCTCTAAATACAAATCACTAGAGCAACTTCTCCTATAACGTTAGGGACTTTTAAATTTTCACAATCGTCAACAGTTAAAGTGTAACTGATAGAGCCAAACTCAATATTTTTTCTAATTTAATGTGAAAACAGTATTTGCAAAATGTCTTTCTACTATTTTTATCTTTTTGCCTTAATAACAATCACTTACTCTCTCTGCCCACATCCCTACTTGCCCCAAATCACAGGAGCATCTGTAATACGGGCATCCGAAAGCTTCCAGATGTTACGAAGATCTTCTCCTCAGAATTTAATTTCATTCTGTAAGTACCAGGCTGATTGCTATGCATAACAGTTTCCTATTTGCAGCTCAAATTTGGAGAGTAAATATTTCTCATTTCATTCCTCAAGGGAAATTTGCGATAACTTACACATCACCACCATACCAGGAAATGCTTTTCGAGGGATGAATAACGAATCCATAACACTGTGAGTAAACTCCCAGATTCAGGTTCTGCTATAAAGCCTCCTGCTATTCTCACTTCTAGCTTAAAGTGAGTTCCTTCTTATCTTTTTCTGTGCCCCTCACTCGATGGTGACATTCTTTTTGACCTAAAATGCCAAAGGTGAGAGGAGTTGTATGGGATCCAAGCTGGGTCACATGTTCACATGAAAACCAACCAATCTATTCAGTTTAAAATTAATCAAATGGGCCCTAGGGATTTACAGTGACCAAATTTCCAGCAGATGAAATTGTTCATTGCATCAATGGAATGCTTTGAAGCCGGGAAGAGACAGCCTGAAGGGGAGTGGCTGCCCTGTTTAAAAGAGAGCACAAATATTTCAAGTTTCAACTGAGAAGAGTTTGGAAGGGTATTCTCCAAGTAGGTAGAGTAGTTTATCAATGGACTCTGCTCTCGCTTGCTCTCTCTCTCTGATTTTTTCACCTTCTTCTTGGAACCTGCTGACATTGTCTCTGAAGCAACACCATCTATGCCCATTCCCTACATCTCCTAATACTTGAAAATAATGTCTTTTTATTTGACCATCACTCATCAGGTTACCATGCTCACAGGCTCTATCTCTTTCATGTTCTTTCCTAAGACCTTGCTATTCAAACTATGGTCCAGCATCTACCATATCTTCTGAGAGCTGGTGAGAAATGCAGACTCTCAAGCCCATCCCAGACTCAGAGGAGGCTGCATGGTGGAGTTAGACTTCGTAGAATCAGTAACATTTATAATATTTATACAGCACTTATTAAAGGCCTGCACTGTTTTAAAGTACTTTTTTTAACTCATTTCCCGTTTGCCCTGAGAATACTCACCAGCGGCACTTGTGGCTGCAGCATTTACCCTGAGATAAAGCATGAGTTATAGTCCTAACCTTACCCCCAAAGTTTGCCATGAAATATCTTCCTTTTATTATTATTTTCACATTGCTCTAGTATATCAATAGTCTTTGGAAACAAATGACATCATTCTATTTATAGCATTCTGTTATTAGTAGCGGTATTTCCATTTACAAAATATAGTAATTTTCAATCGCTGAAAATGTCAAATCCTAGAAAATGTAGCATTCCTACATGTGACGTTAACATCATTCTCAAACAGTTATTAGCCAAAGATTCATTTGATGAATTCGATTTATGTATACATTTCTGTTACATTAGGATTAGAGACAAGTTCTGTTTAGAAATAACTCCAAGAACAGTTTTTATATTTTATTTTCACATTGAAAATAGATTTTTCAACCTCAAAGAGTGTTTTTATGTAAAATTAAATTAACGCTGGTAGCGAGCTACACTTTTTTTTTTCTAAACGGGAAATGGGTTAAAAACTCATGTAAGTCTCACAGCAACCCTAGTAAGTAGGGACTATCAGCCCCATTTTTAGATAAGAAAACCAAGGCACTGAGAGGTTTAGTAATTTGACCAAGGTCAAGATTTAGACCCAGACAGTCTAGCTCCAGAGTAATAGTCTTCATCATTACGTTGTACCATATACCAAGAAAAGGAAAGCAAGTAATCCAAGTGAAAGGACAGCATGAGCAAAAGCATGGCTGTGGAAAGGAGAAACACAGGATGAGGCGTATTCATTGGGAGTAAACATCCTGCTTAAGGGATAGGAAATACGGTTAAAAACGTTTAGATAAAAAGGAGTGGAGGAGACTTTAGATTAAAGAGAGTTTTGAATGCCAGGATAAGAGGTTAAAGGCTTAGAAGTCACTATGAAAATGGTAAAAAAAGGAAAAAGAAAAAAGAAACCACCCAATCGCGTAGCCTTCATCCAAAGTTCATGTCCGAGACTCCCTTTGATTTTGACCTAAATCTAAAATTAATCAGGAACCAATAGGTACTCCTCCCAAGTAAATGTACAGTGGTGGGAGTGAAGTAGAATAGGAATGAAAGAGCAGAAGACCTGGAGGAAGATCAATAAGAAAAGGAATGTAGAGATAATCCATTAGGTTCTACAAGCTCACAAGACTCTGCCACCCCACCAAACTCAAGGAACAACCAAAGATTCCTTTTCACACATCACATCTCAGCATTTGCACACAAGAGCTACATGGTATTTTTATTTTAGGACCACTAATTTATGTTAGTTATGACTTTAAGACTAATAGTACCTACCAGCAGGGCGCAATTGCCCCACCTCTGAAGTTAACGTGGATTGTGGATCCATCCCTCCCAGAGAGCCCTGGGGACATTGTGCTTCCATCCCCTTCCTCACTCTCAACCCTTCATCTGGAAGGGGAGAGATTAGTCATTTGTTTGGCACTTGTTCTCAGCTGAATGGGCCCTTCTGTAAGTGAAAGATCATGTGGAGCACCCCACTAGAAAAAGGTTGTTACGCTTAAAGAGGAAAACCTTATTTTCTCTACTATGAAGTTTAATTCTCTAATTAGAAAATAATGAAAGCAAGCCTCTCTTCATTAGTAGTTTTTGAGATTTTCAGTTTTTGAGATTTTGCTCTTCTGGAAGCTTTCCTGCCCTCCCCCCACTCAAATCTGTCCCAACTGTGAGCTCATTTAACGAAAACAAAACACTTTGCTTGATGCTGAAGAGCTCAGTGGGGCTAATGCTAAAACTATGCATTATAGTCTTATGTCCCTTTATAGCCTTTTGGCTTTTCATTAAATCTCTTCAAGAGGCCACCTTGTAATGTCTCCCTTGCTGAAACAGGATTTGGCTGCACTACCTTTAAAATATTCTAGATGACTGTTAATACCAGTCTTAAAAAGGAGACAACCTTGATTGATGTCTGAACTCCACAAAGAGAAGGAAAGGTCATGGCAAATAATTCTCTAAGACCCTACAGAGAAAGGATGCCCAATAAAGGATGACAAAATTCCAGGCTGCACCTGTGACAAGCCACAGTAGAGAGACTGCTGGGCGTTGAAATAAAAAGCCTAGATTCTAATCCTGGCTGTGCATGTAACCAACCTTAGTCAAGTCACACCACCTCGACGAGCTTCTGTCTCTGTCTATCCAATGGGATTAATACCTCCTTGTGCAAATTCAGTCACACTGCATCATCTACACTGCACTACCACAATTAAAAGCTAACATTCAGCAAGCTGGTTGTTTTAGACCATCCTTAAAATACTGTGTCACATCATCTCATTTTAAATATTTTTCTTTTGAAATTTTTAACTGATAATTGGATGCACTCTCCATTTGCCTTTCCACTCACAAGTAGAAAGGAGGATTCAGGCTTTAGGACAGTACTATGAACTCCCCTATACACCTTACCTAGATTCACCTATTAACAGCTTGTCAGCCTACCCTGTCTCTATATATGCAAGTATATTCAACCAATTTCCCTTTTGCTAAACAATCCAAGAGAAGTTTATAGACATCATGACACTTCATACCACAATATTCCAGCATATATCTCCCCCAAAACAGGGACATTCTACATAACTACAACGCCATTACAACCAAGAAAATCAGCATGAATTTAATGATATTATCCAACGTACAGTCAATATTCAAATAAAAATGTTTTTTATAGATTTTTTTGAAACTAAGAATTCAATCAAAGTTTATGCATTGCATTTTTGTTGTTATGTCCCCAGTCTTCCCAACCTCACCTCCCATCCCAACCCCCAGGACTTCCCCCTCCCTGCCTTCCTCTGTTCTGTATGACACTGAATCATTTGAGGGACCCAGGCCAGTTGTCTGGATTCATTTGATTGTATTGTCATGACTAGATTTAGGTTAACAGTTCTGCAAGAACACTGCAAAGGAGACATTGTGTCTCTCCCACTGCATCAAACCGGGAGGCATATCATGTCCTATTCCTGGCCAGTTGGTTAAGGTGGTGACCGACAGATCTTCATCATAAGGGTGCCTATTTCCCTCTGTCATTAATAAGTAAATCATAGTGGGATAATTTGAGTTTCTGTATCACTCGGCCAATAACCTTTCATCCATTGGTTTCAGCATCTGTTGATTATTCAGTTATTACTAGCAGTTACAAAATGGTTATTATAGGCAGTTACAAAATGGTATTTTTTAAGTCATTCATTCCTATATATTTATTATCTAGCACTCTTCTGTAAACAAGAGGTTTCATTCTTTTTCTTTTCCCCTCTCTCTCAAGTATTACTATGGGACATGAATTTTTCAAAAATTTTATTTAATATATTATAATCCATTGCTGTCATAATTCTTTGGGATGCCTGTCACCTTTTTATTATTACATATGATCAAGTCATATAAGTTGACATGAATTTCACTGAGGTGGAAGGAAACATTAAAACTCCAGTGCTACTAAAAGGCAGGAGGCATACCCAGATCAAAGAGATGGACCCCCTGCCTTAGAGACTTGAGCCCCAAGGAAATGGGGGCCTGATGAACGTTCAAAACTAGGGTCATGGCCACATAGAGTAGTGACCAGTGACAGTTATCCATACAAGCATTGCAGGGCATCCACTAGAGAAGTGTCTTTATACATGAAGAATTATTCAGATATAAAAGGACTTCAGAAAGTACCACATGGAGAAGACAGTAGTGAATTTAGGATCCCTCTTCTTTAGGATGGTGTTTGTATAATTGTTTGATAAAATTTTGCTTATATATATATACTACCACAGGACATATTTCTGGAATAGTATGCTTTGTCCTTTAGCAATTGAGCCACTTTTTGAGACCCTGAGGATCTGTAAATAAAAATTAAGCTTTCTTCTTTGAAATCATCCAAAAACTAGGTGGCTACATGATCCAAGAGGGAACTATGACAGAATGTTAATATAACCCCAGAAATGCTTCTAAAGCCCAGGAATATTTGGAGTTTGTTATAAGGCAGAGTATCATATATTGTTAAGTTCTAAAGCCTGAATCTTATTTTAAATAAAAAGGTGCCATTCTCTCTGTTTGAATCACAATTACTGACATTTGAATAGAAAACCTAGACAATACTTTAAAATAAGGTGCAACTATTGTAACAGAGAGGGGGAAAATTCATGTCTGTGCCTGTGACAGCATCCTAGCATCCTCAAGGCAAAGGAAGCCCTTCTCATTTAATTCTGACACCATGATGTTTTGGAAAAAAATTATCTGAAGTGACTCTCCAAATGTTTTAAAGGGCATAAAGAAAGCATTGTGCATGCCTGACAACGTGAGGTCTCCCACTCACATTTGTAATTTCTCCAGAGTAAGGAAACTCACTCTTTTAATCAAAACAATGCAGTGCATTCTATTGTCTGAGTCTGATAAGAACAGGGACGAATAGCAACAGCTGAAAAAGAAACAATGAGCTGTGTTCTTTGGAAAGCTGGCACAAGTAGGACTAAGGCAATTCAAAAAAAAAAAAAGACATGAAAATGTCCAAGTGCAAAAATGCCAATGATGCCAACACAGACCAAAGGTGGCTGAGGGCTTTCAGAGAGTGAGTACATTTGTGGCAGCCTAGGCCACCGAACTGACCTACTCCACCCAGGAACAGAAAAGCTGCTAGGCCAATGGCGTTCATTTAAACAGGTGGCTGCATTTCATGGAAATTCTGTCCAGAGCACGGAAAGGGAGACCATTTCCCTCTGTTCTAGCTAGAGAACTAGAGGCCACTGCCAAATATAATAATAATAGGAGCAACCCTTTAACACTGTGTTCCAGAACCTATTTCTAAGCATTTAATGTATGTTTACTGTTTTCATCCTCACGACAGCCTTTGAGGTCAATACTATTTTTATCATCCCTATTTTCAGATTAGGAAATTGAGACACAGAGAGGTTAAGTAACTTACCCAAAGTAATTCAGCTCATAAGTAGCAGACTGGGTGGGATTCAAGCCCAGGCAGTTGAGCTCAGGACTTGCAGATTTAATTATGAGACGTCATTTGGAACAATGAGATTGTGAGCCCCACAAAAAAAAGTACAAAATCCTAATATGTATCAGAACTAGGATCAGGGCAGCACCTAGCAGTGATGGGGGACGGTATCCAGACAACTGCTGGCAGATTTGCTTTGCCAAAATCAGAGTAGGGGCTACTTTTTCTTGATCCACTATACACATAGCTTCATCATTTAGGAGGCAGAGAAAGCTGTAAGGGGACCAGACTCTTGACTCAATTCTGACCAACAGACCACTTGATGACACCATGGAAATAATGAGAGCTGCATCGTCCTATGATATACCCTAGGACAAGTGGTCCCAAAGTGTCATGCCCAAGGCTCACTGGGAGATCTTGTTATAAAAGTGCATGTTCCTGGATGTCACTACCATCTGATTCCATAGGTCCGTGGTACACCTGGTCAGTAGGTCTGAGTCTGCATGGCTGGCAAGCAGCTCCAGGTGATTCTGATTCAGTGGATGGAGGAGAATGCGTGATCAACACTGGCCTACACTCTAAGAAATCCAGTTTCAAAGATTCAGAGAAAAAACAGGTGTGATTCCTTCATCTAAAAGAAACTGCTATATAGCAATTCAACCCTCCAAATGACAAGATTTTGCAAAAGAATAATATTGTAAGTGTTAAAATTTTAAGAAGGAAAACTCCAGTGGGATTGAGTGCTAAGAAGACAAGAAGCTTGTGTGTAATTATGCAAGACAACAGGTATAAACCAAATTCCTATCCCCTCATATTCTACAATAAAAATGGGGAAGGGAAATTATTGAAAAATGGCACACAATAATCCACTACAGAATATAGTTAAGAGCTGGTGTGTGAAGCTGTAAACTCAGAACTCCAAAAGAAAGCAAACAAGAGCAGGGGCTGCCAGGGAAGGCTCCCGTCCCATAGTACTGCAAATCCGCTGGTACGCGCAGCCTGATGACTGAGCAAGGTAGAAGGCATCATGAGAGGCATGGGGTTTTACAGAATGAATTAAATATGCTCCCCTGCTCTCTTTGAACTCAATCCAATAGGGAGACTTTATAAATTATTTTATAATCTCTGTATTTTCTGAATGTCAGTGTTCAAACATCATGCTTCAACATGAGTCCCACTTCTATTTATTTATATGCTGGTTTGTCTCATGTGGTTGATGGAAAGAAACCAGACACACACACAGACACACACACACACACACACACACACGTATTACACATATACGCATATACCAAGATGAAATTTAATGCTTGTTTTATCTAACAAAGGCTAGGGAAACCTTTCAGACAACAGCTATGTGGAGTATAAGCAGGTAGAGAATGTGTTTAAACTGTCTCTCAAGTCACACCCCCCAGCCTGTTCCTGACATGGCCATTCAGCTGCCAGCAACACTGCAAAGGGAACCTAGGGTCTTGCCAGATACAGGAGTTTAATTTTATATCTTACCACAGCCCTTTCTCACTCAAATCTTACATGAAAACTTATAAAAATATTTCTGTGTAAGACTCTGGCTTTCAAACTTGTTTGACTATGATTTATAGTAAAAATAATCATCTTCTGTAGGTCCACTTGTTCATCCAATTCATTTAACATATAATTATTGTAATCATCCCAGATGCAAGCCACTGTTGTAGATTCAGAGGATTCTGCAATGAAAAGAACAGTTTGAAATCCTTGCTCTCCAAAAGCTTTCATTCTACTGGGAGAGGTAGACAATGAACAAGTATAATAGAATCATGGGCCATACAATGAGAAAGCAACAGAGGAAAAACAAATCAGAGAAGGGGATAGAGAATGTTGGGATGCTGGGGGAGGTAAGGATGGTGGTTTAAATAGGGCAGCCAGGAAAGGTCACACTGAGAACATGGCACCAAACATAGCCCTGCAGGAGGGAAAGCGGGCCATCTCAGGGAAGAAAAGTAAAACAAACAGCAAAACTGATGTGCTAGAAGTAGCCACAAACAACATGTATTCTGGTCCCATTTTTGCCTACTGTGGGCTTTAGACAGGTCACTTTCCTGTCGTCCTATTTCCTTCTTTACAAAATGAAGGAGTGCCACTTGATTCTCTCCAATTTCCCTTCTGGCTCTAACATTTCCCAACATCTGTGTTCTATGGAGCCTCTTATGTCTTATTCTGTTGACGTGTGTGTGTGTGTGTGTGTGTGTGTGTGTGTGTACATGTGAACATTTATGTATATACATACAAAAATTGTGGAACAAAATGTAATAAACCATACTACCCTAATTACATGCAATACAATCCAGTATTTTCCATTGTTCTAATCACTTCTATTTCATTTTTTAAAATGCTGATTGCACCCAACTAAATTGATTTCACTATCCACTAATGGGTCTTAAAGAACTGTTTACAGACATTAAAATTTTCTTGTTTGTAGAGCCAAATATGGCATCACCAAAAACACATACTCATCCAAGAGAAAAGACAGCTAACTCAGTATGGGAATCTCCCTCTGCTCTCAGCTTTCAGCAACCCAGAAAGTCCATAGTGCCCAAACAGGCAAGACCTGAGTGTTAATCAGACAGCTCTGGCCTCAGACCCCAGTTCTGCCACTGCCTTCTTTGACCTTAAGCAGGCTACACAACATCGTGGAAGGTTTCTTATCAGGATAATGGAAATAACGATGAAGATTAAATCAAAAGTACATGTAGAATGGCTGGTCAAGTATCTGGTAATTAATCAACACTTAAAATTGGTGGTGGTGGTAATAGTGGAGGTAGAGGCAAAATGGAGCAAAAAGAATAGCTTCATTTTACCAGGCCCTTAGAATCTAAAATGTTAAGAGAAAGAGCTAGATATCGTGAATGCCAGTAATTATCTTAATAAGAAATGTCACAGGAGAATGTGTGATTCCAAACTGCTTCCTTCGTTCCTAAACTGTCTCTCTTCCCTCTTCAGCAAACTATATGGAAATGGATTTGAAGAAATACAAAGTCATGCGTTCAATGGGACGACGCTGATTTCCTTGTAAGTATGTGCTTATTTCCCCAGCTCATGAATAAAAATGAAATATTACTCTGGCTACCAAATCACATTCGATCTTCAGCAACTAACTCAGGACAAAAATATACTTTCAAGTGGCTAGTCCTCAGTGTTTCATGCATGTTACTAGGCAACTGGCTGGCTGAAAACCCCAGAGCACCCTGATTTCAAAGAGAGATGCAGCCTGGATACATTGAAGTTGACAGTTTGCTGAAATATTCAACACCCTACTTTAGGCTCCTCCATCTCACAGCCTCCCTATTTAGCCCCCTTGCTCAGGTTGAGGCAGTACTATTTCAGCAAAGAAATTCTTCCCCTTGGTCCCACTGCAGAGAAATCGAGTAACACTGTTTATCAGCTAATCAGCCACAATAGACCTACTCAGAGTCCCACCTCCCTACTGCTGAAGGGGAAGGAAGGAGTAGGTTGCTCATTTTCCACAGGGCGAGAGAGCTTTGCATTTTCACCACACCCTATTCCAGCCCCCAGTGTTAACAGCCTTTAACTCAAGGGGAGTATCCCGACTGCTTCCTTCATTGCTCCCAGCCCCTCTTTCTTTCTATGGCTCCTTTTCTATAAGAGTGGTTCATTCACAAAGCTTGCAGGGCAAGGGCTATTTGAACTATAACAGGTACAAGGTGAAGTGATGATCACACTACATAAGAATAACATTGAGATGTTAAAACACAGATTCCTGGTCCCCACCCCAGACACTTTGATTCAATGGGTCTAGTGTAGGCACTGAGAATTTACAATTTTAACAAGCTCCCAGGAGACGCTGGTGCTGCCAGTCTGAAGTTGAGTAGCAGAAGTCTACATAATATACTATTTTAACTACCAATACTAACCAAAGACCCTATTATATTGATACCATGCTACATAGCTTAATGGATAAGAAAACAGATCTAAGAGTCACTGACTGGGACTCATCCCCAATCCCACTATTTATCAGCTACCTTGAGGAGGTTACTTAACTCATTTAAGCCACAGTGTTCTCAACCATAAAATGGAGCCACTAATAGGCTTGTTTTGAGGATACCCCCACCAAAATGAAAAAGGTCTGTTTTGTATCCTTGGTGCCTGGCACAGAGTAGGTGCCCACTTATTATTTATTACATTACATAATTAATTATGAATGAATAAATGATAATTAAATAAGGTTATATTTTTATGCTCTTAACACGGGTCTGGCACATACTAAGTGTTCAAGAAATGGTAGCTTTTGAAAAGTTGTGCTCCCTATCATGGAGTAAATTTTCCTTTATTTTATTGTTGACTTGAATTTAATGAAGGCTTTACTCTAGCCAGCTAAATCCGTTGCAAGTCTATGGCCATGCCACCCTGAGCAAGCCCGAAACCGTCTGATTTCGGAAGCTAAGCAAGGTCGGGCCTGGTTAGTACTTGGATGGGAGACCACCTAGGAAGACCAGGTGCTGTAGGCATAAAAAATAAAAAATAAGGGATTGTAAGCTGACAAAGTCCTTGCAATCTGTGAGGTCAACCAAGGGTGGCCTCTCCTAAAAAGTAAAAGTAAATAAATTGAAACTAAATCTGTTTTGGCCTGGCACAATACTCTCAGATATGTCATTCCATTGTTCACTCAACAAGTGTTTGCCAAGCATCATCTGTGTTTGAAGGACCATGCTATATTTTGAGGAGAAATGAACATGAATAAACCCTGCTGTTTGCCCCACAGGAGCTTACAACCTGAGAATAAGCATCTCCAAATGGCATATCAATTGTACACTAAGTACTAACTAAAACAGAAGACAAAGCAGGACGCCTGCCTTGAGAGTCCTCTGGGCAGTCCTCTGTGAGGGAGGCAGACTTTGAGATGGGCCTTAGGCAAAGGCAGAAGGAAAAAGCATTCTAGGCAGAGGACAACACAAGGAATGGCCCAGTGGAGGAAGCATGGGGTGTATTCATAGACCAGCAAATACTACCTTTTAGAAAGTAGTAGCTGTGGTTTAGGCATAAATTAGGAAGGGCTTTACATGCCAGAGTAAAGAATTTGGAATCTCTTCTGCAGAAAATGAGCTGTTGTAAGTTCTGGGATGAGAAGTGCGAGAGGGGTGCTTACAGAAGGTTCACCTGTTAGCAGTGAGGACAGGGGCTGGAAAGGGCAGTTCAGAGCCAGAGACATAGATGTCAGAGTTATCTGAATAGAGGGGTTAGCTGAAGTTTTTTGTGGCTGGGGTGACCTAGACAAGGGGGAAAAATAAGGAGATTGAATATAAAATTGGAGAAGAATGAAAAACGAGAAAGAAAAGCCAAGGCAGAAGCAAACAGAGGTAGAAGGAAAACCAGTGGAATGCGTCCTTGGGAGATCAAAGAAAATAGGATTTCAGGAGGGAGGGCCTTGGTCAGCAGTGTCTCAGCCGCATCAGAGATGCCAAAATGGATATGGACCTCAAAAAGTCCAATTAGTCAAGATTCTGTATCTCCCACACCTCATTGCCACGAGAAAGAGTAAACCAAGAACACAAATCAATTTCATGCATTTACTTATTCAATAAACATTTATTAAGCATCACCAATACATCAGGCTGGGCCTGTAATAGTAGAGTATAAACAGTCTCTGTCCTCATGAAGTTTCCATTCTAGCAGAAGAGACAGATTAAAAAGGCAGATAAATAAATGAATTTCTTGCAGGCTGTAATCTATACTATGAAGGAAATAACCCATCACTGAGATCTGCGAGAGCACAGGGGAGTGACTGACTTTAGGTCAGGTGTTCGAGGATAGCCTCGTGGAGGATATGACATTTAGGCTGTGCCTGAAATATGACAGAGTCCACCACAGCAATAGTGAGAGGAAGTGTGTTACAGAAAGAGAAAGCAGCATGTGCAAAGGTCCTGAGTTGGGAAAGAAAAGAAATCGATAAGCTCCAGGAATTGGGAGGAGGACAGTGTGGCTGGAGGGTCATCAGCATGGCAAGACTGGTGTGAGATAAACCTAGAGATGGGACAGGAGCGAATCACGCAGAATTGAGGGGCCATGGAAAGGAGTCTGAATTCTCTTCTAAGGGCGAGGAAGCCCACTGAAAGATTTACTCAGGGGAGGAGGAGGAGTTTTCAAATCTGTCAAGCAAAGTTTTCAAACTCTATGTCCAGCCCAGTATCTGCCACCTTCCTCATAGGGAGGCCCAGCCAAGGTCGTTCAGGACAATGACACCACAGCTCTGCAAAGATCTCAGATGCACTGCTCACGAAGGCAGGACCAGGCAGAGAGGAGCAGCCACCCAAAGGTTTTCCTTGGACACTTCCAGGGGTCCAAGAGTCAGTCCCCATCATTCCCAGAGCACTCCAGTTAGGAAAGTTTCGGGTGGAGTTGGGCATTCTTCCACTGTGCTTCAAAAGGTTATCCCTACCTGTGCTTCTCATATCTGGAGGACCATGTCACCTGGGAGAGTTCCCAAAAGGAAACCCCAAGAAAATGTGGTAGATGAATTTATTTTTGACCAAGTTACATAATGCAGAGTTATCAGTATACAGAAAGATCTGAGTTTTAATAAAAAATGTAAATGCTGTCATGAAATTTGAAAAGTTAATTTGACCTGGCTGATATGAGTATTATTTGCTCACAGAGCCCAGTTTCAACAATTTATGACTATAACTGTACATAATTAAAACAAACCAAATCAGGAAGAACCACGGAGGCTCAGGAAGGAAAATTTCTTTTGATTTAGATTTTAAACAGCAATTGACTCTGACAACCTCATATCTTTGAAAGTGGAAATACACCCAGGGGATGGGACGACATGAGACTGACAGGTGTATTCTGATGAAAAGGCTGAAGGATTGCAAGGAAAACACCTAGTAGAAGCATGTGGAAAACAGCCACCCAACAAGAAAGATACAGGGGCTTCTGCAGTTCTTAAATGGCAGGAGTGATATGGAGACATGCAGAAAGATGCTGAAGAAGACGTAACGCTATGAGATAAGCCAGATAATTACCTAGGCATCCTGCAGGTGAGGGGCCATGGGTATTGGTGCATGTAACATTTTAACAGTAGTGCAGAAGAATCTTGTTCCCATGCTCTAAATCATCACACCAACAATGGATGCATACTGTACCCACTGTCCAGGGTTTCCAGAATGTTCTTTGAATCACCACCCTTCTCTTATAGAAAGTGCTGAAAAGAAGACTGGCAAGCCTGAGCCCAGAGATACCTCTCGCAACTCCCTTGTCCACCCAGAGAAAGGCCTGTGCTTGGAGACACCAGCATCAGGGCCCAGACAGGAGGCTGCTCTGCAGGGCCAGGCTGAGCTGTTCCTGAGCAGTTCACCCTGAGATGCAGAAGCCCTCAGGTAGCCACTGCCATAACAGCTTTTGGCTTCTCCATGGCCTTAGGAGCAGTGCCCTCATTTGTTTCCACAACATGCACATCTGGTGACCACATACACAGCACAGACCTACACGGGGCAGCCAGGGTATGGGACATTTTTCTACACAGGCTGTACTTACTTCCTCCCCTTTCTCACCCACTAAGAAATGCATATCTGAAAAAGAGTATAATTAACATGACAAGGGGTAACTTTGAATCGACCTTACTTTTTCTTTTTAAGTAAAGTATTCACAAACCTTACTATATCACTGTTAACAAACTCTGAGACCTCCAAGGTCAGGACAGCTGAGAGCCTTGATACAGGGAGGGCTGCACATCCACCCTTCATCCTTGAACACTGGAGCAGCATTTGCATCCTTGCCCAGCTGTCTGATAGTAAACTTCTGTTAAATCCAAGACAGGAGGAGTGAGTACTTTAAGTTGTAGGACAAAGGGTTCCACTGAGTAGGAGGAAATCGCAGTGAAACGTGGGTCCAAAGACAACTCCAGCGATTTCACAATTTCACCAAACACTAGCATGTCCTTTTTCCACTTTACCTACAGTCCCCCCACCCCGCCTTGTGCCCTTTAACCTTGAGCACCATGCACAGAGACTGTTCCAAACATGTGTGGTCACACAGGAGGTGCAAACTCCACTAAGGACACTGTCCTTCCCCACAGGGAGCTAAAGCAAAACGCACACCTGGAGAAGATGCACAATGGAGCCTTTCAGGGGGCCACGGGGCCGAGCATCTTGTGAGTATAGTCGTGCTGCCCTGCCTCCCTGCCTATTGCACCCCAACAGGCCTGCTTAGGGTGTCTGGCCACACCCCCAGACTGGTTTGAGGAGCATCATCCTCTGCATATAAAAGGGCTGCCGTAACAAAGCACCACAAGCGGGTGGAGGAGTGGGGAGGCTTAGCAGAAATGTATTGTCTTTCAGTTCTGGAGGCTAGAAGTCTAAAATCAAGGTGTCAGCAGGGTTGGTTCCTTCTGAGGGCTGTGAAGGAAGGATCTCTTCAGGCCTCTCTCCTTGCTGCAGATAGTTCCTTCTGGTTGTGGCAGTATAACCCCAATCTCTATATAGCACTGTGTGTATGCGTGCGTGTGCGTGTGCGTGTGTGTGTGTTTGTCCAATTTTCCCTTTTTATAAGGATTCATAGTGGTTTAGCATCCATCCTAATGAGCTCATTTTAACTTGATTACCTCTGTAGAAAGTCCATTTCTAAATAAGGTCACATTCTAAAGTGCTGAGTGTCAGAACTTCAACATATGAACCTAGGGAGACACAATTCAACCCATAACACGAAATATGGAGGGCCACCTCTTGTGCTGGCAGAGCAGGTGACTACCCACCCAGCATCCACTCATGGCAACCCAAGGCCAAAGATCTAACTTGCCCCGGCACTTAGCTGGACAGGGCTAGGTTACTGTGTGTCAGGCTCTCAGGGTAGGAAGCAAAGCCAAATTCCCTCAGTTGTATGAATTCAGTGTAAGGACATGTTGGAAAATTAAGAGGAACAGGAAACTGAACCAGTCATCTCTTGGTAAAGCCTTGGAAGCCTGAAACATCATACAGGAAACAACTGCAGCTGCAGTCAGGCTTCAGGGAGAGATGCAACAGGGTTCCAGGCACTGCAGGTCTAATGCACGGTGACCTCGTCACCCCCTCCACAGAGGCACCAGTCCATCACTCCCTGCACTACCTAGTATGCTGTTGCTCATGGATTGGTTAAACCCATCCTGTTTGCCAGACACCATGCTGCAGAGGACAGTGGTGAGCTAAACAAGCTCCAGTCCCTGCCCTGAAAGAGATTACAGTGGGGGAGACGACAATAAACAGACAAAGCAATGAATAGGCATATAATTTTAAAATGAGAAAAGTGCTACAAAGATAGTAAACAGAAGCATGGGGAAAGAGATACAGGATCAAATAAGTACATAAAATCCGTAGTGTGCCAGAGGCTGTTGGTTGTAGAGAAGATTCGGTTGATTGGGAAAAAAAGGAATTCTAAGGAGGGGGAGGAAGATAATCAGGAAAGACTATCCTGAAAAAAGTGTCATTTAAGCAAACACCCGAAAGAAGTAAAGAAGCAAGTTATCTGGATTTCGACACAAAGAGCATTCCAGGCAGAGGAAACAGCAAAAGCAATGGCCCTGAAGCAGGAACTCGCCACGTGTATTTGGAGAACAGAAAGGAGGCCATTGTGGCAGAGTGAGCAAAGAGGAGAGTCCTAGAACATAAGAATGGAGAGGTGGCAGAAAGCCAGGTCATGGAGGGCCTTGTGGCCATTTTAGGGACTTTGCCTGTTCTCTGAGTGAGATGAAGAGGCTTTAGAGTTTTGAGCAGGGGAAGAAATAAACTGACCCAGTTATTCTTTATATCCTGGTTCCTGCCAGCATCGACTCATGATTCTACTTTCTAATTCTGTCTACGTTCTAGCTCTCATCATTAGAAACCCCAAATTCTATCTAGTTTTTAGCTCTGGTCGCCATCAACTCCTGACCATCTACTCCCTAACTCCTATCCACTCTCAACTCTTGCCTCCATCTACTTCCTACCCCCAACACTATTGATTGACCCCGGACTATATCTGATTCCTAGCTCTCACCACTACCAACTCTTGACTTATACTTTCCAGCTCCTACCATCATCCATTCTAACTCTTCTTCCTAATTCCCACCACTAAAACTCGACTTTCTCTGCTTCCTAACTTCTGCCACTATCAATCCAAATCTCTCATCTCCACTGAGCCTCATGACTTCTGCTTACTTATGGCTTCCACTACCTCGTGGCTCATGCCCACTGATTTCTCTGCTGTCTCAGCTTCTTTCACTTTACCCCAGAAGCCCCCATCTATATGTCATATATTTAAAGTACTCTGGACTCAGAATCTTATAGATTGGTTGAATACTCTCTGCACCAGGTAGGCAGAGCTCTCAGGGCAAGCTGGAAACTTCTTGGCCACTGGACAGCTAAAGAGAGTTGCCTCTGGTTCAGGCACAGTTCATGACAGAGTTGGTGTAGTCACAAGGCACCCTGCATAACAGCCTTTGCTTGAAAAGCTGCTTAATGGGCCTGCTTAAAAATGACCGTGAGCGCTGAGGGCACCTACACGGCTGTGTCCAGAACAGTGGACCAGACCTATGTCTCTTCCTTCCCAAGCAGCTATTTTTATTACACCCTGTGGATTTCAGTGGTGCCTATAAACATTCTCTCCACTTACACCGCCAAAATATTTCCCCCACTGGTCTGTCACTGAGACTGAAAATCTATTATGAGATTCACTCCTTTATAATGAGACCTTGCCATTTCTAGAATCCTAATTTAAAATACATATATCCCCCGAAAACACACACACCATCACCACTACCGCCACCACCGCCCTGCAAAGAGTCATGTGCTCAATCTCTAACACAACTGAGATAATAACTCTATAAAAAAGAATGAGAACACTGGTTACCTAAACTGATAAGGACATAAAAGCAGCAAATTCTGCAGGCCCTGAGGCAAATTCTTCTTTCTTGATTGTTCCAGGCCTACACTAGTAGTCATTCCTGTTGTCAAGTCCATCTTCTATCAATCACCACCTATTGATCCCTCCCATGTGCTGGGGACTAAGTACTGAGGCAGTGTGCTGGGTGGGAGGCGGCAATAACTGTGCTTGCTACTAGAAGAATTTTGTGGGGCAGCAGCCACTTAGAAAAATGGGCAAAAATTTTAAATTCCCACTGAGTGTTCTTCTTCCTCACATTTAACCTATTTGGAGTTTTCTTGGACATTGCCTCAAGTCTAGAAAAACCAAGGAGTTCAGGACTTTGTTTACAAACCTGAGCTTTCAATACATTTCTGCTTGCATAGCCGAGTTTGCTTGCTTTGGACTGAAGAATCCAGTTCGCTGTTAGAGGACATGCATTCTACTTCCCACGTAGATGATGGGTAGCGCCACAGAGCAGCTCTTAATGGTGTAACCAGCCTGTGCTTCAGAAAAATCTACCTGCAGGGCTTGATCAATCAAAGACCAAGGCATCTGGAGCCCTGAATATTTCCCCCTGGGGTAGAGCACAAAGGCTGATGTCACTGCATGTGCCTGCTGTCTCATAAAGCAGGTAGTTATTTCACTTCCGATAAGTGGAAAGAGGTAGAGAGAGGGAGGGAGAGGGAGAAAGGATCAGGCGAGGGGAGAGAGAGAAATGTTAATAAATGCATGGCAGGCACAAGGAGTCATATGCAACCTTGAAAAGAATAATGAGGTGTCTATGAGAAAGAAAAACACAATATAGCTTTTTTTGAATTTAGATTGTAATGAGAGTGAAAAAGAAAATTAGGAGAAAGGTAAGATAAAGATTCCTCAGTGCCTAAAATGATTCTATTGTTCAGGGGAGGTTTTATTCTATAAATCAAATGTATAAAATGAATAAATAAAAGCCTTTCTCCCTTTTATTTTTCAGGGATATTTCTTCCACCAAACTGCAGGCTTTGCCTAGCTATGGGCTGGAATCCATTCAGACGCTAATAGCCACATCATCCTATTCTCTAAAAAAATTGCCATCAAGAGAAAAATTCACCAATCTTCTGGATGCCACCTTAACTTATCCCAGCCACTGCTGTGCTTTCAGAAACTTGCCAACAAGAGAGTAAGTAAGAAACAAAAGGTAAAGCCTGCCAAAATGTGGCAGAAACTCAGGCATCAAAATAGTCAACTGGTTGTGGGCTTCCTGCCCCTTCACCCGCTGCCTTCCAGACCTATTCCATAGCCATGGGGTCACTTTCAGATAGACAAGAAGAAAATGAACCATCCTATTTCCTCCTGAAAACCGATTCCAAACAGTCAATTCACCCTGCAGCAAGAAGACCTTTGTACCCTCCTGTAGGCCACCTGAATCATAGCCTTAAACTAGGCTATAATAGCAGCTACAAAATGGAGTACAGTTGAGCTTGAAGATCAATTAGCACTAATCCTTATCTGAGAGCATAATTTTTAAAGAGGTGGGGGAAGTGGCCTCAAAAGGGTACAATCTATTTAATGTGTTAATCTTTAATTAAAAAAAAAAAGACACAAAACACAGAAGGTTTTTGTTTTTGTTTAAGCTATTTCTCTCCCAGCAGAAGAACATCTTCCATTTTGGAACAGAATCCTAGGTCCCTAAGAATTAAATTAGTGTAGAAACACAAAAGGCACAAGCTCCTGGCTGGTTTGTATCCAGGCAGGGGCATCTTACTGTTTCAACTCATTCATTTCAATCCAGCACAGAATGGCAGGATGTGTAGGACTTAATTCTTTCCTCAAAGCATTGTTTTCCAGACTTTATTTTGACTGAGATATACAGTAAGAAACACCTTTTTTTACATTGCAACCCAGCACACATCACACGTGTAACTGAAATAAAACAAAGCAAAACTTAACTTTTCGCATGCGATACACTCTGATATTTTCTTGTCTGTTTTACTCTATTTTATTATGTTTGTTAGTTTTTAATGCTAGTCTTGAAGCACTCTTTTGTTTTCATGACCCACTAATGGGTCACAACTCACAGTTGGGAAAACAGTGTCCTAAAGGGATATTATGCAGCCTGAGAAGATATTCTCAAATGAGGCACTGACACAATGGCACTAGGATGCTGCTGTCTTTGTTTGGAATCAACCTATTTATAATTAATCAACCAGCATGTATTATTGTACACCTACTTTGTGCCTGTATAGGTATGTGCAGTTCTATCTGGAGCTTACTTTTTATTATAGTCGACACACATTATTATATTAGTTTCAGGTGTACAACATAGTGAGTGACTCGATAGTTCTGTATCTTATGATGTGATCAGCACGGTAAGTGTAGTAACCACTCGTCACCACACAAAGCTATTACAATGTTATTGACTATATTCCCTATGCTGTATACTACATCCTTGTGGCTTATTTTATAACTGAAAGTTTGTACCTCTTATTCCCCTTCACCTTTTTCACCTATCCTACTACCCCCACCCCTCTAGCAACCATCAGTTTGTTCTCTGTATCTATAGATCTGTTTGTATTTTATTTATTTGTTTGTTTAGATTTCACATATAAGTGAAATCATATGATATTCATCTTTCTCTGACTTATTTCACTTAGCATAATAGCCTCTAGATCCACCCAGGTGGTCACAAATGGCAAGATTTCATTCTTTTTATTGATGAGTAATATTTCATTGTATATATATATATGTACTACCTCTTCTTTATCCATTCATCTATTAACAGGCATATAGGTTGTTTCCATATCTTGGCTATTATAAATTATATTCCAGAAGTAGAACTGCTGGGTCATGTGGCAGTTCTATTTTTAATTTTTTTAGGAATCTCCATACTATCTTCCATAGTGGCTGCACTGTTTTATAATCCCACCAATAGTGCATAAGGGTTCCCTTTTCTCCACATCTTTGCCAGCACTTGCATTTTTTTTTGCATCTGAAGTTTTGAGGTAACCAGAAGACAAACCACTCACTGTGCTTAGAAAGCCATGAACCATTAGCTGAGCTTCAAAGAACATTACCTGAGCATTTACCATGTTCCAAACACAGTGCAAAAGTCTGAAGATACCAAGATGAATAAGAATTTATACCAACCCTCACAGTCACAGACAGCTGTGTGGGGACAACACACAAGAGGGCCAATGTTTAAGTACAATGCAGCAAATGTTATGCGAGAGCTGAGAATGGGAGTGCCCTGCGAGCTCAGAAGAGTTTCTAAATGGCAGCAGGGCTTATGGAAGGCTTTCTGAGGAACTGACTCTTCAGGTAGGAGTTGGCTAGACAGGTGTGGAGGAAAGCATGACTAAAAGATAAAATAGTTCCTGTAAAGGCACAAAGCCAAAAGGCAATAGGAAGAAAGTCACTCAGAAAAAACTAGAACAGGAAGACTTCTGGGTACATGGAAGAAAATGAGTGAGGGGAAGAAGATGAGTGAGGGAGAGGTGGGCCAGGATGGGCCCTGAGTGCCAGACTAAATTGTTTAGAAGATGAGAAACCACTGAAGAATTTAAAACAAAATTACTCGGATTTGCTTTTGTAAAATATACTAAATCATCACTCTGGTAGCAGGATGGAGGACGGGTTGGAAGTGAATAAAGCTGGTAAAAAACCAACTATAAGAATAATATAGACACTGGTTTGTGATAAAGTTGACTCTGAACACCATTTTTGTGGCAAGAGGTCACATCTCTTCTGAAATTACTGTCATGTAAAAACTTTAACCCAAGGGTTTTTATTACAGTAGATGAAAGAGACTACGTATAGTTCAAAAAAAAAAAAAAAAAAAAGTGGCGGGAGAAGATTAAGCAACTGTAAGCCAGCATTAAAATATAATGAGAATGTAGTCACATTCTCAGATGCTAGTGAGGATGGAGAGCCTGAAGTTAGGCCCGTGGAATGTTTGTGCACCCCTCTGCCCTATAGCTGCTAAGTCTGGAAAATGCTCACAGATACTTGGGCAGATCGCCCCAAAGACCTCCTTGGTATCTATAATTAAAATTTCAAAAAAGAGTAGACGAAACCCAGTGCTAATATCTGAAGGCCAAGAACCACCACATTTTATGTTAACTGCAGATTGGTTCACATAATCTCTAAATGTCAGATTCGATCCAGTGTGTGTCTGTCTGTCTGTGTCTGTGTCTGTGTCTGTCTCTCTGTCTCTGTCTCTCTCTCTCTCTCTCTCTTACACACACACACGCACAAGCACACAATTTGGTCCAAATTTGAGGATTTATAATCCTCATCCCAAATAACAAGCTGATTAATTTTTTAAATTTAGTACAGTAGGTCAAATAGTTCTGATATATTCTCCACCTTCCTGCTTTTATACAGTCATTCCTACAAGGAATTGTACTGTTAATATTGGGAAAGAATAATATACAGACATGTCTAATTTGGACTGCCTCATTTCTCCTGCCTCCTTAGGAAAGGACGAGGTTCTCACAGCCTACTGTCCTTTCCTCTGTTTCTTCATCCACTTTTTCTTTGTTCCTCCTTTTGGTTTCATCTTAGAAATATAAGAACAGGCTTTCTTTTAATTCCTTGTCATCACCCCCTTTCTATTGACTAAACTTCTTAAAGGGAAAGACGAAGGAATAAAGAACACACAGATGTACTCCTGCAAGTAACTAAAAGCAGCAGAAAATTTACATAATGATGTCAGGTCTAGTACCTTCAAATTCTTACAACAGAGATTCCCAGTTACAATTCAAAGCCATGAACTCCGAAGGGTTATTTGTTCAAGGCCAATATAGTGTGGAGAGTGGTGAGGAGCAAACCTTAATATACCATAAAGGTAGCTTTTAATGAGCATTGAAAAATCCGTGATTCAATATGACAAATTTAAGTTTTTTCATCTCTAGAGCCCACACAAAACACTTAGCATTCAGAAGCATTTTATCTAAGCTGGAAGCACTCTTATGACAATTCTGAAGCCTTTACTCTCTCCCCAGGAAGCATTTCAGTTAGGACAATGGTACAGAACACGAAGCTGGTATAATAGGTAAAGAATTTGGATGAACAAAGCATAAATAGACATGATCAGATTTAGCTTAAAGACCAAAAGCTCAACTGCTTTTTTTTTTTTTCCTCCACTTCTCTTTCAGGCAGAATTTTTCATTTTCCATTTTTGAAAACTTTTCTAAACAATGTGAAAGCACAGCAAGAAAACCAAATGATGAAATGCTGTAAGTATTTGCATGCAAAGAAACTCAGGAAGCCACATCTCATTCTGTGTGCCCCTTATTATTATCAGTGCCAACAATTTTCTTTCATAAAAGTCTTGGGTGGGGGAATGTTTGCAAAGCATTTTTTAATAGCTTTAAAATGGGAACTTTTGCAAGTGGCATCCAATTGGTCAGGTATCTCATTCAACTGGTTAAAAAACAAACAAAAAAAAAACTCTTAAAAACAACCTACATGTTCATGCTACAGTTATATCAAATTCTCCTCAGAAATTAAAATTTTATTTGCAAGTATTTTGATGTCATTAAGGGCTTGTTTAAATGACAGTTTCATTTGTAGGAATTTTCACTAGTCACATGTCGGCATTCCATAAAGATTAAATGATGGCAGACACAACTTCTGGAAGTAGCTAGTTCCCTCAAAGAGACTTAGGCCACCTTCACCACTCTGCTCTGGAGCTTAAAATTATTCAACCTTAATGCTGTTACTAACATACACTGGATGGAAGCTACGTTTCCATTCAACTGACTGAATTTTTAAAATATTATTCCTAGCTGCCTTGGCATTTCACATACCTTCAAATGTAAAAGTGTGCCTCGAAAGATAACTCCAAGGTCCCCATGCCACATATACTGCGATTTAGAAGTTTTATTATTCCCCGCATGTGTCCTTCAGGATACAAAACCAGATGCCCTTCTAAGATACTTTGCCAGTCTCCATTCCCACTTCCATACCTTTTTTCTTATCTCTTCTTTTTCCCCCATCAACCTACAAGTTACAGAGTGGCCGGCAGGATAGTATGATGGAAGGACCCTGGGCTTCAGGGCTCCTCAGAGTTGGATATGAATCCTTGGCAGTAATGTTCCTGTAACACTAGGTATCCCTCGAATACTTACCTTTTTTGAGACTTTTTTCCTCATCTGTAAGGGACAACAGAAATATCATTTGGCTTTGAGAACTATGAGAGTGAAGGGAGTTGAAGAATGTAACAGGACCTAGGGTACATTATAAATATTATGCTACTGCTTCTCCATCCTCTCACTCAATTTTACTAAGTCCATTCACATTCCCTGCATAAGCCTTCAATACTAAAGACAGCTTCGTGCTGGGTTTTGTCAATAAGCATGCTGCTGCCCTCAGGAGCCATCCCAGGACACAAATGTAAGTAGCAGCAGGTGGGTATATATGATCTGAAGACAAATCACCAAAGAGAAAATTGCTAGACATATGCCCAGTAGCGCAAAATGTGGGGGTCGGCGGGGGAGGACCAGGGGAGTAGAAGAGGGAAAGAAGGATAATGTCTGACCTCTTACTGATATAAATTTATTCAGAAATCAAGGCAGAATTTTTAGAAGCTTTGACCTGGTGCTTCTAGCAGCCAAGGTTGTTTTGATAAGAGGAAAGGAGCAAGAAATTAAGGCAGCAATAGTTGGAAAGTTTTCACCTGATTGAATAAAGGTTATTATTTTGTAGGAATCGTCTAGGGAACTTGCTTAAAATGCAGATTCCTAGGCTCTGTCCCTAGACAGTTTGATTCAGGATCTGAAATAAAGCCAGAAATCTGCATTTTTGCAAACATCCTGGTGATTCTGATGGAAGTGGTTCAAGGACCACACTGAAAACCACTGACTGAGAGATAGTGAAATAAAGGCCCCCAGGAATACACAGTGCTGCCACTAGTGCCCAGTGCTGAGGAATCACAGGCAAGTCACTTACCTCCTTTAATCTTGCTTTCTTTACCAATAAAATGAGGGATTCAATAAGACGGTCTTAAGGACCTTTCTAATGCTAAGAAATAACCTATTTTCTTTAATTATTCTTTATAACCACCATATCTCTTTAAAGATTAAAAAATAGGTAATTATATTGATGTGCATGAGATGAAGACAAATGTACTACTTACATTTAATAATAAAACAGGCAAGGTTCCTTTGCAGTCTTCTGTGCATACTAGCAGTCCTTCTCTAGTTCCAAATTGGATTCTATGATATTCTAGCACTCTTTTGGCCTCCCAGATCATAGATTTCTTTTTCTTCATTTTTTAATCTGTGTTCTTTCTCTCCGGTAATTGTAGTGCTAAAATACATCGTTTCATCCACTCACTGAATTACATATACACCTCCTTATAGAGAATATGAAAAGCTAAATTTTGAGAGTGGAGAAAAATACTCTTTTAATGTGCGAGAAACTCTCAGGCGAAATACATATGTGTAATGGCCCTGACAGAAAAAATTATGCCCAATTCTCCAGCTCTCAAGAATACAGCAGCAGACTGTGGGCAAAGAAAAAATTTGTTCAGCCTACATGTTTCATACTGTATACAGTCATTGTCCCTGCATCCCCTCAGTTCCCCCACAGAGCCAGGATCACTCTGGTTTATAAATTCCACAAACATTTATTGAATGGATACTCTGCGCCAAAACTGTGTGAAGTACTGAGATTTCAGAAATAAATAAAACTTAGTCTACTGCCTTCAAGGAGGTAATAAACTATTAAAGAAGACAGATACATATCATCACATAATGGCAATATGGTTTGATAATTACAATAGTACTTAAGTGCAGCCATGGTACAGAGGAGAAATAAATTATTTGGAGGTATAGAATCAAGATAGAGGATCATAGAGGAGCTTATCTTTAAGGATGAGAAAGAATTCACTAGAGAGATGAGGAAAGAAGAAACGACACATTTACTAAGACAGAAGAATGAAACAGAACTTATTCTGAGAGCCACAAGTTATTTCACATGACCAAAAGGAGGCTGCACGGAGGATTTGCAAGGTAATTATAATTCCGAACATTCACTGGGCACTTAATACATGTCAGGCATTATTCTAAACATTCTACATATATTAATGCACTTAATCCATAACACAACCCTACCAAGGACAATATGATTATCTTTATTTGGCAAATGAAGAACTTGAGCACAGATATGTAAAATAACTCTCGGCTTACACAGCTTGTAAAGACTGGAACCCAGGCAGCCTTGCTTCAGAGCCCATGTTCTGAACTGTGCAGCCCTGCTGCTCCTGGGGATATGACTAGAAAAGGAGGCAGAACCCAGAGCAAGAAAGGACTTGGAGGTCATCACAAGCAGTATATATTTCATCCTTTAGCCAATGAGAACCTAGGGAAAATTTGAATTGATAGGTTTGTGCTTAAGAAAGGCTATTCCACAAAGAATGTACAGATGGATTGCGAGAAGGGTACCACGAAGAAAACAAATATAACTGTCCCTTAAGAGATGATGAAAACCTGAACTCAGTAGCAGCGGGGTTGGGAGGAAGGGAGTGGCAGAGGTGGAACTGTTCTTCTCTAGGGACAGAGTCCCTCTTCAATTCACTCTCTGAATTTGATTTATACCCCTAAGGAATATCTATTTTGACAATTCCTATTGTCCATGACTATTTTCTTCCTCTGCTTCTAAGTTTCTAATAATCTATCCCTGGTTTCTATTTCTCAACTGAGCTATTTGGTTAGAAGGGACTTAAGTGCAATCAAGTCTGCCAGTAGTAGCTAACTATCTTCAGCAATATGAGCTTTCCAATCCCATTGTGTTCTATCACAAACAGCTTGATAGCAGTTTGGATGGCAACTAAATGAGATAACTAGCAAAGAAAATGCCAAGAAAGGATTCTTTTCGATTTAGCAAGCATATATTGTGTCTCTAAATTTGTTTTCCAAAGAAAATCATCCTCTGTAAACAGCTTCATTAAGTCTTTGCATCAATGTATAAAATCTATATATTAAAAAAAGACTAAATTGTTTTTTTATTCCCTTAAGGAACTCTTACATCAATTCAGGGTTCTTAGATAATTTAACAAATAAAGGTAAGACTGAACTGTTGTGGTTTTGTTTCCTTTTGTTTCTTAGGCTTTAAAAAAAAAAACACTAAGGATGATTAAATTTTTTAAAATAACCAGAATCCTAGAAAATCTCTTCAGTTTATATTGAGCCTAAATATTCTTCTTACAGCTATTCTGCCATCTTTGCTGAGAGTGAACTGAGTGGCTGGGATTATGACTATGGTTTCTGCTCACCCAAGACACTCCGATGTGCTCCCGAACCAGACGCTTTTAATCCTTGTGAAGATATTATGGGCTATGACTTCCTTAGGGTCCTGATTTGGCTGATTAATATTCTAGCCATCATGGGAAACATGACTGTCCTTTTTGTTCTCCTGACCAGTCGTTATAAACTGACAGTGCCCCGTTTTCTCATGTGCAATCTTTCCTTTGCAGACTTTTGCATGGGGCTCTATCTGCTGCTCATTGCCTCAGTTGACTCCCAAACCAAAGGCCAGTATTATAACTATGCCATAGATTGGCAGACAGGAAGCGGATGTAGCACCGCTGGCTTTTTCACTGTATTTGCAAGTGAACTTTCTGTCTACACCCTCACGGTCATCACACTAGAAAGATGGCACACCATCACCTATGCTATTCAGCTGGACCAAAAGCTACGATTAAGACATGCCATTCCAATTATGCTTGGAGGATGGCTTTTCTCTACTCTAATTGCCATGCTGCCCCTTGTGGGTGTCAGCAATTACATGAAGGTCAGCATCTGCCTCCCCATGGATGTGGAAACCACTTTCTCACAAGTCTACATATTAACCATTCTGATACTCAATGTGTTGGCCTTCATCATCATTTGTGCTTGCTACATTAAAATTTATTTTGCAGTTCAAAATCCAGAGCTGATGGCTACTAACAAAGATACAAAGATTGCTAAGAAAATGGCAGTCCTCATCTTCACTGATTTCACCTGCATGGCACCTATCTCTTTTTTTGCCATCTCAGCGGCCTTCAAAGTACCCCTTATCACAGTAACCAACTCTAAAGTTTTACTGGTTCTTTTTTACCCTGTCAATTCTTGTGCCAATCCATTTCTGTACGCAATTTTCACAAAGGCATTCCGAAGGGATTTCTTTCTGTTGCTGAGCAAATTTGGCTGTTGTAAACGTCAGGCTGAACTTTATAGAAGGAAGAATTTTTCAGCTTATACCTCCAACTGCAAAAATGACTTCACTAGATCAAATAAGCCTTCTCAGTCCATTTTGAAGTTGACCACACTGCGCTGTGAATATACAGTTGACCCAGACAAGACTTGCTGTAAAGAGTGTTAACATATCAGTAACTACATTACTGAATTATACTTAAATATGCAAAAAATTATCTGTGCCAGTAATTTTAAGAGTTGGTTTAAGAAAATTATTTTTTCTTAGGCATATTAGGCAAAGAGAGACCTATACCTAGCTCTAAGTGTGGTCTATGACCATCAC
Source organism: Pteropus medius (assembly GCF_902729225.1). NCBI lineage: Eukaryota > Metazoa > Chordata > Mammalia > Chiroptera > Pteropodidae > Pteropus > Pteropus medius. The sequence continues at coordinate 34,410,010 of NW_024349800.1, forward strand.
CAATCTAAAAACTATATGTTATTGGCACATAATGAAATACAATACAAAAGTTGAGAGCATTTGCATATTTTTACAGCGATTTTGACAGAGTAATTATGTCTATTGAATTTAATATTTTTTAAATGGAAAAAAAACAAGGTGGTATTTTACGTTCTTTTCTCATTTCATCTTTGTAGGAATTTTTATTGCATTTTATAAAAATATGAATCTATAACAGATTTAAAACTTAAAATAACTCATCCTTTTCCTCAGATAGTTTGAGAGACACACTCTAGAGATGTACTGTCCAATCTAGTAGCCACTAGCCACATGTAGTAAATTAAAATTAAAAATTTTAATTAAAAATGTAGTTCCTCAGTTGCACTATCCACATTTCAAGTACTCAATAGCCGCACATGACCAGTGGTTACCATTTTGGAAAGCACAGATACAGTACATGTTCATCATCACAGAAAGTTCTATTGGATAGTGCTGTTATGGAGACTTACCTATGACCTGTCCAGGTTTTATTATTTAAAATTAATGTAATGTACGCATCTAAAGACACATTTCGGCCTATTTCTTTGGTTCACTATTTAGCCTCTGAAGATCAATGAAATATTAAATAGCAGATTGTAAACTTCTTATGGGGAGGAACCCTGTCTCAGTGTTGTTTTCCTTTCTCCTAGCTCAGGATCTTGACAATAATATGCAACCAATGTGCTAAATTACACTGAAATTATGAAATCTATAAGGAAAAAATGTGTTTTATTTTCTTTCAAGAGCTCCATCTTTTTAAGTAAAAGAAAATATTTAAATATTTAAAAATATTCAACTTTCATTCTTTCTAGCCTTTGGAGAGTATAGAAATATATATCTAATATTTGCTATAAAATACTTTATCAGAATTGACTCTTATAAGACAATGAAATTATGATTTTAATTGCAGTGGGTTTTTTTGTATGCTCCTTTTACTTTTTAAAATAACTTATTGAGAATTTCTTATATGCCAAAATCTTGATAAGTATTTTATATATGTTAATCCATTTAATCTTCATGAAACTATGATGCAGATATTATTTGCATTTTATAGTAGAGGAAAACCTATTACAATTTCTCAAAACTAATAAAAGATTCGACTAATATGATTCAAAATTAAACTTCTGATTCAGGACCTGAGCATCTTTACCACTGTGTTTTCCTGCCTCCCACACTGGTAAATCACAGTCAACCAAAGGCTTAGTGTGTTCAAAGTTCCTTAAATTCTCCCCAACATTTTATGGTGAACATTTTCAAAAAAAAAATGAAAAGTTGAAAGGGTTGTATAATGCACATGCATGTACTTAGAGTCAATATTTTACTACATTGGTTTCATTACAAATCTGTATAATTTATCTAGTATTTATCCATCTACCATTTCTGATGCATTTTAAAGTTAAGTTGCAGATATCAGTACTTGTCAGCCTTAAACACTTCAGCATGCTTATCATTAACCAAGATTGAATATGTTTACATTTTTAGTAAAATTTACATATGTGAAATGGAATGGACAAATCCTAAGCATACTATTTAAAGAGTTTTGAAAAACACACACATCTATGTGACCCGAAACCTCTTTGAAGATACAGAACACCATCACCCTCAGAAAGTCTGCTCATGCCCCTTCCTAGTTATTCCCTTACTCCCATTCCCAGAGGCAACAATAATTCTGATTTTTCCCCATAGGTTTGCCTGTTCTTAAATTTCATATAAATTGAATTATATAGTATATACTCTTTTGTGTAAGGCTTCTTTGACTCAACACAATGTTTTCGCTATTCGTCCATTCTGTTACTTGAATCAGTAGTTCATTCCTTTTCATTGCTGAGTAGTATTCCATTTTATGAATATAACATTTTCCCATTCTCCTATTGATAGATATCTGGGCTATTTCCAGTTTTTAGCTCTCTTCTGACATTTAATTAATATGTAGTCATAACTAGACTCTCTACACATTTAGTCTGCTTTTAATCTTTATGCTATTGTGCAGTGATTCAAAATAGGTTATCGAAGACTATGAACTTTACAAAATACCATTTCTCTATGTTTTTCACAATCCTGACTTTTATTCTTTCCTCAAATGCAGTCCTCTCTTGTAACTTAGTGTTCTAGAATTTGTTTCAGTGATATGAGAGAATACTAGTCATGTTGCTATATACACACCTAATAAACTTTCTGATTCATACATAAACCCCAGAACCAAAACAAATAAACAGAAAGTAAAACAAAATATATATATATATATCTTTGTGAGAAACTTAAATTATGTATTCTTAAATATTGTTTGAGCCCAAGGTACTTGGACACAAACTCTAAAAATAACTTGTATGACCTTTTCCACAAATATTGATCTTTATTTTCTCATTATAAGTTTTAACATAGAGTCATAGTTTGCTGACTCCCTCATTCTCATATCCTTTCATTCCTTAAGATCTTCCTTTAAATTGTATTCTACATTAGTTCTTTGTTTTGCATTCCTACTACCACACCCACATCTGAGGCCATTTTCCCTTACCTCTGGAGTACTATCATATCTCTCCCATTTTTATTCATATCCAGTCTTTCCCATGTCCACACTCTCATACCCAGCACCACTGATAAATCTTCCTAAAATCCTATTTCATCTTATTACGTACCAGCCAAAAATCCCGAGCAGCTCATCAGTACCTGTAAAGTTTTAGCTCCTAGCCTAACAAAGAGCTCCAGAATCCATCCTCGAATATGCTCTCCTTATTTCCTGTTTTTCTACATAAAACGATTGTTTCACTTACTTTTCACTAGACATGTCTTATGCATCTATTCTGATGCCCATGCTACTCTCACCATTTGGAACATTTTCTTCCTTGTCTTCTTTCTGCATCCTTTACGATCTCAGCTACAGCTTTATCTTCTTCATCAAGCTCTCCTTACTCCACCACCCCCCATCCTCTATAGTCAAGACGCCTCCTTTACCTGAAATAAAGTAGGGCATAAATAATAAATGTGTAATCCACAATGGTTTCTCTTTGGATTTCTTTAGCACTTGTCATCTATATCACTCATTTATCTTTTATTCTACACTGCTGTATATTATTTTTACATGTACTATATATCTCTTATCTCATCTATGTTATAGATTTCTTTAGTGATACATCTTTTTTACTTCTTTGTTTCTCCCACTATATCTACCCTAGAGCCTTACACATGGTAAGTGGTTAATACTTTTTTAGCTGAGTCACTTTTATAACTGAACTATAAAACAATTCTTGTTAAGACTTTCCCTTATGAGATGATCTCATAGGAAGTGTGTATATTCTTAAACTGTATAATCTCTCATACATAAATCATAAAAACATCAAATGCTCAAGAAATTTATATTTCTATCTTGTATTTTTTACAATGCTTGATATTATCACTGGTAGGTTGCAAAATGACCAAAAAGGGTTAATCAACCTGGAATAACTCATCTAAACTAACGAAAGATTTTCAACATGGATCTTGTCCTCCATTCATATCTTGTGAAGTACCCTGTTTTAGTTTCCTCAAAAATGTATTAAGTCCACATGTAAATTAAGAAATTTTGTCACAAAGATTTTAATAAATGCATACATAATTGGAAATAATCTTTTCTTAGAAATGTGCAATATTTTTTTAATATCGAGTTTATTCCTAAGAGTTATTACCATGAGCTTACTATTTATAATTTAGCTTTCTAGTTATAAATCACAAAGTTCCCACCTGGCTTGGAGTATATTTACATAAAAAAACAGCATAATATTAACCTACTAACATGACTCAAAAGAATATCCCCCATGAAATTCTCCTTCTCACCACTTCATTTAACTGTTGCTATTCATTGTAAAGTTATTAGTTTTCCCACACAATTGAAATGACTGAAACTGAGTGCCTCAGCCAAAACTGGAGTCTCACTGCCCTAGAGAGTCTGAGTTGTACAAATGATTATTTACACATGTTATATATAGCACATTGGTAAAGAAGGTATGCCAGGCAAGGTCAGTTGGTCAGTCCCTAAGACACTAATTATGCAAACTCAGCAAGATCTTCTTAGCCTACAGGGAGAGGTAGAATGTGTGTAAGAACACACTGTAGGATGCATGCCTGAGAGTTTGAATCAGGAATTATGATACATGATACTTTCACAAATTTCATTTAACACAGCAAACTTAACCTCTATAATAGAGAGTTTTTACCTATAAAATGGTATAGAATGACATTTGCCAAGCTGTATTTATAAGAACTTAGAATCTACTTTATGATATTTTGTTATAATATGCAACGAGAAATATTTAGCTTGGACATGATAAAGAGGTTTTAAAAGTAAAAATATTAACATATCAAAGCCAAGTTTTTATAGATAAACTCCACTTCATAGAGCTTAAAGAATAATTTTCTCTTTCAAAATGGATTAAGATTTTAGTCTCCTTCTATCTTTAGCACAGGGGTTAAAACTATATTTTTTCAACCATGAGTTGTGACCCATCAGTAGGCAGTGAAATCAATTTAGTGGGTCAATACCATCTATTTTTTTTTTATTGCAACAGAAGAGAATCAAATAGGAAATATAGGAGGCTCTTATGTGCTAACGGCAAGCATGATTTTCAGAAACTGGTTTCATTTGTTTTATATGTGTCTGTATATTCATTGTTAAAGTACATTTCTTAGTGTGGATCCTGGCCAAAAAAAAAAAAAGTAAAAACCACTCATTTAGAGAATTTCTCAAGAATCAGAATTTTTTTCTAGCATTATTTGACACTAATAAAAGGGCACAAGCTGACCATAACAATTTGGGGAATCTCTTAATTTTCTTCACAGTCACCAAAACTATCATAATTTATATTAGCATGCAAGGATAATTACCATTGGGCTTTGTTTCATTTTGTGGTAAGTCTACTTTTAAATTTATTTTTTTTGCACTTTTTAAAATATCAGGGCATGAAGGCATGCAGACACATAAATTGGACAACTATAACTTTTTCTCTAATGATAAAATGTACTACATAAAGACAACCTATGTAATAGTATTTGTAATATGCCACTAAAAAATCACTGAAGCAAAGTGACATTTTAAAATTCACAGTGGTAAAGAGAAAAGGAATTTTAGAAACAACTATTATTGCCTCTCCCAAACACTTAAACCATCTCATTTTTTAAACCCCTGTTCCCAAGTGATTTCACCTTGTCAATAAATTCAGCACTTAATTGGCAATAAGGTTTGCCTAGAGCAAATACAGAGTGACTAGATGAACCTAGGAGGAAAAAAGCAAGAAGAAAACTAAGAAGTATACTCGTCAGCCCTGGAAGGGGTATGTTTCAAGGACTGACAGAATAAATGTCGTCTTTTCGCCTTATAAGTAGGAAAAAAAAAAAAAAAGATGGCCATTTCATGGTAGGCAACAACCATGAAGAGAACCCAAAGCACCTGGAACTTCTCAACAGGCAGAGAAGGATCTTAAACAGCAGTGGTGGTAGGGTAAAGGCAATCACCCTGAGGATTAAGAGGGCATAGCTGGAGAATCTGGTTAGGAGGACCAGCCCACTTACTAAGACAAACTGAATACCTACGCAGCTGCCAACTTTAAACCAAAGATAGTACCCTGCATATGTTGTCCAAGGCCCAGAAGAGATTTATCCAGATTTTGAAATGATCTACCAGTAGTAGCTGAATCCCATGGGTAGAACAAGACAAGCTGGAATAAATTACACTCTCAAAGTGGGGTTGCCTCCGAAAAAGGAATGGAGAATTTTCCATCTGACCAGCTAGATCCAGGTATCTGATCTTTATGGACCTTTCACAGACCATAATCCACTCATCCTGGCTGCTTTCTATGCAAGAGTACTATCCTGAAGAACATCATTCATAGCTGAAACTAGGGATCCTAGATTTAGAGAACATGTGTACACTACCAATTAAGAAAAGCAGAATGACAGGGAAAATGTTCCTTTGAAGGATTTGGATCTAAGGAAGAGAGTATTATGGAATAGTTTATTGAGATAATTTGCTGTTTTTATTGGGGCAGGAAAATGAGACCTATTTGTGTTTTATATTTTGTTTTCTCTCCCTGATTTTAAGACAGTCATTCAGGTCTTCTTGTCTTGAACGAGATTAGGCAATCTTATTTGGCCAAAGCAGCAGTTTCCTGAAGAGAATATCTCTTCTTGCCTTTTGTTTTAGAAAGCCTAAAGTCAATGAGGGGATTCTCTGTTAGAGAAAAAGAAGAGAGGTGGTGTCTTTGAGGGATAAAGAGTTTGCAAAGGGTTCTTCCACTTCAAGAAAAATAGGAAAAAAATACGGAGAGAAAGAAAACCCACCATGACTAGGAAGAGGACAGAAGTCTGAAGTTTCAATGAAGTAGAATGGGAACCTAACTCACACTTCCCTCACAATTCCCCAGAGAGATAGCAAGATACAAGAAGAAAGACCTAGCCACAAGATAAGCCCAGAGAGGCTGATTCTTAGCTTCTGGCCTTAGCAAAGATTTCCATGTTCATGTATAGTATGGGCTTAGCAGAGACATCTGCCTCCAAGGGACCATTTAGGATTGCACAATCAGCACATGACTAGTAAGGAGTGTAGACTGAAAGACCCAGAGAAGCCTTCTTGAATATCCTGCTGCTTGTTTGGTGAGAGCTGGGAGGCACACTGGCCTCAATCTAATAACTGGTACTAACTTCACTATGAAGGGGAATTGGAGTCTGATTTAAAATTTACTTCAAGATGAAGGAAATATAACAGTTCTTCGCATGCCATCATATCTGATGCATCTATATACTTTGTAATGGTATAGATGAGTTTTTAAAAAAATCTGTTAAAATAGTAAATGGAATATAAAATTGTATATTTGTATCTGCATTTGAATCATTTTATTAAATTCCATACAGTGAACTAAAAATTTGAGCAGCTCTGTGGACTATATTTAAATAAAAGTTTTACAATACATAATATAGTCTCATCGATGTTTATGATGTACTGAGCTCATAAGTTTTACCACTCTGCATCACCAATGGCTTTTGCAAATACATAGTCTCTCCCTCCAAAACACATAACACCATCTTTCAAATAGAATTTCCATTTGTTCTTGCTTCGATGAATCTGCAGGGAGAAAAACAGTCTAAATTAATTAGTTTTAAAGTCAAAGGGTTATCTACATTTCTTTGCACATCACATGGGATTATTCTGACCCTGAATGGAAGTTTTTAAAAATAAGATCTCCTTAAGAGAGTTCATTCATTCGTTCAGCAAATATTTGAGGTTCCTGTGTGTATGATATAGTTTTCAACACTGGATATATATATCAATTTTAAAAAAGAAATGAATACTTTAAAAAAAAAAAACAGGAAAAATTGTCTTTGAAGAGTTTACATTTGAATAAGGATGGAGGAAACGGAAACCTGATAAATACATAAATTATGTAGAATATTAAAAGGAGATAACTGCTATAAAAAGAGAGCGAGGAATGGAAGATCACAAATACAGAGGTGGGGTTATGATTTTAAATATGAAAATTAGAGTGGGCCTGACTTATGAGGTAACATTTGAGCAAAGACTTGAAGAAGGCAAATGATAAACCCAGGAAGATACTGACTAGAAAGCATTCCAGGCAAAGGAACAGAAGCACAAAAGTCCTGAGAAGGGACATGCCTGGAATGCTCAAGCACAGCAAAAAATTCAATGTGTCTGCAAAGGAATAAAGAGAAGATGTAGTTAATATTATCACAAATTTTAAAAAGTACTTCATTTTGAAGAAAAAAGTCACTATAATAAAGCACTGAGCAAGGTCTGAAGATATTAGCTTATAATCTATTAGATTCTATTGGCTCTTCTTTGAACTCAATAAGTCAGCCTAGATAAAGATAAAATAAAAACCAGGAAATCCTACTACCACAAGAGGTAAGAAATTATAAAATAATACCTCTGGGTAAACCACAAGTGATTATGTATTTTAAAAACTGTATAAATGTGGAATCTGAAATCAAAGGTAAAAATTAAACCTAGTTGTTGACTGCAAATAGTCAAATCAAAAAAGAGAAGTCTATGACGAGTAGTCAGATGAATTTTGTAGAAGCATAAGAAAATACAAAGGATAAACCCCCTATTTTTGTGAAGAAAAAAGTCCTATTATGGAAAATTTCTTCTCAGAGTTTGAATCCCATATTTTCACTTGCATGTATCTTAAAAAGTCTCAACAGGAAGTAACAACAGAATCCTGAACTCAGCAAAGTTAATAAAATCAGACTAGAATTAGGAGAACAACAATAGCAACAACTCATCCCAGTAGCTTTATCAAGTTACTATATCAAGTGACTACATTTATTCTAAAATGCAAGGAAAATTCGATATTAGGAGTTTATTAATATAAAAACTATATTGCTAGACACAAGGGAACAAATAATATAATCACCTCCTATGATACTGGAAAAGCACTAGACAAAACTCACACATTTTTAATTTTTCAACTCAAAATAAGAATCAAAGACTATGTCCTACACATACATTCCTACCTCAGACCAAAAACCATTGACCTAGTGCTTAGTGAGAAAAATCCTAAAAGTGTTTGCACTAAGGTCAAGACATAGACAAGGATACCCACTGTTATCCAACTTTTCACTCCAGAGGTTCTAGCCAATGCAATTAGACAAGAGGAAGGTATAACTGATACCAGCCAAAGCAATTAGACAAGAAGTCGAGATATAAAAATTGAAAAGAATGAAATTTACAGATGCAATGACCACACTGTATGAAAAATATATGAAAAAAAAGTATGAAAAACCTAAGTTAATTTTTTAAGTGACTAAATAAGAATTCAGTATTGATACAAAATTAATATATAGAAATCTGTAGCCTTCATGTATATACATACAGTTAAGAGATATAGAGAAAGAGCCAACTTACCACAGCAACAAAAGATAAAATAGCTAGAAATAAATTTTAAAAATACTTGATTTACTGGCACTATTCAACACATTCTCCTGTTTGAAATATTTTCCTCACTTTGCTTCTAGAATACTCCTGGTTTTTCACCTAACTCTCTGGACACTCTTTAGTTTTCTTTATTGATTCCTCCTTAACTCTCTTATCTCTCAGTTTTAGAGTACAACAGGACTCTTCTTTCTGTCTATATTCACTTTCTTAGTAATCTTAACTAATCTCATGGCTTTAAATACCTTCTATATGCTGATGACACCCAAAATTTACATCTCCGGTTCACAACTCTCCCCTAAACTCCATATTTTCATTCAACTGCTTCAACATCTCTTCCTGAATGTCCAATAGATATTTCAACCAAGTTTAAAATTAGGACACTGGTCACCTCTCCTCCAAACCTCACAGTCTTCCTCATCTCAATGGGGAATGGCCATGCATTCTTCTAAGTGCTCAGGCCAAAAACCTTAGGGACATTCTTTATATCTCCTACTTAAAACCCATATTCAAATCCATCAGTAAATGTTAGTTCTATCTACAAAGCATTTTCATATTCCAACCACTTCTACTACCTCTACTACTACTACTACTCTTGTCTAAGCCACCATCCTCTCTCACCTGGATTAATGTGTCCCATAACTAGTTTCCCTGTTTTCACCCTTGTTCCCCTTCAGTCTATTATAAACATGGTAGCCAGAGTGGTCCCATTAAAAACATAAACCAGATGTCATTTCTCTGCTCAAAACTCTCCAATGACTTCCCATCCAAAAACTAAAGTACTTAAAATGAACTATAATATCCTGCTCTTCACTTCACTCATTGCTCTGACCTACTCACTGTTTCCTGAACACAAAGGTATTTGTCTACCTCAGGACTTACATATTTACTGTTCCCCTTATCTGAAATGCTTACATCCAAATACCCTCATGGCTCATTTTCTTACCTCCTTTTGAGCTTTACCCTATCATATTCTCAATAAGGCCTCCCCTGGACATTCTATCTAAAATTACAACCTACTCCTCAGCATTATTAAAATACCACATTCTATTAATTTAATGTGATCTCAATGAAAATACCAATGGGGTTGGTTTTGAAACAGACAAGTTGATTCTGAAGTCATTATGAAGAAATAAACAATAACATCCAGGAAAACTCTGAAAAAGAACATCTTGAAGAAGTACTAGCCCTACTAGATGTTAAAAACCTCAATAAGTAAGTCAAGGTAGTACAGGCCAAAGAACAAACCAATGGCATAAAACAGAAAATCAAGAAGTAGACCCAAATACATATAGAAATTTGGTAGATGATAAAGAAATCATTCTCTTATCAGTGCAGACAAGATAGACTTTTCAATAAATAATATTAGAAAAATTGGGTAACCGCCTAGGGAAAAAAGCTGGAACCATATGTCACATTCTAGACCAAGACAAAACAACAAATCGATCATTTATTCTAAAATATAAAGATTAATATTTTAGTCATGACAACACTACACATACCTAATAAAAGAAATAGACAAAAAAAAAAAGCCTTACATTTTAAAAAAGAAACCAAAGAAATCTTAGAAAAAAACATAGATGAATTCCTTCAAAATCTTGAGGCAAGAAAGAACTTTCTAGTCATAACTCAAATTTTAGAAGCAATAAAAATAAAGGCTGACAAATTCAATATCTTCATGAAAGACAGAAAAAGCACTGAAAGCAACTGAAGAAAAAGTATTTCTACACATACCAAGGGTAATTTTCCCCAAAATAATAGAGCTCTTAGAAATCAATAAATAAACCAATAATCCACTTTTTTTAAATAGACAAAGATTATGAACAAGCAATTCACATAAAAGTAAATATACTGTTACTCTCTTTAAAAAGACAAGGTGCAGAATACAGTGTCGTATATGCTACCTTTTAGGCTTGTACTTGAATCAAGAAACTCTATATTAAGAAACTAATATAACTGGTTATTTATACTCAAAGCAGGGACAGGGAGCTGATAGGAAGCACAAATGGTGATGGAGTGGGAACCAGACTTTTCATGGTATACCTTTATAGTGTTTTGTTGTTTTTAATGATATGTATACATTATCAATTTAAGAAAAACAAAACATTCACAAAGAGGGAGAGAGACAGAGATACTGTCCTACACACTTAACAATTATTCACTGTACTAACACCTAAGGGACAAAGCCAGCTATAAGCAAAAGTTTGTTAAACTGTCAAATGAAGATGCTACAACATTCAAATAGTTACACATTCAACTACAAACAGTGTCCTATTTATAGTATAAAATACTCCTATCTATAGTAAAAGGTTTTATTTCACCATTAATCTTCCCTATGATTACTTTAACCTTTATATTCTTAGACATTCCCTGGGCTTCTGAAATAACATGTCCATACACTTTAATTCTCACTCAGCATGTTAACCAGTGACCTTCATTTGACCTTTCCTGATAGCACATCTTAATACTTGCAGGTTTTCCCAAATTGTTAATTTATAAATTTTAAAGGTAAATTCCATATGCTAATCAAAGTCAAAAATGTACTTTAAAAAAAAAAGTGTCTCAAAGTTTAATGAGCATGCAAATCACCTGGGGGGGGTGGTCTTGTTAAAATGCACATTCTGATCCAGTAACCTGGGATAGGACTCAAAATTCCACATTTGTAACACTCTCCCAAGGAAACTGATACTACCAACCTTCAAAACACACTTAGTAAAGCTCTTTAAAGACTACTGAAAAGTCTTTCGGTTTACTTGAGTCCGACAATACTACTTGAAACAAGGTAAGCAATGACCAGAACTGGTAAGTTACTCTTTTATAAAAATTCACTATAACAGTGGTCCCTTCCACCCCACTTTGACCTTAAAGATACATTTTCTTTACTAGCTATCTTCTGACTTCATCCCTTATAAAAACTTTTCAATGGTTCTTCAATGCCCTGGTTTTCATTAAAATTCTTAGTGTTGTTCTTAAAATATTAACTAATTAGAGAGTACTCTCAGACAATTCGATTTGTTAACACTATACATGTAATATCACTTCTTCTACCTACACCTCAAGGTTGTTGTAAGAAGCAAAAGACAATGTATAAGAAAATACTTTGAAAAATACAAAGCACTATGTAATTAATTACAAGCTATTTCTGACAACAAAGTACAACAAAGGATATTCTATCCATAATGATCCAGAAAGTACTTTGTACTCTATGGAGCACACATATAATTTAGTGCCTTAAAATGTTTTCTTCACAGAAGGTAACACACTGTTTAAAAAAAGTAAAATAAGTTTCAAACTAAGAACGGTCCCTTTTCTATTACATGTTCCTTCCTATGCTTATGTTTACCAGAATCTAAATTGCCTTTTTCTATCTGTATATAATGTTACAGGGAAGAAAATAATCTTGTTTTTATAGAAAAATATTTATTTTTACAATTCAAAACACAATCCTCTGTTTCAGGTATATTGGAATTGTTACTGAAAAAAAGTCAAAGATGTAAATATGCATTAGTCATCGGGGAAATGCTAATCAAAAACTCAATGAGGTACTACTTCACACCCACTAGGGTGGCTAGAATCAAAAACCCAGATAATAAGTGTTAATGAGAACACAGAACAACCTAAACCATCATACACTGTTGGAGGGAATTAAAAATGATACAGCCACTTTGGAAAACAGTCTAGTAATTCAAACTATTATCACATGACCCAGAAGTTCCACTCCTAGGTATCCACCAAAAGAAATGAAAATATATGTTCAAATGAAAAGTTGTATACAAATGTTTATAGCATCATTCTCAAGAGCCAAAATGTGGAAACAACCCAAATGTCCATCAACAGATGAATGGAAAAACAAAATGTGGTATATCTACTCAAAAGACTAGTATTCAGCAATAAAAAGGAATGAAGACCTGTTACATGCTACAACATAGATGAAACTTTAAACACTGTATGAAGTAAAGAAGCCAGTCACAACAGACCACATATGACATGATTCCTTTCATAGGAAAATCCAGAATAGGAAAGTCTAAAGAGACAGAAAGTAGACTAGCGGTTCCTTAGGCCTGGGGATGGGGTTTCTTTTTGAGGTGATAGAAATAGCCTAAACTGACCATGTTATTGGTTACACATACCCATGAATATACTAAAAAACATTGAATTGCGTACTTTAAATAGGTAAATTGTGTAGTATATAAATTGCATCTCAAAACTTCTAAAATATAAATATGTAAATACACATGAATTAAGAATAAAAATTGACCATTCTACTACATAATCAGTTATAGTGTTCTTTTAAAAAGAAAAAAGTATTATATTTTAGTTGCTCAAGTTAAATTGCTACTAATTTCTAGGCTTGAAATTTGAGAGACACCTTCAACCCTCCCTTGTTGATCATTCTCTAATATCCAATTAATTGCCAAGTCCCACTGATTCTGCCATCATAACCTCTGACTCTTCCACAATCTACACTGCCATTCTTAGTCTGGTATCTGGTTACTTCATGTCTGCACTATCCTTGTTCTTACCATTTGCCTCTTCCAAATTAGAAAATACTGCCAGTTTTTAAACACAATCACAATTTTTCCAATAACATTCTTAGAAGGCTAATGTCCATCAAATCAAATCTGGATTTCTCCTTAGCAGGATTCTGGATTTTCCAATCTGCTCCCAACTCAGCCTCATTTCCTAATACATCCAAAGGAGAACACTTTAGTCAAGGCCGAGTTGTCCCTACACTGTTCCTTTTACATTCTACATGCATTCATTTCTCTGCCTTTTATCAGCCTATTCCACTCTGAATGCCACTCTCCACACTTATCTATATCTAGCAAATCATTCAAGACCTATTTCAAAACTCCACATCACCCACCAAAGATTTGTGGAGAACTCCAACTGAAAGTGATTTCTTGTATCTCAGCCATTTCTAGGACTTACTGTCCTGTGCCACATATCTTAGCCACTTATCTTAATATTTGATGTACCTGTCACAGATTTTAGCTTTTAGTTTATCTACCATCTTATTATACGCCACTCTATTATTCCACACAGAAATCTGGTTTCAATAATATTGTCACCTCCTTGAAACAAAGACTATCACTCTTTTTTTGTATCATTGAGACCACCAGCACAGTGTTAGATCCAAAATAACACCCGCAAAACTTACAGAATTAGCTATTTCAAGATTAATTTAACTATGAACTATAATTCTCCATATTTCCCATTATTTTACATGTAAAATTTCTACTATTAATGCAATTAATAAACCCAAAGTCTAAAAGGTGAATACAGTACCTTGTCATACTGACAGACGATTACATTATCTGTGTCAAACAGGTCTGGTGCATCCTGCTCACTAACATCATCTCCGGAATTTAAAGGGTCCTAATGATGAAAGATGGTTACATTAAGAAATTGAATCGTGCTTTGAATTTTTAAAAGATAGACATATGTAAATAAATGAAAAAGAAGAGACAGAATAGTAGTGTACTTAAAAGTCAAATAGCCTGAGTTTAAATCATAGCTCAGCCACTTAAAAACTACTGACCTTTGGCAAGTTACTAAAACTCCTCATGTCTCAGTTTTCTCATCTGAAAAATGAGGATAGTAACAAGACCCATAGGGCAGTGGGAATGTCAAATAACATAAGGCAATTAAGAATTAATATGGCATCTGGAACATATGTAAAGCTACCATAAATGACAGTTAATACTACTTACATGCTTCTTAATTACCATATTCCACAAATACTTCAGTGCATTTGTCAGAATTAGATCAGATATGTCTCTACTCTGACTGCCTTCTTTACCTCCACTCCCGTCCCCTAAACCTCCCATTATCTCTAGTTAAAACTAACAAATACAGTAGCTGAATCCTAAATTCTTAATAGCGGTTTAAATTACAGTTTAAAAGTTTAAATATTAGTGTACAAATAAGTCTCATTTTAAAACACAGAGTTAATCTTATTATTCCTCTTAACTCCAAAGTATATTAAAGTACAAATGTTATAAATTTACTAAAGAATTTGCAGTTCAAAAGTAATCTTCACCTCCTCCACAATGTCTATTTGAGGGTCTTCATTATCACTACTGTTGGCAGTTGAACCTCCATTTGATATA
Organism: Pteropus medius; assembly: GCF_902729225.1. NCBI lineage: Eukaryota > Metazoa > Chordata > Mammalia > Chiroptera > Pteropodidae > Pteropus > Pteropus medius. The sequence goes on from NW_024349800.1 coordinate 34,425,058, forward strand.
CTGTCAGCTTCCTCAAGTACCTTCAGGTCTCCTCCATCAATAATCCCTAGAAATTCATTCTCATCCACATCTCTTGAACTTCCTATGTCATCATTGGAAGATGTATCACCAGTCCCATCTATTTGAATTATTTCATTAATATCATCATCAGTTCCCTGAATGCTTAAATCCATCTGAGAATTAGAATCCTAAAAAAAAAAAAAGAAATACAATAAAGTTTTTCAAGTAAAACAATGTGAATGAAGCACTGAATCACACATTACTTAAACATCTCACAAGTGATCACTTAAGATGTTTGTTTCCTGTAAGATGATGTTCCCTAATTTTGAATTTTAGAATACCCCGAGATTCCTAATAGGAATAATTTTTAAATTATAAAGTAAACCCACTTACAGTTACATGTTGACAGCAGATGAGTTCCCTGCTTTCAAATAATATTTACTAGTGTTTACATACCTTAAATTTGTATAGTACCCATTAGGTTTTAACTATTTCATATTATTTCAAACAGTAATTCGATGAAGTGAAAAGGACAAGTGACCTCATGCTCAATGGATAAATAAAAAATATAAAGGATTGTACTAGCTGAAATAAGCCAAATACAAAAAGACAAATATAAATCAAAATTGATATAACTGGAAAAAGCAGACAAACCCAAAATTATAGTTGAAGAATTCAACATTCCTTTCTCAGTAATCAATAGAAAAAGTAGACCGAAATTCTGTAAGGATGCAGAAGACCTGAACACAACTAATCAACTTAACCTAAGTGACATTCATAGAATGCTCCACCCAAAAATAGCCAAATGCACATTCTTTTCAAGTGCACACAGAATGTTCATCAAGATGGACCATATTCTGGACCACAAAACAAACCTTGGCAAATTTAACACAAACTATGTTCTATAAGCAGAGGAATTAAACCAAAAATCAATAATAGAAAGATCTGGAAAATCCCCAAATATTTAGAAATTAAAGAACACATTTCTAAATACCATGAGTCAAAAAGTCACAATGGAAATTAGATCATTTTAATTGAATGCAACCAAAACATAAAATTTCAAAACTTGTGAGATGTAGCAAAAGTAGTGCCTAAAGGGAAATCTACAGCATTACATTATAGTAGAAAAAAGCAAGTCTCAAATCAATGGTCTAAAATTCCACCTTAAGAAACTAGAAAGAGAAGACCAAATTAAGTTCATAGCGAACAAGGAAGTAATAAACATAAAATAAATAAATAAAGTTGAAAACAGAAAAAAAATTAAATCAATTAGACTCTTTGAAAAAGAGTTCATTCTTTGAAAAAAAAAATCAATACAATTGATAAGCCTCTAGCCAGACCAACAAAGGAAGAGAGGGAAAAAAAAAAGATAACATTAGGAATTAAAGAAGGGGTGTTGCCACAGATCCTGAAGACACTAGGAGGATAAGGAAATTGTCATTTGGGTTGCTATAACAAAATACCATAGACTGAGTAGCTTATAAACAATAGAAATTTACTTCTCATGAAGGCTAGGAAGTCCAAGATCAAAGTACCAGAAGATTTGATATCTGAGAACCCACTTTCTGCTTCATAGATGGTGCCTTCTCATTGTATCCTCACATGGCAGAGGACCTAGGGAGCACTGTAGGGTCTCTTTTATAGGGCCTCTAATCCCATTCATGAGGGCTCCAACCTCATGACTTAATCACCTCCCAAAAGCCTTGCCTCCTAATTACCATCAACTATGAGGGTTAGGATTTCAATATATGAATGAGGGGAGTGCATAAACATTCTGAGTGATATAAGTCAATAAAAAAATTAATTTTATGTTCATATAATAGCAATAAACAACTGGAAATTGACATTTTAAAACAGCACTATTTAAAGCAGCAAGAGAAAAGCAACTCATCATATACAAGAAGTCCTCAATAAGATAATAAGCAGATTTCTTAGTAGAAACATTGAACATCAAAAGGCAGTGGGATGATATAAAGTCTTGACAGAAAAGACTATCAACTGGGAATTCTATATCTGGCAAAATTGTCCTGCAAAATTAATTGAGAAATTAAAGGCATTCTCAGATGAAAGCTGAAGGAGTCATCACCACTAGACCTGCCCAATGATACTAAAGGGAGTCCTTTAATTTGAAATAAAGCTAGAGAGTAATTTGAAGCCATACAAAACTATAAAGTTCTCTAGTAAAGGTAAATACATGGACGAATATAAAAACCAGTATTATAATTTTAGTATGTAACTCTACATTTTATTCTATGAGGTTAAAAAGACAAATGCATAAAATAATTATTATAAATCTATATTAAGGTAATATGTAAAAGTATATTAAGGGGTATACAATATATAAGATAGAATTTGGGACATCGATAACAGAGTGGGGGAGGTAAAGCTGAAAGGAGTTTTAATATGAAATCTAAGTTGAGTTGATATCAGTTCAAATAGATTGTTATAACTTTAAGATGCTGTAAGTAATCCCCATGGTAACCATACAAAATAATCTATAGAACATACACAAAAGGAAATAAGGGAATCAAAATGTGTCACTATAAAAAATAAACTAAACACAAACGAAGGCGGTGAGAAGAAACGAGGGACAAAGAACCTAAAAGATGCACAGAAAACACATAACAAAATGGCAAGTGTAAGTCCTTCCTTATCAGTAATCATTATAAATGTAAATAGATTAAACCACCCAAGCAAAAGACACAAATTGACAGGATGGATAAAAAATGAGATCTAACTATATGCTGTCTACAAGAAACTCACTTTATATCCAAGGACACAATAGCCTCTAAAAAATCCATAGGTCAAAGAAGAAATTTAAAAAAAATCCAAAGAATAAAAATATTTCATCAAGATATAAAACATATCAAGACAAATGAAAACGAAAACACAAAAAACAAAACTTATGGCACGTAGCAAAAACAATGCTAAGAAAGAAATTTAGAACTGTAAACACTCATATTAAAAATGAAAAGGATTTCAAATTAACAACCTAAATTTACACCTTAAGAAACTAGAAAAGAACAAGTAAAGCCTAGAACTAGAAGAAAAGCAATAATAGCAATTAGGGCAGAGATAAACGAAGTAAAAATAGAAAAATAAGGAAAAAAAAAATCAACAAAACCGGGAGTTGGTTCTTTGAAAAAGTCAACAAAATTGATAAATTTTTGGCTAGACTGATGAAGAAAAAAAGAGATGACTCAAGTAACTAAAATCAGAAATGAAGAAACTTTACTACCAATTTTATAAACAAACAGATTTATAAGCGAATACTATGAATAATTATATACCAACACATTTGAAAACCTAGATGAAATAAACAAATTCCTAAAAAACACATAACCTAACAAGCCTGAATCACGAATAAATAGAAATTCTGTATAGACCTATAACCAGTAAGGGGATTGAGTCGGTAATCAAAAATATCTCAGCAAATAAACGTTCAGAACTAGATGGCTTCACTAGAATTCTACCAAATATTTAAAGAAAAATGAACACTGATTTAAAAAAAAAAATTCAACAAAACAATAACAGAATGCAACAGCACATTAAAAGGATTAAATACATGACTAAGAGGAATTTGTTCCTGAAATGCAAGGATGGTTCAACATGTGAAAAATAATGTAACAACACATTAACAAAATGAAGGGGGAAAAAAACACACAATCACCTCAACCAATACAGAAAAAGTATTTGACAAAATTCAACATCCTTACAAGATAAAAAGCACACTAAGACCATAAGGAAATTGCCTCAACATAATAAAGGCCATCTGTGAAAAGCTCTCAACAGCATATTCAAAATGGTGAAAAATTAAAAGTTTCTCCTCTAAGATCAGAAAAAAGGCAAGGATGCCCACTCTTACCACTTTTATTCAACATAGTACTGGATGTCCCAGCAAGGGCAATTAGGCAAGATAAAGAAATAAAAAACATCCAAATTAGAAAGGATGAGGTAAAATTACCTGTTTTGCAAATGACATGATCTTTTATGTACAAAGCCCTAGATTCCACAAAAAAAATTTTAGAACTAATGAATAAATTCGGCAAAGTTTCAGAATACAAATACACAAAAATCAGTTGCATTTCTATACATTAACAATTAATAACCTGAAAATAATTTTAAGAAAACAATTCCATTTGAGATAAAATAGAATAAAATACTTAGGAGAAAACATAACCAAGGAGGCAAAAGACTTGCTGACTGAACACTAAAACATTGCTAAAAGAAATTAAAGAAGACATAAACAAATGGGAAGACATTCTATGTCCATAGGTTAGAAAAATTTTGGTAAGATGTCAATACTACCTAAAGCTATCTAACAGATTCAGCGCTAAATCCTATCAAAATCCAAATGACATTGTTTATATAAGTAGGATAATCCACCTTAAAATTCATATGGAATTTCAAAAGAAGACACAAGTTGGAGGTCTCACATGACCTGATTTCAAAAATTACTAAAAAAAACTATATGAGTTAAAACAGCGTGGTATTGGCATAAAGAGAGACAATAGATTAATGAAATAGCCCCAAAATAAACCCCAAATATATGGACTAATGATTTTCAGCAAAAGTGATAAGACCATTCAACGAGAAAGAGACAGTAGTTTCAACAAATAGTGGTGCGGAAACTGAGAATCCACATGTAAAAACAATAAAGTTGGACCCTTAGTTGATATCACATATAGAAATTTACTCAAAATGGGTTAAAGACTTAACCATGAGAAAAAAATCATAGAAGAAAATCTTCATGACATTGGATTTGGGAATAATTTCTTAGATATGACACCAAAAGCACAGGCAAAAAACATTTGATAAAATGGGTTTCATCAAAATTAAAAACCTGTGTGCATCAAAGGGCACTATCAACAAGGTGAAAAGGCAAATCATAAAAGGGGAGAAATATTTGCAAATCATATATGTGATAAAGAGTTAACATCCAGAGTGTATAAAGAACTACAAACAATCTGATTGTAAAATGTGCTAAGGACTTGAATAGACATTTCTCTAAAATATACAAATGGCCAATAAGCACATGAAAAGATATTCAATATCACTAATCATTAGGGAACTGCAAATCAAAACAATAATTAGATACCACCTAACACCCATTAGGGCGGCAACTATCAAAGCAAAAAACAAAGTAGCAAGTGCTGGCAAGGATGTGGAGAGATTAGAACACTTGTGCATTGCTGGTGGGAATGTAAAATGGTGAAGCTGCTGTGAAAAACAATATGGTACTTCCTTAAAAAAGTAAAAATAGAATTGCCATATGACCTAGCAATTCCGCATCTGGCTGTATACACCAAATAATTGAAAGCAGGGATCAAAGAGATATTTGTACACCCCAGTTTATAGTAGCATTAGTCACAAGTGCCAAAAGGTATAAGTAACCCAAATGTCCATGAATGGAAAATGAATAAACAAAACATGGTAAATACATAAATAGAATGAAATATTTAACCTTAAAAAAGAAAATTCGGACTCACTACAACATGAAGATGGAAGACATTATTCTGTGTGAAAAAAGACACAAGAAGACAAATGCTGTCCAATTCTACTTATGTGAGATACCTAAAATAGTCAAATTTAGAGAGTCAAATTCATCAAGTAGAATGATGGCTGTCAGGGAAAAAGGGCGAGGGAGGAAAGGGGAGTTATTTATTAATGGGAATGGAGCTTCAATCTGGGAAAATGTTCTGGAGATGGATGATGGTGATAGTTACACAACGATGTGAATGCACTTACTGCTACAGAACTGTACAGTTAAAAATGGTTAAAATGGTAAATTTTTACAATAGAAAAAAAGGACAAAATCAATAGTGGTAACTGTCAGATGTGTAATAACACTGACACAGAGTGCTGGTAGCAGGAAAAATTGGCACACCTCTTTTGAAATATTTAGAACCATAGAAATTTTTACAGTTTTTCTCAATAATCCTACCTTTGAAATGTATTTTTAAAACTGTAAATGAAGCTTAAAAAAGGAATAAAGTTGTTCCTTATGGTGGTATTTTTAGTACTATTCATAATAGCACCCAAAACCATGAAATACTTAGATTAAAAAAAAAAAATTATCTGTATGTTGAGAACTATAAAACAATCAGAAAAGTCAAAGAACTAAATAAATTGACAATGCATTGTGAAGATATCCATTTTCTCCTTTTTGATCTATAGATCTAACACAACCCAAATCAGAGTCCCAGCAGCTTTTTTTGGTAAAAATTGACAAGCTCATTCAAACATTGATACAGAAAAGCAAGGGAATTTGAAAAACCAAAACAACTTTGAGAAAGAACAAAATTGACATACTCTCTGATGTTCAGACTTACCATAAAGCTACCATAATCAAGACAGTGTGGTACTAGTGCAAAGACACAGGAATTAATGAAACAGAGTGAAAGTCCACAAATAAACCTACACACATATGGTAAGTGATTTTCATTAAAAGTGCAGTGCTTTAGAAACTTACTATGCTTTAGACAATGCAAGTCCCTTCAACAAGTGATACTCAAACAAACAAACGCCCATCTGCAAAAAAAACAAAAACAAAAAATCCTAAATCCTAACCTTGCACTATATACAAAAATTACCTCAAAATGGACCATGGTATTAAATGTAAAATCTATAAAATTTTTAGAAGCATGAGATCTTTGCAACCTTTGGTTAGATAATATACATGAAGCAAAAATCAAGAGGAAAAAATAATAAATTAGACTTTATCAAAATCAAAAACTTCTCTCCAGAAGACAGTGAAGCAAGGATGTGAAACTACAAAACTTACACATGGCTAGTAGAAATGCAAATCCCACCATACACTGCTAGTGGAAATATGGCCACTTTGCAAATGAGTATGGCAGTTTCTTATAAGCCTACAGGTATCAAATGACCTAGAAATCACACTCCTAGGTATTTACTCAAAAGAAAATCTCAGTCCACAACAAAAACAACCTGCAGGTGACTGTTTTTAGGAGCTTTATTCACAAATGCCAAAATCTGCAAACAACCCAAATGTCCAAATGGTGAATGCATAACTGTGATACAACGAAATATACTGATATAAGCAACAACATGGATGAATCTCGAATGTATTATGCTAAAGGTATATATGATTCAATTTGTTAGACATTCTGGAAAAGCCAAGCCTATACCAAAAGTTAACAGAACAGTGAATGGACTGCCAGAGAACAGAGGTTGAGGGAGGGAATTGACTACAAATGGGCATGAGGGACTTTTTTGGAAAGTTCATACGGTTATTTGACTCCAACATCCTCTTCCAAGATGGTAATTTGACCAAAATAGCCAGCAGTTTTGCAGTAATATCCATCATTGATACTGTAGGACCATGAATAGAAAGATTTAAGTCTTTCATATGGCCAAACATCCACTACGTAGATCATCAATGAACTCCTCCAAGTCATTGAGAGGGTTTTAAATGTCTCCCAAATGATCAATTGAGCATTGTCCTTTGAAAAGGCTGAAAAATTCTGCATGAAAAAGAATTTAACATTTTGCCCACACTTTTTGACAGATGTCTTGAAAAAGACAATAATTCAATACCTTCGTACTAATGTATTTGAGTTTCATAGCAGCCAATGAGACTTCTTTTTGAATTATTGGCTGTATCTTAGCATTAATGCATGCCAATGTGCTGAAATAGATAGCAATGCTCTCTTTACTGAAACGGCAAAACCACATGTCGCCAAGCATCTCAGGAGCACCATCATTAATGTAGAGAGCACCAAATTCTGCTAAGGAAAAAAGAAACTTTTCATTATTACCAAGATGTTAATATCCATTTCCAAAAAGAAAAGTCTCATAACATAGGAAATTTTTGATGGTGCCAATGTGCAAATAATGATTAAAATCAGATGCTGGCTGCCCTGAGCAACACTAGTATTTTTATCTTGTAGAACGTTAAAGGAAAGTCACTGCTGATTCTTCTATTGATTCTGGCTGAATGTGAAGAAATGTCAACAGCTCTAGTGTGGACGGCATCATCTGACAAAGGCATTGCTTCAATTTTCTTTCTCTGTTCTAAAACAAACTAGCTCAATGATTTCCAAGATTCTCAGTATCACCATGGTCTTGTCAATTGTACATGGCTTCTGTAGCTGAATAGTAAATAAGCAAATGCATAGGATGCTGCAAAATAAAGCTTTGTTTGTCAAATCTAGCTTCCAACCTTCCCAATTTAAGCTATATTCTTAATGAAAGAACCATATTTTTCCAATGGCTGCTAAGGCCTAACGGAGCTTCATACCTATATGTGGGGATGAATATAAATCAAGAGAAACTGAAGCTATAACATAGTTTCTGTTCACATTATAAAACTAAACTATGTGAAATTCAGTTGTCTATAATCATGATATCAAGGCAAATCTCTAATTCTTAACAGAAATGTAACCCAGTTATCTACTATAACAGCATTAATGATTATATGTGACCTGACCATGCACGCTAGCATCCCATGCCACTCTACTCTTATTTGGCATGAAATATACCTTAACATATTATGACAAATACAAAAACTATGTTGTTAAGTTGGCTTTTTTCCTATAAAGAAAAACACCACATATCTGGTTTAAAACTCTCTGATTTAGAGATATTTAGGAGTGGCATATAGTGACTCAAAATATATTTGCCCAGTTAACTGCATTCTGAATTCAAATAACTATTGATATATATTATCTTTTAGAAGAATATCAGAATGGATTTGGAAGAAAATAAAAGCTCTTACTTGAAGTTATATATTCTCAATCCTCTGACTCTGTCCATTTTTCATTCATATACTGATTCTGAGCTAGATAAGTGGTTCTTAATCTTAACTACACATCACAATCACCTCAGAAAGCTCTTAAACACTAATGAGTGGACTCCACTCCAGAATGGGGTAGACCTGAACATTTTTTAATGCCTCAATGATTCTAATATTTAGCTAGAATTGAGAAGTACTGAGCCAAATAATCACAGAGACTGTTCTTCAAAAGCTTAAAGTCCAGTATATATTACTAGATACTAAGTATACAGATTAATGTACCCCTCAAAGCAAAAAGAACACTTTAGTGTATCTTAACTACATAACAGAAACATGCTTAAGGTGCTATAACACAGAAGAGATACATCCAATCTAGTAATGAAGGGGGAGGGGGAGGTAAAGAGGTATTAGAGTGAGATTTCTGAAGGAAGCGATAAATGGATAAGTAGGAATTAACCAGAGGAAAGGACAGTAGGGAGAAAATCCAGGCACCAAGCAGAGAGGATAACAGAAGCAAAAAGAGAGGTAGGAAACAAGGTTAACAGATTTGCTTACAGTCTGGTGTTCACATATTTAGGCATGAAATGAAGTACGAAACTGTGGTGGAGAAAGAGCATAGAGGTCCTTGCATGTCAGTGATGAGCTAAGCAGGCTGCATTTTGGATAAATCTCTGGTAGCCATGAGGAACAGAAATAATAGCTAACACGCAGTGTACTGCTGAGCACTTTGCGTTGATTATCTCATGTAATCCTCACACCACAACTCTGGTAGATATTAGTATCCTTATTTTACAGATGAGGAAACAGTAACTGTCCAAGTCACAGAGATAGAGAAGGGATTCAAAATAATTCTGATTCTTGAATCCTAAACCTTTAACCTTTAGAATGGATGGATTCGGAGGAATGGTTTGAGAAACAGTAAAATAAACTAGTTAGGTAACTATTATGTTATCCCAAATGAGAGGCAATTAGTGCACTGGCAGTAGGGATGAAGAGATACTTGGTTTTAAAAGTTATCAAAATCACATGATTCAGCCTTAAAAGGGAATGAAATTCTGACACATGCTACAACATAAAAGAACCTTAAAAATATTATGCTAAGTAGAATAAGTCAGTCCTAAAAAAACAAATATGGTATGATTCCACTTATGAGGTACCTAGAATAGTCAAATTCAGAGATAGAAAGTAGAAGTTACCAGGGACTAAATGGAGGGCGGTAGGGGGAAAGTTATTGTTTAATGAGTACAGAATTTCAGTTTGAAATGAAAATGTTCTGGAGGTGACAGTGGTGAGGGTCGTACAACAATGTGAATGTCCTTAATGCCACTGAACTGTACACCTAAAAATAGTTAAAATGTTAAATTTTATTATATATATTTGCCACATTTAAAAAATAATTTTTAAAATCACATGATATAAGGAGAATAAAGGGAAAGAAGAGCCAAATGCTAACTGTAGTCTTTAGCTTGGGACACCAGGAAGGCAGTGGCACCATGCACTATCTCTGATAAAAAACAAAGAATTACTGAGACATTCCAGTAGAACTGTCTAGAAGGCAAACAGACACAAAAATGAAGCCCAGAGGAGTAACAAGGTTGGAAGTGTAGTCAACAAACAGGTGGTTGTTAAAACCAAGATAATGCCTGAGACTACCCAGGGAAAACAAGGAGAGAAATGAGCTGAGGATAGACTCTTAGGAAACAGGAGGGGCAAAGAGGAGGAGCTCATGAAGATTAATGGATGCAGTAAGAAAGATAAATATTTAAAAGATAAGGCAGCAGAAATGACAATATTTGGAACTGGGGCAATGAAGATGGTTGGGGAGGGCATATAAGAGATAAAAAGAAATTAAAGAAGATATACTACCATACCCATTTCTCTGTTAATTCTATATTTGGAGTCCTAAGAAAGACATGAGTTTCTAGTTCCCTATGGCATTAAAAGATTAGAGAACAAAATTCCCACACTGAGAAAAAACTTAACATAGTCACCTACACTTTAAAATAGGAGAACATCAAAAATTGTCAGGAATATATTTTATGAAACAGTAAGAATGTTAAATTAACATAGAAACTTTAAGATCTCTGATAGTCTACACAGGAAAAGTAAACAATTATTGCTAATTGTAACTTGTTTTAAGCAATGAGAGCTTTTGAAAAGCTACTTATAAAAAAGATATAATTTTTTTGAAAATTATATCAGAATAAACTTTACTAGATTACGAACTATTTTATCCTAAAGTAATTTTTTAATTTTATAAATACTTTTGAATATTTGAATTTTTGTTTTAACCATAGATCTACTTTAACACTAACAAGTTGTATGAAAAGTTACTCATATATATCACATGTCCATAAAGCACAATAGCACTACTATACAGCTTCTTACGGTGCCAGAAGCTATTAAAAACTCTATATACATCTCTAATAATTCTAAAAATTATGAAGTTGATTTTATGCCAGGTTCACAGAAGATAATTTCAGAGAGAAATATTATATATCTTACTTATAAGTGGTAAATCTGGAATTTGAACCTATTTTGGCTCCAAAGCTTAAGTTCTCAACCACTATGCCCTAAACAATCCTTGATTAATCTCCCTTAATCTATTTCTCCATATCAGAACAAAGTACAAGTTGACATCTAATAAGTAACAGTAGAATAAGTCCTTGAATTATCAGTTTTTGAATCATCAAAAATCTGCAAAGTTCAGAGGCCAGAAGAAAAATGCCTCCAAAAGTTTTAAGTGATGAAAACAAAATACTTATTTTAAATGTAGTTATTTTACCTCAAAACCAAATGTTTTATAATGTGAGTTTAGCCTATACTTCTTACATTTTATATATTATGTAGAAAATGAAAAGAATAACTCTAAAAACATTTTAATCTGAATATACTAAAACTAAACTAGAAATAGACTTGCTAAAAGACTGAACGGGCTTCATCAAACACCTGAAATATTCTAATATAGGTTAAATAGTTTCTAATAGTCATTTTCTTTGTTGGCTATCCTTCACTATACCCTATAGCATTTCCCTTCTACCTAGGAAAATGTTAAGGTAGCACTTAACTATCCATTGCTACAGATTTGTGCAGCAGTTCTAGAGGACCACTAAACCACCAGCTACAGACACAAACCATTAATTGTACATGTCACTAAAAATTGTCTAAATAGAGTTAGCTGTAAGACATATTTGTAAAAAGAAAAAGTGAAATTTTTAATTTTACTATCCAAAATTCCCCATGAATCTTTCTGCCATCACTATTTCCTTGGAAATTAATAATTAAAATTTATTTTCAACATAGAAATTTAACTAGAAGCTATTTTTCAATGTTTGAATTCCAAAAGAAATTAACTAGTATTTTAGCAAACAAGGAGAAACAAGATATCTACTAGAAGATAATTCCTCAGGTAGGAAAAATTTTTATATGGGAGTTTAGGAAAATTAAGTAGAGCAAGAAAAAAATACTTTGGACCTCTTTCGTATATTAAGTGTGACAATGAATTAACCTCAAAATATTCATTTATTAGGATGGATTCTCACAATGTAAGGGAGAGGTAAAATGGATTACCTTAAAACAAATGCATTTTCTTTAAAAAAAATTCTAATTCATTAATTAAAATTAAAAATTTAGTCTACAACCATGCCACCCTGAACGAGCCCAATCCCGGCTCATCTCGGAAGCTAAGCAGGGTTGGGCCTGGTTAGCACTTGGACGGGAGACCACCTAGGAAGACCAGGTGCTATAGGCATAAAAAATAAAAAAATAAGGGATTGTAAAATGACAAGGTCCTTATAATCTGTGAGGTCAACCAAGGGTTGCCTCGCTTAAAAAAAAAAAAAAATTTAAAATGCTAACCATGAATACTTTATAACTGTTATAGTAAAAACAATCTTAAAAAATCTTGTAAAGGAAAATACAAAACATACACTTCTGAATAATCTTACACCTTAAAAAACTCAGGATGTCCATCACTGGCTACCGTTTATCCCCTAATACCATTAAATTAAACACAGAACTACCTTGTCCGAGACAGATAGGCTGCTTGGCTCCTCTACACGTCTTGGCTGCTTTACACAATCATATCCAAAAATCCTATTTTTAAGAACATGAAGCTGAACATCAGACATGTGCTGGTGCTGAGCCCCCTGAAGGCCTGGGGGCAGGGGCCCACCATGAAGATTTTGAGTCACGTTAGCTGAAACACGGAGCAAAGGCTCCCCGTTAGCAACTGTTTGAGAGACTTGTGGAGGAAAAACAACACCTGGAAGACTGATATACTGAGAGCCCTCTGGCTGACTCAGCAAAGCTTCAGACATTATTTTATGTTCATTTCCAGGAGTTACAAGTATATCACTGGTGGCATTTTCCAAAGGCTTCCTATCCATTGTCCCAGAATGAAGAATTGTGGGTTGTTGGAACACAGTTTCCATTCTCTGTGATTTTTCAGTAGTTGCTTGAAGAGAACATGGGTTCAATCGTGGAACACTGGTCTGTATTACTGAAGGTTGCCCAAGCTGTTGAAATACTTGAATTGGATGCTGAAGAATACTTGCTCTTCCAGAAGCCTGTGTCACCATAATTGGTACATTGACTTTATAAAGGTGACCTTTAAAAGGAGATATAAAAAAAAAAAGTCAAAACTGTAAGAATAGAATCCTAATCTCCTTTAAAATAAAATCTCACTCACAACAGGTCGGGGAAGAAATATATCTATATGTTAATAGTGGTTATCTCCAGGAGTTTCTTTTATCCTTCAGAGTTTTCGTATTTTCTACAATAAATATATATTACTTAATTTCCAAAATTAAATGTCTTGCTTTGACTCTAGCCTTTTCTCAATATTGCTTATATGGCACACTTTGAGATACATACAGGCCACCAATATTTACTCCATGAACCTTTCCCATTGTTTGATAAATTGCGGTGTTACCAACCCGAGTAGGGATTTTAATTAACAATCATGGAGAATATATTTCATATATTTAAAATAAAAGATACCATATAACCATTATAAGTCTGCCCAAAAAGAATTTAATAATTTCAAAAGTTACCAAATTTCTCCCCTTTCCCTTAATATAAAACTAAAAAGAAGAAATTTATCTTTTGAGCACTAGGTGCTTTTCTTAAAATTTGCAACAACCAAAGGAATAGGTAGGAGTCTCTTTCAAATCAAGAAAAATTACTTTGAAAAGCAGAACGTGGATAATCTCCAAACATTTTGGATATTCTTTCTATTATGCCGTATACTATCCAAAAGAAAGGAAGCAAAAGTTGATCAATTTTATCTTTAGTTTTTGTTGATTAGAACTAGCAGGAATGCAGATATGTTATTTTGTAGTTGTCAAGACTTACATAACTGACTTGAATTAGAGAAAACATATAAAGCATCTTATACAATGCTGGGAATGAAATACTAGACAAGCCAAGTACAGTTATCTTTCATGGTAGATTGCCTTCATAACAATAACTGCCATTTATTATTACTTTTAAAGTAAGCTTTATTAAAAGTTCCTATAACTTCAATAACTTCTGATATAAAGTTTATTAAAAATTATGAAAATTAACATCAAGCAGTCAATACCAATGCTAAAAACATTTTTAGGCTATACTCTTACCAGATGCAGTCTGTAGTGTCACATCTGCAGGAACATGAATAGGATAACCAGGAAAAGTAAAGTTTGCACTGGAGTTTGAGGCACCCTACATGACAAATTTATATGAGAAAGTTAGAAAAAAGCTTTACTTATATTTTTCCCTTATCTCGTGGGAGGTCAAAAAATATTTCAGGACAGCAATTTGATAACACAACATTACACCTGAGTTCTTTGAATAAAACGGCTTTTTTATATTTTATTTAAATTATCTCATTAAGGATAAAAGGAATTTTGTTCTATGGCTATTAGCAACGAAGCCATTAAGTCTTAAACAATATGAACACTGACTCATAAAACTTGCCTGGGCCACTGATATGTCAAATATAAGAACCACAGCTGTTATAGGAGATCTCTAGTTTGTATGTTGATCACGAATGGTATTTTAAAGTAGACAATACAATAGTGTATAATTTTTACTTTGGAATTATTAAAACTTAGGGTTTCAATTTTTTTTAAATACTAAATCAAAAGACAAAGAAACATTTGGCCTATCAGACCTGCAAAAATTTAAAAGATTAATAATACTCAATGTGGGTAAGGACATGATAAAAATCAATTCTCTCAGCCCACTGCTTGTATGAGCATATATGTTACAATTCTTTTGGAGGGCAATTTTTCAATATATACCATGCATGATCTTCGACCCAGAAATGCTACTTCTAGAAATTCATCCTGATTATCACACAAATACACAAAGACATATCTACAAATATAATCAATGGAATGTTATATTAGAAAAAAAAAACTAATAATAATTTGAATGTCCATCAATAAAAGATTGGTTAAACTCTGATACATCCACTAAGGCTAATCAATATTTAGCTGGCACTGAAAAGGTCCATTTATATTACTAAGTTGAAAAAAAAAGAAATTACAGAAACAGTATAGAGAATTCTACTTTTACCCTGAAAATTAATATCACTTCCATGAAAGAAATCTAGATGTAGATATATCAAACAATGATAACAGTTATCTTTGGGGTATAATACTGCAAGGCTCTTTTACTTCCTACTTTATAAATTTGTTTGTTTTTACTTTTTAAAGGTACATTATTTCTTTAATCAGGACAAAAGGTATTTTCAAGAATTTCAAAGACAGATATTTCTTCATTGGTCTCCTATCAAAAGCAGTACCATTCTTCCCAAAAATCCTGGAAGGGGTGTGGAGGTGTGGTTGTTTGTTTTTAAGAAGAAATGGAAATAAGTAGACCCTTTTACCCTAGAAAGGTAACTCGAGCAGAAAGAACATGAAAAACAGTTAGTAGATTATATACCATCAGTGCCACAGAAGAAAGGTAAAAAAGTGCTATTTTTCTCCACCCAAAAACTACTCAATTTTCAATATGTAAGTTTTAATTTTACTTTCTGCCCCCCAAAACCTAGGTGGGGAGAATCTATTCTTTAACCTTTCTTACACAAAAGTAAAAAATGACCAAAATATTCCATTTAAATCAAAATAACTATGATGTACCTCAACTCTGGGGGGAAAAAAATCAAGAAAAAAAACATGACATTGAAATAATAGGATCCAAATATATAACATTATACAGTGTATTAAAATGCCATACAATGTAACTTCAGAAATTTCCTAATGTTGGCAGTCTGGGCAGATGCTAACAACTGCTCTGGAAGATAGGAAAAGCTGGTAAAGAAAATGTCAATTCTAGAACTCCTGAGCTTTTGCAACATCTATGTTACAGAAGCTATTCCTGTCTCCCCATCTTTTATCACATCTTTTCCTATTCAACTGGAAGATTAGGAATTATATCTATGCCCAGCCTTATGCCACCATTCACTAAAAGTGGGGCATGTTTTTGAAATATATCTTTAAAAAGCTACATACCAGTTCTGCTGTGGTAAAACTTGGAAGAGTTCTACCAGCAGGAATAACTAACGATGCTGCATAGAAAACAAAATAGTTACACATTTATTAGAATTTACCAATTTAATAAAATTGCTAAGTATAGCTTATTTTTTAAAATGATTTCTATCACTAACATGTTTGACCATGGCGAATTCTAAATTTCTTGATTCCAAAAGAGGTGAAAGTATTTAACTATATTTTCTCCAACAACTTTAAAGATGTTACAACTAACTTATTTTAAATACTAAAAGAAAGTATCTCATTGTAATCAAGTATGCTGTACTATAGAAATCCATAATGAAATACCTAGGTTGTCTTTAGTAAGTCAACGTCACACTAAATCTCCATCAAATTTTTTCACAGGGGAGAAAAAGGAATATTTGCTAAAGTGCCCATTTCCAAGTGACCATACTAATGAGCAAAAATACATAACCCAACATTAACCATTCTAAATTTTATAGATTCAAAACAAATTTCAATTTATTCATTTTATGAAAAATTTTTTGCATTCCTTTAGCCAAGTAAACACAGCTACATAGTTTTAGAAATAATAAATAAGAACATGTCTCCCAATCTCTTTGCATGAAACAGGGATGACTGCAAAGAAAAATCTAAGAACAAATTCTTAGGAGATCAACTCAACCTCCATCAATGCTGCAATCTCATATAACAATTTTCTATGCTAATTATACCTTCATTTATAATACATCTAAAAGGCTAGCCAAATTGTTGTAAATGTAATCATTAAAAATCAGTCTAAAAAACAAATAGTAACTACAGTAGGAGGATCTCAGTTGACCAATGTAACCTTAAACCTTACCTCAAGGTTCATTTTACCTAGCTGACCATGACTGTTAGAATATCATCTTGCCTTTAATAAAAAACAAGAATGTTTTAACATGTTTATGCAGCACATATATATTAAATGTAATATTTATAATGGCCTTTTCTACATACTGCATTAAGGAAAATTTCCCAAAGATCTGTTTCTGACACTAGAATGGTTCCATCATATACAACAAACAGCTCAGAAGAGCAAATATTTTTTAAAATAACCATTCTTCCCACATTAAGACAACAGAAGTGAGGCTACAGAGATTGATGGTTAATGAAGCACAAAATTATTTTTATCCTCTGTTCATCTATGGCTTTGCTTATTAACAGCATTCTTTTAGAAAGACTAAATTAGAAAGAATTGGAGTGGCAGGAACACAATGATATTAGTCTTAATTAGGTGAAGTGAGCAAAGCTCAAGCTGGTATGGTACAGCTTAAGCCATAGCCTGAGAGGAAACAAAAATCTGTTAACACACTGTCTGAAGCAATTAAATGAATTTCTCAAGGAAAGATAACAACAATGCTCTTCTTTTAAAGACCTTGCAATAAATCCTAAAGGATAATTCTCTATACTTACATAAATCAAACAGAGCTATAAGAGTTTTAAGAGTTTCTTTATAGTCATGGGAATAAAAGCATGAACTAAGTTTTATAGTGAAGTTTCAGCAGTTCCTACTTAATTTTAATACTAAATTTGCAAGTGACATGCACTATTTATTTATATTCACAAACTATATATATCAATTTATGTGCCTAAAACACATTTTTTAAAATAATCAAGATGGTTTTGATAACCAATTAGTTTTAACTGAATACATGTTTTTATTTAAACAAAGTGTCAGAACTTTTGGTCTTCATCTATATATTCTAGAAATATTAAATTTCACAAACAGGCTTTAGAAAAAATTCAATCCTACAAACATATTTAAGAAATTTTATAAAAATTTGTCATTAACAACATTCATATTTATAAGTGTATTTTTCCCCACACACCAAAAAGTCTTTAGGCAGTTAATGGTTTCACAATTTTTGGTCCTGCTTTGAACCATTCCAAATCTCAATATAAGTCACATGATTCAAGAGGTGCAAAGAGGTCAATTTTTTCTTTGTGACTACTCATCAGCAATATGGATGTCTCCTGATGACCAAACTGAATACTCTAGCTCAAATCACCTCAAGAACCAACAGCACTGCTGAAATTTTCACCAGGAAAATTCTGGTGAAAATGTAAGTTCAAGAATAAATAGACATATAGTTTGTACTTGAACTTTAGTAGTTTTAATGCTCAAAGATAAAAGTCACCACAAACTTATGCTCCTGTTATTCCCTTTCTTCCTCCCACGATGACTGATGGTTTCATCAAAAAGGCCATGTGACATGAAGACCAAATAGCATAAGCTGATTTGAATTGCCTTAGAAATAAGGCAATCAGAGACTAAGTGACTACATGTCCCAGTTTGCCAATGACAGTCCTAATTTACACCTGTTTTTCTAAGGTTACTAAGAGAATTCCATTTCTCTCTCAAAGTGGATTATAGACAAAACTCAGAATTGACAACACAATATTCCGGGAGAAAAACTAAAGTGGAAGTCTACCACCATCCGAATTCAAGACTTACTATAAAACTGCAGCAATCAAGACAGTGCGGTATTAGAGAAAGAAAAGACAAATAGATCAATGAAACAGAATAAAGATCCCAGAAATGGACCTCAACTGATCTTTAACAAAGGAGTAAAGGCAATACAATGGAGCAAAGATAGCCTCTTCAACAAATGGTGCTGGGACAACTGGACATCACACACACACAAATGAATCTAGACACAGACCTTATACCCTTCATAAAAATTAACTCAAAATAAATCATACACCCAACTGTAAAATGCAAAACTATAAAACTCCTGGAAGATAATATAGGAGAAAACCTAGATGACCATGAGTCTGGCGATGACTTTTTAGATACAACACCAAAGCCACGATCCACGAAAGAAATAATTGATAAGCTGGACTTCATAAATTAAAAACTACTTTGCAAAAGACAATGTCAGGAGAATGAGAAGACATAACACAAATTGGGAGAAAATGTCCGCAAAAGACATATCTGATAGGGTACTGTTATCCAAAATACACAAAGAACTCTTAAAACTCAACAAGAAAACAACTCAATTAAAAAAATAGGCCAAACACCTTAACAGATGCTTCACTAAAGAAGATATACAGACAGAAAATAAGCGTATAAAAAGATGCTCCACATCATACATTATTAGGGAAATGCAAATTAAAACAAAAGGATACCACGATGCACCTATCAGAATGGTCAAAATTCAGAACGCTGACAATACCAAAATACTGGTGATACTGTGGAGCAACAGCAAGTCTCGTACATTACTGATGGGACTGCAAAATGGTACAGCCACTTTAGAAGACAGGTGGTGTTTTTTTTTTTAATGAAAGTAAACATACTCTTACCATAAAAATGCAGCAATCATGTTTCTTGGGATTTACCCAACGGAGCTGAAAACTTATTTCCACATAAAAACCTGTACGCAAATGTTTATAGCAGCTTTATTCATAATTGTCAAAATTTAGCAGCAACCAAGATGTCCTTCAGTATGTGAATGGATAAATAAACTGTGGTACATCCAGACAATGGAATATTATTCATTGCTGAAAAGAAATGAGTTATCAAGTCATGAAGACATGAAGGAACCTTAGTTATATTACTAAAAGGAGACAATCCGAAAAAGCTATATACTGTCTATGGCCATGCCACCCTGAACAAGCCCGATCTCATCTGATCTTGGAAGCTAAGCAGGGTCGGGCCTGGTTAGTACTTGGATGGGAGACCACCTAGGAAGATTAGGTGCTGTAGGCATAAAAAATAAAAAAATAAGGGATTGTAAACTGACAAGGTCCTTGCAATCTATGAGGTCAACCAAGGGTTGCCTCTCCTAAAAAAAATGAAAAGGCTCCATACTATATGATTCCAACTATAATTTATCCTGAAAAGGCAAAACTATGGAAAGATTAGTGATTGCCAGAAGTTGGTGTAGAGGAGATGGATAAATTAAGAGGCACACAGAAGATTTGGGGGGCAATGAAAATACTCTGTAGGATACCGAAATGATGGATACCCAGCATTACAAAGTTACCCAAACCCACAGAATGTACAACACCAAGAGTGATAATATAAAGTATAGAATCTGGTGGTCAATGCAGGTTCATCCATTGTAACAAATGTACCACTCTAGTGGGAGATGTTGATACTGGGAGAAACCATGCATGAATAGGGGCAAAGGGTATATAGGAAATCTCTGTACCTTCTCTCAATTTTGTTGTGAACCTGAAGTTCTGAAAAACTTAAGTCTTAAAAAGGTAGATTATAATTATATATAATCATCCTAAGAATAGACCACTAGTTCTCAAAGTGTAGTGTGCAAACCCCTGGGGAGTCCTTGAGGCCCTTTCAGGGTATTCACAAGGTTAAACTATTTTTATAATACCAAGATGCCTTTTTCATTTCTCACTATTTTTTTCCTTTTTTGTTGATACACTGATGGCACAAAGCAGTGATGAGTAAAACTGAAGGCACCTTGGCATGCATTAAGGCAGTACAAACCTTAATAGTGGTCATTGTATTTATTCTCCATTGCCGCTTGCTTACAGCAAGAAGGAAAAAAAGACAAACAGCAACAACAAAACTGTTTCACTTAAAAAGTTCCTTAAAGAATCCATAAAGAATTATTTTTCTTAAATTTCAATATTCAAGTATACTTTCTTTTAATATTCTGTGTGATGAAATAGGAACAAACATAAAGCATTCCTGAGGCAGACAGAATTACAAAGAAGTATAAGGAAAAGCATTGGTCCTATTGTTTAAGTTGGTAGTTGATCTAGTCTTTTTTTTTTTTCAAGAAACACTATTATTTGAAAGAATAACTGACAAAAACTATGGATAAACTAAGTTATTCAGACTTAGTTCATTAAAAAAAAAAAGTCTGCTAAATACCTAAGTGTGCCCATCACTTTAAGGAAAACAAACCAACAGTATTTGTTTGGCAATGATAAAATTCAAGTCTTCAAGCAAAAATTAGAAATTTGGAAACTTTATATCTACCAAAGTGAGCTTGATAACTTTTCAATACTTTTATGAAGAGAT
Source organism: Pteropus medius (assembly GCF_902729225.1). NCBI lineage: Eukaryota > Metazoa > Chordata > Mammalia > Chiroptera > Pteropodidae > Pteropus > Pteropus medius. Next base: position 34,446,329 of record NW_024349800.1, read on the forward strand.
ATGACTTTTTATTTTGTATAACAATGTGTCAACTGCATAACTCAGTAAACCAATATTTTCTAAATAACCATGTTACAAAATTACACATGGGTTAAAGTCTTTCAAAGTGCAAGATACACCAGTGAACTTGAACATTACAAAAAGTTCATTGGTTTCAGATTCCACCTTGCGCTACCTCTCAGAAACTACCACTTGTTGAGTTTTAGTGTAATATTAAATTATCTAAAAACACTTAAAATACTCCTCCTTTTCCAATTATCTATCTGTAGGAGGCTAGAATTTCCTCATATACCTTAGCCAAAACTACATATCACAACAGATTGAATTTAGAAATAGACATGAGAATATGGCTGTCTTTTTATTAAGCCAGACACCATCGAGATTTGCAAAAAAGTATGAATGTCACTGTTCTTACTGAATAGTTTTTGTTCTGAAAAATAGTTACTTTTAACAAATATGTTATTTTGTTAACATCATTTTTTAAATTAATAAACCATCTTTTAAATTTATCAACTTTAATTTCTGATATAGTAAACATACTTACAACCCACATAAAAGGTCTTTGAGATCCTCAATTTTTAAGAATGTAAAGGGGTCTTGAGACCAAAAAACAAGTTGACAACTATAGATACAAGAAATTATTAAACAAATGGATAAGACAGTCAAAAATATATATATAATAGGGCAAAACAAGTTTTAAAAGTGGAAGAAAGATAAATGACTTATTCCATTGTAGATTTAAGATTAAGATAACAAGATCTGAACTTATCGAGAGATAAAAAGGTTGCAGAAGCTAGTTTATTTTAATCAAGCTTTTAAAAGTATACAAGGAGATAACATAATTAAGAAGTACATCAATTTTACGAGACTATATGCTTTAAGAATCTTATTGCAGAATACCTAGAAAGAGGGATAAGAACAAGGCCATAATGCATTTTTAAAGGATATATATACTTCCTCTTAAATCATTTCATTAAAAATGATGTAGAATAGAATGGGAAAAAAAACTCTCATTAAAATGTAATTATTTCTATTATTCTAACTTCTAAAACAGAGAATAATAAAGTGCTGAATGAAAGCCAACTAGATCTATTAGTTGCAAGACTATTTTGTGATTTAAATCACTGGGAATATCACCATCTTGCGGCAAAATCAAGTATTGCAATTTTGAATGACGAACCTGAGAAACATTAACTGTGCTTTTAATAAGATAGTCAAGAATTTTACTCCTTACACCTCCCCACCTGCCACTCTCCAAGCCACGCTAAGTAAAAAATTTTCAAGTTCTTTAATAAAGAAAAACATTCAAAAGAATGTTACTTAAATAAATAAAAGAGATGCCCTAATTAAAAAGTTAAAAAATGAAAACATAGCCAAAAACCCAACAACTGACAGAAAATGTTTCAATGTGTCAACATAATAATTAAAACTTCCATGGTTAATTCTTATAGAGAAGAGTTATACTTTATAAGCATAGCATTAGATAAAAGTTGGTAATTCAATATTCATTGTTAATTTATTTATATGTTATAACTGCTGCCACGCTTAAATTCTCTCATTTTGTTAACAGATGAGGTGCTAGCCACCTTACTATTTTTCTCTTCACCTTGGCCCACGTGATTTTCATATGAATTTTCCCAAGTATGCAATGAACAATCTAGTTAGTACCGACAATCTAATCCAAAATCTACCCCTACCTCTTATAAACATTAATCTACTGAATTTCAGCTTAACTCAATAAAACCTATTTGTGTGTCTGCCTGTACGCCTGGGTGTAGTCATATACATATACACACACATTAGAGTAGCATAAAGATTATAAGAATCAGAGGAGAAAAGAATAAAGTCTAGAAAGATAGGTTTATCTTTCATTAGCTAGTCTTTTCCAGTTTAAATTGATACACATAATACGGACAAATATTTCCCTTAAAAGCAGAGGTCTAGATTCAATTAGTCCAAGAATAAAGATAGAGCACATATGGTCATTTCTGGCCATCACTGTATATATGCAAAACAGTGAGGTAATCTGAATAATCTCCACATTCTTGTTAACTCTCCTTTTTGCTTACAATACAATAACAGATATGAAGTAAAGAGAGAAAGCAAGAGAAAGAGAGAGTGCACAAATATGCAAGCACCTGTCTTTCCCTCTGCTTCTTTAGCAAAGGCAGCTGGATTATTCCTTGCCTTGAGCCAATCAAGTCCTCTGAAATAACCAATGTATACTCCCAATAGCCCATATAACTTGTTCCTCTGAAGAAAGGCTTTGTCACCTTTGTGGATTTCAATATTTGAAAAAACTAGTTTGAATAACCTAATTTTTTTGTCAATAATTACATGGTGTGACTGTTTTCATTTAATGATTTTGAGGTCAGAGTACTCTCACCTTAAAAACATTACCCTAATTCAAAACTACCACCAAATAAGAATTTGTTCTGAATATCCAGATGGTACAAATTTACTAACTGTATCCAACCTGTTGAGGATTGCAATGTTTGATGCAAGCTGTGTGGCAACTGAAGGGTGAACAGAGGTGAATGGACACTATTTCTGAAGAAGTCTTCTGTTGCTTTAGACTGCAAAACCTTTGTTTCCCAAAGCTGCAGAGAAAAAAAAAAAAGTTTACTTTTTTAAAAAAGCTAAAGTAAAACATTATAATATTTCCTTTCTTTTTTTTTTTTTTACTTTCTAAATATTAAACTGTCAGCTGATAGCACAACGAATGGATAAATACTAAAGTATAATTAAGGGGTTAGGACTATAATTTATCAGTTTTCTAAGCTGAAAAAAAAAAGAGAGAGAAACTTGTATTGTCTACAAACCTGCTTCAAGTCTTTTAAAACTTGTTCCTCTATACCTTCTTCAGCAAATAGATCTCGCACTCCTTCAATTACATCTTCAATTACAGATCTGTAGAGTTTAGGCTACATAAAAGTAATTGTTAACGTTTTAAATTCTCAAGTTTGAATGTATTTAGCTTTAAAAGACATGCAGTATACACTTTCCAATCTTATTAAAAGAAAAAAAAAAACCACCAAAAGGATTTTTACTAAGTGCATCCTACTTCTAGTATGTATAGTCCTGACCCTAAATTTTTACCTATCTACAAGGCTGAATTACAGGACTATAATAAAATATAAGATAATAATCTCATCAAGATATATGGTTACTGTTGTTATTTGTCTTTTGTGTCAGTATTTAACTTCCTCAATCTTTTTAAAAAGGAAAATTAATTTAAGGCAGGTAGAAATGAACCTGTTTTCAATTTACCTTTTTCTCAAAGAGGCCAAATGACCTTTTTAGAGTTCACTATATTATTTCCATAAATGTAAATACATTCCGAGCCATAAGATTGGGGCAAGCACTTACAACAGAGTAACCAAAGCCTGTCCTTCCTCTGAAATACACATAGTCCAAAAATATATTCTGAGCCATTGTCAAGTAAAAATACAATTGCATCAAAATGGATTTCCTAACAGCAATTGAGGACATTAATGAATCTTACTCTTCCACAATCTGCATATTGCAGAGACTAAGCAACATCCTAAAATGTTTCCTCATAAAAACATGCCATCACAATAATATTAGGCAGATTTCTACCCAGATTAAACATTGGTCCATATCAATAAAAAATAGCCCGGTGAAATAAACTCAGTCCTACAAATCCATGTAAATTGCACTCCACTCCACCCCACCACCCAGTCTAAAAATGGCAATGCTAAGTGTACTAACACTGACCTAGTGGAAGTTCCACTGATAAAACATGGCAAAACAGGAATTTAGTTGAGTTGCTCCAATTTCAAATTGCTTAATCAGACCAAAATGAAAATTGTGCAATTCTAGGAATGCTTTTTCATACTAACCAGTAAATACTCTAAATACTCCTGCTCATGCCAAGAATAGCTAGGTTTTAAACTAATCTTTCTAAAGATCCAGGGTAAGTCTATGAATAGGCCAATTAGTTACATTTAAATAATACATTCTTCCCAAACATATCTATTAAGATTAAGTGCCTCAGATTAGTTGCTTCTTCTAAAACAGTTTACCCTGATAAAGGCATGCTAAATTGATGCTTCTGTGTTAGTCCCAGCAGCTAAAGAGAAAAACTCCTAGGGCGAAAAACATCTTTAAGATCTGGCCTCAGAGTACAACAGCAGTCATCAAAAATAACCCATTAGAACAGGTTTTCAAAAGCAAAATAGGCAATAAACATACTTTCTCTTCTAGGACTACATACAGTTAGACTTTATATTCTTTCCCTGTTATCTTTATAAAAACTATGTGTAGTCCAAAAAACCACTTTAACCTTTTCACTATTTAAGAGGAAACACATACACACACATGTACACTCTCCTTGGAGTTCACCATCATATAAAATGGTAAGCTTATATTCAGGCATAAGTATTTGACATATATTTAAACACATTAACATCAGAAAATGAATACACGTTAAAATAATATCTCTAAAAATGGACCCTTTTATGCTGTGTGTGTGTGTGTGTGTGTGTGTATACATACTTGGAACCCACAAAATAATACAGATCTGGACAAGCACATTGCCTTTCACCAATGTGAACCCTTTTGAGATGGAACTGAAAGTGTATCCTTGATTTTTCTTTAATTCAGGTTTTTAAGATTGATAGGAGGGTCTCGCGAGTGCCATTTTGCTTATCTTTCTCATTATGAGGCTTAGGAATCCCTTATGGATAGAAGAGTATTATTTGTGTGTTTTATTCCAACTGTACACTTAAGCATTAAGATGCTAAAGGATGGGAAAACGGCGGGGGTGGGGGTGGGTAAGGTAAAACTATGTGGTGGGGTAACATGAAATATCACATCACCTGTTATCTCGTGTGAATAATACAGCTTAGAATCAACAATAACCAAACTAAAATTCAGAATTACAACTAGAGTACGACTGAATTCGGTAATTTTCTAAGCACATAGGAAACGCGGAGGATTAAGGTGAGTTCCATACCTAACCACCTTCTAAACGTATTCTAGACAACCTGTTTGGGTGAGGAGTGAGAAGAGGAGGGAGACTTGTTCTTCCCGTGGGAGCCGGGCCCAACCTCCACCTGAGCTACTGACCCTCATTAGCTTCCTCAAACCCATAAAACAGCCAGAGCCCCTGAGGGAGAGGGTTTCTCAAAGTCTGTGAAGGGCCAAGAAGAAAAAGGGTGTGCAGAACTCGGCTGTCCTGAACCCCGGACCAGAGCTCTCTATACACTGAGCCCAAGCCGAGAGGCCAGGCTGGTCTTCCTTACCACGGAGTTGACATAGGCCATGACGGTGCCCGCAGCTCCTTGCGCCTGCGCACCACGCAGTACGCCGCTGAGGGCCACTGTCCGCCCGCTTTGAACGTCGGTGCACGTTGCTTGCGCAACAACGTAAGGACGCGGGAGGGGGCGGGGCAGAGGAGAGAAAGGTTAATGATTTGAACAAGGTTAAGTGGAGACAGCGATGCCAGAATGGGAAGAGGTTGTTAGCTTCAGCAAAGAGACAGGCTAAAACGGGATGGTTAAATCCGGTCTAACGAGCTCACATGGTTAGGGGCTATTCACATGACCCCTGAAGAACCTTTATTTTCTCAATCTATGAAATAATCTATGAAATCTATGAAATAAAGACTAAGAAACTAGGGAGGGGTGATGCCGTGATAGATGCCAGGTCACTTTCAACTTTGGAGGGAGTTGGGCCAGGAAAGAAGGGAGACTGGTGATAATCTGTTCTCTCCTGCCGATTTTCATTCCTCCCAGTCCACCCCACTCACAGCTGAACTCCGGTAAAAATAAAATGAGAGCCAAATGTGGAACAGCAACATCAGCATCAACTGGGAACCTGTTAAAATGCAAATTATTGGGTACAACTCCAGACCTACTGAATCAAACTCTGGGGACAGGGCCCAGCCTTCTGTAACTTTAACATACTCTCCGGGTGATTCCGATGGGAAATTAAATGAGGCTATCCCAAAACAAAGATTCTCAGCTTTGGATGCACATTGAAATCACCTATAGAACTTAATAAAGGTTTGGCACCTGAGTTGCACCCCAGATAATCCGATGGTATCCTGAAGCCAAAGTGGAGAACCACATAAAGTCAGCACCCTAGTACCACCCAGGCTTTTTTCTTCCTCAGACAGAAATCACCATCTCTTGACCTACAATAATTCCTTTCCTCCCCTGAAGGGTAGAGCATCTATGGGCATATCTTGCCTAGGGCTGAAGATAGATGTAAACACAGATAAACTTCAGGGTCAAAAAAGGGAAGTAGTCTTCTATTGCCACTACCCAGCCTTTCTAACCTGCAGATAGGTCCTGGCCTACCCAGATGGCTAAATTATTTAATGATTAAAAATCTTGTTAGGTTTAAAATTGGCTGTTTATTTATTCATTTGTGCATATATGTTCAATAGAGCTAGTTATCTGTATTTGCCTCGGTCAGGTACCTTATGATTTGTGGATTTCAAGCAGCTGATTTATATGAAGCCCTTTAGAAGACTTTCCTAAATTGAAAACTATCTGAAATTTCTTTTACAAAAAGTCAAGAATTTTGCATAGAAATTTTTAATGATTGTATCTCTACCTGGCAATTTACTACTAGAAGTATTCAAAGTGACTAATCTTTCACCCAAAATAGAAAAGCTAAAAGCAGTCATTGATTCCTACTGATATTATAAAATCCAATTAAATTATTCAAGCTGGGAAATAAGAAAGCCAAAAGGTCTCTTGTTTTCCAGCTTTTTTCTTAAACAAGATTTAAAACTTTATTCCGCAAGGCATAGGATTAGTAATCACCTTTTTGTGATTACATACTGTTTTATATTACTTCATTATATATTTTATCCTTCTAGGGCTATAATATAGACCATACATACTTTTGAAATTTAGACTTTGGTACCCAAAAAAGTATGACTAAGAGTTGAACTGATATTGCTTAGTATACTTAGTAGATTCAGGTTACAAAGAGGTTATGTTACTTTGGCACAGCAATGTCAGCAACTTTCCATTTGTCTCTTGTGGTCTATCTAGATGGTAACTAGTAGACTCAGATGTAATGTCTTCTCAATAATAGACAATGAATGGTTTTGAGAAGAGATATACTTGCTCCCACATTCTAGGTGAATTCAAGTTGCAAACCTGTGATAGCTGCTTGGATGGCCCCCCAACGATCCTCATCTCTTGGCACTTACAAACTTGTGTTGTGCTCTCCTACATTGTACCATGGTTTTTCTCGGTGACTGATATAAAGCAGAAGTGATGGTGTATCACTTATGTAAATAGATTGTGAATGACTGTGGCTTCTTTCTCTGGAATTTCTTCTGATCACATACTTTGGGAAAAGACAGCTGTCATGTTATGAGGACACTCAGGCGCTCAGGTAGACTATGGAGAGGCCCATGTGGCAAGGAACTGAGACTCCAGCCCATGGTTAGCAAGGATCAGAAGCCTGTAGGCAATCATATTAGTAACCTTGGAAATTGATCCTTCCTCATTTGGGTTATCAGATTATTTCAGCCCTGACTGATAGGTTGACTGCCTCTTTTTGAGAGAACTTGAAGCAGAACCACCCTCTAGGGATATTCCAAATTTTCAATCCTCAGACACTGTATGAGACAGTAAATATTTGTCATTTTAAGTGGATAAGTTTGGGGGTAATGTGATATATACCATGAGATAACTAACGCAGGGTCCATTCTGTGATCGGACTGTGACTAGTGAAGGCTTGGTGTTCCCTCACTGTGATCTCAACATTTAAATTTTCTTGAATACCTCCACAATCACAAGAGCTTTTGAAAAGTATGTAAAGGAATCTGTATGGACTATAGACTATTTATTATTTAATAGCATTGACTCCAGATTATCATCAAACAAGCAGATTGTTATAGGCATGTAATGGTCACATTTCTTTTGTTAATTTTTCAAACTCAGAAAGTGTGTTGCATGCACAAAACACTCTTGATGCTAAAATTGAAAATTTAAGATCCCAAAGCTTCCATGAAGCAGTTTTACAGTGACTATTTTTTGTTAGTAAATATAAGAGGAATGCTGAGCTTAGGTCTTTGAGTAAACAGTTCTTTGAAATTACACCTAAGGAAAAGCATAAAGCTCTTCCCATCACAGTGCAGAGCATCAGATTTTCATTTCCTCCTGCTTTGTTTAGAGGCTACAATATATATTTAATATATCATTTAGAATCAATACCAGTTTTGTAACATTTAAGCAAATCTTAATAATCAGATTAATTTCTTTGCATTCTGTATGTTCTCATTACTTTTGCCTGGAGGTTTCAGTGATACTACTCCAAAAGTAAAGAAACAATTTCACTTTGCTTATTGTGAGAAAAGGACATATATACATGAAGTCCTCTCTTTGAATAAGAATGTCTTTTTTAAAAAAATGTATTTTAGAGACAGCCCATTATCTTTTACATGTTAAATTTTACAATCAAATACAGGGCACTTCAGTAACTGTATAGACTCCAAATAATATATTTATCAGTAATGAAAAATACAAGTTAGTCTATGAGCATATGGCTTACGGCAGAAAATATTCATAATTAGTTTCTGAACATTTTGCAACCAATACACTAAACTCAGCAGTATTGTTTCTCTGCCTGTTTCATCCTTCACATCTTCCAGGAAATGAAAATCCAGATAATCTCTGCCTCACCTTGTAATTTTGAAATGGTTACAATGTTGATAGTTCTGTTTATTTATAGTCTGCACTTTTGTAACATTTTCCATTTTCTAATACAACTCTAAAATCAACTTACGTTATTTGAACATCAGATATTGTTCCACCATGATGACTCCCTTCCCCCAACCCTAACAGGATTTCAGTTAAAATGACCTTGTGATACAACGCTATGGCCAACTGGTGACTGTATCATAAAGTGGAACATTATTAATGATCAAATTACTGCCTATTTCAAAATATTTTAATATTAGAGAGATGTATACATTGTGTACATATAAAAATTAGTGATTATAATTAACTCACAGAAACTATGGAAGATGACTTCAAACACAATTTTTCCCATGGCTACTTTTTCAACATTTTCATCAGAGTCTTGATAAAGATTCAATAATTTCTTAGCTAACATATTATTCCTTTTTCATTTCTTTAATTGTAATGTGTATAATCATACATGAACATGGAGTATTAGCAAGGATAATGTCCATTGTCTCCAGTTAATTTTCCAACCTAAATTTCTACTTAGAAAAAGAAGATAGAGGTAGAGACCAATAAATTGAACTTAAGACTAGGACCTTGAGAGAACCAACCAGCTTTGTTCTTACAATAACCGTACTTTTTTCCTAATTTTCTCATTTTATGAGGTAAATGGCAGCATCTTGAATATTCTATATCTTAGGTTATCTTAGGTGCCTCAAATATCAGAAGAGGCAGGAATAATATGGAGTAGACACTTCCCCCTATTTCTTCCACTAAGTAGAGCTAAAAACCCTAGATATTATATATAAAACAAATATAAGATGACTTTGAAAGGTGGAGAGATGAGCACAGACAAATTAGGGACCTCGCAACCCAAAGAATGCTATAGCAGTTAATTTCTTGGTTTTCTTTTTGCTTCGCATATACTGGACTGGGTACTGTATACTGTATACTGAAGCTGACAACCTAGAAACATCAATGGCCACAGACAAGAAAAAGAACAAAAGCCTTTCTCTCTAGCCACAGGACTAGGAAAGGGGAAGCAAAGGCAGAAAACTTTAGACAATAATTGCTCTACTCCAGTCAAACACCACAGAAAGAACTGCCCCCCCACCACCACTACCTCTGTCAGCAAAGGCAGGGTAGGGAGTTTAGACTTCTACTCTTCTCCAGCTGCAGTGGGGTATAGTCATCCCCATGATGTCACTGGGATGCAATGCCTGGACTTGTACTCCACCCGGCTATAATCAGGCATCCACACCACCTGCTGGGGTGGTGTTAGAGAAGGCCAAGACTTTCATTTTTGCCAGGTATAGTGAGACCACCCCCTTGCAGTGTCAGTGGAGGCCACATGATAAGTAACAAGGTACTCTTCCTGGTCTCAGCCAAGATGATGTCAGTGGAAGCCTGGTGAGGGGCCTGAGCTCTCACCCTACCCAACAGTAATGAGGATCCCCTCCCTCCCCTAGGGCGTCTACAGAGGCTGAGTAGGGGAATTTGTCCCTTGGCAATAGCAAGATGGTCCACTCACTATCGCCCACTGGCCTGGTGTCAGAAGACACCTGTTAAAACAGAAGATTTAAATAATATCCAGAGTCTCATAATAACCAAAATGTCCAGGATGCAATTGAAAATCATTTGTCATACCAAGAACCAGGAAAATCTCAACTTGAATGAGAAAAAAATCAATAGACACCAACACAAAGATGACTAAGATGTTGGAATTATCTGACAAAGATTTTAAAGCAGCCTTCATAAAACTGCTTCGACTAACAATTAAGCAAACAATTTAATGAACACTTTAAAGGAACAAAACAATACAGTCTCCACTAAGAAATAAAAGATATAAAGAACCAAATGGAAATTTTATAACTGAAAAAATACAATAACCAAAAGTAAAAATTCAATGGACGGACTTGTTATGCGTTGAATTATCTCCCCCCAAAAAGGTATGCTGAAGTCCTAACACCCAGTACCTCAGAATGTGATCTCATTTGGAATTAGGATCATTGCAGATGTAATTAGTTGAGATGAGGTCCTATTGGAATAGGGTGGGCCTCCAATCCATATGAGAAAAGGACAAAGACACACAGAAAAACAGCAATGTGACAACAGAGACAGGGATTAGAGTGATGCATCTATAAGCCAAAGGACACCAAAGATTGCCCGCAAACACCAGAAGCTAGAGGAGGCAAGGAAGAAATTCTCTCCTACAGGTTCCACAGGGAGTATGGCTCTGTCAACACCTTGATTTCAAACTTCTAGCCAAACTTCAAACTTGAGACAATAAATTCCTGTTATTTAAACTTACCCATTTTATGGTAGTTTGTCATGGTAGCCCTCGGAAGCTAAGACAGGGCTCAACAGCAAAAGGCAGACAATGAAGGAAAGAATCACTAAACTTGAAGACTGAACAACAGAAAATTGAACAATTTGAACAACAGAATGAAAAACAGACAATTCAAATATAAGTAGATTTCTCATCAGGAACCACGGAGGCCAGAAGGAAGTGGCTTGAAAGAAAAGAATGCTCAACTCAGAATCCCATACTCGGTGAAAATATCCTTCAGAAAAAAAGGGAGGGGCAGAAAAGGGAAGATCCAAACATTCGCAGATGAAAGAAAACTAAGATAATTTATCACTAGCAAAACTACCCTAAAAGAGTGGCTGAAAGAAGTTCTTGAAATAGAAAGGAAATGATTAAAAAAAAAAAAAAAAAAGGAGTATCAGGAAGAAAGGAAGAAGAATAAAAAGTAAAAACATGGGTAAATATAACAGATTTTTCTTCTCTTAGTTTTCTAGTGTGTTTTACAGTTGAAGCAAAAATTGAAACATTGCCTCATGTGGTTCTTAAATTCTATTATCAGTGCAGGAGGATAAAGGAAGGTAAGGTTTCTTCAATTCAGTGGAACTGGTAAAGATGTTGACCGTGATGTTATGTATGTATAATGTAACACCTAGAGCAACCACAGAAAAAAGCTACACAAAGAAATGCACTAAAAAATACTACAGATAAATCGAAATGGTTCTAAAAACATTTACCACTAAAAAATACTACAGATAAATCGAAATGGTTCTAAAAACATTTTCTTTTTCCTGCCCTCCCATTGGTTAATTGGTACAATTAACCAATGGGAGGGCAGGAAAAAGAAAAGAGAAATAAAGAACAGAGGGAACTAACAGAAAACAAAAAGACAGGCACAAACCAGTGTTGTCAAAGGTGCGAAGAAAGTGGAAAATGATGCAGCTACTTTGCAAAACAGTTCGGCAGTTTCTTGAAAATTCATATATACATGTATCATATATGACTCAGCAATGCTACTCATAACCCAGGAGAAATGAAAACATATGTTCACACAAATACTTGTACATGGATGTTCATAGTAGCACTGCTGATAATAGCGAAAAAGGAGGGGAAACCCAAATATCCATCAACTGATAAATGGGTGAATAAAATGTGGAATAGCCATACAATGGAACGCAATACTATGTGACAATAAAAAGGTTCTGGTTCACGCATGAACCTGGATGAACATAGATGAACCTCAAAAATATTATACTAAGTGAAAGAAGCCAGAGACAAAGGGCCTATGTTGTATAATTCTATTTATAGAAAAATGTCCAGAAAAGATAAATCTCTAGAGACAGAAATTAGATTAGATGAGAATAAGGAGTGACTGAAAATGGGCTTGTGGGATCTTTGGGGGAAGATGAAAATGTTCTGAAATTGATTGTGGTGATAGTTGTACAAATTGTGTAAATATACTAAAACCATTGTATACGTAAGTGAGTTTTATGGCATATAAATTAGTCCTCAACAAAGCTGTTAAAAGATGTCAGAGGAGGCTCTCTTCTTTAGGGTAAACCTAATTTTTTTAATTGTAGGAAAATACGCATAACATGAAATTTGTCATCTTAACCATTTTTAAGTGTGTAGTTCAGTGGCATCAGGTACATTCACATTGTTTTGCAACCATCGCCACCATCTGCCTCCATAACTCTTTTCATCTTGCAGAACTGAAACTCTGTACTCATTAGACAATAACTCAATGTCCATTTTAATTTAGGGTTACATTTCATCCTTTTGGACAGGTCAAGGAAATGAAGCACCTGGTATTGTTTCAAATGCAGAAAAATACCTTCTACAGCTACCTATTGGGTCAAAATACTTTTACCAAAACAGATACTCTCATTTCACAACCAGAAATAACACCGACTTTATCAAATGTTGGGTGTTTAATGACAAAATACAATCCCTGCTGTACGGTAGATGCTAAAAGGCTAAAGGTGCTCGCTCTTCACTTCCAGCAGCTTTCACAAACAGAATTAAATCAAATTTAAAACAAATGTTTTAACCTTTTCAACTCCTTGAAGTATGTACGTGTTTGTTAAGAAAAAGTATATTTGTAATTATAAGTATGATAGATTTAAAATTTTTTAAGGACCGAGGCTGTGTATAATTCATCCTTACATGTCTCCTGAGTTCCTAGCATAGTATCTCCAATATGAAAAGCATTCATTAAATAATATTGACTTGAATTTATTGTTAAACTGCTCTAAATGGAATTTCTAGCCTATTTGTGGTGGAAAAGTTAGGGGCTAATTAGGAGAAGTAGTACTTTAATCTAAATTCACTCTATCATTTACTCATTCATTCAATATTTTTTATTCAACATACAGGTCATAAGCTCTAGCTAAGGGATCAGCACCATAGCATTGACATTGATACTACCGTCACCTGTCACCACCTCTGTATTGGGGCCTCTTCCTTGAATAGGGGAAATCGCTGTGGGCAAAGCCACCTCAGTCAAAATCCCAGCTGAGGAGGAGGGAAAGAAAAATTCAAAAGCGATTACAATATAATGTATAACGGGATTAGTGCTAAAATTTATTTATGAGGAGCACCGAACCCTGAATAGGGGGAGTCAGGGAAGGCTTCCTGTAGCGGGAGCCCTAAACTGAAATCTGTGGAATGAGTAGGGGACAGAGGAAGGGGGCCAGGAAGAGTGTTCTAGGGAGAGGGCTAGAAACGAGAGCTTGGCACATGAGAGAGAACATGGTGGGTTTGAGGAAACACAAGCAGTTCGGTTTGGCCAGAGGAGAGAGAAGCAGGCAAGTGTGGCAGAGCTAAGCCTGGCTGGCAGGTACGTGCCAGATTACTGACTATAGCACGGAGCGTGGATTAGAGGAAAGCCAGGCTGGAAGGAGAGAAGTGGTTAGAAGTCTGTAGGGTAAAGAAGAATAAGCAGCCCTCCTTGAAAAGCCTGCAGCAGAAGCAAAGTCCACAGGGAAGAACAAGAAGATCTAAGTTGCTGACATATATCCTTTCTTGGCACTCAATCAAATAAGGCAAACAGGAAAAGAGGGGGAAGATCCCAACAGAGTTGAGGAGGTTTAGTGGGAAGGGGATGGAGCATCCACCGATGGAAGAAAAGGCAATAAAAAGAGGACGACAAACATCATCCTGTTCACAGTTTTACCCAAAGCCACTTCTGGTCCCAGTGTGAGTTTAATATAGAATCTGTCCTTTTCCACAATGAGTACTTAGCAAAGCCTTTGAAAAGTGTTTCAGAACGCCTCAAAATTATCCACTGGAGAGGCAGGCTCTTGGCATTTAACAATGCCACTGTTCAAAGACGCTCTTTCCTTGTCCTTTTTATGGCACTTGAGGACCTTTTGGTGAAATTCTCTCTGAGCAGTGTGAAAATATCAAAATAAAACCCTACAGAAAAGGGCAAGCACTGCAACTGGATGCCATCTCTCAAACTCCACACAGCCGCTCACAGATCTGCAGCATCTCTCGCAGAGATGAGAAGCAGAAAAAGGGACTAAAATTCTAGTGTTCACAATCAGGTTTCCCAAATCGGAACATTTATTCTCTGAATTAATAACCTCAGTTCCAAAAACACAGGTGTGTCTTCATTTGGGTCGGTATAGTTGATATTCAAGCATTAGTAAAGAGCCCATAAATTGAAAGACAAGGCCAAATATTTAAGAAAATAAAATTAAAGTCAGTCATAAAGGGTCCTTAAAGGGAGTCCACAGACACCCACCCTCTGTGGGAGAGTGAAAAGTCTCTGAGTTCAATTCCATTTCTGAAAAAGAAACTAAGAAGTAATACGTTAGATATATAGATCTGCCTTCGTCAGTACCTATAAACTCTGCCTTCCCTCCTATTGCAATGGGTGAACTTTTCATGCCCTTATCTAAATCAGCCTCACTGCTAGCACCTCTGATCTCATCCTTTCATCTACTGAGAGATTTAGCCCTAGCAATTTTCTCTCTCCCAGTCTTCTGCATCATCAGTTTTCCTTTGACTACTGGATCTCCGCCAACATGCAGATAGCCACCATTCAGTGGCATGCAAGGATGGGGGAAGGGCCAGTCATTCCCGAGTGTAGGTAATAATGTCAGGCATTGTTTATAGAGAATGTCTATACAATAATGAAATGAACTAAAAGTCAGTCTGCTTTCCATAATCACCACGTGCTGGCAGCTCTAAGAAATGTGAGATAAAATGTGCCCCCCCACACCCCAGATTTTTATTAGCAGTGTTCTAAACAATTGCTGCAATTATTATTGAGTTTTAATAATGCATATGTAAGCTTCAAATCAGCATATTTTAATTTCTTAGCATTTAATAAACATTGTCTTCTACATAGATGTTAATTTGGAAAACTACTGGTTATACAGCTGAACCCAGGACATACGGGGATTCAGATATACATATTCATTTTGGGAATTCATAATGGCCCAGAATCAAACTTGCTTCAGGTACAATTGTCTCCAGTCCCTTTAGTGCTACATATTTCTGAGCTTAAACCATAGATTCAAAATAAACAATTGTAAAGATGAAGAAATAGAACTTGAGTTCTGTCATGCTATTTGGAGTTGCTATTTATGTCTTTAAATTTAAAAAAGTAAAATAGAGTGTAAATAGCAAGATGTAATATTTTTGCTTGCTTAGTTTTGTTTGGTTACTTTACAAATGAAAGAGTTATTGTATTTGAGTAATAATATCTTTAAAATTAAAGTTTATTCTTTTTAACCATTATTTTAAAACTAAAGAAGAAAGCAAGAAAATAAAACATTACCAGATGCTTAAAGTATATTTTTTGCAGATATTTTTATTTTATTAAAATTCACTTACTAGTTACTGGACGACTATTTACCTAGAATGTTATTACATCAAACTGTAACAAAGAACCAAAGTACGAATTGTTAGGTAAACATTAAAAGATTTAATAAATAGTTCTGTGGTTTTTTTTCATCCTGCAGGAACTTGCAGGAATTTGCAGGTGTTAGCAAGTTTGTGAAACCAGCAACTAGTTCATAATTACTCTGAATTGCATAACAAAATCTAAAGTGAGGTTTCCATACCAACGTGAAATGACATTGACCGATGGAGCTCAACCACGAAAAAATTGAAAAGCAAAACAAGAGGTGATTGAAGCAATGGCTGAATTTATTTTTAAATATGCAATGCCTTCAATACCACACATATAGTAATGAAAATTCTGAAGAAAGGCACATCCAAAGCACCTGTGATAGAAGCAATGCAAAATTCAGATGACATGGGACTGAAAGATCACAAAGACCCATTTTCTATAAGCACTGATAATGTCAACAGGAAGGAAATTTTTAGCAAGAGTCAACATCCATAAGATTTTTTAAAATGTAGGAGAGACACTAGAAAAGGCCAAGACTAAAACTCTGGTCTTAAGTGAGAGAAGACTGTTAAGAAGATCTCATCTTCGCCAGCTAGTGTCCCAGTGTTTGCATTTACGACAAAATTCCTCAAAAAAGCCATCAACTCACTGTCTTCACACCCACTTGAATTGCCTGTCAAGGTCTTCAAAGATTTCCATGTTACTAAACTCAAGGGTCAATTCTTAGTTCTCCTCTTATCCTATCAGCAACATTTGAGGCAGCCGATTACACTTAACGCTAGCTAGCTACTCATCTTGTCTCCTTTATTGAATCCTCCTCCTTTTCCTGACCTGTAAACGTCAGAGTTCAAAGCCTCAGTTCTCACTCCTACTCTTTATATTCACTCCCAGGTGATCTCATCCAGTCTTACAGCTTCAAGTACTTACATCTCTAAACACTGTTATCTCTACCCCAGCCCTCTTTCCAATTATATCTCCAATTGCTACTTGCTGTCTCCACTTGGATATGTATGTAGTAGGCATCTTAAAATTAACACATCCAAACCTGCTTTCTACAACAGTCTTCCCTTTCTCCATAATAGACAGTTCCTTTTGTTCAGGCAAAAATTTCTAAGTCATTTCTGGTTCCCTTCTTTCCCTCACACTGGAATCCAATCCAAGCCATCAGCATACTCTATTAGTACTGTATTTCAAACAGGTTCTGAGTCCAAGCATTTTTTATCTCCCATCACCACTACTAGCTACCATCACCTCTCCACCTTGGTTCTTGCAATAACTTCCTATCTGCTCTCTCTCTGCTTGTCACTGACCCCCTTCTATGTCCACAGGATCATCTTAACATGTAATTCAGTTCATGTCACTCCTCTGCACAAACCCTTCTAGTGGTTCCCATCTGACTCAGAGTAAAATCTAAAGTCCTACATAGCCTACAGAGCCCTAGGTGATCTGCTTCCCTCACCTACTCACAAGCTCTCTGATGTCTCCCCCAACCACCCTCCTGTTCTCACTGCTCCTGCCACCAAGTAGCTACCTGCCCTCCTTGGTGTTTCTCTGCTCGGCTAAGTGCACCCCGACTTCAGCACCGTGGCACTAGCAGTTCTCTCTGCTGGACACACTCTTCTCTGGAAGATCTTGGTGACTTGTCTCCTCACGTCTTTCAGGTCTCTGCTACAATGTCATCTCACTAGAAAGGATTTCCCAGACTGACCTATCTAAAACAGCATTCTTCTGCCACTCTGTTGCTTTTTTCTCCCTGCATTGCAATGATCACAAGTCGATGTCTGTTTATCGTCTGGCTTCCTCCACTATTACATATCCTCTACAAGAACAGGAATCTACTGTTTTGTAACTGCTTATCCTTGGCGCCTAGAAAAACGCTGGCACATAGTAGGCATGTAATAAACATTATAATCAACAAGAAAATTCATTGGACAATGGTCACATGGCATTTTGAGGTGATTCGAAGTACCACTTAAGTCAGCCAATGTCTTCAGCAAGCATCTGTACTTTGGAGTGTGGAAGACACCTCATGTGTTTAGCCACATCCATAAACTTACTCATGCTATAAGATTTTTGGAACTATATTGTTCTAACAGTCTTTATAAAAAAATGACAACAGCCACCCAGAAAGATTTCTGAGGAAAAGATAGAGCCTTTCTTGAAAAGACAATGCCCACTACTGGTTTCTGAGGACTAGACAAGGTGAAGGCCCATCCCTGGGTCAAGGTGGCATGGAATACTCTCCTGAAAGAGCATGCATTTGCTTGTTGTTATCTAAGAAATTCAAAGTACAATCCTGGGCTGGAGCTTTTTAGAGATCACATTGACTTTGACACATGTAACTGAATGCTCACAAGTCAAACAAGATGGATTCATTGTATTTTATAAATCTTTTAAAGTAGGCAGATTTAGAGTTTATTAACTCTCATTAGAAAAATTTGTTCGAAATCTGTTGAGACGAAAGCCTCTATTTTTCTGCTTCTAGTACTTAAAACTGTTTAGAGATAAGCATGGTATTTAAATCTTTGAGATGTATAAAATTGTATTCAACAGCATTTTTAGACAAGGCATTAAGAATACTTTAAAATGTTTGTTCACTGCATCAATTTTAATTATACGCCACTGGACTCACAATACTTTGAAATGCTTTACAAAATGCCCCCGTGATGTTATATTAATCATAATACAAACGAGCACCACCAAATTCAAAAGCTGTTTCTAACGCCGTGTAGCAACTTGCGTGTGAGCGCCCTCTTCTGTTCCCAGAGTATACCGCAAAGTGCATTACATGGAATTCACGGCAATTCTGGGTACAAAATGGGCTTTTCAGGAAAATGCTAACGCACACGTTCATATTATTTAAATAAGCTATCCTTCCACTTGAGGTTTGGAAGGCTGTTCTGGAGCAGATACAGGAGGGGGATATGAGCGAAATTTTTCAATCCCGGAGATCTAATGGCGATTTGCATTTCCCCAAGGAAGTCTCATAAAAACAAATGTTAATCTTTTAAAACACAGACTTCAGATGGTGAGCACACAATAGAGTATCCAGATGTCACATATGAAGTTGTACACCTGAAATTTATATGTTATTAACCAATGTTATCACACTAATTTAAAAAATAAGGCAAATAGTCCGTTTTCCTTTTCCTTACAGATGGAACATGATTTTAAAGCCATATTACCTACATCTTTTATCTAAATTATTTTTTTGAAACTCAACTATTTGTTTGACCAGCAAATCTGTCTTGCTTTGAAAATTAATTTATAGTTAAATTCGTATTTAGATGCCAGATCTAAGTAGGAACTTTTAAATACATTTATAACAAGAAAAACTTTTTGTTTCACATATTCTAAGGAAATATGCAGGTAATTAGGTTGAGCCCCATGAAATTGCCATCAAGAATGGTTAAATACTGGCCATTTCATATGGTCCAATCAAATACACTCACTCCTGAGCTTTAGGACCCTGGGTAAGGACACAGATGGGCGTTGGAGTAGAGTAGCTGCAGAGAATCAGAAGGAACTAAGAGAGACAGTAAAATCTAGTGGAACCACTGTGCGTCTACACAAAGAGGACAGGGCAGTCTAGCTTGTGCTGAAACAAAACAGGAAGAATTGATGGGTGAGAATGTGAGGGATTTTATTACAGATATAATCAGTTTATGCCACTTAATCCTTTTGTTGTTCCTGAATAACTAGAACCAAGCCCCATCAATTCCAGTAGTGGCTAAAACAGTGCTTAATGATCTACACCTCTATGAAGTTTTATTTCCTGATGTTTTGAAATTTAATAGCTAGATAAAAATTGATTTCAACACATGGCAGTGAGGGGAGCAGAGTCTACCACTCCAAAATGTTTTTTGGTTTGGGGGGGGCATATTAATTACTTTAAGTCAGTTATTTTTAAAAAGCGAAAGGCTCAGGAAGAAACTTTGACCTTCTCCCTAACTGCCTAAAAGAATTTAGATAGGGGATCTGCTCCAGGAAGAGAGCTATCATCATAGATAACTATAGTCTGATATGAAGTGTGACAGACAGGGATCTAGCAAGGCACATTAGATCAAAGTCCTGTGTCCATTGTTAAAGATGGCCCAGCAAACATTTGTTTACCAAACATGTGCTTTTCATCTCCATGTGAATTGCCTTCCTCCTCACTGAAGTGCCAAACCACAACCTCACCCCTTCTTTATCCTTACCTGTCCTTGGTTCCCCTACTCTTAAGGAACCCCCAAATGTACATATGTAATAAACTTGGTTATTTCCTTCCGTTAATTTGTCTCATGTTAATTTGATTATACCAGCCAGAACAATTTAGAAAGGTAGAGAAAAAATTATTCTCCCTCTCCTATCACAGCAGCTTTCTTTTAAAAAGGGTAGGTGAGGAAGTTGTTAGGTTAATATTAGAGCTGGTTTATCTTCATAGCTTTTATGGCCTCTCAACACACACTTTATCTAAAATATATTCTGCACAACTGTATAAAAATAATTTTCTAAACTTTTTAAGAATTGTTTTAAATGCGTATGTATAATCATATGTATAATACTAGTCGGCAAAGCCTGAAAATTCCTTAGAATTCTCCTGTAGACAAGGTCTGTCCTGTTGTCAGAAAAAACTGTGAATGACTTTAAAAAGTAGGTGTCCTCTCGAGCTTATTTACTTATCCAGGTTATCAATACCTTTCGGTCTTTTAGTTATTTTTCAACTCTGTAAATTTTAGAAAATGGATAATGTACATAATCCTAGTCTATTCAAATGCAAATTAATTGTGTGGTGGTAGGAGCAATTGATTATTATTGCCCTATAGATAGATCCATTTTGCATCTATTTGTAAATTCATTTCAGAATTCCTTATCTCCTGTATGTCTCTCTGCTCGTTGAATTCTCCTTGGAACCAGCTGTAACTCTTAACAATTCCATTGTTAGTTAATGAATTAAAACCTTGGGCAGATACTCACATTATTTCTTATATCCTCTTTTGAAAGCCATCCTTTAACATCAGAAATTATAGTTTGGTAGTGTTATTTTTCCAGGATGTGCCAAGATGCCATGTTTACTGACTCCTTAATAGTAAAGCAGTACACATTCGCCTGACAGAGTCAATTGTTTAAGATTACTGAAATTGATTTCGCACCTTAAAAAAAAATAGCCCCAGACTTTGCGAAAGAAGATATAAGTCCATCATACAGCAAGAATCATTGGAAATACATCTTTAATTTTAAAAACCCAATATGCAATCTACCAAATAGTTTGTTACACGATTATTAAGGCTCAATCTGTTTTATATTTGTATTGATATGACATAGAATCATATTTTAAGGTATAATAATATTTAATCATTATTAAGGAAGGCCTTCTAACTGCATTTATAAGAAAGGGGTCGCATCATAAGCACAGTTCCAGAATAAAGGGAACTAAATCCTAGAACTGTCTAATATATAAATCAGGTATAAAAATTCCAGCATTTATTTATATGCTGGAAAGTATCTGTTTTCATACCTTTTTAAGTGGATAAACTATTTATATTCTCATAGGGAAAAAAAAGTCCCTAAATTCTGATCTGTACAATTGATCAGGTAACCATCAAGCTATGAATTCATTTACACAATTGATATGATACTTTGACTGGTAAGGCAACCAGACCTGAACAATAAGAACAGGAAAACTAGTCAGAAACTGGTCAAGTCCTTAGAAGCCTGCTCTGTGTCAATCAAATGGCTGACCTCCAAACTGTCAAACTCAGGAAGGGTTGATCTAAATTACCTATATTAAGATGCTAGAAAAGCGTAGTTCCTCCTTTACTCACTTCCTCCTCTCTTTTCGACCTTAAAAGCAGGGGTTTTTGTTATCATAGTTATTATCCTGAAGA
Organism: Pteropus medius; assembly: GCF_902729225.1. Taxonomy (NCBI): domain Eukaryota; kingdom Metazoa; phylum Chordata; class Mammalia; order Chiroptera; family Pteropodidae; genus Pteropus; species Pteropus medius. The sequence goes on from NW_024349800.1 coordinate 34,468,043, forward strand.
TCATCATTTACTTTCTAGCAAAGGAGATTCCACTTAATTTGTAATTCTAAGTGGACCCTACCTGATTTTTCACTTACAGGACCATGGTCACATTTGACCTTCTGCCATTTCTGAGGTCAGAAGAATTGTATTTAAAAAAACCTCTCCTCCCTACACTGAATGTTAATTTAACACTAAGTAATGAATATTTAAGGATCCTAATAGATGTGCAAATTAACAATTATGCCGTAGTACCCCGCTGTTAATGCTATCAACCTTTACATTGCTGCAGAAACTCAATTTGGGCTTAGTCAGTGTTTTGTTACTAATTCCAGCGCTGAATCTTGAGATGCTCCTGAAGGCTGGGTGGCTGGTAAATAAATGACCAGCAGTGAGGTAGCCACAGATGCGGGGTAACCTGTGAAGCATGAGGAGAGATTAATTGAACCCTTTGCTGAAATTATTTTGAGGTGTAAATATTCATTAAGTTCATCTGAATCCGACTCTGTATTCTTTATGGGCAGGATTCCATAAAACAGATTTGAAAGTAATGGCAGTAATTAACCCAGCTGCCTTCCCTGGAATTGTGCAGCAGCATCAGCTCCAGCCCGCCTCCATATTTATGATGAGCGGACTGAAGTCACTTCAGAATGTGCCACACCAAATAATGGGGAAAGACGGTGGAATTTTTTTTAAATGACACACACAGAGATTTGCCCTCCTATACATCAACAGTGAGTCTCAAGCATATGATATTATGAGCAATGCATCAAGTGGAGTTAAAATGAACAATACCAATTCATTTTAACAGTCAACTTTTGCGTTCTTTGCCGTTACAGCAAAATAATGAAAAGCAATAAAATCTGCTGATTTATACAAACCATCATAAATGTTTGTTTTAATGTTTTTGGAACAGATTACAATGAACGGAATACAATATTAAATAAAACATAAGACATAAACTCTCGGCCGACAAATAAATGTTGTTTGGAAGAACATTATTATATGACTCAACACAAATCTAGTAAATAGAGAAAAATACCTCCTAATCATATTTAAGATTCAACATAAATTGAAGGTGTATTAATATCATATGAGGACTAAAAAATATCCAGAAAATAGGTTACACATTTTTAAAGTTTAATCTTTTGCTGTAAATATTGAAAGGAAGTTATAAACAGAATTATAACTGCTAACACCAGACTTTTCATTAGAAAACAAACACTTACCTGACTTTGAAAAATAAAAATGTTACCTCTTAGAAATCCAGGTAAAACAATCTAGTATCTTTAATTCTGTTCATCTTTTAAAGAAAAATACTCTAAATTTAAAGTATTAGCATAAATAGGATGATAGCAGAACTAGCATAAAATAATCGTAATATGACTTAGACTTCAAGAGTCTTGTGTTAATTACAAATAACACTTTATCAAAATACAGTATCTTAGAGTCTGTACTTTTGGGAAACAATATTCATGAACTTTAAAAATCATCTTTAATGCACATAAATATTTTAACTAGCATCCAATACTGGGATTCCATTTTAAAAGGAAATTCTCCAAGCAAAATGCAATATGTCTTAGTGACTCGTACTAAAATATGTATATCAACAGAAATAACTTCTTTGCAATACACACCAGAATACAAATATATTTTTTAAATGATAATACCATGGGGGAAAGACAGGTACCAGACATAGCTGATGATAACTCACCAATGTGGTAAGAGGACAGGAAGATAAATAATTAAAAATCACAGATACTTCCACGACTCCATTTTAGCCTGTGGTTTCCGCATCATTCTACACCTAGCCACACTTCAGAGATGAGCAAGAGGGAAAATTAAGTATTCGGGTCTATGTTTCCTTTGTTTCACCTTCCGGTACGGGTGCTAACATACCAAGAAGAGACAGGGACTAGAGGATAATAAATATGGCATCTGGGTGAGCCAGAGTGCAAAACAATCAGCCACCGAGTAACCAAAAATCAAAAACACTTTAGCCAAGCTAGTGGTTGGGTCAATTTCAGTAGGAAGCAAAACATCACGCAAATTATAGATACATTTTAGATCAAACCCATGGGGTGCAAACATATCAAAAGCATAAAATATAGATTATTTGGTTTTAGGTCTAAGCTTCTCTAAACAGAACCAATGGATCTGTCTTAAGCCCTCTCTTCAGAAGTCATTTCCACTATACAATAGCAGAACCATGTGTGGTTTCTGTGAATTACATATTTGAAAAGTGGGTCATTGTCATTAACTCTTGCTACTCCTACTGGGTTACGCAGGCACCAGCTTTTTCTGGGTCTTCTCCATCGATTTTAATCCACTTCTTTTCTATTTCAACCTGTTATGCAAAAGCAAAACATGGACAGCATTAACAAAGGCAACACAGCACTAACACCTGTTCAGTTCTACCTCATACATGAGGCAAGGGCTAGAGCCACCTCATCCTTGGACACAGACACAGCCTGTCTACCCTCTCATGTTAGTTCCATAGTGAGGCACTCTGCTGTCCTTTTGGGCAACAAACCCTCCCCACCCGCGGGATCTTCCTTCCCTCTAGCGTCAAATCTTGAAGAGAACTGAAACTCTCCTCTCTTCTAAGTCAAACATAGGTTTTAGAAATGTATACAGAATACCTATGTTGATAAGACATTTAGAGATCTGGCTAAACATGTGATCAATTATACCCCCATATCATATATCCAGGCTTTAGCCCACTTAACATTTATAACACCCCCAAAATCATCTCTTTAATAAACTAAAACAAACTAGTTTACAAACTAGTAAACTGAGCCGAACCAACTGCCTACGCCTCATCTTTTTCATCGCAACGTAAGCATTAAGTGGCCTTCCTGGAACACTCTCGATAAGGAAGCCCTCCCTCACTCTCTGTCCCATTACCCCATTTTATTCTCTTCTTAGAACCTGTCGCTATTTGAAATCATATTATTTACTTATTTATTTATTTATTTATTTATCTATCTATCTATTTATTTATTTATTCATTCATTCATTCATTCAAGTGGAGGAACTAGTTATTTCTTGTTCCTCCACTTGAAGGTAAGCTTCATGAGGACAGAGACCTGTCTCTTACTCACTCCTGTGTCCCTGGCATCTAGATCAGCACCTGTCACATTAAAATTGTTCAATAAATATTTATTAAGTGGAAGATAATATTTCAAAACCGACTGCCACCAAGTACAGATCAACTAGTAAATGCTATCAAAGTGAAAGAGACTTTATTATATAATTTTGAGCTGTCCTCTAAACCTATGTGAAATTGGCACATCCCGAGAAAAGGAAAATAGGTATGAATGAAGTTTCCATGTGCATTTGACCCACATTTCAGTCACACATATTTATACACCTAGTGCTACAAGTCGGGTTTCCTAAGAAACAAGCTCTGAGATGGAGACTGATGTGCAGTTTACTGTGGAGTGCTGTTGGGGTCAACACCTGTTGGGGAGGGGAGGGGAGGGAAAGAAGCAGAATGGGAAGAAGGAGAAGTTGGGCTGCAATCCAGTCACAATAAAAGCTTCAGCAGACACCTAGAGAGAGCTGAAGCTAGGATGGCCCTGCAGAGTTATCCCGAGCTGAGGAAAAAGGGTCTTTATATCCCTATATCCATTAGTCGCTGGACCAAGGCAGTTTTCTTCAGCCAGGGCAATTCCCAGCTGCTGGGGGTAATAAGTGCTTTGGTCCCCAAGGGGCTATACGGGACAGCAGCCACCCATCATTAACTTTAGCTATAGAAAAAATAATCAATGGACCCAAACACATAGACTTCTAAACAGATGGTTCAAAATAAACATATTACTGTATTATAGAACCACCAGTTGGTGTTTATGATGTCTTATATAATCATACTATTTTTTAATATAAATAAATGAGTAGAAAATCTGAATGGCACTAACCATAACTGAGATTCAAGTAACATGAGATTTTAAAATGGTATTAGAAAGTATAAAATGCAACTCATGTGCAAGAAAAAAGGAAACTATATAAATTCTAAACTGAATCAACTGCTTGTCATTTGCTGTTTAATTTTTGTGATTTTTGAAATATTTTCTAATTAAATAATACATTTGTAAACAGAACCACTAATGTCACCATTTCAAGATATTACAGGAAATGTGTGGCAGAGGTTGTCTCTGTATTTACTATCTTTGAAGCTGAGAAGAAAAGCCAGTTTAGAGACAGGTGCTAGTACACGTCACTCTTTAATTCATCTGGCCCAAGAATGCAGAAGCACTCATGGCAAACATTTATTCAAGTTGTTATAACAGAGTAACTCAGCATTTCCCAAGGGGTGCTTCACAGAATACTATTCCAGAAGATATGGATAGGTGTTTTACATGCACATATATATGCCCCAAAGGCAAGATGCTATAATCAATGAGTTGGGCAAAACAGGGTTAACAAGTTTCTTTAATGCAGGACTTCTCAGAACCTTCATTTAACATTAATTTAGTGTATGGCATTCCTGAACTTATTTTTTCTTGGCTCATTATATGGGACCCTTGTTCCACAGACAATTGGGCAATGCTATTCTAATATAATTTATATTATAAATATGCTTCTGAAAGGTGAATTCATTTCTGATGCCATGTTTTTCATTAAGATCTGAATTAAGTACATGGCACTGTGTGCTCAGGTGCCTAATGTTCTCTAGGATTGAGGGGGAAGAACTAGGCTCACTGATGACCTTCAGGTTTGGATGGTCAGGCTCTTTTAGGTCAAATACACACACTCATACACATACATGGTCACTTAAGAGGGCAAAGCAAATATTCAAAGTCAGATCAAGTCCCAGCTCTAGAAGCCCCACCTTGAGCCAGTCGGCTTTAGGAGGTACCTGAATGTTGTAGCAAGCTCGCTGATGAACGTGTTTCTGTGGTTGGACATCACTCTCCACCCCCAGAGACCTGACCTCTGTCCTTGAGGCACAGGTGTCAAGCATCCCAAACTGAACAGTAGCAAATGGATACCAATCAGAGGGAATTTCTTGATCTGATCCAAGTTCTAGTTTGTATGACAAACAATGCGGATGATCAGGACCTTGAAGAAAAAAAATCAAATTGTCAAAGTCTTTCAATGGCCCTTAAACATTTCTCTTGAATCTAAGAGGCACCGATCCCTCTCTTTAACAATGAATTCCATCAGCACTATGGCAGTGTGAATCCCATTTGAACAAAATACCATCTAAATTCCCAATTCTGCAATAACTAGGGGGAAATCTATCTGCATTTTTTAAGTACTAGCTTTAAAATAAGTACAACTTTATTACTATATACATGAATATATTAACTCCTAAAAATGTTTTCTATTAGTATATTGTTTCCTTAATTAAGAGATAAGTGATATATATTAAGTATCATTATTTAGCTACAATGTGCATAGGATCTGTAAAAAAAACTTTCTTAATAGACTGAATAAGCTCTTACATTAACTCTTAATTTATTCATTTTCTTACTACTTCTTTGGACAGTTAATGCAAAGGTAAACTTCAACCTAAATTAAGTCACATTATAAAAAATTCTTATTTTTTAAAGTTAATGAAATTTTACTACTTTTCAGAAAATATTCTAGGCCAAGAATTCCTTCTTTCAGCAGAATGGATTATATTTTAGTATATTAATTTTCACTCATCTTCCTTAAAGCTTTGAGTGGAACAGATGCACAGTGCAGAGATGGGCATATTGGCTTTCAATGTTTCAATCTATTTATTTTCATTTAATTCAATTTGCTATTTATTGAGCATCTACTCTATGCCAGGCCAGGCTCTGTGCCAGACCAAGAAATGTCAAATATATGCAAAGATTTTAAAGTATGGTCATGTACTCTGTTTGTGTGTGTGTGTGTGTGTGTGTGTGTGTGTGTGTGTGTGTGTGTGTGAAGTAAAAAATATTTTTATTGTAATCACTGTATTAACTTTATAAATGTTCCATGATTCTGTTGCATTGTCCACAGCATCTACATATCCAATGCAGCTATCTTTACTTAAATAAATGTATGAGGTGAGAGTAATTTCAAAAGCTAGAATTAAATTACTGTAGCACTGACATAGTTTCAGAAAGAACATTTCCATCAGAATATAGCTTTAGGCACAGAAACAAGAGTTTAAAGGATTTCACTTAATTCTTAAAAGATAAATTGCCTTTCATTCTTTACAACCTGTTTCTTGTAGAGAAACTAATAGAATTCTAAGACTGTAAAAGGCCTTGAGAAGTCATCAATCAATTAACCAACAGAGGCTCATTATCCATCCCTAACACTTACATGTAGGGTAGGACAATGGTGGCCTCTGAGGTGCTCTAAGCTACCCAGATCACTACAGGCAAGTGATAACTTTATTCACACACACACACACACATACCCAGGAGAGATTCCACAATCCATTACCCTTTCTAGTCTTCTGCCTGCAGTGAGGACACAGTAAGCTCATTTAAACTTAATTCAGGTCCTCTTATGTCCTCTATGGCACAGTGGTTAAGAACACAAACACTGGACCAGATTGCCCAGAGTCTAATCCCAGCTCTGCTTACTTAACAGTTGTGCAATCCTAGGCAAGTTACTTGATCTCTCTGAGCCTCAGTTTCCCCATCTGAAAATAGGAATGAAGATGATAATAATAACATGAACCTTATAGGATTGTTGTAAGGATAAAACAAAGCAGTCAGTACACCTAGAGCATTAAAGCCATGCATGGTACACGATAGGAGTGTAGATATAAGTGCAGGACATACATGATCACTTTGCAAAGCACTATGTGATTATAAATCCAATATTATTGATTACCATAATTTTGCTAATGAAGGGACTGTGAATTCTACACTTTTAAAGCTGAAAATAATATTGGATATGATGTAATTTGATATTCACATTTTAAAGGAAGAAACTTCTTGGAACTTTTTGCAAAATTATCCAATTGAAGACCTATAAAATTACAAGATCTAGTACTCTAAAGGTATCAGAAATAAAACATTTCTACCTGCTTTTCTAAAAAAAAAAAAAATGATAAAAGATAAAGGAGTGCATTAAGTTTTCTGACATTCTTCCCAGCTTTTAAAAACTCGCAATATTCTACAATGCTTAATAACACACCCCCTTCCCTTTAGACTTTGATCTCCATGATGAAAGGATCATGTCTGTCCCTTGGACAATGTCTGGTACATTTGGGCTCAAAAGATATTTGCTGAATTTACAAATAAATGAATAAAAGATAGAGAAAAACTGTTATTTAATCTCAGTACTGACCAGCAGGGGGCACTCTCAGGCTTTGGTAATTGTTATTCTCGGAACAAAGTTCTCAGCACAGGGAATGCAAATGACAAAATCTACTTAGGTCTTGTCCATACCTGGGCCCTCTTGAACCAAAATATTTCACATCTGAAACTGAATTGTTGAGAGTTGGAGGGTACAAATGGAAGGAGGATGACACAAGTGGAGGAGGAGAGAGCAACGAGTGTGCTGATGACAGAGAGCAAGGAAAAAAAGTAAAGCCAAATTAAATTTTAAAATTGGTAAAATTGGAAGGTAGAGATATATATTCATTAATTGACCTTCCACCTCTCCCACTCCCCTTTCTACTTCTGTGCCACCATCTGCACCTCCTCCGGCTAACTAGTGTTCTCATTCCTCCTCTTTCTCTTCCTTTCCCTCTCCATCCACCTCTTTTTACTCTCCTCCACTCCTCCCACCCCTTTAGGCCCCACCAAAGCCTGTCCTCAGGAAAGGCTCCTCTATTCCTCTGCTGTCATTCACACCTTAGTCTGAACGAACCACCTGAGCTACCTGCCCAAGGCCAACCTTTGCTGTAAAATGAAAGACTTGCCCACTGTTAAAGGAATATTAAATGTTGACATGCTAGTAGAAGAGACATTTAAGGGGCCAGCAGCCCCTCCTACCTCCCCTGAAATCATATATAAGTAAAAAAGAAGTCTATCCTGATCCCAAAAATCCACAGGAAAAATAAATTTTAAAAATGTTTAAATTAGTACCTGGTAAACTAGTTCATATATTCTCTTTCATTGTCCATATTTAAAAAAAAATTTTTTTTTAAGAAACTAGTTTGAAATGGGTAATGTTTTAAAGACTTTTAAAAAAACAGTCTCTATAAACACTCAATTGATTTAAAAATCATATAGAAAAATAAAGATGCATTCTAAGACCCTGTTACTCTAAATGTGGTCCGTGGGCCTGCAGCACTGACCTGAGAATGAGTGAGAAACACTGTAGGAGGGGAGTGCCCACCTGCTGAACCAGAATCTACATTTTAACAAGGTGATTCCTGTGCACACAAAAGTTTGAGAAGCACCGACTTAGGACAAAGATTTCCTCTCTGCCCCAACCTCACTGTTTCTCCTCTAAAAGCAAATTGCCAGGTACCCTCTCACCCTCTGCGTCACCCTCCTCCACTCCCACAACGTGAAGCCAAGACAGGACCACACAATCCCAGCCCCCTTCAGAGCCACTCCATGCCACCCAGACTCTACTTGACACAGCCTCACTCCACTGCCTGTTCCAGGGGCCTCTTCTTTGCACACAGATTTCATCTAAACAAAGCAGCTTTGATCCCGAAGGATTTATTCAGTAAAGTATCACTGTATAATTGACTGGAATGTTTGTAAAATATTGTTCTGTGTGGGCCTGGTGCTATTAAAGTCCTCAAAAGGAATTCCTGAAGGCCAAGATCAAGTCTGGCAGCCTCTCTGGGGATACTCACTCTTATAATTGTTCTCAGTGAGCTCAACTGCTAGTAAATACGGTGAGAGAGCAATAACAGAGCTCTAGAAGACACAGGGACACAGAGCGGGTAGGGATGATCTCTGCCTAGAGGACCATAACAGCTTCCATAGGAGGTACCAGGTCAGTAGTTCTCAACCTTGGCTTCCTGAGAGCCTTGTATAAATGTTCATACCTGGGCCTCCCTTGCCCCAGTCATGGTTGGGACAGGGCCTAAATATGCTCAGAAGGTCTCCCTTCCTACCAGCCACCTGTGCGCATACAATCGACTCCTGAATCTCTCCTCTCCAATGAAGGCCTGACTTTCTCAAACAAGGTATGACTGTCACAGACAGAGTGCCTGAAAACACTTTGGAAACCCTGTTGACAAACCACACCCCAACGCATGGTTCCCAAGTCCTTCCTATGCTGGTTTCCCCTCCCACCATACCCTTGGTCCTAAAATTAGGCACGATCTCCTGCCTACACAGCTGTGTCTCTGCTGTTTCTATCCTTGATGGACTCCTACTGATTCTTCCATGCCAAGCTTAACCAATCCCTCCTCCACAGAGCCTTCCTGAGTACCCCCAGTGGTTTATCACTCCTTTCTGAGATCCCTATTACATGTACATGCCTGGAATAGAGCACATTTCCACAGCACATTTGGAGAACAGCTTCTGGATTTGTCTCACCTACTAAGACTGTTACATTTCTGGATAGCAGGGATCATGTTTGCCTTTGTATCTCCCAAGGGCCCAGCACTGGGTGTCTGTGGAATGAATGAGGTTAATTAGGGGATCTAAGCTATGAGCCCTCTTGTCAATAAATTCCTGTTGACTGAATCAATTAACTATACATCAGCTCACAACAGTGTTATAAACTGGATCATTTTCACAAGCTTTATAGGATGTTCCCCTTCCAAAATCTGAAAAATAAGTGTAGCAGCCATGGAAGAGTTGCCAGAGTGCCTGCTCTGAGGCAGAGCAGCCTTGGAACGGGCTGTTTAAGAGCCTGAATCCCTGCCTCTCTGAGAAGCCAGCACGCTGAACCCTTTTGTGCTCCTCTCTCAGGAACATAATTATTACTGCAAATCTATGCAAATCTATGCAAAAGCCATGTTTGGCCTTTTGTTCCAATCTTAGTGACCATCTCTAGGACCGAAGGAAAATGACAGGGGTCAGGTCACCAGCCAGACCTCAGGGGAGATCTAGGGACCCAGGTCCAGACTGCCTTCCTCTCTTCTCCCTTTCAGTTTAGCAAAATAAAAGGCAATGATATTCCGATTTTCATAACTCCTCTCTCCTAAAAGTAGCACAAATGATTTTTAGAATAGATCATTTGGAAGCTTGTGCTCAAAACCTCAAAACTTGTTTTTCTGGGATAAAGATAATCTGCAAATGGTTTTAACTTGCTTCTCCAGCACAGTTATAAAAAGCAGGAAACATTACCTCTGTGGATTATGTCATGACAGACATTCCCACCACACTAGAGTTGACCAGGAGGCGCCATCAGAGGCCATGCACTGTGACCAAGCTATTCCACCCCCACCTCACCCTGCCCTGAGCTTGAGCTGCCCTCACTACTCCTTGGGACTAAAACCGTAACTAATGTGATTCATGAGAACTTTGCAGAGCTGAATTTGGCATTGATGGAGAACAGTGGGGGGTATCATGGAGGTCTACTGTTAGGGTGGGGGGCTTACCTTCTGAACAGGGGCCCGGGGCTCCTCAGACACCTGGCTGTCTCTCTTGCCTGCTGGACCCTGTCCATAGCCCAAGCTACAATCAGTTCACAGATGTTAAGCCAGCAAACTGCAAGTCAGAGGCAAGGTGGTGCTGTACCCTCCAGGGCGCGGTCCATGCCGCTGCTCCCCATGTTCACTGTAGTTTGGAACTCGCTCCTCCTGCCCCAGGACTGTGAGGGGCCCAGAGAGCATGGCTCTCAAGCCAGGCCACACATTAGGTTCACCTCGGGGGCTCTCAAAACATATGGATGCCTGGGCCCCTCCCCCAGAGATTCTGATTTAATTGGTTAAAGTGGAGCCTAAAACATCAGGAATATTTAAAAGCTCTCAGGCTATTCTAACATACAGCCAGGTTTGAGAAACACTGGTACAGGGCCACCTTGAATTAAAAATACTTCCTCTGAAGTCCATAGCCTGGACAGTCCTATGATGAAATTAAGTTTTCCTGAAGGACCAGACTAGCTGTGAGCTTTTAGGAAGTAGGGCTCTGATCTTATCTTTAGCCCCAGCTCCTGATGGGGCACTTGGTGTACAATAAGGGCTTAGTAAAGATCTGGTTGAATCAATTAATGCATCAACTCATACCCCCTAAATCTGCCCCCAATCTAGCTCGACAGCCCAGTGTTCTGCTAGAAATAATAAAACTAAATCAGGGAGCAGTCTTAATTTCAAAAAATTTTTGCTCCATTATATTACACCCACTATCAACTTACTTCTCTAAAATAAATGTGGTACTAGGACTCTTTTCAAAGCTCTGAACATCTAGGTTAATTGTTTTCTTTGCAAACACTTAAAAAATTAACTGAATTTTTAATGCTTACGTTGTATCTACCTAATTCTGAAATGACTAGTTGACATGGACAAATTGGTCAACTCAGCAAAGAAATCAATTTGGGTAAAAACGAAAAGCAGTCTTAATTCAAAAAGCAGGGAGCAAAAACCTAAGGAGGAAGTAGTACTAGTTGAGAACACTAAAATGCCCAGGTAGACCAACAGGTGGCAGATCTTTAAAGGTTAATTAGGGAATCTAAGCTATGTGAGCAATATTTTTAATATTTGAGGTTGACAACTGATGTGTAGAAGTCAACTACACATTTTCCTTCAGTGCCACCATCTACAACAAAATCCTGGCCTAGGATGGTATTTACGATACTTAGAAAAAAAAATGTAAGCTAAACTTATACCTGGTGGAAACAGGTATAAGAGGATGAAATAAATTAGCTGTGGGACGAAATAGTCCCTCGCCCCCCCACAATATATAAGCATGGCTTCAGCGGACAGAAGTCACCATCCGTCTCAGCCTGGTTTCCACCCAAGGAGGAGGGTGGAAACTCTGAAGCTATGTCACACGAAAATCAACCTGGGGTGCTGAATATTTACTTGAATGTTTATCAGGAAGCCGGTCTATCTTCCATACCACGGCCCGGTAGGCACTCTCATATTTTGCTGACCCCACAGTGACCTGTATGACAGGCTCACATTCAGGTTCATGTAAATTTCCCAGACATGCCCGGCGGTTCATTTTGGCTTTCAGGGACTTCTGCCTCTGGAGGTTCATGGTCCAGAGGGCCTTGATCCACTGCGATGGGACAGGAAAGTGTATCATTACGTTGTCGCAAGACCTCAAGGAACTGGTGTGGGGTGGTCTCTGTGCCCATGGGGTCATGTTTACAAAGGCCTGGAGCTCCACATATGCTCCCTGGACAACCACGACAGACTTCAGAGAAAAGGGAAGATCTTCCCCATTGTACAAAGTCTTGAAACGCATCAGCTCAAAACGGCAGGCATCCAGAGGAACAAACTTAATGATTCTTGATTGCTCAAATTCTTGTGCTTTCACACACTTATGAAAACAGTAGTCAAGAATATCGATCCCCTTCTTTTCTGGGTCTTTTTCAAAATACTGTTCATTTCGCTTCTGCAGCTCAAGATCATTCAATGTTAAAAAGCATTCCGCGTTGCCATTCACAAAGCAGAGGCAACAGATTTGAGTTATCACAGCACTTTCAACCAATTTTCCTTCTTCTTTAGTGATTTTACCCCAAAAGTTGTCCACAATGTCCAGGGAAATTTCCTGTTCCTCGTAGCTCCTCTTTGGTTTTGAAACAGCTGGCAGCTTCATCAGCTCTTCCTCTACAGTAGTCAGAAAGTCGAGGAAGTCATGGTGCTCTGTGGACCCCAACTTCAGCATCTGTTCTGTGTCTGGCTCGTGGACTACTTCTGTCTTAGAATGGTATTTTCTTTTTTCTGTGTAAGACACATGTTCAATCTTCACAGTATGGATTTTTCCTGCCACACTGAAATTCTCGAGTTTGGGTTCAGAAAGCCTGCAATGTGGATCGAGCTGTAACTCTCTAAATGGTTTTTCTAACCCCTTCTCATAATACATTTGTAAAATTCCTCCAGGTAAGACTTTTAAGAAAATTGGTCCCCACTGACGAGAAGACATCATGTTCTTCTTCTCAGGAATTCTCAGCATGAAAGACCACCCTGTTTTGGGCCGGCTCCTGAAGAGCGTGTGGGGAACAAAGGAAGAGGCAGTGTCTCCGGCATACAGACGTGGCATAGACAAATTTCTAAATGATTCTTCATTCTCAGCTGATTGGAGATGCTCAAGCTTCTCACAGATGTAGTTGAGTGAACACTGATTTAAGCTTTTTTGATCAATGGGCATCTCTTTGTCTCTCGGCAGCAACGTTTTTCTGCTTCCTGGAGGGTCAAAGGTGAACTGGGAAGCACTGCCTTCATCTTTCCAAAATGGACTTGAAAAGGCACAATCCTCCCGAAAATACTGAAACTGGAGAGCATCGCTTCTAGCCTGAGGAGGGGTAATTTCATCTGCAAGATTGACTTTGGGAGCTGGATGTGTACACGAGTGGTCATCAGGTAAGGAAGCAGGGGGTAAACAGGTTGGTTTAGCAGGCAACACGGAAGAATCTGCACCTGGTGCTATGAGGGGACTGTTTGAAGATAATTCTGGAATAGGATAAAGCACGTGAGTCCCTGCTTTAGAGATGCCAGGAAAACCTGGGAAGTCTTTGGTCGGTGTAGAGAGAGGAGAGTTACTTGGAGGTCCTGGACTGAAGTAAAAGTCTACAATGGGAGAGGAGAGAGGGGTACTGCCAGTGGAGGAAGATCCACTGGGAAATTCCTTAGGACCGGAAAGGTTCAGCTTAAGTCCGTTGGGTCTACAGATGCCTTGATTCTCGAGAGGGAAATTCTTTGACTTTTGAGAAGACTGGAAAGCAGTGTCGTCATCAAATGTGACCCAGTTGCCTGGGTTTGTAGAACACATCTTTGAAATCAGATTGTGATCTTGTCAATGAAACAGATATGTTGTCTCTGTTAAAGGAGAAAGAGAAAATAAGAATATGAAATGAGGGGGAAAATTCAAGTTACTAGAGGTCTTTAGTTCTGAGGAAAAAAGCACCCAGATTTCTAGGTTAACTGAGTCAAAGTCATAGACGCAGAATGTCGAATGGTGGTTACCAGGGGCTCAGGGAGCAGAAAAAGGGGTGTTGCTGTGCAACAGGTGTAGAGTTTTGATCATGCAAGACGGAAAAGTTCTAGAAATCTGTTGTATGACAATGTGCATATAGTTTACAATACTGTACACTTAAAATTTTGTTAAGAGGGTTTTAAGAATTATTCTTATCACCACTAAAAGAAAAACCTTCAAAATTTTTAAATCAATTCAAAAAGACTTTATTTGAATAATTACTATGTAGCTAGACCTTGTTAGTGCTATAGAAAACACAACAGAAGATAAAAACCCAATTTATAATGAACTTGTCATCCACTGACAGCCCCAAAACATGCATGAGGTTTACAGTTCAGAAGCATTTTCAAATTCATGATCTCATTTATCAAAACCACCCTAGGAGGTGCATATCATTAGTCCCGTTTCATAGCAGAGATGACTCAGGTTTAGCATCATTGCCTAAAGTCACCCGACTGGTAAGAGGCAGAACTAGAATTTTTTTTTTTAATAACAGCTTTATTCACACACATAAAATTCGCACATTCTTTTTAAAACAATTCAGCGATACTTAGTACATTCACACAGTTGTACAACTATAACCACCATCCAATTCCGGAACATTCTAATTACTCCAGAAATAAACCCTGCACCTACTAGTAGTCATTCCCCATTCTTCCTATCCCCTGGCAACCACTAATTTACTTCATTTTTCTATGAATTTGCCTCGTCTGGACATTTCATATAAATAGAATCTACAATATATAGCCTCTTCTGTCTGGCTTCTTTCAGTCAGCATGTGTTTTCAGAGCCCATCCATGTTGTAGTATGCATCGGTATTTCATTCTTTTTTGTGGCTGAATAATATGTCATGGTGAGGCTATCCCATATTTTGTTCACTTATTCATTAGCTGAGGGACATTCGGTTTGTTTATTTTTATTTTTATTTTTTTACAAATAATACTGCTATAAGCATTTGTGTATAAGATTCTGTGTGATTGTTTCTCTCGGGTATATACCTAGGCTTGGAAAGAACCAGAATTTGAACACAGGTCATTTCATGTCAATCTAATATAACCTAAATTATTGAAATTATTCTAATGACAACAGAGGCAATGAGCTATAAGGGCCACAGCACGGACCCGGGGTTGGGTACCCAACTTCTGGGCACAGCTCTGGCACTCACTCCAGACATTCAGTGATTAGACTGGAATCGTCTCTGAGTTTTTTCTGACTCTACAGCAATTCTATGGTGGTTGACATCCAGCTGAAATTTTTTTCAAAAGCAGAAATTGTGCTACCGCTGGGGTTTTTTGACCAAACCTCCAAACTGAAAGTAAAACTTCATGAGATCTACTGATGGGAAAACTCAAACCCTGCTGGAATAAAGGCCACGAGAAAGGCATATTTTCTCCCTTCTTGTGGATAATGAAGGCTCAACCAATCAATCATTCAGGCTTGGAAAAGAGCCAACACAGAGAGGGCGAGAGGGCCTGGGGCTCCACTGGGGACAGGGCAGCTAGTGTTGTCATTTGCTAAATCAGCACATTCTTGAGGGCACAAAACCCACAAGGGAGCAGCAGCGCAGGCCAGCTGGCTCTCTCTAGGGGGCATTTCACTGTCACTGTCCTGGGGCTGCAGCTGCCATAAAGCACTTTGTTTTCAGGGCAGGAAGAGCAGTGTTTCAAGGGACCGCCAGAAGCCTTAGAGTCTGGAAATCTGCAGCAATACTTCTTGACCCATTTCACTTCACCCTCTTCAGAAGGAATCCAGCCAAAATAACTCTTCATATAGGGTGAGAGATTATGTAAATATTTACTTTTGTTGAGTTTATTAAAAAGAAAGAAAAAGAAAACCAAGAGAAGAAATAATTCAGCTTCAGACTGACTCCTGATCTAAACCAAACATTTTGCCTCATCTGTTTTCCACTGGTAGCTTCAAAATATGAAACAGTCACACATTGGTTTCTTCAGTTTTTGCTTACTGTGGAGAAAAGTGATATCCATAAACCAGATAAAGAAATGAATCCCATTACATTTTAAGTGACCGCTGAACTTGAGAAAGCACACCTTGCAAAAAATCTAACTTTAATGCAAAAATCTATGCAAAACACACTCTTCCTCCTACACAGGCCTCTTCCATATGAGGCGCTCAACAAACGCAATGTAAGTGTAATTCGACCAAACAGAATCCTGTATTGTGCCCAACGGGAACCCAAACCTCTGTCCCTGTTTAAACAGTAAAACTTAGATGCCACTCTGCAGTGAGAGGCTAAGACTCCAGACCCTGTGGTCACGGGCAGGTTTGTTTCCCCGCTATGCTCCTCTTTCTCTTCTCTATCCCTCTTGCTGCTCTTCCTTATCAATCCTTTTTATACTCGTTTCCATTTCTCTCTTACCTCTATCTGATCTCATCTTTCTATTCTAGTCTCAAAGCAGCAACTAGTCAGTTTTTCCCAAAGTCAACGACTAGAAGCAATTCCATCCAGCATTTTTCATCTCTTTCCTTCCCTCCTAACCCATCCCCACCCCCAGTAGGAAAAGGGGCCACATCCTGTCCAGAGCCCTGGTCTGTCCAAGGCCACCTGGGTCTCAGAGAGGGATGAGAAAGCTCAGAGTCGAGAGGTCTAGAATGTGTCTTCTTTTAGTCATCTGCAACTTCATCCCCATCTTCTTTAAGACACATGAGAGTATTCAAGCAGCAACACCTATTTAACCTCAGTATTTTTTTTTCTGCACTCAAATGGGATAGGCCTCCCTCCCAGAGGGCCGAGTCCTCCCATTTACAGAGTCCTTTCATAGGCAACATCTCACTTAGATTTTACGACAATCCAGACTGGACCACAGCATTTGAACGCCTTCTCGAAAGTCCAGGATCCAATTAGTACAGAGCTGGAAACCCAGGAGTCCAGCTGCCTTCCTCTGAAGCAAAAATTCCTCTGGCTCAATTCCCTGGCTTTTTCCTCAAATGTGAATTCCATCACACCCTACATGCCCCAGTCCTTTCAGAGGTCTGTTTTCGGTCAATCTGGATTATCCTGCCAACTCCTAGAAAATAATTCCAGACAAAATTCAGAGACAGGGCAAGAAATCAATCTCTGAGTTTGAAGGTTTCCAGGGGAGTGTTTGCTTCCCCTTAAGACTTAGACATTCTTTTCGGCTGCCTATTTTCAAAGCTGTTTCAGAATACATTGAACTCAAGATCAAATTGAAAGTAAATGCACATGCCAGCTCACACTGGGAATAACAAGGATCTAGGCAGACCATGGTTTCCAACCTCTCGCCTCAACACATGTGACAGATGGCATTTGACAGCCTAGCATATTCTCTTGGATGTTCACAGAGTTTAACAACCCCCCAAAATATTTAGGTAAGCCCTAAAACAATTAATTATCCCCACCATGCAAAATGTCAAATCGGCAAAAGAAGGCCCCAGGCCCTAGTCAACAGAGAAAGGCTTCACTTACACACAATTCCTACATTCCATCCCTTTCTTCCACTCAAGAAATACTGGAATCCTTAAAGAGTATTACAGAGATTACAATAAATTTATTCTAAATTGTTTTAAAAAGAAAATCTTTCACAAATAGTCACGTCTTAAATACTAAAAATATTGCAAATTACTTGCTGTAAGCCTTATGCATAAGAAGCACTGGCATGGAAAAGTGGTCTCACCAAAAAGAATTTGGGAACAAAACTCTCAAGTTATTGTAGGAAAAAATCATATATTCTTTGAGAGTCAGAGTGAGGCTTTTTCAGGGAGGGATCATGTCTCATTCAATAGGGCATCTTCCACATTGCTCCAAATGTGCTCCAAATGACAAAAGTAAATTTTCAACTGAATAATTTTAAATGGTCTATTCAGTTTTCCATAAAATAAATCTCTATGCTACCTTCCCCAGTTCAAAGAACCACTGAATTTTAGGGTTAGGCATAAACTGGAAGTATTCTGTTCAACTAACCACACCAACATTTATCAAGTATTTACTATGTGCTCATGGCAAGCTAAGGGCTATATGTGCATGATCTCATTTAATCCTCACAACTCCATCAAATAATAACACATTTTGTAGAAGAGGAAAATAGGCTCAGAGAGGTTAAGCTACTTGTCTAAAGTCACCCAGCCAGTAAGAGGCATACCTGAACTGTGACCAGATCTGCCTGATCCCAAAGGCCACGCTCAATGCCACCCACCACCCCAGAGGGTCCCAAGAGATCCGATGACTGGCTGATGTCCGTGTCTTAACTGCCACTTTTAAGTACTTTTCACCACTCAGCCCTTTACTAAGGAGAGAGCTCCAGAGTAGGAGCCACCCCTTCCTGCAGCCAGAAACACTCTAGACTAGAAGGATTTGGTTCTCACCTGAGAGAAGCCTATTTCTCCACAAAGCTCACCACACGTATCTGCCGCTGGACACCCCAGGCTGTGGGAAAGGCAAGCTCTGAGACAGTGTTCCCCATGAATGCTCAAGAACAACAACAGCTCAGTATCAATTTGGGTCAATTCTGAGAATGGCTTTCATCACTCGGCCTGCCCTACTTCTGGCCCTTCTCAACTGCATCAACTGGCCAGCCCACCCTCAGGGATGAACAATCTTCCAGACTTGCTGCCCAATAAATGCATATAGGTGCCACCCGCTCTTCTCGTGGCTATCTTGGTAGACTGTCTAATTCCCCAAACGTTGTATAACTCCCTGCATCATCCCTCCTCCCATGCCATCCCCTACCTGCCTCTATTCTTAAAGGTCTACTCCTGCTGTTCTTTGGTTTTCCTTTGCTTTTCTCCAGAAACTATTCAAATAAAATATAAATATGAACTTCTACTTTTATCTGCAGATTGTCAAAATCCAATAGGATGCACTTGGTTGTTGAATCAGCATTCCAGGTTATCTGCAACTGAAGACTGTCCCTATCTCAGAGTGTTTTCTGTGGAGATCAACTCCCTCTAGGATGATCTGCAGGGTCTGGCTTCTCTGTACCTGCCAGACACTGGGGAAGGACTGATGCTGAAGGGACATTTAGCAGAGAGAACTCAGGGAAGCATCACAGACACTAAGCAGTAGCCTCCGGGTATCAGCCCCTCCCGAGCTATCGTTGTCGAGCTGACTCCTACTCAAGCCTCATAAACACATCTGGACCCTCAGGGACACCCTCGCCTTTGCACAGGGCTGAATTTAGTCTTTTATGCCTTTGACTTTATGCTCTATAACAATGCTGCATAATCTAGAGAAAGAATGTCTTCATGTCAGTATCTATGTGGTTTCATTGGCTGTCACCCAAGTAAGGAATTCTCCAACTCACCCCAGGGCTGGACTCTTCAACTGCCAC
Organism: Pteropus medius; assembly: GCF_902729225.1. Taxonomy (NCBI): domain Eukaryota; kingdom Metazoa; phylum Chordata; class Mammalia; order Chiroptera; family Pteropodidae; genus Pteropus; species Pteropus medius. The sequence continues at coordinate 34,487,301 of NW_024349800.1, forward strand.
ATTGAAACTAGATGGGAGTTGCATTTGCAAAGCCTCCTTCTTGTTCTATATAGTTGGACCACTGAAATCTAAGTACCTTCCTTGCTCTTCTGGGTCGTATACTTTGGAAACAAAGGCAAAGTCAAGGGCAGGCCAGTGTGCAAAATGTATCCAGGAAGAATTTTTTTAAAGGTTTGCTATAAAAGTGTTGAAAATATTATTCATGTAGAATGTTTCCCTTTAAGGGGAAACTAAAAGTTTGGAACAAAAAGGAATCATAAGACAACACGAAACCCTAAGTAAAGTGAAAACACTTGTAGAGCACACACTCGCCGTGGGTTACAAAAGTGCCCACTGCATGTACTGCATGTATTATTTGCACACATGCTCTGCAGCCCACCATATTTAATCACAAACATGTGTGGTATTTAGTTCAGCTATGTGACAGGAAATACCATTTGTAAAACATTAAAGCACAGCAAAACCTATCCAAGCCTTCAAATATTGTCTGTGCTGGTTCCAACTTAGCTCCCCAAACCCACTCTTCCCCTGTGGCATTTAACCTCTACTTTTCCAGGATGAATTTGGGTCCCAGCTATTATTTTAACCTTGATAATCTGCTCATTTCCTAAATTTAGAGTGTAATATGAACAGATACCAACTCAGACGGGCTAGTCCCAGATGATCTCTACATGAAGAAAGAAAAGATTTAAGGCTAGGCGGGCATTCTGATTTCCAAATTTTATTCTTCTCACCAGGACATTTTTATGGAGTATCCAATACCATGCCACGTCACTGTCATAGATGCTATGGAAATTTGCTAAATGGAGGTCTCTGAGCCTCAATTTTTTCATCTGTAAAATGGTGATATTTGCCTCATTTGTAAATTGCCCCATAATACATAGTCTATACAGTGTTCTTTTCTCTTTCTCTCTCTCCCGTTTCCCCTCTCCCATTCTAGCCTTCCTTTCCCTAGTCAGAAAGAAATTAGAGCCCAGATTCTGGAGTTTGCTTTTCATCAGGTCAACTTGCTACAAATCCTTTTCTAAAACTGTCTCCCTTTGGCCTGGCTCATGATCACGCATGCCACTACCCTGCCTTCTAGATGTGATCTATTCCTATCGCAGTCCTATCCTTGTGGCTGAGCCCTGCTCAAGGCTCCTGCTTAAAGACAGCATCCCCCAAAGTGTAGAGAAGTTAACAAACAGTGTGGGGAAAAAGGCCCATGGTCAAACACATGCAGCTTTCTTCATGGAAAAGACCTAGGTGGAGTGTGTGCTTCAGAACATTCTGGAACATGCTATTCTAAGATAAAGTTCTTGGGGCTAGGCAACATACAGTCCACTTTTAACTCTGGATAGCTTGGCCTTTTTGTCCTGTTGCCAGCTTCTCTGTTCTGACCATGAGGACCAGTTTCTTTGGTTTAGTAGAGTCTCGGCTTCACTCTCAGGACGAGCAGCAGCCACAGGTTCCCTCCCCCAGGATACCGGCATCATCACAGGAGGACATGCCCCCTTCGCTTTCCCTGACAGAGGACCAGAGCTTCCAGACAGGCCACGAGCTCTTGCCTTTGACTTCGGCATGCAAAGGCTTTGCTCCCCAAGGCATCCTCTGGGCATTGAGGGCGGCATCTGGCAGCTCCCTTCACTGCCCCTCTGACTATCAGCACTAAAGCCTCCCACCCCTGGTCCCAGGCCCTCCTGGCCAGAGCAGGGAGACCATCAGGCGGCTCAGACCCTCTCACGGGATGGGGCTCTGGAATGCTGCAGGATGCCCAGTGCTCGTTCTGCCTGGTCTCTCCCCAACCTCCCCACGTCCAGCACCAGGTCATCGACCCTTCACGGGCCTCTGGGACCCTCCTCAGTTCCCCGCTACAAAGGGTCAGGGAGGGAACTCCGTAGGACTATGGAACCAGGGTCAGCCTCTTGTGTGCGACTTGAATGAGCGGTGCGGAACCCTTGGGTTGCTCTTTTAAAGAAAAGTGAGCACCCTGTACACTCCACAGCCAAGTCTTGCCCAGGTTATGAAGAAAGCAAACTACCTTAATCGGGGCCCTATTTGTACTGGACACAGCTGGGACTCATGGTCTCAACTGGCCATCTGCCTGGCCTAAAGGTCTGGTCTCCATCCTTAGGACCTGGAGGTGGCAGGATGGGGAGCTTTGGAGCCATGATTAAGAGGAAGCCCTCCCCCATGGGTGTCCATCCTCTTTTTCACAGCAATCAACCCACAGAGATAGAACAGCACAGATGTCTACTGTGCAGACTTTCACGCCAAAGTCACCTGGCCTCTCATCTCAGTTCCTGCACTTATTGGCCCTGAGCCATGTTGCTTAACATCTTTCGGACTCAACTTCCGCATGTATAAAGTGAAAATAAATAAGACCTACTTCCTAAAGACCAAATACATTAATACTAAATTAATAAGTAAGATGCTATATTGTAGGCACTCGAAAAATGGTAGCATAGCGCTTAAAGGGAAGGGTTCTTGAATCTGCATTGATCATTCTACAATTTGGAGGGCTCAAGAAGCAGGTTGGGCCAGACCTGCAGGGGATGCTGCCAAGAGTCCTGGGGTGCCTGTCCAATCCTGAACTGTTCTCTTGTTCTTCAGCAAGAGAAAATCAAGGTGCAAGCTGGTGTGTGCTGAACCAAGGTGTGAAATGAAAGACATTACTTAATCAAGCAAGTCAGCACAGCACCTGGAGATGTCAAACGTAATCAGAGAAAAAGACAGCTCAAAAGTGACAAAGTCCCTTTCTACATGTGACTGACATGTAAGGTGAAAACCTGAAAACCTGGGACCACACTTGTCATCCACAATCCAGATTCGGCATCGCTCTATATCACAACGGGAATGACTCACTCCCCGGGGGACCTCTGGCAATGTCTGAAGACATTTTTAGTTGTCTTTAGGGAATACTATTAGCATTTAGTAGGTGGAGGCCAGGAATGCTACTAAACATCCTACAATGCACAGGACAGCTCCCACAACAAAGAATTATTCAGCCCTAAATAGCACAAGTGCCACGGTTGAAAAATCCTGCTCTACGCTGAGGTCAGTGAGCTGAGTGTCGTGAGCAGTGTCCACCCTTCTGTGTGTGTCTACTTTGTAGACAATAAATTGGAGACTTATGTTCAGCAACTTGCCTGAGATGGCACAACCAGAAAAAGGTACTAATTATCAGTTCTGAACCCTGTCTCAGGCCCAAATCTCATGCTCTTTCCGCTACGTCACAGACTACCGGGATGGGAATCAGAACAGGAGAGAGCACAGATAAAGGAATATTTTAAAAGAAGACTTGACAGGACTTGACCACCAAATGTGATCTAGAAAATATGGGAAAAGGGAGAGTGTGGCACTTAGAAAAGCAGAGACAGAGGCAGGAAGAGGAGCAGGTCGACCACAGGTCGGTCAGGTCTGAGATACCTCTAGCAAGGGGCTAGGAATACAAGACGGTATGTAGAGAAAACCAGGGGCTACAGATGTAGAGCTGGGGGTCATTCTCAGAGCTGTGGAGGGTGGGGACAAGACAGACAGATGACCTCTGGGTTTGGTAATTTCGTCAACAGTGACAGTGTTGGGGGCAACTTCGGCAGCAGGTGGGGGTGAGGGCAGGCTGCCAGTCTGGAAGCAAAGGAAGCATGGATGCTGGAGCTTGTGGACAGAGGCTGGGCTCAGCTGTCCATGTCTTGGCCACCCCACCCCCAGCCCCTGGTCCCTAGGTTTCTGCTCTCTCTGGGGCTCTGCTGTTTCCTGGGTGGACTGATTTCTGGCAGCCCTAGTAACAGCCTGCCCTTCATACCGTATCTACTTTATCTCAGGAGCATGAAAGGGCTGCAAGCCTTCTTATTCTCTGAACAATCCAGCCCACCCGTGGCTGGGAAAAGGAGGCAGACGAGGGAGCCTTCGTGCAGGCAAGGGCCTGCAAACAAGACCTGCTTTCAGGGCTGCCTTCTGGGATTTATATTCCCGTGGGTTCTCCAGTGGAAAGAGCAAGGCGCTCACAGAAATGAGGAAGGTCATTATCTTCTTAGGGGCCCCCAGGGCTAGGCTGGGGTACAGGGCCCTGTGGTTGTTAGATGGCAGCTCCTGGATTTTGATTCTAAATTTTCGCAGGAAATCATGAAAATGAGGTGGGGTACAGGGGCTTGGCTCAGATCACACGTTTCAAACATGCAAATCCTCCATCCTCTCTTCCCTGCAGGCCCACAGGCCCTCCTGAAGAATAAGCAGCAAGTCCTGGAAGTTTAAAGAACTATAAAGAGGATCTCTCTCTAACCTTAAATATTTGGGGGGAGGGGGGTGGAACCAAAATTGGCCACTTTGTTATGAAAATTGGTCAAGTAATTTATCTTAATTACCATGTAATTGCTTTTAGAGTTTTGAAAGGATGCGATAGTTAAATGGCCCAGAAAGAATATTTAAGGCTTTAAAATGTGATTGCTTCCTGCACACCCATGGTGCTGCAAGGAGACTGGAATGGCCCTTACGAGAAGTTAAGGACCATCATCTGCCGGAGAGTCTCCTAGGATCTCCGTGGTTGGATGCTGGGCTTTGGGGAAGGTCTTCCAGATATTCTCGTACCCATTCCTGTGTCACACACCCCCTGCTCATTCCTTCAGCAAATAGTTACAGTATCTTCTAAGTGCTGGGACCTAGGTGAAGGTACCATGCAGACCACAGGGATGAGTAAGACTTGATTCACTGGTCACGTGGTGGAGAAAGAGAGTTTAGAAGTTAGACTTGTGTGTAAATCCCAGCCCTGCCACTGACTAGCTGAGACATGGGGCAAAGTTACTTTAATTCTATGAACCTCAGTTTCTTTGGTGTGAAACAGGATACTAGTAGTCAACTTTTAGGGTTTGCTGTGGGCTAAAATGTATTCCCCCCAATTCAGTCGTAACCCCCAGCACCTCAGTAGGGCCTCTGAAGAGATATTTAAGTTAAAATGCGGCCCTGAGACGGTGTGACTGGTGTCTCTATAAGAGGTTAGGACACACCGACACCAGGCAGGTGAACACACAGAAAATGCTATGGGAGGGCAACCATCTGCAAGCCAAGGAAACAGGCCTCAGAAGAAACCAAACCTGCCAACGCCTTGATCTTGGACTTCTAGCTTCCAAATCTGTGAGAAACACATTTCTGTTGCGTGAGTTGCCCAGCCTGTGGTATTTTGTCATGGAGGCCTGAGCAAACCAAGACAGGGTTCTTGTGCATACTAAATAAAGTAACATCTGTAAAACAGCAAATACGGGGGGAGATCATAGAGGCTGTTGTTACCATAGATTCCTGCTCTGAAGGTCCTTAAAACCTGGTAGAAAAGACCAGAGTAAACAACAAATGACAAATTGTGCTCGTCTCCTGTGCTGAAGTGCACTGGGAGGTTTGGAGAGGACAATCCTGGCTCATGGGCAGAGAGGGACATGGGGAGGGGGCTTCTGCTTGGGCGGAGACGGAGGCAGTGGATCTGGCATCAGTGATCACACGGTTTGCTCACGTTTCTCTGCACTGGGTCATGTGCCAGTTAACACCAGCATAAGGGGATTTTTCCCACCTGGCTTCCATTCCCGCCACTCTAAGCAGACACAAAGTCCAGTTCTGCACACGTGGATCATCACTATGGCAGGTCTCTTCCTTGGCTGCCCGAACTGGGCTGCAAGCCACAGAGACAACCTCAGAAGTGATCAGGGCTGTGTGTGTACCCCAAATCAAATGCATTTTGGTTTATCTGTGGCCAGTCCTAGGCTGTTGCTGACCACCAAGCTCATCTGGAAATGTCCACGCCATTGTGAATACAGAGGCAGGAACCACTGCCTTACAGAGAAAAACACATGTTTGCTTTGTTCCTGGCCACTCCCGGGAATTCCATGAATGTATATAAGTATAAATACATAACAACTTGAGCAATTCCAAAAATAGAGAAAGATTTTAAAAATCATTTACTGAGGTCCTATTTACAAACCAAATTTAGAAGACCAACATTTACTTGGGCTCTTAATTTGAAATGTCGATTATCACACAAAAAAATAACATTTGTATCTCTTAATCTACAGGGAGTGTGTGCAAAATATTTGTGAATTTTATTGCATTTCAGAGGCCAATAAAGGCTTTAATGAAGAATTTTACACTTAGAGCAAAGTCTGATTACAAACATTCTTTAAGTGGATGCAAATGAATAGATGTGCCAACTGACATTCTCAGCAATGGGCATTAGCTTATATTTAAACTTACGCATCTCTAAGTCTCAACCTGAGGCAACTGAGCCTATGACCTCCACCATCCTGACTCTGAGTCCCCATTTAAATGAGTAAAATTCCCAGCCTCCTCACGGAAGACCCCAGGTGCCTCTGCATAGCCCTGCCCAGAGAGACCCACGAGCTCCTGACATATCCAGCCCAGCACCACAAGGGGCTCACGTGGCCGCTAAGATGCCGGCAAGTCTCCCACGGGACACCGCCCAAGGCTCTGCTCTCTCACACACCCACTCCTCCACCAGACCTTCGGATTACTACTCACAGCACACAAAGGTCCCTCTGGGTGAGGTCCCACAGCTGTTTGCCCAGCCTGGGAGCCAGGAAGCCAGCCTTTGAGATTTTGTTCCAGTTCTGCTTCTCTCTGGCTCTGTAAGTTAAAACAAGTCACTGCTGGTAAGTGGTTTCCAAGGTCCCTTCAAACTAACAATCTATGAAGACGAATTCTCCTTGCAAAGAGTCATGTGCCTCCCTGAAGACCTTTTCCTACCTAAACTTGTGAGGATGCCTGCGACGATGCTTCAGGTGAGGCGGCTTTAAAAGATGGCTGCACGATAACCCTCATCTCAAGCTCTTCTGAAATGTCACCTTGTGCTCCCCATCCCTCACTGAAGGGGGGCTTGATTTCCCCTCACCTTGAATCTGGGAGGGCCTGCTCTGATCAATATGTAGTGGCAGAAGTAACACTGTGACAGTTTTAGGTATAGGCCTGAACTGACCTAGAAGTTGTCATTTCCTGCTTGTCAGAACTCTGAGCCACAACATAAAAAACCAGGCTATAGCTTCTCTGTCCAACTTCTCTTCTGGACAGAGAAGCCACGTGGAGGAGCCACACTTAGGCACCACCTCAGACGTGGGCCACTTGAGCTTTCAGTGATTCCAGCTCCAGTCACCATGTGATTAAAATTAGATGAGAGACCCTAATCAAGAACCATCCAGCTGACCAGTCAACCCACAAAATCAATAAAGATAATATTAAGTTGTGGTTTTAAGCCTCCGCATTTTTTGTGCGGTAAAATATAAAGATAAAATTTACCCTTTTAACCATTTTTAAGTGTACGGTTTTGCAGCATTAAGTACATTCACATTGCTGTGCAACCCTCCCCACCATCCATCTCCAGAATTCTTTCATCTTCCCACACTGCAACTCGGTATCCATTAAACCCTAACTCCCCTAACGCCTCCTTCCCTCAGCCCCCCGAAATCACCACTCTACTCTGTTTCTATGAATCTGACTACTCTAAGTACTTCATATAAGTGGAATCATTCAATATTTGTCCTTTATATGATTGGCTTACTTCCCTTAGCATAATGTCACCAAGGATCACCCATGTTGAAGCCTGTGCCAGAATATCCTTCCGTTTTAAGACTGAAAAATATTCCACTGCGCGTATACATCACATTCTGTTTACCTGTTTGCCCATCAGTGAAAACCTCTATGTTTGGAGTGGTTGTTCCATAGTAATAGATAATTGGGGCAGTGGCAATGCAGAGCAAGGCTCCCAGAGCAGACACCGGGACCCGGTGAGTGGCAGAAATGCAGAGCACCAGGGCATGAACTCCCACAGTAGGTGACTGGCCAGGAATCTAGGTTGGAGTTCCAACAGCACTGTCACAGCATGATAGGTGTCTCCTGGGGCCTCCATTCTAGGCAGGGAGCAGCCCCACAGCAGGGACTGGCAGGATCTTGTTCATGCCTGGGTGCCCTGCCCTGGCACAAGCCAACAGGCCCAAAAAATGTTTGATGAATAGGTGAAAAATATACCTGATGCTGAAGCCAGGTTCTGACTCATCCCAGAGCTTCTTATAGGCACCCTGTAGGGCAAGAACTGTGCCAAGAAAAGCATAAGGGAGCAGCTGCTTCTGCCTAGAAAGGAGGAGGCGGCAGCAGCAGGGCATTCTGGCAGGGAAAAATCACAGCCGAGCCCAGGATCTCCATCAAGCACCTACCCTGACCTAGGCAGCCCAGCAGGGGCTTCATCTGGAAATGAGGAGGCCTGATTAAGGATATGCCGAGCATCAGGCTGAGCCAACAGGATGAGGCCTCTCCAGGATCAGCCTTGCTCAGCTTGTTGGGCCCAACGTTCAGGGCTCAGGGTGGCAGAGCCTCAGGTGCCCATTACAGGGACAGGGGCAGGACTTACAGGGGCTCAGCCATTGGCCATAATTAATATAGGCCATGGGGCATAATAAAGGGGACTTGAGCTGTGAGCTGAGTCACATATTTGAACCCTGGGAGCTTTGGGACAGCAACCTTCCTTCATTGCCGGAGGCCCCAAGTTGGCTGCATTATGACCCCAGCTCTCTCATCCATAACCCCTTTACCAAGGAAACCCAGCCCATCACATAACTAGGGTGCCCGGCACAGGTCAGGATGCACAAGAGCACAGACATTAATTCCAAATCTAAGAAGAGGGCTTGCTCCTGGCTGACTTAAAGAGTGACTGCCAACCATACAAATGCCCACTTGGGCGCTTAGCAAAAAGGGCTCAAGTTGTGTTTCAACTCTGTATTTAGGTTTTCCTGTCTCTAAAGATAAAGTGAAACCTTGAGTAACAACTCGAAAGGTGTTTTCCTCTATTTCTCTTCAAAGCAGGAACTGCTTGTCATGTGGAAAGCAGTTAGAAGCACCAGTAAAAAGAACTCAGAAAACATGGATTTTGTACTTGGCTCAGCTTCGAAGTAACTATGGCACTTTGAGCAAACCCATTACCCTCTTTAGGCCTCAGTTTCTTAATCGATAAATGGAGGAAAATACCCTGTATTTCCACTGGTTATGTACATTAATAAGAATAAATATATGTGAGATGATATAGAGATATATACACACACATATGAGGTCTTCATAACAAAAACTATAAATAAGTTAGAGATTTATTTATGGTCAGTAGGCGTTTGTTGATATTTGCTGAATAAATGGCCGAATAACCCAAGATTATAATAAGACTCACATTTGGGGATAGCAGGTCCCCCTCCACATTTCTGAATCCCTAGCTTGTGTACCTACCAGATCTTAGAAGGCCACTTCTCTCTCTAGGAGGCCAAGCCCAGCATGCCCATGTCTTAACAACCAACTCACCAAGCCTGTACACTTCTCTCCCATCTGGCCTTATACTCTCCCAACCTCGGGAGCCGGCCCCCACTGTCCCTGCCCCAGCCCCTGGCCCAGCTCCCACCTTCAAACATGGCAAGAGACTATTTCTTGAGCAAACTGCTAAATCTAGAATCCTGGGTCTTGCCTTTGACATCAGATGGAAATAACTCATTCCTTTTTCCTGGTTTTCCTGAAGCATGACCCACAAGGAAGATTATAGACCAAGAGCTAGCTTTTTTGCATAGGGCCTCCTCCCCACCAACTCAGATCTGGACCCCACCTATGACCTTCACCTGCAAAATTAGGCTCACATGGGCTGTTCCACCTCAAAGGGCTCTGGGGAGCATCGTATAAAGAGACAGATTCAAAAGTTTCTTCGAAAAATAGGAAGCACTTTATAAATTCTTTTGCTCTCGCCACTCTTGTTAGTTTACTTCAGTGTGGGCTGAGACTATGAATCTCTAGAGGCCTGGGATTGGCCCTTGGTGAATTATTTTGGTACAATGGCCACACATACAGAGAAAAGCTTACTGTTCTTTGTGACTCCAGCGCTACAAGTAAACGTGGTGTGATCTCCAGGACAAGGGACAGGGGGTGGTGGGGAGAGTCAGAAAACTGGGTTCCGGAGTCCTTTGCTCTGCCAGTATATTAAGTGCATCACTTAACCTTTCTGGCCATTTTTCTTCATATGCACAATGAGCTGACAAGCCGCCCACATTCCTATTCACCCGGATACCAGGAAGGCAAAGAATTTGAAGAGAAAAACACTGAAGAGAAAAAACAAGTAGAAGTGTTGTATTATTCAGTGGGCATGGAGAGTTGAGAAGAGATGAACAAGAAAAATAAAAGCGGGAAAAAAAAGAGCGAGAAAGCATTTGGGGTGAAACGTGAGGCTCTTGAGAAGACAAGGACGGAATGCCATGAAACTGTCCCCCAAGTACAGAAAGTGTTCCCCAAGCCTCAGAATCACTGTCTAGATTAGATTTACCACAAAGAGATCTGAAATTCAACTCTAGCCAAGAAAATGAAGTCTATCTATCACCTGAGGCGGCATGAGCACATACCAGAGGAAGCCGAGACACACTGTTCTTTGCTTTTATAGCGCAACTCATACTGAGATGATAAATGAGTAATTAATAGATCCACTACCTATAAAAAGTGTTTAACATCCCTAGAGAGGCCCTGGTCACACCACATCCTGGCCCATGAGGTCCAATCCAGGGTTCTTCGCTTTAAGGGGGGCATTTAAAGACTAAAAAGTTCCAAAAGGCTGATCCCCAGGACAGTAGGGTGTGCTGAGATCACATCACAAAAGGAAGGGCTATGAAATCTGAAAGCATTAACCTAAATAGGATTTGGGGAGGACATGAGAAGCAAAGGGTCTCCTAGAAGCAGAAAAAAACTTTAAACATTTAGTGCAACCTGCACAAGTGAGCCCTGATCAATCTCTGGTGAGGAATTATCAGCTGTGCATAAACACTTCCAGGAGTGGAGACCTCAGTACTTTATAAGCAACTTCATCTCATTATCATTTGGACAGAATTAAACTCTTCTCCCTCCTATTAACCACAAATTAACTTCCTCCTGGCTTCCATCTGTATTACAGGGGGCTGCAGACTAAGTTTAAACACCTCTTCACCTACTCATCCTTCAGACAACGGAAGCTGGTCTTGATGACGTGCACTGGGTCTTCCCAAAGACTCTCCTGAGAGGTCACTTCTCAGCATACCCCTGAAAGCACACTGTCCAGCTCCCTTCCAGCTTTGACCTCAGACTGCCATGGGACACTGACTACCTGGCTCACAGCATGGGCTCACCTTGCCCATGCCACCCAGCCTGCTTTTGCTTTCCAACTAGGTTTTGGCCTTCTGCCGCAGTTTGAGCAAACTCTGGTCCATCTCTTGGTCTCAGCTTTGCTGTTCTGCCCAGTGCTGGAGGGCTTGTCATGAATATGCTCCATGATGAAGGCAAAAAATGAATCTCAAATTCATGCCACTAACGACAGCTGGAAATCAGCCGGTCGTTTGACTTCGGGCCTTCTACTAAAGACTGAATCTAAAATGTTCGATAGACATTAAATATATTTCTAACATCTCATTTGACAGATGAGGAAACCGAGGTCCAAAGAAATAAAATGATTCACTCAGGAAACATAGCCGAGAAAATGAACATGAACGCTATCTTTGATTTTTCCAGCCCACATTCTACTGTAGTTAAGAGGAAGCGAGGCCACATTATAGCTCTCTTCTTAGGACATTTTGGAGTAAATTTTTTAGAGTTTGTATGTATGTGCATTTTATTCTTTCTTTGACTCAATAGACATTCACTAAGCACCTACTATGTGCTTTGTAAATACTCTAAGATTTAAAGTAAGCTTCCTATAAGGATCTACGTCTTGGTGTGTGTGTGTGAACACACAACCCGTGAATCAATTCTTTCAGCATGCACACAGTCACTCAACAATGGTAACTTAGTACCTTTAACACTATGCTGCACGCTGGTGCAAGTGGAAAACAGGCAGAGTTCATCACCCCAGGGCATTTTCTGTCCAGCACGAACAGTTCTCAAATGTTATGTTAATGTGATAAAGCCAAATGCAGGATTTTATGGTACTTAATTAAGCCAGATAATTAAGACAGGTGACAGTGGCAGTGGCGGTGTCCACTACTGCGGTAGGAGAAATAAAGCTGCTGGTTCTGGTAGTCTGAAAAGACTTCAGGAAGCATAGGCTTCTGAGCTGAATTGAATCTTGAAGGCTGATAGGAATCGATCAGGCAGAACAGAATAGAGAGAGGTGTGTGTGCAAAGACAGGGAGACAGGAGAGAGCCTGATTCTGCAGGAAGATGGGCGTGGCAAGAGCCAGGAGTTAACATGGGCGACACAGCAAAAGAGGCAGACAGGTGAGTACAGTAAGTACAGAAGCCCTTCTGTATCATGCTAAGAATTTGATTTTATTGTAAAGGCAATAGGATTCTGTAAAAGAATTTAGAGAGAGAATAAACAGGATCAGATAAGAACTTTAGAAAGAAAGCTCTGACAGTGGAGGGTGAACTGGAAGGTGGTGAGGCCACAGGCAGGGAAACCAGAAGGAAGCTATGCCAGGAACACAGGAAAGAAACCAAGGCTGAACCTGATGGTTCCTGCCCCACACACTTTGTTTTAAAGTCTGAAATATAAAAAGAGAAGAGATTGTTTTTCATGTGCATCTCTCCTAACATGGGGCAATTTCCCCAAAGCTTTGCAGAACTATTCATCATTCTCCACAGTGACTTGATGGCACTAGAAAAGTGGTATCAGCCAGAGCATCATAACCAATGGTGATGTGTAGGAGCCTCAAACACAGCAGACACTCAGTAAGTGGTGGCTATGTGCATGAGCCACATATATCGAAAGGGGATGGGGATAGACAAGCCCGAAACAAAGTAAGAATAGGGTCCCAGAAGCACGAATAAGCCCAAGCAAGGCAACAAGTCAGAAACAAGACAAACAAAAGTTCCAGGAGGGGACAAGTTAAAGGAACCAGTACCCCACAAGAGGGTGAGCACAGACAGACTAGGAAAACAATAAAAGAGCCAACACCTTTCTCAGGTGGTGAGATCCTGTGCATCTCCATCGCCATCACGCCGCCATCTCCACCTCCGGAGACAGAGTGCAGCTGGGATAGCTCAAGCAGTGCCCTCGTGAGAATCCGGCAAAGGCCAAAGGCAGTGGTGTTTGCAGCAGGGTTCCCACCCACGACTGGCCAAAGCCTGTGTGTGCGTGTAGAAGGGCATGTGTGAGCAGTTAAGTCGGAACATCTGGTGGGAGAAGGGAATGTGTGGGTGGGGATGAGGCAGATCCTGACAAGCAGGGGCCGTTTAAAGATGGGTAAACCCCATCACGTGTGCTACAGAGCCATTCTCACTGGGAGTTTATAGTCAGTCGAAAGAAGAATGATAGAGCATAAGGTCAGAAACCTACAATCACAATTTCCTTCCTTAAGGAGGAAAAATGTTCATGTAGGCAAGTTTGAGCCTTCTTAGAACTGAAGGATTCTGACACTATCACCCAGTTCCCAGGAAAGCCTGATTTTTTTACCAAGATAACTTTTCTGAAAACCAGGAGCACCCAACTGCAATGTGCTACTTAGAATGACCCCAACTAGCACCTTCCACTGAATCCACAGCTAGCACCTTCCACTGAATCCACAGCTAGCAAAAGAACCAGCAATTTTCACGAAATGCATGAGGTTCTGCTTCAAGCCACAAACGAGCAACAGGCCTGGAGCTGCATTAGGGGAGGTTTTTGGTTGTAAAGACATAAGATTAAAACATTTCTCTATGTTTGTATTAATGCTAAACTGAGGCCAACAAGAGCAATGTTTGTTGCATCAATTACCATCTTCTAGGCCTTCCAAATTGGCCTTGAATATGAGTTACCGTGAGCTAGGGAAAAAAATGTTCAAAGGAATGAACAGAGGCCAATGTGTCAGCCCTGTCTCTGAATTTTTGGGCTGTGGCTGTTTTAAATTAGATTCTCAGTGCTGCTTCCACAAAACTCTTGGCTTAGCTCTGCAATGGAAAAGTTATTTTTGTTCTCCAAGCCAGAGATATTTATATGGAGGCACATCCATAATTCCAATTATGATTTATTTTCATGATGCTCTTTTCTTCTACTTAAGAACAGTCATAGCAGATAAGTCACTTGCAAAAAGCTCTGGGCCAAGTACAGAATCCACAGAGCCCAGATAAATGATTGTTGTAAAATAGGCAGATTTTAGGTCTTGGGAAATCCTTAAGAAATACCTTCAGTTCTTCGGCCCACTGTGGCTGCCTCTTTGTCAGTTCCCTACCCCCACCCACCCCCCAATCACACAGGGCCTTCGTGATCCCTTCTGGTGTAACCTAGTCCCCAGAAATAGTTCTATCTGTTGTTTACTCCTTATATTTGCTCTCTGGAGTCTTTGCATTTAAAATATTAGTTTCAATAGTGAAATAAAGGGTTTTCATCTTCTTAAAGTAATGAGTACCAACAAATAAAGCAAAAAGATGTTTCTGGTTATGAGGAGAATGGTTCTTAAATAACTACAGAGTAATGCCATAGAATGGTTTATCAGTAGGCTGGAAGGGCTACTGAGAAGTGCTATAGGTATAAAGCACATAAAAGCTTTAAAGGAATCCATCCAAGAGAAATTTAAATCAACTACCAAGAAAACATAAGATGTTAGGAGGTGTACCCATGGCCTCTTCCTAGAGGTCTCTGATTAGACCTTCTGAAGTACAATCTTAGTTTGAAAGAAACACGGCAGGGGATGACAGGTGACTAACATTTGTGAGCATTACATATGCCAAGCACTTGGCCTATATCATTTCCTGTTATCTCATTTAATCTTCAGAACAATTTTTAAGGGTAGGTTTTATTATTACCATTATAGGAAAGGAAACAGCCTCAGAGATGTGAAGTAACTTGCCCGAGGCCACTGCTATGGTCTGAATGTCTGAGTCCCCAAAAATTCATGTTGAAATCCTAACCCCCAAGGTGATTAGGTCATGAGGGTGGAGCTTTCATGAATGGGATTAGTGCCCTTATAAGAAAAGGCCACAGAGAGCTACCTCGCCACCCGCTCCCCCACCCCCGACCACCACCATATAAGCACACACAGAGAAGACGGTCATTGCAATCCATAAGAGGGTCCTCACCAGAACCATGCCAGCACCCTCATCTTAGACTTCCAGTCTTTGGAACTGTGAGAAATCTACCCAGTCTGTGGTACTTTGTTATAGCAACCACAGTACTAGTTAGTGGTAAAGCCTGGATTCAAATCCAGATCTGCCTGACTCCAAAGTCCACTGTTTTTCCATTACCACAAAGGGCTGATATGAGGGCCAGTGGAGAAGGCCAAGGATGATTGCAGGCTTGGTTTCCTTAAAAGAATAAGGTTTGTGGAAGGATATGGGAAAGATCTATGTGTAGATTTCTTTATAAATTGTGAACAGGCTTTGCTGATATCAATCAACATTCCCAGAGATGCTGTCGGTCACAAGGGAAGAATCAATTGTTCAATGTAAACCCTTCTGCACTGTTAGAGACTCAAGTAAACACACATGCCAGGGAAGAGAGAACATCATCTCCCTGAACAAAGGGAACAGGAACCTGTCTACAGAGGCTTTTCTTTTCCACATGGGTGTAAGTTAGGATACTGTTTTGTCACTGAGAATCTAAAGGACAGCATTTGGGGACTGGAGCAGTGTTTGGGAAATTCAGATCTCTTCTGAACTGAGAACATGTGGCCCCATAGTGAACAAGACACCACTCCATGAGTGCAGAGTCCTCTGTGACAGTGGTGTTAGCACACAGAACTTTCAGGGCCTCTTCTCTGCTGCATTTACTCAGCAGCAGTGCATTTCACAGCCAGGGGCTAATGCATATGCATTTGCTCACTTGTATTCTATTTTACATATAATGAAATAAAATAAACTTTAAAATTAATAGTTAAAAACTTCAGTCAATATGGTGGATTGAGTTGCCACAAGAAATAACTCCCCCTTCTAATCCAAACACTTGAAAACACTGAAAATATAACAATAAAAATATTATATAAAGCATAGATAACATAGAAATGTCCAGATACCAGAAGTAAAGAGGGAAATCAAAGTTAGATTGATGAGTAGGAACTGAAGCCAAAGGGCTCTTGGAACAATCCAGACCAGGTAGAAGCCTGAAGGGCTGGGGGCTGAGATTTTAATGACATGCATGCAATGAGGGGAGTCCAGGTAATGGCCACCTTATGCCAGAAGCTGTTAGTGAAGCACTTACATAAAAGTGGAGGTCATAAAGGGCCGCTTCATTCCTGAAACAGGTCGAGAGAAACATCACTGGCCAATCTGAGGAAACCACAAGAAAGCTTATCATCTGCTCGAGCAAAGAACAGAAAACGACCTTAAACAACGCAAGAACAAGGTTTAAATATATACTTTCAGATCATACAGAAACTGTATGCCAAGAAATTAACTATTTAAAAAATACAACAGAATTTATGTCTTTCAAAACAGTTGGCAGAAAAACAGAAATATATAAAACTTGATCAATCTAAAACTATGAAAAAAGGAATAAAAGAAGCAACAAAACTATGAAAAAAGGAATAAAAGAAGCAACAAAAATGGTAAATAGGAAATATAAGAACTTAAGATGGCAGAAAGAGGCCAAATATACATAATTGCAAAGAACATAAAAGTTTAAACTTGATTATTTAAAGGGACAGATTTTCATGTTATAATAATAAAGAAAATGAAGCTATGCACTGTTTCTAAGATTCACATTTAAAGTAAAATTATACAGAGAAGAAAGAAGGATATACAAAGACATCCAAGGAAAATAGTAACCAAGATGAAGCATGTATAGCAATATTAATATCACACAAAATAGAATTTAGGCCAAAAGCTTTAATAGACATAAAAGAGGATAGTACATGCATATGTAATAAATCCACCCAAAAGAAATAAGAATCATAAACTTGCACTAACACTGATGGATTACAAGGAGAAACTGACACATCTACAATCGCAGTGGGAGATTTTAATATTCCTTTCTGAGAAACTGAAGGGAACTCAGAACGCAGGCCAAAAAATCAGGAATAAGATGAGAAATTTTAAAAAGTTAATTAGTTTGACCCATTAGATTGATATAGAATTCTATAGCCATTAAAGGTACAGAATGGGGAATATAGTCAATAATATTGTAATAACAATGTATAGTGCCAAGTGGGTACTCAACTAATTGGGGATTGCTTCATAAATTATATAATTGTCTAACTGCTATGCCGTATACCTGAAAATAATAAAATAATATTGACTGTCAACTCTAATTGAAAAATAAAATTAAAAAAAAGAATTCTGCATCCATCAGGCAGTAAATATATTTTTCTTTTAAAGCAATATTTGGAAAATTATTTATGTAATAGGACACAAAGGCAGTCCTAACAAAGAATTGTTATACAGACCATGCATGCCCTTTTCAAAATACAACTAAATTAGAAATCAAGAATAATTTAAACAAAATAAAAAAAATGTTTTTTAAAAAGTTGAAGATGTAAATTAAATAAATCCATGGGTTGAAAAGGAAATAACAGAAGCACAAAATGTTTAGAGCTAAGTGGTAATGAAAGAACACATCATGATGTAGCTAAAGCAGTTACTTAGAGGTAACTTTATAGCCTTAAAGTGCATTTATTGAAAAGCAAAAAAATAAATAAGCTAGGAGTCAATTCAAGTAGCTAGAAATGAAAAGAATAAAGTAAATAAGAGAAAAAAGATAAAAGCCAAAAAG
This sequence comes from Pteropus medius, assembly GCF_902729225.1. Taxonomy (NCBI): domain Eukaryota; kingdom Metazoa; phylum Chordata; class Mammalia; order Chiroptera; family Pteropodidae; genus Pteropus; species Pteropus medius. The sequence goes on from NW_024349800.1 coordinate 34,504,933, forward strand.
TATACATAAGAAAGAAGTCGTTTATACTAAAAAACTAAGTAGACCTCTATATTAAGAAAATGAGAGATGGCACAAATAAATAATATTAAGAATAAAAAGGAAACATATACAGACAATATTATTAAAAACCACAAAAGAAAATTATGAATAACTTTATGCTAAAAAATCTGAGAACACATGAAATGGAGCAGCTAAACAATCATCAAAACGGAATCAAAAAGGAACAGAAACCCAAATTCATCCATAAACATTAATGAAATTGAATTGTCAAAAACCTGACACACGTACCCTTTATAAACGGTTCAGATGATTTTACAATAAATTGTACCAAACTTTTAAGGAACAGATACTGTTTAAGAAAAATATACATGAAAGAGGAAAAGCTACTCAACTTCTTTTATGGGGCTAATATAAACTTGACATCAAACAATATAAGAATAATATTTTTTAAAGAGAAAATTATAGACCAGTTGTTTCACTTATGAGCATTTGCAAAAATCCTAAATAAAGTACTAGCAAATTATATCCCATAGAATAAAAGAACATATCTGTGTGTGTGTCTATCTGTATATATGTACACAAGTATGTCTCAACAAAATTAAATATACTCATATTATTTATCACATTATATTAAGCAAGAAAAACGTATGCTCATCTCATATAATTCACATAAAAACAGTAAGGCATTACATAAAATCAACACTCAGTCACGATAAAATTTTTAATTTGTTAAAAAATCTTAATACAGAGAAAGTCCTTAATTTAATAAAGAATATACACCAAAACCTTAAGCAAACTTCATGCTTAATGGAGAAACTTTCAGAGTACTCATTAAAAACAGTAAGAAGACAAGGATGCCTGTTATCACTGTTACTATTAAACACTATACTGGACAATTTACCCTATGCAATGATACAAGAAAAAGATATGAGCTAGAAGGAATAGAAAAGACAAATTATTGTTTTATAATTGTCTATCTAGAAAATTCAAGAATATCTATATACAGATTCTTAGCTCTAATAAGAGAATTCAACTGGGATGCTAGATACAAGAACAAAATTCAAAATCAGGAATATCTCTATGGGTCAGCAAATAATCAATATGAAAATGTAATAAGAAAAAATAATTAAAATATCAACCAAACCTACAGGAAAAAAAAATACAGCAAATCATTCACTTGAATAAAAGAAGACCCAATATTGTAAAGGTGTCAGTTCTCCTGGAATATAAATTGAACACAATTTTAATAAAAACCCCAACAGGATTGTGTGTGTGTGTGTGCAACCAGACTAACATTTAGATGACTAATAAAATCCAAGAAAGCCAAAAAATTCTGAAAAAATATGATAGTTAACAATTATTGTGTTTCCTTAAATGGCAGGCACTATTCTAACATTTGCATACATTATCTCCTCACAAATAGCCTTGAAGTGGATACTACTATCTCTTGTAGAGATGAGGAGACTGAGAGACATTAGATAATTTGCCCAAAGTTACCTGGCACTCTTAGGTAGCAACAGATGCAGGAATGTAATGGTATAGCATCTTCCAAGTACTGAAGGGAAATAACCATGACTCCAGAATTCTACAATCGGCCAAACTCTCACTTGTAACAGTAAATTAAAGGCATTTTCAGGAATACGAATACTTTAAAGTTTACCAAAGACCTTTTTGTTGACATGAAGAAAAATGAACTCAGAAGGAAGGAGTGGGGTGTCAGAAATAGTAGCCTCCAAAATGCACTGAATGAATAAAACAAAACAACGTAAAGTAGGTGAGAAAATTGAGACTCAAGCAAAAGTGTAGGTAGGAAATATAAGGTGTATAATAATATTAGTAATTGAAAAACAGAGGCCACAAACTCCAATACTTATGCTAGAAGTGGGCCACTTAGTTGGCTCTGTGCTTCCTTTTGGCCAAATAAGAAATGGGAAACATCAACCAAAGGATTCACAGCATCCACAAGACCAAATAAACAAGTTGCTCACCAGAACTTTTCTTGGCACTGAAACCAGAAAGATAATTCTCACATGGGTAAGTGGCTACAGAATCTGGACATTGGTCCAAATATGATAATTCGAGAAAGAAGTCCTTCACTCTTAAATTTTTTTTCAACAAGGTGATTTAGAAGCATCAGCCTTTTAGCAGTTTCTTCCTTGAAGAATAGGTGAGCTAAAGTCTCCTTCTTAAAGCACGTTACCTGAATAACTGGATGTTTTAGAAAAGCCCATCCTTCTGAGATCTTTACACACATTTCCAGGAGACAATGGATAAGGTGACCTCTGGAGGCCTGGTTGCCTGCGTGAGTACATGGTGGTACAAGATGTGCACATTTTTTCCCCAGAGCCCCCCTAGAATCACGTTGAATATTTCTGCTTCCACTAAAGCAGTTCATCTTACCATTGCCAATGCATGGGATCACCCACACAGTCAGGCTTCTAAAAAAGTTTATTATTGTGTTTTCACAGTAATAAGCATTGAGAAGCAATAAGCTTTCCTCTTTCTCCTTCCTGTTCCATGGTAAATCCTTGACCTTTCTACTCTGACATTCCATGTAACACATAAGTAAATGGGAGCCTGGGAGCTTTCCCTGGCTCCTTCCACCCATCGCATTCCCCTGACAATGCCAAGAACAAGGTAAGCCCATGTTGGCAGAACAAGAAGATAAAATTTGCCTAATCTACTTTAAAATCTTGCCTTCTTCCAGGACTGCTCCAGAATCCCGTGGGTTCCTGGAATTCCAACCTGGCTGGGAAGCCTCAGAAGAATTGTGGGTACAGCTGGCTCCCAAGGGAAGGTGAGATGCCTCTGGCTAAGTCTGGAGAAATTCCAAGGACTTCCAAAGAGAAATGACAGAGGGAGACAGGAGAGATGGGAGACAGAGACATTTTACAATTAATCAAAATATCGATTCTTACTAAAGCACAACATACTTTCCCTTCCTTTTCTATTTTTCTTATAATTAAAATAATAACAATGCATGTGCAGGGAGATGGTAGACAGTGGAATTGAGATGCATAGACTGTGGCCTCTGACCCAAACTCAAGATTTGATTTTAGCACATAGTGGCTATGCAACCTTGGCAAGTTATCCCTCTGATTCCTCTATTATGAGAATAATAGTATCTACTCGACTTTTAAAATGAAATACCATATGTATACGCTTTATACTCAATAAATCTTAGCTATTACTATTGTAAAAAAGTTGAGAAATACAGGCAAGCACAAATAAAATCAAAAGCACCTATAATGCCACCATCCATTTGGATGCATATAATTCCAATATTTTTGGATGTACTTTCAAAGAGTGAGATTGCAGTGTTTTCTATTTCATAACTTGCTTTATTAACATTTAACATCATACCCTAAGCATGTTCTTTGTAATTCAGTATTCTTGTATAACATGATTTTAAAAGGCCACATCCTTTTCCTTTGGGTTTACTTCTTAATGACCCCTGCCCTCCTTCCTCTCTGCAGGCCCCACACTTCATGTATTTACAACTCATCTTGACACATCCAGAAAATTGGCTGCTTTTCATTGGCTCACTGGGGATGCAACCTTTAGTCTCACCATCCAGAACACCTGTTCCTTAGGTAAGAGAAACACTGCTAGCCCTTATTATATCCCCAACATACACAGCTGCCTATCTGGGGCTGCAGAGCAAACCCTTGTGATTGATGGCAAACCCCCCAGTTTAACAAGATTCTATAAGGTGGTGCACAAGCTAAACAAGGCAGAAGGTGATTTCTCTCCAAAAAGCGTAAGGCTGACTTCTGGGGAATTAAATACACTATTAAAAATTCTCAGGAAGAGGAAGAAACTGAAGATTTTTATGAGTGTATTGTTTTCTAAGCAACAGGGCCAAACAAGTTCAAAATTTAAGTGATTTCTTTTTGAATGGAAGTCCCAGCACTTCCTTATCAGTGACATTTTGAGACCACAGTAAAACTTTACTAATTTATACACATGGGGAACTGTCAAACTGAATCAGCAGAGAAAAATGAATTATATTCTTTTAAAATAACTTTATTTTCAATGAAATTCATTTTTTAAAAAAATCTTTATTTCCAAATAGTTCAATAAGTTGACCTGTTTTGATGGTTGTTCAGAACCTGATCTAATACATGTTACAACCACTTTTTTTTTTTTTTTTTGGTACAGAAATCGGAATAGCTGAAGTTCTTGAGAAGTGTGTTCTCCCTAAAAACAATAAAATTTCAACAGCCCCCTATGATCCTGCTCACTCCTTAGAAAAGCTTTTTCTTCCTAGGTCATGCAGAAGCAAACCCCAGCTCAGGCTACTGCCTATAGCTCCATTTCTGTGTGGGTGGGCAGAGGCTTGCAATACCAACACAGATAAATCCATAATAATAATAATAATAATAATAATAATAATAATAATAACAACAACAACAACATTATTATTATTATTATTATTATTATAAACCCTGCAGATTCCTTTATTATGATTATAAACTCTGCAGATTCCAGACTTGATCTGTCCAGACCCATCTGAGATTCAACAAGCTCTAAGCACCCAGAGAACTAGGCCAGTCATGGAAACATTGATTCCACCATAATGAGAACAGACATAAAACCACACAAATGAACTAAACATTCTTCCACCCAATCAGAGTCAAGTTGAAGCGACAGCCTCAGGAATAAAGTTAAGTGAGGCAGTCTTTTCTTTTTGATCCTGCTCCCTTATAAAGCCTTTTCCATTGCCTTGTTTTCACCAACTCCTGTTTATGAGGAAGTGGGAGTGGGGGAGTTGGGAGAGAGATGGAGAGCTAGCAGGAGGGGAGAAAAATGCAGAGGGAGTATGCCAGGCTGAGGAATGCCAACAAACACTGCGGTTTCTGTTAGGAAAATTAAAACTTCTAGCCTGGGGGAGGCCATAATGGTCTGTGTTGGGGTAGTCTGAGAACAAGCTTTCCCCAGCTCGCAGCTCCCACAAAAATGGTTATGTGTGGAATGAAGTCTTTACTTTCCAAAGATCAGGTTCTGCACAGTATTTTTAGCAAGCATTCTTTTTATCTTCTTTTTCTTTATTATTTTTTCTTGGGTTCTTTTTTCCCTCCCAGAATTGAAAAGGCTAATTACACGAAGTATCATTATTATTGGAAGAAAGCAGAGGTTGGAGAGGTTTCAAAAAAGATCCCCAACCAACGGAAATAGTAAAATCCTAAGAAGGAATACACAGTATTTAATTTCCTCTTGGACCCACGAGGTACAGTTTGTGGGTCCAGGAACCCAACACCAAATCCCAGGGACCGTCATTCCTGCAGGAAATGTTTGGGCAAGTGTGGAGGTCGCTGTGGCCGAGGCCCCTTGCACTGGGTCATCGCCTTCTGGGGCTACAGCGGACACCCGTTGACACCAGCTGTAGCCGGAGCCTGGGGGACACGAGACTTCCACAGAAAGGGGGGTGGGGAGGCAGCAGCATGAAAAACAGGAGCCACGAAGAAAGAAGGTGGGAGTTGGGGAAGTGGAAAGGTCCAGAGCCCCTGAGAAAGGCTGAAGGAAGGTGGGAGGCTTGTAACCCAGGTTGGGGAGGCCGGACCGCGTTTGGGTTTGTACGTGCCCCCACCCTCCGCCCCGGAACTGAGTCTAGATTCTTTTCCTTGCTCTTTGAGTTTTCCTACTCTTTAGGACAAGACCCAGGACCCAGGTCGCAGAAGCCCCAGAGCTGAGGTGTGGAGGGGAACCCCGTCGGGGACACCCCGCGGGCCCAGAGCAGCTTTGGGGCAGCGAGGGCGGTGTGGGGCAGACGGGGCACAACGCGCCCGACGCGGGTCAGCCAGGGAGATGCCAGCGTCGTCCCGGGCCACCCACGCGCCTGCAAACTTCCCCCCGCCTGCCCTGAAGAGCAGGCTCCTTATGTCTCCCAGTCTGTTCCCTGGGGCCGGTCACTTACGAGTAGCGCCTCTGACTCCGACTCTGGCCGCCGCCATCCACACCGGGAGGAGGGGTGGGAGGAAAAGGGAGAGAGGCGGGGGAGAGGGGGGCGGAGGCAGAGACGGGGCTGAGGGGGAGGGCCCAGAGCCCACTGGCGTGGAGGGGAGGGGATTCTCCTGTCCCTACCCCACCCTCTGCTCCATCCCCTGCCAGATCCCCCGCTTCTCTCCTCACTCCCTTCCAGGCCTTGATCCCTCAAAGTTTTTCGATTCTCCATTCTCTTCCTTCCCTGGAGTCTCCAGCCACCAAAGGAGGGGGTGGATGATACCTCCAGCAAGAGCGTGTGTGTTGCGGGGGGGTGGGGGATGTTTATGACTTGCATTTAGATGCCCCCTTGAAGCAGATGGCTGCGAGCCTTGGCAGGTCTGAAGCAGACCTGAACGCCCTAGGACCTTGTCTTCATCTCTGAGTGCTAAGATGATGGGCTGGGGGAGTGGAGGGTGGTACTTTGTGGTCCTGTGTTGCTTCATTGAGTTTTTTGTTGTCAGTGGTGCTGGTGGTTAGTTGGTTTTGTTTTCTCTTGCATTAGACGAACTAAAGTATTATTTTTGAAGCCTCTATTGAGTGCCTCCTCTTCTCTCTTCAGGTGGGACCAGCCCTGGTCTCACGGTAAGGTGAAAAGGTAGATGAAACCTCACTTTTTGGGGTGAGTCCATACTCAGGAGGAGGTACTGGATGGTTTAGGTGAAGGGTTAAGCTCCATGGATGAGGCAGCAGGTAAATATTTACAGATGCTTCCTGTGTGCTGCCTGCAGAGTGTGAAAGAGAAGAGGAGTTGTCCTCCAGGGAGAGGTTAAAGGGTGGCTGCTAGTCCCTCCCTGCTAACAGGTAGCAACTCTGGGCAAAGTCACTTGGCATCTCAGCCTCTTCTGAAAGTGAGACTGCCTCACTGGGTGTGAATCAGAATGAAAAGGGAAGATTTGGCCTATGCCTTTTATCCTGGAGGGATACCCAGTCCAAGGATGGGAGGCTTGAACAGGTTTGAAAAGACTCAGAGGGGAGAAACGAGAGCATTGCGGGCCTTGGGTCACCGTGCTTTGGAGGCTGGCAAGACTGGAAGCTTTAGGAAAGGTGAGAGATGTTTGGATAGGAAGGTGTAACGACACAAAGAAGACGAAAGGAAATCCATGAAAGATTTTAAGCAAAGGAATATTTTGACCCAAGTAGTGGTGTCCTATTCACTTTTGTATTCCCAGAGCCTGGCATACAGTAGGTACCAGTCCTTGTGGCCTCAAAATGATGACTGAGGAATATTGGTGTAATAGTCTGAAAGATGAACTACCTGGAAAGAGAGGGCCTGGGCCCAAGGAGAGGAGTTAGCAGGCCCTAGTGAACATCTCAACTTAAAGTACTCTGCCTGGATGGTAGAAAGGAAATGAGGGAATTCCGATTGAACACTTGTGTTTACATAGCAGTGTGATTGTCTTTTAAATACTCTCGGGTGTAGTCTTGTTTTTGACTTTGGAGTTCCTTGGTGAAACGGAAAAGATATTCAGTATCCTAGTCAATCCCCAGCCAGTGTCAAGAACCTGCGCTGAGGGCTATGTAGAAGGAAACATTCAGAGAAAGCACAGGACTGCCTGAAATTACACAGCCAGATTCTAGTTAGAATTTTATTCTCCAATGAAATCCTAATATGATTATTCTTAAGACACCCTAAACAAACAGAAAAGGGCACCGGGTCCTCCTCACTTCCCCATTTCCTCCAGCTACCTTCCCCAGTGATGGTCAAACGTGGAGGAAGGGCAGGAGGGAGTCTTGAGAATTCAGACTCTTCAATGAAATCAGACAAGTAATGGGCCCAAGTCAGCCTTCTTATAAGGAGCTGAGAGAGGTGTAGAGCAAGCATAAAAGAAGAAGGAGGTTGAGGAAGGGAAGAAAAAGAGGTGCCTTGACCTCAGGCATTCTGGCTAAAGCTCCAAATAAAACCTCCTATGTCTTATGCCCAGTCAGTGAGCCTCCAGGGAGGCAGCCCATCTCAGAAAATGCCACAGGTAACTGGAAAAAGGACTGACTCATATAAGAAACACCAATACACTTGATGAATAGCAATCATCATTGCATTTAAGTAAAGTTCCGAGTGTTTCTTTTTAATTCTTACATCTTTGAATAAGCAGTATGGCCTTGATTAGTAGGATGAAATCCTACTTGATTAATGGATGAAATCTCTTTTGGAAACTTTGACACTTTTAAAAAGCAAATAGGCCCATAATTTTCTAAAGAGCAAACACAGTTGAAGACCATTTATTTTTTGCAAGGGATAGCGCCTCACCCCTTTCTGTGTGGCTCAGCATAACCCCAAAGGTTGCCACTTTCATGAATGCAGATTTATTTCTTGTAACTCCACCATATATTTCCAAAGGACCCTTTCTGGTACTGTCCCTTTGTATCAAAATCTGCTGGTAAACACCTCAGCCTGGCCTTAATCGCTAAGCCACCAAAGCTCTTCATCGCCAGCTGTGACCTCATTTTACTCCAGTTGCTATTCTTTTCCTTGCTTTATACTAAGGAGACTCTCAGATGATTTTTTTTTTCTTTTTTCTTTTTTATTAACAGATTTCCCCCTCCTAGCAGGCTTTTCACAGAAAGCATCTAGAACTTCCACAGTTTAACCAAGGGACCCCAAAATGTCTATAGATAAGACCCAGTAGATTAATGTGGAATTCCTCAAAACTAAATCAGTTGAAGCTGTCAGGAGCAATTAATATAAATTCAAACCAGTTTGCAGAAATGCCCGATGTGAAAGAAGGCGTGGCTGGGAAAAGTGAGGACTTCAGATTTAGGACAAGCTCAGCCCTAAAGTCTTGAAAAGAACCTTCCTCTCTAAAAACTTTACAATAGTCTCTATTTATACTGCAACATTCATTGAAGACAAGGCTTCTGGAAAACCATATTCAAAAAAGACCATGGTGGTGGATGGCTTCAAAATAGTAAAATAAAACAGGAAAAAAGTAAAAGTGAAACAGGGGGTGGGGGGATCATCATTTTAGGTGTAGGATACAATCTGCCCTGGTATCTGAAGCACACACTGTTTTTAAACATTTTTTTTTTTCCATGAAGAAACCTGAATACTCTTCAGATAGAAATTTACAGACATAAATAAAAAGCCCTATCTTCACTGAGAATGCAAACCAAAATCAACGATATATAGGGGGATAATCAAGAATGGCCCACGATTGGCTATCCTCTGTCCTGGAAATGGGGCACTCTTAGGTGTGGCTTGAGCTACACTAACCATTGCTACAGTTGGCCAGTCCCTTGGCCTGCTCCCTAAAATGTATCCAATTGGCATTTACTGAACACCTACTATGTACAAGACATTCTGCTACACATTGCAGAGGGAAGTGGGTAAGTATAAGGCATGGTTCCTGTCTCACATAGCTGTAGCTGCCTTTGGCAGATGGCACACATGAAAATAATGACATGAGATATGTTGACAGTATAATACAACAGAAAAAGTATTCTAAAGAAATACAGGAAAGCTGAAAAGAGGGAGAATATTCTTAAGCAGCTGAGCAAGATTTAAATGAGTGGCATTTTGTTCTTTGCTAGTTAACTGAACTGTGTTGATTCTATTCTTGGACCTATGTGGTATCACCTCCTGGATATTCTACTGATGTTTAGGGAGCAGTGAGGTTGAGTTCAGAGATTACATTAAAGCTCCTGAAAAAATAAACACAAGGATTCTAAGTGTGTATGAAGGGGGCCTTTTGAGGCCCCTACACCCTGCAAACCAAACAATAGCCTCCAGCATGTTTTCACCTAGGAGTCAATTCTTCTAATCCTCTCCTTAGGAAAACAGTTATTCTGATGCTCTATAACCTTTTCTTTCAACTATTTGGAAGAGTTATAATGGGTTTTCCTGCTCTAATGCTTTGACTGACAGTTAGTTTCCTAATTTGGAGCTAATTACTAAACAGCTTAAAAATTTAAGGCACGGACAACCAACCACTTACTGACAAGCTTTCCATTTATCACCATGATGTTTGAGGACATGGCCTTTAGCCGAGAACAGAAGCTTCCTATTTTATCACAGAACAGACCAGTCCTTGTCAGTGTGGCTCTGCCAGATGGTTTCTTAGCCATCATCAACTAAGTTGCTATCCTCAAATGTTAAAGTTATAGCGTTTGAAGCCCTTCAAGAGCTGGGAGCAATTTCCAGGGTTAATGCAGCAAAACACAAAACTATAAACTGCACATTTTTTTCTGAGGATTTTTCTTACGAAGACGACTTTAATTCATGGTCATTTGGAGAGGGCCTTTTGCTCAACTTTTTTGGTCATTTTCTTAGCTAATTGGTTCTTCATTTTAGTTATTTTTTTCCTCACATTTTTGTTTGGAAATAGTGCAGCTGTTTTTGTTTTGTTTTACTGGATGGTGAGCTGGGAAAGTGGTCATGTTAAAAAGAATCTGTTAGCTTAATTGATAGAGTTAATTTCTTACCAAAAGCAATGGAGAAAGCAGTTTTATTAGTTTTGAAAAATGAGCAGTATTGCTTGTAAAAACATAATGGGGAGAGGTGTATAAAAATGCTACCACAAGACACATGCAATTTATCACAGTTTCTCAAGCTGTGCCTGGAAGGTTTTATCCCTTTACCCAGTCCTGCTATAGAACATAATGTGAACAGTGCCCCCTGGAGTTGTGCAGCCAGCTAACCTACATCTCATCCTATTAAAGAACCCTTTTTGTTCTCATTTGGAATTTCGTATGATCCCAATTTTGATTAAAAACAAACATTTGATATATGCATGAAAAAAGAGCAGGAATAAACAAAAATGTTAATAGTTGAATCTCCACAAAGAGAGATGTGGGCTTTTGATACTTTTCCTCATTTTCTAAATTTTCAACAATGAACATGTAGTATATAGTCAAGAAAAAGTAGGAAATATCATTTCAATAAGTTCTGAAAATCTCTGCTTTTCCAAGAAGCAATCCAGGACTACTTACAAGTCCTTTTTCTTTTTTTCTTTCACTCCTATGTAGACTTCAGCCAACTATCTGAGTCCCTACTCTGCCTAGACTGGGAATGAACTCTTTTTTCCTCTCCATGCCACAGAGGACTTCACAGAATAGACAAGTCTTTGAGAGGTGGGCTGCAATGGCAAGTAGAGGGACAAGGCACTCACTGGAAGGGCTCATGAAGTGAGAGAGGGCTATCTGAAGAGTGGGAGGCGCCAGATGTCTAAGATGAGGAGGAAGGAAGGTCCCAAGACGGGAGCAGTACTGCTGGCCTAGAGATCAACGAGACAGCCTGAAGCAAGTCAAAGGGCTCTAGGAGAGACTTCTTGAAGAAAATGAAGTTAGCTGAACACCCAATTGAATTGGACCATGCTCAGAGGGGAGTTATACACCTGGTAGAGAATTTAGGAATAACTTAGTGGTAAGTACCATAGAAAACATAGTAAGCAAATTTTTTAAAAAGACAATTATTAACTCTAGGGAAAAATGAAAAGTTATACAAGAAAGGAAAAGTAATAGTAAATTACATGACTCAGTTATCAACAGCATTTGAATAATCATAATAAAGAATATACTGACTATTGATCTAATCAGAATGTTGATGAAGAGAAGACAGGGAGAGAGAAAGTATGTATATGAGTGGTGGGAGAGGGGGAAGCAGATGAAACACAGGAAAATCCTCATCTTCCAAATGTGAAGTCAATTGATAATGCCCAACAGAAAAGCACAAGTAACATGCTATTCGGAAATAGGGAGACAGATACCAAAACAGTGAATACAAGTAGTTTCTTCTGTGGAACATGAAATGAGGGGGAAGGATCAAGGGACTGTTTTTGTTGTTTTGCCTTGTTTGTTTCTTCTCTGTATATTAGAACAGCTTGTCTCAAACTAAGTTCTTAACTTTGGTAAAAATACAGACATTTGATTTTTTTTAAAGTTATAGCCTCCGTGTATTATCTCTCGCTTGCTGTTCTGAGACAGGATGAACAACACTTGAGTTTGTAATTATGCATTTACTTGGTCACTTTGTTGTCTCACTAGCAGGCTATAAGCTTTCAAGGGCAGCCAGCATGTCTATTTTATCACAATCTCTTCAAGACTGAGCACACAGCAGGCACCCAACACACATTTATTGAATGAATGATGAAATGGGTAAGGGAGATTTAGAAGTCAGCACTCACCATCTTTACAAAGGTATGCATAACCAAAGATTTACAGGCAAAATGGCCCGATATGTGGGAATTGCTTTAAAATACTCTAGGAAAAAAGAAGTATGAAAACAAGATAGACAAAATGTTCATAACAGGTGATGGGGAGATATGGATTGGAACTCATCTCTCTACTTTTGTGTGTTAGAAAATTCCTTTAAAAAAAGAGAAATAACAATTTGTACAGAAAGAAGACTAGAAGGAAGGGGTAGCATTACAACATAAATAGATTAAATTCAGAGTTCAGCAATTAGGAAGGTTTGTATAACAAGGAATATGTAAATAAAAATGAGGGGTCAGAGAAGAAAAAGCATGCCAAAGGCAAACATTATGCAAGGCCATTAGCCCAAGAAGCTAACTAACTAAAAGCTGACTGAAAGAAGGGGTTTAGGGTACTTAATGAAGACATGGAAAGGCAAAGTTGAATGAAGTACTGGAGTTACTGAGAAATGTAATATTTTATCTTCCAAAGATATAATACCTGCAGGAATAGAACTGAAAAGGCTCATACTGCAGTATGAATAATCCAGGCTCTGGAATCAGACTAGCGCAGATTTGAATCCTTATTCTAACTCAACATGTACTAGCTGTGTGACCGTGAACAATTGCTTTCCTAAGCCTCAGTTTTCTCTCTGTAACGTGAGTATAGTAATAACGCAAAAGAGAAATAATTATTAGCGATATAAAGGAAAGAGTACACATCAAGTCTTACCCATGCCTGACTTACAGGAAATGGTTAATAAATGGTACTTGTTATATGCCTTAGGAAGTAATTCTGCCAAGAGAGCAAAGATCTTACCAGTTAAGTTAAAAAGGGACAATTTTTCCAGGACACCAACTGCCCCCTTTACAGTCCTGTCCTGTCCCTGAGCTCTAGGAAACCTCCCAGGATGCACTGACCCTTACAGAATGGCCAAGTAGTCCACAAGTTCTGCCTGTGGGTCTGTGGGGCCAGACGCCGTGCAGGGCAATAGGGACAGCTGGTCTGGGAGCTCTGACAGCTCAGAGCCAGTGGGAGATATAAGTCAAAGCAAAGAGAGAAAAGATCTCAAGATTCACATTGTCTCTAAAAGAAAAACTGCCTCATCACTCAGGAAAAGTAAGTCTTTTCATAACGCAGGGTCTGAGAGTTTTCATAAAGCGAAAGAAAACACTGGGTGCATGGACGAGAAAGCGAGCGAAGGTCAGCTACATACGTCTCACACACACACGCTACTAGATGGTGCTCAGCAGGCAACAAGGAGACATGTGAAGGCTTTCCATCAGGAAGATGTCCCTGCAGAGATATATTTTAGAAAGATGCTCTGGTAAAAGGCGGGGAGGTCTGAATTACAGACAAATGATCAGTCCAGACAGTAAGTAGCCAGGGCTCAATTTAAAGCATCAAGTAAGGAGCAGTTAGAATTGGGAGATACTACAAAGGCAGAAAGACTCCATAAAACAAGATAATAAGGTGTATGAGGCGAGAAGGAATCAAAGTTGATTCCCAGGTGTTCAGCTTAAGTTACAACTAGGTGGAAGCTAGTTGCTACTCCCTCAGTCTTCTCTCCCAGTCAAGCCTGTTCAGGCCAAAATCCTTAGCTTCTCCTTTTACGCCTCCTTCTCTCATACTCCACATCCCATCCAATCAACATTCACTCAACAAATATCCACTGTATGCCAGGCAGTGTTCTAGGTACAGGGAATACAACAGTGAACAGATCCAACCAAAACTCCTGCCTTCATGGAGCTGTGTCTTTTAGAGGTAGAAACAGGGAATAAGATAAACAGGCAAAACATATTCTCTTTTAGATTATGGTAAGTATTAAGGAGCAAAATAAAGCAGACAAGAATAATAGAAGTATAGAGAAAAGGAGTTGGCAATTTTAGATAAATCTGTCAGCAAATCCTATCAACCCTTTCTTCAAATAAGTCCAGAAACAGACTTCACACAACTTCCACTGCCACTAGCATGGTCTAGTCCACCATCATCTTTCAGTAGCCTCCTAACCAGACTCTGCTTCCACCATTGCTCCCCTACAATCTATTCTCAACACAACAGCTAACAATTCCATTGTCATAAGTCAGATGAACATTTGTTTGTCCCAAGACCTCCAGAGGAGGAATAGAAAAAGACTAAAAATGCCAAAAGGACTGTCAGGAAACACTGAAGGCCTGGCAGAGGCTGGAAACCCCAAATTTAAGATGGAGCTAATCGACAAGGTTATTTGATGTCTCCCTCACAGTGCTTGGGGGCCTAGGTACAGCTGCAGCGAAACTGCTGTTTCAGCTGATAGAGAACTGGAAATGGGCAGGTCAAAGAACACGAAAAGGACAAAGAGTCCAGGGACTTGAAGGGCCGGGAAGGATGGGACTGAGCTGACTCACCAAAGATCCCCAAGGCAGAATCCAAATACTTTCATTACTGTAATACTGAGCATAACAACCAGAGTCTCTCTTGTAGCGGGCAGCGGAAGACTTGGGCAGAGACCAAGGAGTTGGCTTATGTGCTGAGCTCAGAGAGAAGCTGGTGGTAAGCTCTCAGGCAAACCAGAATAAAGCATTTTGGAGGATCATTAGCAACTGCCTAAAGAAGAGGCCCGAGAATTAGCAACTGCCTAAAGAAGAGGCCCGAGGGAGATGGAACTGCAGGAAGGGAGGTAGGGAGAAAGGGGTTTCTGGAATATCTCAGCTAACCTGGGGACTCAGACATGGGGTGAAATGGGCCCGCACAAGCAACTCAGAAGAAAGGAGCAATATATTTAGGACCCGGGAATGGGGGGGGTACTGGGAGAGACACCCTGAAGTGTGCACTGAAATGGTATAATGTTTATGAAATAAACCAAGGGGAGCCTGAAAGGGCTTAGGTTCCTAACTTGTAGAAGGGTTACAAATATCTCTCAAGGCAAAAGTCAAAGCCTTAATAAAGGATTAACCAAGTTATTCCAATTTGGTGGATTAGAAAGATTATATCTAAATCAATTGGGATTTGGTAAATTTTGTAAAGCCTACTTTAATAGGTTTCAGTTTTCTTTATCAAATTTTCAAGAGAGACTGAAGGTTTGATGTAAGTACGAATTTATTGACAACAATTTCCTTAAGCTATTATCCCAACACAGGGTACCGAGTAGCTGCAGACAATGATAATAAACCCACAAGATCTGGAGTTTGCAGAGAGAGAAAGAGGAAGAGAGAATGAAAAACTCTTCAAAAAGAATCTGGAAACGGCTTTCAATTATAGTAAGAAGTAATGACAGTTTGACAATGTAAGCATTTTATCCAGAAACATAAATCTATTCCATAGATACCAAATCGATTACCATATAGAGTTTGAAAATATACAAAATATTTGTTGTTCTTACATACTGAAATTAAAACCTAATCTTAAAAAGTGCACAGTAAAAACAGCATAAGGAAACCTACAATATCCATGGTATGTGTATAGTTTTCCATTTTACTGTCAACATCAAAATCTGTATTTGCCTTATTCGCCTAACTGGTTACAAATATATTTTAAATATTTCAAGGCCATTTATAACACTGACTAGTTTACTAGGTCCAACAACACTCCGGCTTCCTGAAGGCGGCCAGCGCTGAACATCAAGTCTCGGCCCTGCAGCAGTAGCAGCAGCTCTGGAAAGAAGTCACCAACCAGCTATGTGTAAACTATCGACTCTTGTTCTTTTTAGAATTTCCCTGTGCAAAGAAAAATATCAACAATAAGAACACAAACTTCAAGAACAATAACTCACATAGTTTATAGACCAAGCTGTCTCGAAGCCACATTTCACTTTGGAAAACTTTAGCTTCCAAGAGAAGAGTTGGCAACCTTGCATTGCTAAAATCACAAAGCAATTAGTTACTTTGTACTCTTCCCCACTCTCTAAAGTTCATAGACCCTATCCCACTGGGGGCTGAGGACAAGCAATAAAGAAAGAAAGGAAAGCTATCTTGGATTTATCAAAACTCAAATATTCCTTTTGTTCCAAAGACAAGGGAGTCTATGGGTTCATAAAACTGAAAAGAAATTTTTAGCCTGTTTCTCTGTTGTTTAATTAAACACCTTTTAAAGGCCTTAATAGGTACTAATTTTGCATATGTGCCAAATAACAACCAAATGGTAATGATTTTCTGTCAGAAGGAAGCTCAGATACTGGTTGAGAACAAGCTAGAGGGAAGATGTCTTAACTTATTCCCAATTCCCTCACAAATGGAGATTTGGACTTTCCACTTTCGCATAACTTCTTCTTTCTGGAGAAGTTCACTTTTTAGGAAAACATTCTAATTAAATTCCTATTCTTAACTCTTAGTACAAATACATTCTTTTCGTGTAAGTGGGAAATGTTTGCAGAATACAAACATTAAGAGCAAGATAATAACAAACAAATGGTTTCAGGATGTTTACTTGGTATCCAGTGGAGACCATGTCGACTCAGCCATAAGATAATGCTATAGCGACCTGAATTACTAATAGACATGGAGGGGTGGAAAGCAATAGGGATGACAGAATGATCAAAGAAAGGTTAACATATAAACTACAAAGTGAAGAATGATCTCTAAGTCAGTGTTTTATTAATTACAGGTATTTTAAGGACTAGATTAAAGAGTTCTGAGAGGGCTTGAAAATTCTCTAACTTTTTAAGTAGCGCAATGAGCTCTGCTGTACTCAAAATTAACCCTTCTAAATTCAGAACCAAATGGCCACTGCCGCTCTTGAGGCTGAAGTTTCCCTGTAGTCACTGCTACTTTCTTTCATATGTTAGGTGCTAAAACAGGCTTTCTCATACTACTCATTCTAATGTATGTACTTTCTAATGCCCAGCTGGAATATCAAGAGGCCAAAAGGGTTAATGGAGGCATTCTTCAAGAGGACCAACCTCCACCCGCTACTTCCAAGCTCAAGTTTCCTAAAATACAAGTAACTGAAGAACCATAATCAGAACCATATTGGCTGGTTACAATCATCACAATATGTCCCAAAAAAGCATCACAGATACTCTCTGAAGTATCCAGAGGCCAATCAATATAATGAAACTACACTGAGAAACAAAACTATATAACAAGATTCCAATATGTTCACGTATGTTTTCCAAGAAGATGCTAACTGAGCAGAATGCTGCCCTGCACCATCACTAGCAGATGCTAAAAGAGAGCTAGGGTTTATTCAACTCTCTCTCCTCCCCAGTGCCAGCATATAGCAGGAACTCAATAAATGCCTGCTATATCAACAAGGGGCAGCAGCGGATTTCAAAGAACACAGGCTGGAGACAGTAAATTCAAGCTGGTTGTGGTACAATATTATCTGAGATGATGCATGGAATCAAGTCCCTGGCCTCCTGAAACCTACTTTTCATGGTAAAGGAGTATATACATTATGTTACAACAATAAAGACATGAGATATGGATATGCATTTCAACATAAAAATAGTACCAATATCTACCAACCCCAGCCTGGAAAAGCAGAGGCTTTATGGGAAATGAAATCAAAAGAAATGTTTGGAATTAAAAGGATAAGACAATCCTACGTTATACAGATATATGAAAATAAATTTGCTAAAGAAGGTTACTACCTTCTCTTAATTTATAACTCAGCAAAGAAACTTAATTTTACTTTTGGATAAGAGGACAAATGATATTAAGAAAAAAGATTTATAAACACTTTAAATTTCCTTAACCTTTTGCTCCTGAAATGCACAGCAATTAAATACATTAAATACATTAAATATTAAATATTATACTGCAGAGAGACCACCTCCCTCCATTCCCTTACCTTACTGGACATCTTTAGTGTATCAATCTCTTCTCTCTGTTTAGACAATGTCTCATTCATGCTGCACAGGTGGTCACTCATCATACTTAACTGATCTTCATAACTTCTCTTGGTAGTTGTCAGCTCATCCTAAATGGCAAAGGAAAAGAGGAAAAAAAGAAAAAAAACATCAAAATCCCACTAGTCATACAACTCTAAAGCTTTTTTAATTTATAAAAAAATTTTTTAGAAAAGCAAATTATCTAAATGACCTATCTGATCAAATAACATTAAGGTTAAGCCACAGACCTATAACAAGAGAACAAAGATAAAAGAAACAGGTAAAAGTTTTTTCAGCCTTCAAAGTATGTTCTGAATTTCTTTGCAAAAACGAGTTTCCTTTTATGCCAGGAATAAAACTGTCATAAAAAAACGAGAGGGCTACTTGATTTTTCAATCCCCTCAGGCTTTCTAGAGCATTTGATGAGGTGGGGAAGTCAGTTTCTGGCACATTGCCACCAGCTCACACCTGGATGTCCCACAGTCCTCCCGGTAGGACTCTTCTTGGAAGAAGCACCTTCCTTTCTCTTCCCATCTCTCAGGCTCTCTTCGGCCCCTTAAAATCTAATCCAGTGCTCTCAGCTAATCTAATAAACTAATCTGAGATGAGGAGGAAGTGGGTGTTGCTGTGCTCATGTATTTTTTCTGACTGTATCATGTTTATAGGAGTTTTCTGGAAACAAGGCTTTAAAACAAAGCAGTGAGCAAAGAGGAATATTTTGCAGCCCTACCTTTTGGTTTAGGTCAGTTTTATGAAACAGTAAAGAGAATGAACATAATAAAAGTAATGTGAACAAAAGAAGCTTACAGCCCACAATGACAGGGATTAACAAGGAGGAGAAGAGAAAAAGGACTATGGGTAAATGCGCATTATTTAAAGAAATACTGACTACAATACTATTTTAAATTAAAATCAAGTCAGAGAAACAAACAATACAACCACTTTTTGCCTGACATAAGTAAGATGTTACTTTAAAATGAGTTAGTTAGAAATAAAGGGGTTAGAAAAAATATGTCCAAAGGTCGAATGCCACTGTTTTAGAAAGAAAATGCTGACCTCACTGCCCAAGAACTTTCAGTGAAGTATGAAAACTGCTTAGATAACACTTGTGAACTTACCTGAAGTCTGCTGATGTTCTGACTGGCCACTTTCATCTCTTCTGCCAGTGTCTCTTTAGACTTTTCAGCCAAGGCCAGTCTTTTAGAGAGTGCTCGGCACTGTTAAGTCAGAATGCATTCTATTATCCCAGGGAGAATTTCCCAAAAGCAAATTTACTTCAGGGAAAGTTAACAGAAAACAATCCCCAAAGCCAAAGCCCTTCTTCCCTCAATCCCTCCCTCCCCACTCCACTTCCTTTCTTCCACAAATATCTGCTAAACACCTATAGGCCCTGTTCCACATACTGATGTGCACGTAAGAATGATGTGGTCCCCACTCTCATAGTTTTAATAAGGAAAAAATTCTAAAATCCCAAGCTCATTGATGTTTTTTTCCATGCTCTAGTCAATGACCAGTGATTACGAAAAAACATTACAAGTTTTTGCATTTACCTAGGATTTATTTATACTCACACTAGACAAAAAGAGAAGTGGTTATTTCAAATGTTATCAGTGGCGTCAGACCACATAACATGAATTCTAAGATATTTTTCTTGTGTTTTAAGTCTATTATTAAAGACTACTTTATAGGAACAACAAAAGCTTTACAGCCCTACTTTATAGATTATGCTCTAAGCCACATGGAAAAAAAAAGTGAGTGCAAGACTCTAAAGATCTCAACTCCTTTTGGGAGGGTGCTACCAAACCTAGGCTTTCCAGAGACAGAAGAAGGAAAAAATCTATTCCACATTCTTGTTCAAAGAGGGTGTGCCATTAAAAGGATCACTAAACTTTCTGATAAGGCCATGAGACTGACAAGGAGGATCTGTTGAGACATTTGAATGCTGTGTCCACATCAGACTCTCAGACTAACCATTCCAGTAAAGTCATAAAGGGGGTCACCACTTCCTGTTTACACATGAGGGAAAACTAGGACAATTTAAAAATTTTTGTATTACATTATGCTGAAGACATTTACTAAGATAAGCAAGTCTCCTGGAATTAAAACAGCCTCAAAAATTCCCCACTCATTTCAGAAAAGTTCAGCCAACCAAATCAACTTTCCTCTATTAATCAAACAACTGTATGCTCAGCATTAAACCTAAAAAAGAGGGAGAGAGTTTTGCAAGGCACTGGTCTTCATGAAGATGACAATTAAGTCTGGGACACTAACTCAGAAGGTAGTTAGAGATCTAAATAAGGACAGGATTTTGTGCTTCGTCCTATGGCTAACATGATAAGTAATCTAGCAGTTCCATGTTAAGTCATCCAGTCTGCTGTTCTCCCTATTTTCCACAGCCCAACAAGCTGTCACTATTGATCCACTCATCAAACAGGTATGTTAACGATTACTTGTGAACAACATTGAGCTAGGCACATCATTTTTAGGAAAAAAGAAGCAAAACCCCTCTCCACTTCTAGCAATTGGCCTCCTATCAACTTCTCCATCTCTGCAGTTAAAGGAGAATATCACAAAGTCAGGTCCTAATAAAGGGTATTTATCTTTTTTTTCCAACTTCTTTAACAATTAAAGCTTTATAATTTTCTGTCTGACATCTATAACTGACCTTTTAATATAAAGTTTCAAATCAGAGACCTTACCAGGTATTCTTATATGTTGAGCAACATCCATTCTATCTTACCATTAGTTTCTTACTCTTTGATATCTGTACTTTCATCCTTTATTTTCTCCCCTTCTAATCAATGAATTGTATTATCTTGCATAGTGTTTTTCTAATTCTCTTAAAATGAATTATTTAATGAGCAAAGAAGAAAATGTAACAAAAAGATTTTATATATTTTCAAGGTTGAAAAAGATTTTTATCGTTTATAGGAGCTCATTTCCACAAATTGTCATTTAGAAATGGTAAAGTATAAATAAAAAAGAACCAGGCATATTTTGCTTTTTAGCTTCCCATAAAAATTCTTTGATCTATGAATGTTACCTGCTTATAACTCTCTAAAACAAGTAATCTGTAATAATAATGTTTCAATACATATGTTATATGACCATAAGAAAGGCTACATATGTCTCAATTATCTTTCAGTATCTTAGAAATGACAATGCAGTCCTATATTACTGAAATAAAGATTTCTTGGTATATAAACCAATCAAAATGAACTCCCACCATACGAATAAACACGGATTTCTCTCTCCTAGTGAACAGCAAGAGATGAGGACAGTGACCTAATTCCTAAAAGGGTTAGAAAAAAAACACCAAATCTAATTGACTCTCCACTCACCTCAGCATAAAAATGCACTGACTTACTGTCAGCCAGCTGCAGTTGAGACGTCAGTTCCACTATCCTTGCCATGTAGTGATTTTTAATTAAGTCTTCACGAGATTCCACATCTGGAACCTAAAGAAAGCATACATAAATAAATAAGTGCCAGTGAGATGAAGCAGTTCTAGAAAAAAAGGTTAGCATAACTTTAGGGAAAAAAAGGAACAATATTTTGTACATTTTCATTTGAAATGTGATAGGAAATCATAGTTTTCCTACCCTTTGAAAAAACCAGAGAGGGCAGGTACATAAATATTCCAAATTTCTTTTTTCAGCACCCTGTCTATCTCAGAAGGAAGCTGTGGCTTCAAGAGAATAGAGAGCAGAAGTGAAGCATCAGGAAGCCGTGGGGGCACAGGCTTTTTTTAAATAGCCACAAACCTGACTTCCAAAATCTCCATCTGTCTGACTTCTGAATATCCTCCTCTAATTAGAAGACGGCAGAGAAAAAACGACCCTTTATTGGAACCCTTAAAATCCAAACATTCTTTTCTCCAATTATCTTAAGACAGCTTTAATGCTCTTAAACATACTAACCAATTAAACTATTTCTATAATAGTTTATCAAACTTGTCCCAGATTAGTATTTCTTCTAGTTACTCTAGCAATGACACAGTATTGAATTTAGTTAAAAAAGATACGCAGAAGTTCAAATTACCTAAAGAATAAGGCCAATAAAAGAAATCAAAGAATTTACCAACCTATTTTAACTGTATTTACCAGTTTGCCATACTGAGTGGTTAGCTACATGACTTCAGTGTTCTTTCAATGGTTATTTGAAAGTTACATCTTATAATATTTCAAAACTCAATTGGGCAAACCTATGTGACAAGCCAAATCTGACCTGGGTTTGTTCACTCGAGGGCTGGAAATAACTAGCAAACAGATTGTTGACCCTGAGAAGCCCTGCTTTCCCAGCCTGCCCACTGGGAGGGCTAAAAGCTCTCGGCCTCACACAATATGTCAACTTACAAAGGAGCTCAAGCCACACTTTATCAAACTTCCAAGTCAAGTCATTCAAGGAGGCAATTACAAAAGCAGGCTATAATTTGTTGGTGACAATCAAAATAGAACCAGAGAGAAAAGCAACATGGATCCACTGATGGAGGGGGAAAACACTGGTTCCACACTTGCTAGAATGGTCGTCAGGAAACACAATTAGACAAAGTTGACTTTTGTAGGACTTTGTCAATAACATGCGGCCAGATATTTACTAACAGACAACATGATGCTAAGTACACATTACCTCATTGTCAGATGTCCTGGTTAAAATCCCAATCTAGAACATAGAGAAAAAATTCTTTAGAACAGACTGTTTACATTTCAAATGCAATAGTTTAAACATTTGTAATATCTTCTCTTCTTAGTTCATACGGTTTTGAAGCTCACTGGGCCTGAAGTACTACATCACCCCCAGACTGTCCTTTACTACAAAGAAGCAGTCCCTGAAGATAGGTTAACAGCATTTGCTCTTTCTGCCATGAGGCAATAATAAATAATGATCACCACTATTTCCTCTATCAAGATACTGTTAGCCATTTGCACCATAACCAACAAATTTGGAAGAGAGAGAAAAACTTATGACTTCATTTCCATGCCTACTTCTAAAGCAGTAGCCAAAAAGGGATATGTACAGGTGACCATAATAACAGAACATTCCAAATGGAAAACAAATGAACACTCTGGCTGAAAATTCAAAAAGAGAAAGAAGAAACACATTCTTGATACAAGGTTATTGTGATATCAGTATTAATTTCAGATTTAAATTAATGAAAATGTAATTTTAGACACATTAAAGTGCTGCCAGGTTTTTAAAGCTTGCTTTTGTGGATTAAGATTTAAAAAACAAATAGCCATGATTACTGAATTCAGGATATTGTTCAAGGTGGAAGGGCATGTGCTTGGGCACAATAACTGAAAAAAACTATTGAAAACTCAATTTCAATGGATTTTGTTAATCAAAGATGACACTCAGTAAACAGTTTTCACAGATTCTAAATAATATCTTCAAGAGTATTACCTCTGAACAGTGAGGAGTATTATCAACTGAATGTGTGTTAATGAATGTTATGCCCACCTAGCTATAAAAGAGTCTTTTGTAAGGCTTTTTTATATATATATATATATATATATATATATATATATAGATATTTTTATATATATATATATAAAAATATATATATATATATAGAAGAGCCATAATTTTCTACTCACAGAGGCAGGAGTAGCAATTAGTCTTTCTCTTTCAGTTAAAAACTGTTTACAGTAACACGCCAATCATTTAGTTTTATACATCCAGATATGACTACAATTGGCATCTATTCTGCCTCCCCACCCTTACCCTCTCACTCTCTAGCTATGGTTTGAGAATGTGGAAAAACACACAGTTTCTCTATATAGATGTCTATCTAAGCTCTGATTCCATTAGATTGAGAACAACTAAGGGAGGGGAATAAATTCCATTATACAGACTAGATCATGAAAAATGAAAGGAGGCTGACCATATTTTGGAGACTCTAATCCTGACCATCTAAAAATAATAGCCAAAACTGGGGTTTCATGGAAAAAGGTTGCAAATGTGGCATCTCAATTGTACCTTAAATGAGAGGTGATAAAAAAAATGCTGAAAAGTGGAAACATCAAGGAAAGCAGAAAACGCCATCTCTTTTTATCTCTAAAGTCTCCAGGTCATTTCGCCAAGAATCTACCATTCTTGGGCAAAAGCAAGGAGAAATCCATGGAGAGACCCTTCTCTCATCCTGGAATACTTTTCTCCTGCCAGGGAGTCCTGCTCATTTTCTAAACCCACTCATGTTATCTTTTCTGTGATAGCCTCCCCAACGTAATGATTATTTAGGAGAGCCCTCCAGATACTTTTGCTGTGATTCTACATCATTCTATACTGGGTTCACTATAGGATCACCCTGTGAGCATGGTGTCCATTCAGTCAAAACTGTGAGAAGTCTGGTTTATGTTTTTTGCTTTTAAAAATGTTTTAATTTTTTTCTCCCTTAATATTTTATTATGAAACTTCTCAAACATATAGAAAGTTTGGGGGAAAAGTATAAAAAGCATCTGTAAATCAATCATCTACATTCAATAATTAACATTTTGCTAACATTTGCCTTATTTATCTGTGTGTGTAAATTCATTCTGAACAACCTGAAAGTAAACTGCAGACTTTATAATACCTTACCCTAAGCACTTTGGCATTTATCTTCCCTAATTAATATATTCTCCTAAATAATCGTAATACCATTATCACACCTAGGAAAATTAACAATAATCCAAGTTTCTGATACTGCTAAGGTGAGGTCTGTATACATTTTGAAAGTAAAAGCTGGTTTGCATATTTTACCTTCAGGTATGCTCTGAATCAGATGCAAGGTAATTCTGAAGAGGACCATGACTTCTTCAATAGCATCGGTGAGCTGCAGGGGTACAGTCACACACCTTGGAACAAGGCCTATCAGAAGTGCCATGGCTCTCAAACTCCTTGAGAAATGCTTGTAAAAATACATCTAATGAGACCCTTCTAATCACGAGGGGTTTTATCCCCCCTTAGATTTTCTAATTTTTTTTAAAAGTGGGCAGAATATTATAATTACTAAACTTCTCTCAAAGTAACTTTGAATTCTTTAAGTCCAATAGAGATGTTTCTTCACTTTCTAAATCACTGCAATTAAATATAAGGTAAGAAACATAACGTTGCAAGATAACCTGTCAGTATACCACTTTATGAAATATAATTAGCCGGATGAGTCTCAGTATTAAATGTATGTCGTAAAGCTTACAGAATCTAAGAATATATTATATAATTGGTTTAAAATTATACTTGTGGTCATTTCAATAAAGATCTAGGCATTTAGCCCTCGGTCAGAAACATAATAATGTGTCTATGGAGAAACAGAATCATCTTAAATTTGACTTATTATATCTTTTCTAGGAATATAGCCCTCACTGTGGGGAAGTCTCATGCAAAATCAAAGGGAATTTAATGGAGATGCTTTTCGAAGGAGGCACCCTGCTTCTTCTAGAACACGTGGACTATTCCTGTTATAAATTGATGTATAATTTAATGGTTAACATTGAACACTATGTTAGCTCCTTACCGATTAACATTAAAAAAAAGATGGCACTTACCAGATTGGTGCTGTGAACTGGCTCCTGCACAGCTTTAGCTGAGGCTTCTTCCTGGCCCGCAGCATTCACCACAGACGCATTTTCCTGGGCCAGCCCAACCACCTGTCCACTACTTGTACTCTTCAGTTTATCTGCAATTCGCTGGTTTTCTTTCTCCAGCTTGATTTTGGCTAATTGTGCTTCCAACATCCAATGTTCTTTTTCCTGCTCCAGTTTAGAGATCTTCTCCAAACTCTGCTGAACCTTGAAAGCAACAGAGAGTTCTGCACCTCAGAGGATAATGCAGATAAAACTTAGTGGCCAAAAAAATACTTTATAAATATAAATCAAAACTACCTCACAGAGGTGAAAACAAAAGGCTTGACCCTGGTATAGGGAAAGATTTATTCAACAGGAAACAAAAAGTACTATCATAAATTAAGAAACTGAACTATATAGTAAAATCAAAAATCTCTATGCATCAAAAGGCATCATAAAGAGAGTAATAAGGAAAGCCACAAAACAGAAGAAGCATGTATCTAATAGAGGACTAATATCCAGAACATATAAAGCACTTTTATATATCAATAGAACAAGACAGACAACCCAATAGAAAAAAACGATAAACAAAAAACTAAAAAGGCTTGAATAGGCACTTGAACAAGACTATAAACATAAAAAAGAAAGTACTCAATGTCACTATTTATCATGAAGAAGCAACTTAAAACCACCCAAATGACTAAAATTGAAAAGATAGAAAATATAAATGTGGGCGTGTTTGTGGAACAATTTTAACTATGTATAGTGCTGAGAGGAGTGAAATTTGGGACAAACATTGAAAAACTGTTGGGCAGGATCTTTTCAAACTGAACATATCATGCCCTGTGACCTAGCAATTCCCCTTCTAGGTATATACCCAATAGAAATGCATGCATGTTTACCAAAAAATATGTATAAGAATGTTCATAGAAGCATTATGATAGCCAAACACTTAAAACTACCCAAATACTCATAAGCAGTGAGGATGGATAAATTATGTATATTCACATGATACTGAACAGCAGTGAAAACAGACAGATTACAACTACAATATTCACAAATGATGAATATTACAAATATAATGTTGAATGAAAGAAGCCAAACCTGAAAGAGTATATACTGCATAATCTCATTTTATAAAAAGTTCACATCAGGCAACGAAACTAATTTATGATATTAGAGTGCAAGATAATGGTAATCTTTGGGAGAGAGGAGAATAGTAATGGGAAAAGGGCATGAGGAAGGCTTCTGGGGTCCTAGTAATTTTTTAAAGGTATAACTGACATAAAGAAATAAAAAAATTTTTAAAAACTTTATCTAGGTGCTGGTTATATTAGTGTGTTTACTTGTGAAAATTCGTTGGGATATATATTAATGATCTGTAGACTTTTAAGTATGTTATACTTCAGTAAGAAGTTAAAAAACTAATTCTCAGGGCCAAAAAAAAAGCTTGAAAATTACATAAAAATAAAATTTTATAGTAAATTCTAAATGCTTTATCAACTATCATGGTTGAGCAATAACTAAGTAAATACCAGGCACTGTTCACAATACTTTCCTCCTGTTATTCCACCAAGACTTCCTAAAAGTCCTACAGCTCTCATCTCTCAGAGGAGAACCAAAGCTCCCAGCAGCTCAACCATCTGCTAAGCTAGCAAATGACAGAGCCAGGGTTTGAGACCCCATCTGTCTGGCTCACATATCTGATTCTTTTCACTATCACACCGCCTCCCATTGGCTCAATTCATCCTTACAAGACCGTGAAAGGGAGACAATATCCTCACTTTAGAGAAGAAGGAAGTGAGACCTAGAGTGCTTATCAGACTAGCCTGCAATGGCAGAGTAGGAAAAGCAATAGCTTTGAAGTCAGACAATTCTGTCGCTAGCTACTTTGGGTAAAAGTTGCTTTATTTCTTTGAGCCTTGTTTTTCTCACATAAAATAAGAAGAAATTCCAAAATAACTGCTTTAAGTATTCCACATTTTATTGTCTGTCTCAGGAATTTTGTTTTTCAGGAATTATCCTGTGAATAAATTTTTTAATTCCTACATCATAGCACACTAATGTTGAAAAGATAAGTGATATGTATCCAATGAAAACAAGGTCAACATAGACAAAATATTGTCTGAGATGAATTTCTGTTCTCTTTAAAATAAACATTTCCAAAACTAAAAGCAAGCCAGTGTTAAAGTGAATAAACCTCTAACAAAAACTAAACTGGTGTAAAGCTGTACCAACTTATGAAAAAGACAGTACCTCTTACCTCCATCTGCCCCCAAATTCAACTAACTGAATATTGTTTTCAATTTTTATTCTTTAATGTTTCATTAAGAACTAAAATAACTCATTGAGTCTCTAACCCCTCCCCGCTTTTGCCTTATTATTTCAGACATTTAAATCCAGTACCTAAAGAAAGAATTAATCATTGTGGCCCATGTGTGTTGATATTACTTTACTGGCAATTATAACACCAACTGACTCAAGAGGACTTATTTAGAGTACCAACAAATGTTTTTCAAATGAATTATGCTTATAGTGCTTATGGTGCGTTAAACAACTAACTTTACATGTTTACTTATATAGCCTTTTAAATCACTCTACGTATATTAAAAACCTTTTCCAGGGGATTTAACATTTGTGCTCTTTAACAAAAACCATGATTTTTCAGGTGCCATACCTGTTGTGCAAGGCCTTCTCGACTTTCAGTAGAGCTGAGAAGGACTCGACGGTTTGCCAGTGCTTCTTCATAAGGCACAGACTCCGAGAGGGGCTGTGGAAAAGCATCATAAGAATTAAAGAAAAAGATCTTATCATCCTCCTGATTCTACACACACAAGTAAGAATGCTAAATGAGATTTGATAATAAATTCAGATGTATGTCAACATACACTATTTCCTTTAATATATGTAAAAAGGAACTTCTTTAAAAAAAATAATAATGAAGGGGAACTTGTTACAAGCTACACTAACTAAAATTATATCGACTTGCACCAAAATAGAAAAATAAAGGAACAGGACTGAAAATCTAGAAACAAAAGCACATTTAAAATATATTATGTTGCATTTTTAAGTCAAGAAAGGATACACTGGATAAATGGTACAAGGACAACCAGTTAATAATTTAGAAAAGTATTTAGATCCCTATTTTTGTATTTTTTAAAATTACTACAGCGAACTAAGGTAAAAATATTTCTAATATAAATAAAAGATTAAAATCTTTAATATAGAAAGTGTTCTCAACCCTAATTAGGAATATTTATTTAAAAATAGCAAAATGACTTGTAGGGAGTTAACAAAATAAATATTAATGATAACTTTATGAAAGGATGTTCAATTTCAATAATAAGCAAAGAAATGCAAAATAACAATAAGAAGTCTCTTATCTCTGAGATGGACAAATATTAAATTTCTGGGTTAAATTTATACTTCTATTGATGATAAACTATAAATTGGTAGCCCTCCTGAAGTACAGTCTGTAAAAATGTGTCAAAATCTGCAACAGTCACAGACTTTGAACCAGCAATTCTATTTTTAGGAATTAATCTTAAAGATATAATTAAAACAATTAGACAAATACAGGGAGATAGATAGCCTTATACATTGCTGCAAGTGTAAAATAGTGTAGCTACTCTTAAGGGCGATTTGGCAGTAAACATTAAAACTTAACATGTGCAAACCACATGATCCAGAACATTCCTCTTCTCAGTATTCCACACATGTGCCCAAGGAGGCATTTACAGAGCTATCCATTGCAGTATTCTTGTAAAAACAGCAAAAAATTGGAATCAACCTAAATGACCACCAATAAAAAGGTAGACCTAAATGAACCATGGAACATCCATTATTATAGAAGTCTATGCTGTATTTAAAAGGAATGTAGTAGCCGTCATATTAAATGATATAGACAGATCTCTAAAACATATTTTAAATGAAAAAAAAGTAAGTTGCACAATAAAACATGCATTTAGGTTAAAAAAGAGAGAAAAGAAAAAGGAAAGAAAATTCTGAATATTGTATTATTATCTGTAGGTTTATATAGATGTGTATAAATACGAAAGAGTCTGGAAGGTTACATACCAAACTGATAACTATAGTTACCTCTGGAGAGGAAGTAGAATTAGGGATTGTAATTTACCTATAATGTTCTAATGTAAAATAAGAATGAATTTATGCATTATGTGTCACTAAAAGTTAAAAAGAAATGAGAAAAAGGTAAAAACAAACACGCAAAGTTGCATATACAAGAACAACAGTGAAAAACAGGAAACCACCTAAAAGTCCACAAGAAATGGATTAATTGAAATATTACACTTTACAGAATGAAATACTATAGATGAAATTTATATTTACAGATATACATTTTTTGATATATAAAGATATCCACACTGAATTAAGAGGGAAAAAACAGATTCTAAAACAGTATACATATCCAGATACACTGATTTTAATAGCATGTGTGTCTGTGTATGTATAAGCGCATAAACACATTAAAATTTTTTAGACTCAATATACTTTAACAAAGTTAAGAGGAGTTAGCTTTGAGTGGTGGGATTTGGGGTGACCATAACTGTCTTCTCATGTACTGTTACACCTTCTGATTTTATTTTGTAATGATTGTGTATTCTTACTATATTCAGATAAAAATTATAAATGTATTTCAGTTATTTTCTGTTTCCACAAGTTTAAGGTTTTCTGAGGTCTGACATGTACTGGCTGCCTGGCTACCTCACCCTAAACACTCTGACATGAATCCGACATGGCCTATGCATATATCGTATATTAGGTGAGGTTTGGGTCTCTGTCACTTCCTCCTCCATGGCCCCCCAACACTCATCAAGCACCTGTGCCTCAAATTTGTATAAAACCTAAATAATATAAACTGTGGAAAAACTCTTGTCATTCTCTGGAATTATTCCTGATTTTTCCTCTGGATTAAATGTTAACAGCAGCTCACAAACCTTTCTCAAAGCCTTCATATAGGCAGCAGCTTTTTTCTTGTACTGTAGCATGCATTCAGCTGAAAGAGGACTAATGAATCCGCTTGCTGCCTTAGGCCCATAGCTCAATGAAGCAATGAAGTAGTCCACGTTGTTGCTGAAGAAAGATGCAATCTAAATGAAGTGTGACAAGAAGATAGATTTTGTTTTCTAATAATATATCTAAAATATATATCTAATAGCTTTCAAAGCAAAATTAAAGATACTGAGAAGGGAAATAAAATTTCAGCACCTGCCCAAAAGCCCAAATTTATTTATTTGAGAAAGGCAATGATTTATAATGAAAAGATAACACCGGTATAAATATTGAGACCAGACTTCTGACAGGTTTTAATCTAGACAATTTTTATTCTTCCTAAAAACCAAAACCGATTCTGATTTATTCAGAATATTCCTAGATGATGCTCTTAATCTCATTAATTCTGCCACTGCTTTCAAAATATATATTTAGGTTCATACATTCCATTTGTATTTTAACTTTGAATGTTTCATATTCCAACATAAGACATGGCACAAGCCATGTCTTATGTTGGAATGAAGATTACACATCTTCAATGTGTAATCTCTACTTAGATTTAATTCTGTAAATCTCAATCTGTACTTTACAAACATAATATAAAAGACTGAAAATTAAGTAGACCTTTGACATTTTCCATTTAACATTTATTAAATCTACATAAGCAGCCACAAAGATCCATGACTGTAATTTTGCTGAGCCATGATTCTGAATCTACAGCATTCTATAAAATGGTGGTATAAATAAAAACGTCTAAGAAAGTTTTTAGTCGGAAAAGTAAAGTCTTGGGTATCTTAAAGAGTATTCTATTTTGATAAATAAGAAAAAGTGACTTATGAAACAGAGTATTCTTCCTTGGCAAAAACTGCTTTAAAAGTAGATAATTAATTACTAATGGTCTGAAAGGTTATATTTTTCATTAATATTTCACTTTGTCAAATGAAATTCTATGTTAGGTAGTATCCAAGAAAATGAGGATCTGAAAAATCTTGAGCTATATGTCCCTTGTAAATGACATAGACAATCATATACCCAGTGTTTGCATTTAGGTCATGGTAATATATGGTGAGGTTTATTTTCTTTCCTCTTCCTATGTCTATATCTCCCAGATGTATTTTAATATGCGTGTTACACTTTCTTACTGGTTTTTTTAAAATTACAAACAATAAAATTTATTTTAATTAAATCACATTAGCTAAGTATTAAGCAACCACAAATTTGCATCAGTTCAGATACTACTTTAGTTAAAAAGCACTTATAAAAATTCAGACTGAAAATCTAATACCTTTCCTTGAGACAAAATTTTAAGGTTTCAGGCAAAGCAAGTCTAAAATAAGTTATGAGTATTCAGGTATTTAATATTCCAGAGTTCTCATAAAAGGTGGCAAATGCAGAGACGCCTATAAAATGCCAACATTCTCTTTCTCTGGAATTTTTAAAACTGAATCAAAGTTAGAACTATCCTCAGAAAGCTTCCAGCATGCCTGCAGATAAAAGCCTTAAAGTGGAGGCACTGGGGTTGGTGTTCTGGTGAAGGAATCCTGTGGGCACAGATCTGAAAGCTGACAGAACCTAAAGGTAACACCTTTTAATTATGGCCCTAAACTACAGTGAACTGTCATAAAGACCAGTCTGAGTTTGGGAAAGATAACATTAAATCTGACATAATCTATGATCATTTCTGATTAACTTAAATCACTAGACAAAATGTTTCTATTATGGTCAACCTGTCAGAAAAATAATGGTATATAAACACAGATAGGGATTAGCATTTCCTTGAGAAATGATGTGGAGTCTGTTAAAATAAATGGACTAAGACAGTTCTGAATACAGTCCTTTTAGTTGTATACATGTGGGTACTTCTCACAGACATCTTAATCTCTAAAGGAGTTGACGGCAGCTACATGAACATGCATTGTTAGAATGTGAATTCTGCTGAAACTTCCGCTTGGATAGAAATGAGTTTTAAAGAAACTGCACTTTGGTCACTTTATAATAACAATTAAGAACTTAATGATCCACATGGTCATGACCTAATATTGAGTTCAATGAAAAAATACATATCAAAGTCACTTTAAAAGTACTTAAGATACAAAACCACGGAGGTAGACTTACCACAAGTGTTACCAAAATACAAATAAAAAACTTGGAAAGAAAAAACCAAAATATTAACAACAGATATTTTTTTCTTTTGGTTTTTTTTTTCTTTTTATATATCCCAATTGTTAAATAGCAGACCTTTGATATACACAGGATCAATATGGAGACCATCTAGAATCTTCAAATCATCAAATATCTCATTAAAACATAGTGAGTGATAATATCTCATTAAAACATAGCGAGTGATATACTTACTCATCACAAATGCTTAACAGTTAACTACCATATCGTTGTAAATATTGGGTAAGAAGAAGGAAAAGGGAGACAACTTTATTTTACAAAAAACCCTGATATCCCAAAATCCTTTACAGATCAACTTTCCTATGTCATTTAAGGGGGAAAAAAAAAGAGTATATTTAAGAATTGAATTTAATGTCAATATAAACTAGAGAAAAATTACCTTTCCTGCTCCACTTGTTAATGCCACTACTGATGACAGGATACAGTCATTTGTTGTTATGAGCTTCTGTGTTGCTGTTGGAAGTTCATGCTCTATTGTAGCTTTCTGACTATAATGTTTGGAAATATCTATAAAAGCAATCAAATCGAAAATCATTACTATCTATATATAAGTGGAATATAGATAACTAGCCCATTAACTTCTCATATCTACTCTTACAAATTTACAAAATAAATTTCACAAAAAAAACGGTCCCATATATCAAGACTGTGCTGAATAACAATTAGGTCACAAATCCACATGGACAGAACAGAGAAAAGTGAGGTTCTCTTAATACTATCTTGCTATCTCTGTTACAGCCACCAGCTTGTGGGTCCGACTCTCCTTCATTCGAATTCAACACTCTCCCTTAGTGTAGTGTTGGTAAATGAGCCTGACCAGTATCTACCAGTTAAAAGCCCTGATTTGATAGTCCAGCAGGCACAAATGAGAATTTATCCTGCCAGAACAGGACAGCAACATAGGCATGTTGTCCCATAATCCCTACTGGATCTTAGCTAGTTTGCTAGTATACACTCTAACTAACAATGAGAAATGTTTGCACAGACAAATAAGGATTGGATATTCCAGTGTCTGCCTTCACATGCTGCTGCCTCCAGTCCAAGAATATTACAACCAAGGCCTGTGGTTAGAAAAGCATAGAAGAAAGGTTTAGACATAAAAGTGCTAAGAGAAACTGTAGTAGGTGAAACTAACCAAACAGTTAAGCTTGGGGTTTTCTGGGTCTCTCAGAAATAGAATGATTTTGTCCTGGTAGCAAGGGAAAATAGGAGAATTAT
Source organism: Pteropus medius (assembly GCF_902729225.1). Taxonomy (NCBI): domain Eukaryota; kingdom Metazoa; phylum Chordata; class Mammalia; order Chiroptera; family Pteropodidae; genus Pteropus; species Pteropus medius. The sequence goes on from NW_024349800.1 coordinate 34,538,806, forward strand.
TAAGATAATGTTGATTTACAAGGAAGGGTAATTATATTTTAAAATAATGAAGTGTTTACAATACAGTCCCCTTTAAATTTTTTTTAGAATACTTCTAACAGCATTATCATTACCAAAAAAGCTGAAAGTAAATCACGCAATATAAAAATTAACTTTTATAGCAGGTGTGTATACAGAGATTTTCATTTATTCAGAATCAAGATAGTTGATTTTAGACTGTAGCTAATTAAAAAAAAATAAGACTATTTACAAAGAAATAGTATTTGAGATACCTGATGTAATATTTTGACATAAAATTACTGTTTTAGAAATAAAATTATTTTTACTAAAATTTTAAAACTAGGGAATTGTTTTATTCATATATTTTATACGCATACATACACATATAAACTTTTAATTTCATATAGTTTTAGATTTATAGAAAAGTTACAGACAGTTTCTGTATACCCTTCAGCCAGTTCTCCCTATTGTTAACATCTTACATTACCATGATACAGTTGTCACAGCAAAGGACAACTAATTGGTACATTGCTATTATGTCTAATATATTTTTTAAAATAAATGATTACCCTTTATATATTCATAAGATACCAAGTGAATAAAAACTTTATTGCTAAATGTAAAAAAATGCTAAACTTTTTTTGTATACTGAACTTGCTAAACCCTAATGCAGACATTTTCTTTCTATATACCAAAGAAAGTTTTATTCAATATTTTACAGGAAGTGTACGATGCTATAATACAACTTGGTAGGTAGGCAATCTTGGTTGATTGGAAAGTAACTGAGATGCTTATGAAAGATGTACAATACTAAGAACACTTACATGGCTTCTATTGGCTAGTTTGACAATAATAATGCTCCCAGTCCAATTGGTTACTCTTTACTGAGTCCAAATATTTTAATTATTTAGGGTCTTCCTTGACATTAAATTTAACTCCAAAAAGATCAAAGAAATTGTGTGACCTGGACCAGAGATTTATTTTTCTTTTGTTTCCTATGAGTCTACCTGCTTTAGACCTGAGACTAAAGATCAACAATTCTCATCTACAATGCCCCTTGTTAAAAGATTAATTCACTCTTATTTTAAATCTATGTAGAATACACATTTTTATAAATTTCTTTCTTTTTACACTGAAACCAGCCTGCCTTGCCTGCCTGCCTGCCTGCCTTCCAACTGAGATCAAGCCATTGTTCAGGGCAAAGCAGGAAGGGAAGAGGTTTGAAACAAGAGTTCTCTTAAACACATAGATTCTTCTGTTAATGCCAGTTAATGCTCACCCTGAGTTTTCATGACATACATAATAGTATTCCAAGCAAGGAAAAGAGATTTGAAATGTAAATCTAGCAACAGGACCCCATAATCTTGCCAACCAATCTTCATGTTTCTCAATATTCTCTATTTATATTATGTTCATTTTCAATGACAGAAACAAGTGGAGGCACAAATGGGGCTTAGGAAGCCTCTAAACCTCCCATAATCTCCATCAGTTCATGCTAAATAATAACAGTAACAGTGTTTGATTTGGACCACTTGGCATCTTTTCAATCTTACGTAATGTATGAACAAAAGCATCCTTAGAAAACTTTGTATATTGTAGATTAATTAAAATAGTAATAAAAATAAAAAGATTTTTGTAATATAAATGAAGCTTTAAGACCCCTCTCATTGAATAGCTACCCTCCACTGCTCTAGCCTCTCCTTTATAGGAATGTGGTACAAATCACTAGCAGAAACAAATCATGATATCAGCATAGGAAAATTTAGAAAACAAAATTTAAAAACCTGTAGCCACAGAGCCACTTGTGGTTTCCATAGCCTAGTTCTAGGTTAAGTAAAATTCTGGAATAGAGAACTATAGCTAAGTTTGAGCTCCCCAAACTAAAAGCTTCACAGGAAAAAGGCACCAATCCCTTAAGTTTTCTACAGACCAGACTATGTTCTGCAAGATTGTGGGGTTACTATCGTCCCCTGCCACCAAGACTGTCTATTCAAGCTGTGATTCCTGCCACCAAGGCTAGCTCCAGAGGTAGAATGACTTTTAAAGTTCCTTATAATTAAAGACAAGCCACAGGAAAGATCATTCTCCAGACTACTGCTGAGACTAAGAATAATTCCCAGTGCCACAAGTAACATGCCATTCCATAGAAGGGCCCCAAACATACCCACCTAATACATGCTACCTAACATGGTTTTAAGTTTTTAAAAATTATTTTCTGTGAAACTAGCAATTGGTCACTAATTGTTAACTAAACATCACAATGAATAATCTAGGCCCCTGGGCTATTTCCAGTAGTCCTTAATTAACTGCTGCAGCCCTCTTCTTCTTCCCCTACCTCAAAATGAAAAGAAAGAAGCAAAGCTATGCAGAGCTATAGATTAATCAGAATCACATGCTCCAAAGCATATGAAACGCCCTTGAGCAGACTATGGTCTTAGAAGCACAGGCAACTAAAAACTGAACAAAGCTTAAAAACAGACCTTCATTTCTTAAGGCTTAAAATGGGACTTAAAATGGGCACTTTACACATAAAAATGCACAGGTTGGTGGAAAGTTAGTGCATTCTTTCTGAGAACTTTAAACTCTGCTTTCCTCAATTCTTTCATGCTTGGCCTCTACCAAGTGCAATGTATTTTTGCTAAATGCCTCTGAATAGCATGTCTGGTTTAATAAAATTCACACACCTGCCTTAAGTCAGCATAATGCATTTTTGGTTAAAGTACTGTGCACAAGGGTTTCTCTTCAATACTTTTTTTACCTTCAGAAACAAAACAGATGGGAAAAGCAGAAGGCAGTGAGCTATGTACTTCAACATAAGCCAAATGCTACTAAGCCTTTAGCTGGGTCTATTAGCCTTGGCAGTATTTGTTTAAATCTCATTCAGGCAGATCTGAGAAAGTGGGATGAAGGTTTTAAGCTTATTTATGTTCTTTTTCAAGCCTTACCTTTCATGACATCATGAAATCCATGCAGAGCAGCACCAACATTTGTTAAGACAGTACTGTAGTTTGTCCGAAGCAGTCCATCTGGCTCCGTACCTAGGAAACCAAAATCACAAACCTAAGCATTTCCCCAGAAGACTGTGTCTGAAAAACTGACAGCCCACCATCTCCCTCTACTTTTGGAAAGAGGGAGAATGAAGACTGCTTGTGATATGTTGAAAATAATGGCTCTTAAAATCATTGCAGGCACATTCAAATATAATGGTGATAAATATAGACATATCTAACTGATTTGCATCCCCCACATCAAATATTTTTAAGTTAAGAATCAAAATTAAATTGCTAAGTGGGATTATATTTTTCATGGTTCCTTTGGAAATTAAAGTCTTTGTGAATTTTCACCTAGTTATTATATAAGACATTTCTCATTTTATTCTTTCCCTGCTCATTATTTTTTGATAAACATCACTAAAATCACTATTATTCAAACATCACAGACTTCCACTTCTGGCATAACAGCATGAGTAGCTCCACAGATCCACTCTCTAACACCTATGTGAAAATTATTTTAAAACAACCATTTAAAACTCTGGAAATGGTCCTAAGAACATACAGCAAACGAGAAAACATTTACTCAAGAAAAGCTATAATAATTTGGTAAGAACAGAGTGTCTGTGGTGTTTGAACTCACTCCCTCCCTCCCTTCCCCACCAGCTCTTAAACTAGAAATCCCACTTCAAACAGGTACAGCCAGTACCACAGGAATCCCTTCCCCCTAATTCCCAGCTGGAGGGCTTCCTTTCTCATCTCAGGTACCTATTGCTGAGGCTAAGTTCTGGAAAAGCGTGACTGAGGTACAAGTTCCCTTCTTTCACCCAGCCCCAACTCATGAAGTAGAGGCTCTACCTGAGCACAGTGCTGTTGAGAATCTGGGGCCCTGATCACCCATGTCCTGCTCATCGACAGGAGTTCCACGCTGAAAGAGGCAAGCCAAGGAGACCTGGAGCTGCTGCCCTCCCTTCTCCACAGAGTGCACAGCTACTAATGCAGGGGTGTCACTCTGAGAGAAGTAAATCACTGTCCCCACCCCAACACCAGAACCATGGCTCAGAGATTTAGCCCGAGTGGTAAACAGGCATTAAAACAGAAAAGCTCTGAATCTCTTCCTAAAGAAACTGACTTAATTCGCAACAGAGTATGGAAAAGTTCAAGCCTAAGGGTGCTCTAAAAAATGACAAAGCTTATGGTGAAAGCAATTAAGAAGGTATCAGAAGAGTCATTAAAGATATAAGCTACACTGTAGGCTAGTTGGTTTACTAGAGAACCAAAGAAAGAAACAGCTAAGAAGAGCCCTACTAGGGTCAGAACAAATCTTAAAAACTATACCTGCTAGGCACATGCTATATCTATAACTAACTATACCTATAAAGGAGCCCAAATTTAATTGGATCAGTCTGTGGAGCAAGTTTTGCCTCTAAGGCATGGTTGAAAACAAGAGCGTCATCAAACAGCAATTAGTGGAGCTTAAATCTGGGTTTAATTAGGGAAGGAGACAATGAAAGAGAGCTCTGTCAAAACCACTGTAAAAACCAGTCATGTGACTGTGCACATGCCCAAATATGAACCCACTGAGAAGCAACATCACGGTGTAAAACTTATACTCTGAAAACTACAAAATAATGTTTAAAAAATTAAAGACCTACATAATTAGAAAAACACACCGCGTTCACAGATCAAAAAACTTAACATTGTAAAGATGGCAATACTCCCATATTAGTTTCCCAGGGCTGCTGTAACCAAATATCACAAATGGAGTGGCTTGACACAACAGAAATTTATTCTCTCACACTTCTATGAGGCCAGCAGTCTGAAATAAAATCTGACAGTGTCATACTCCCTCTGAAGGCTCTAGAGAGGAATCATTCTTTATCTCTTCCAGCTTCTGTTGGATTATGTGGTGGCATAACTCCAATTCCTGCTTCTGTTTTCATACGCTTTTTCCCTTGGATCTCTGTCTGTCTTCAAATCTCTCCTTACAAGGACACCAGTCATAGCACTGGTAGGGCTCTCCCTAAACCAGTAAGACCTTGTCTTAACTCGATTACAACTGCAGAAATCCTATTTCCAAATAAGGTCACATACACAGGTACTGGGGAACATATCTTTCTGGGAGACATATGTAACCCGCAAAACTCCCCAAAGTGACCTACAGATTCAGTGCAATTCACATCAGAATCCCAGCTGACTTCTTTGAAGAAACTGACAAGCTGATTCTAAAATTCATATGGAATTACAAGGGGCCCACAACAGTGAAAACAACCTTGAAAAAGAACAAAGTAGGACTCCTCTCACTTTCTGATCTCAAAACTTACTACAAAGCAACAGTCATCAAGACTGGCATAGGATAGACATATAGATCAATGGAATAGAGCAGAAATAAATCGATATATCTATGGTCAAGTGAGTCTTAACAAGGGTCCCAAGACCATTCAATAGGGAAAGAACAGTCTTTTTAATGAACGGTGCTGAGACAACTGGATAGCCATATGCAAAAGACAAGCTGTACCCTTATCTCACACCATATACAAAAATTAATTCTAAATGAATCAAAGACCTAAATGTAAGGGCTAAAACTATAAAACTCTTTGAAGAAAACATAGGGGTTAAGTCTTCATAACCTTAGATTTGACAATGGATTCTTAAATATGACACCAAAAGCATAAACAACAAAAGATAGATTGAATTTCATTAAAATTAAACTTTAGTGCTTCATTATCAAGAAAATGAAAAAAATAGCCCACAAAATGGAAGAAATTATTGCAAATTACATATCCAATAAGGGACTTGTATCTAGAATACATAAAGAACTCATACAACTCAATAATAAGATAAATAACCCAACTGAAAAAAATGGAGAATAGATCTGATAGGCATGTCTCAACAGAATACATACAAATGGTCAGTAAGGACATGGAAAGATGCTTGACATCATTAGATATCAGGGAAATGTAAATCAAAACCACAATGAGATACCACTTCAAAATATCAGTTAACAACAGGTGGCTGAAATTAAAAAGTCAGATGATAACGACTGTTGGTAAAAATGTGGAGAAATCGAACACTGTTGGTAAGACTGTAAATTGGTACAGCCACCTTGGAAAACAATCTGGCAGCTCTGCCAACAGTTAAACACAGAGTTACCATAGACCCAACAATTCTACTTCCAACTATATAATATGCCCAAGAGAAGTGAAAAGATATGTCCACTCAAAAACTTGCTCACAAATGTCCATAGCATCATTATTTATAAGAGCCAAAGGATATAAACAACTCAAATATCTATCAACTGATGAGTAAATAAATAATACGTGGTATATCCACGTGATGAAATATTACTCTGCAATAAGAATGAAATAGTGATATATGCTATAACATGCATGAATCTTGAAAACATTATAAGTGAAAGAAAATCACAGATGACCATATATATGATTCCATTGATATAAGATGTTTGAAATTGGCAAATCTATAGAAAGAAAGTAGATTCTATTGTTGCTTAGTGCTGGGGAGGGGCAAAAAGGGGAAATAAGAGGGCGACAGCTAAAGTATACAGGGTTTCTTCTTGAGATAATGAAAATATTGACTGTTGTAATAGTGTACATAGCTTTGACTATACTAGAAATTGTACACTTTAAGGGGTAGGTAGTATGATACGTTAATTATATGACATTAAAGCTCTTATAAAAAACCACAAATCACAGCACCAGAAAAATCACAATATTTTTAAAAACATCATTTAAAATGAGGTCCATTTAATTACCTGAAAATATTCTTTTCAAATTAGACCAAAGGGAAATACATGGTATTTTTACTATTAAACCTCCCCTATGCTACTTGTTGGAAAGTTTCTACAAATTCTTTTGCTTGGCCCATCTCCATTTAAAAAGAGGAAAGAAAGAAATGGAACTAAAATTCACTGCATGTCTTCAATGTCTAATATTGTACATTCTTAATTTAATTTAATAATCACATTTGCCTCTATATTATTAATGAGAAAAGAGGTGCTGAAAAGGTGATTTGTCCAAGTTCATAAATGTGTAAAGGGCTGGAGGATTTGAATTTGAGCTTTTCTTACTCCAGATCCTAGGCTCCTCTCACTCACTCAAGCTAAATCACCTCCCTTCTTCCAGCCTCTTATACTCTTAAGTTCTTCAAGCTGAACCAAGAGTGACAAACACACTTACTTGGCAAGGCGAGAAGTTTGACATAAGTCTGCAGCTTCTCAAACACAGCTGTCATCTTTTTCATGTCCTGCGACAGCTCTAGATTCCTGGCTCTTAACGCAGATGTACAAAGAGAAGATTCACATTCTTCTTCTAAACTAGGAATGGGCAGATATTTTTAAAGTGAGCATCCTGAAAAATTTTCAATTAGTTATTTTAAAAAAATCTAAATTCTCAAAACAACTATATATCCAAAAAGAGACTTTATAAAAAATTATCTAATTTATAAGGTTCCATTTTTTATACCATGATATATACACTTGCTTGGTGCAAATGTCAATGGAGTCACAAAGGACTAAATGAAAAAAAGATAAAGGCAGGGGCCCATTATCTTTTCATCCTGAGAACAGCACAAAAATGCTTCCTTTAAAAATATTTTCAGGACAAAAATATTTCATGAACTAAATTCCTAAGAGAATTTATTAAATAAGAACTAGTAAAGAAAATCATTAAGAACTCTTTTTAGTATATTAAATTGCTAAAGCCATACAGATCGGAGAAAAACAATCTGTAGACTCAAATCTAAAAGTAAATGGTTAACATTCATAAAATACATCATATTGTTTTCATTTTTATATGGTTACTGTGGAAAACTAATTTATAAGGTTAAAAAAATCATGTGGACTCTTAAAAAAGAATTCATAAAATGTGCAGGTAATCAAGTAAAATGCTTTTTACACAGCGCTAGAGGAGTTATTAACACGAGAATGATAATCATATCCATTTCCTTTACCTTGCCAATTCTTGTCTTCTACTCTATTTATAGCAGACAGTTTCATTCAATACTAAGCCCATCTACTACTAAAGAATATGTCATCTTGTCAATTAGAGTGGTATTCAAACCAATGACCAAAAAACTGCATAAAAACATGAATACCTGATGAGGCTGGGCAAAAAGGAGATGGGACAGAACATTCTAGAATAGAAAACTTAGATCAAGAAAGGACTTATCCAGAATTTTTTAAAATGCAATAGTGAAAAAATAAAGAAAAAAAAGACATAACTGTTTCAAGCAGTAAATATCACTTTATGATGGTTCTTAAACAGATTCTTCTTAAACATAAGCCAAATCAATGATATATATATTCAATTTAGTGTTATTTAAACTCCTAGAATCAATTTTCAAAAAAAAAAAACTTTAATTATACTGAACCATAACATGTAAGGATCTGAAAGAAACTGTAATTCATAATTATTAAGTCACAATTTCCTGATTCCTAAAATTTTGTCATATGCACAAATCATAGAATACAGTTACTGAAATACCTTGTTAGGTTAAAATTAGGAAATGAGATGGCGCTTAACACGTATTATTTTTTTAATAATAAAATTTCATTTTTTTTAATGCCTACAGCACTTGGTATTCCTAGATGGTCTCCCATCCAAGTACTAACCAGGCTCGACCCAAATTTCATATTTTTGAAACATTAAAACCTACTACTTTAGCTTCATAAGGGCTTACAAACTATAATTACTTATATATTTTCAATATCTGTAAGCAATTCATTTACATATTTTCTAAATCTTATTTTGCAATATACTATAATACATGTATGTTCTTATTTCTCTTATGTTCTAGTCATATTATTCTTTGATTTTTTTCTTAAGGCTAAATCTTAGGATGAAAAGATTTAGAAGAATTAGGCATCTTGATAGTTCTAAACTAAAAGTATCAAAACTTTCAAGCAGTATATCAAACTTCTAGTTACATAAATTATTTTCTCTTACCTTTCCAGAAATATTTAGGATGGAATATTTAAGATTACTAAATAACATATCCTATGAGTGCTACAGCAGATGAAGTTTTTATTTTATAGCTTAAATAAATGACTAATAATAAAAATAATGTACCATTTCAAAGAAACCTAAGAATTATATATCCGAATGTAGAAGTTAGCTTTTGTAATCCCCACCTAGATGTTTACTGCCAAAGGATAATAAACATCCCAAGCTGAAGTATTTTTTTCAATAAATGTGTCATTCACAATCATTGAAAATACTGATTCACAAAGCCTTATGTATTTATAGTAGTAACCACTGTACATAACTAAAAACAACTTAGCTGATGGACAATTTAAATAAAAGTTTACAATGCTTAAGCATGGTTTTCCTTTTTCACAGGAGTCCAAATTGGTTGTGCTACAGAAATGTCAGGCAGATCACAAAAGACACATATCACTATTTTATTAATTCCAGTGCAGGTCGGGTGACACCCACAATTCCCCAAGCTCCCTGGCCTTGAGAGGTAAGTACCTTTTTAACTGATAAGGAAGAATCTTCCTAAGAAAACATATGTAAGAGGTTAAGTGCTCTGAGAAAGTTTTCAATTTCACAGTTGTTTCCTAGAAAAGAAAAACAATTTCAAGGTTAACAATGTTATTTGATAAAGAGGAGCTCCCCGTTCCAGGAGTAAAAAAGAAGAAAATTACCAGGACAGTCACAGTATCCTCAGTAATACTTTCAAATAAATGAAGCATTCCTTCCTCAAGAGGGCGGACATAGGACGCATTTTCATGGAGGTATTGTGAGAACTATGTAGAAAAGAAGAAATAGTGAGTTAGATTACTGAAAAATAACAAATATCAACACATTTGTAAATGAACTTACTAAGTTACAAACCTAAATTCTTTTAAAAACTTTTTTTTGGGAAATTTAGTCTTCATACAGAGATTCTCCCCTCTAACAGACCTAGACACTATCCCTAAGTTCCCATCTAATTTCGGACCTAGGAACTAGAAGAGGGGTGACAGTTAACAACCAGGCAGGGGAGGAAAGGGGGAGTGGATTACAATCCAGCACCAACAGGCCTTCTTTCCTAAATGCCTGCTTTTCCATAAGGGTACTAGTTTTAAAAGAAATAAAAATTAAAGATTCGAAAACCAAAACTCTATAACAAATTTTTGTGTTGCGTACCTAATTTTTTAAAAACAAGTCTATTACGGACGGCTTCTTATTTTTACTGTGTACAATGTTCAGGGTTAACAAATTCTAGGAATGTACTTATCCAAAAGATGATATAAAAGCATTAATGACTATCACTGATACTTTAACATTTACAAAAAACTAATTCAGTATGAAGAATAATTCAGAAGAAGATCCTATAGGCAGTTAGACAATTTAGAAGGAAGAAATTAATTTTCATTTATGAAATATCTCAATTATCTAAGTATTGTATAATGGCGCAAATTTCAATTTCTCAGGTTAGAAGTATAAGGTCTCATTCTGCAGAAATGTGATTTAATTGGCCCTACTGCAAACTACTCAAACATATGCCCCTGAGCAATTCACTTAACCTCTTCAGGCTTTAATCTTTAGGGTTGTAAAGATGGACTCTAGGCTTACAGTTATAAATGTCTACTTTATGATTCTATGAATAAGATTAAACACTCTGGTTACCTTTTAACAAATAATTTCTGACTCTTCTTCGATATTATAGACTTACCAGAAAAATCACATAGGGCTTTTTACAGGCCAAAACACCAAAGGTAAAATATTGAGAAATATATGAATTTTTCAAAGTAATGAAGTATTTCAAACAAGACTAACATATTTGATTCTCACCATGTGGGCATAATATGACAACAAGTCAAAATAAAATTCCAGTAATGGACAAAAGAACCAGTATCGAATAGAAAATATTTTTTGATATTATAAGAAGTATAAAAGAAAACATAATTACATTAAAATGTTGCAGTATTGTTTTTCCTATCCAGATCTTTTGACAGCTTTTTCCACAGTGATACTAAAGAATATTTCAAAGATCCAGAATTTAATTTTTATGAACTTCAAAAGATTTGTGGAGTCAAAAACTGATGAAAACCAAGCACCTACTAAAGCTTCTTATGTGTAAGCCGTAATGATAAGGATGATGTGAGCTAACTTTTATTAAGTGTCGTTCTTAGTGCTTTACATGTATTATCTCATTTAACCTTCATATGTATATATCTGTAAGGTAGGTAATCTCATCCCTCATTTGAAAGATGAGGAAACCAAAGCACAGAGAGATTAAATAAACTGCCCACGGGGCTTAGAAAGTGGCAGAACTGGGCTGGGACCCCAAAAGTCTGACTTCAGAGTCCAAGTCTTTGCTATACTAATACAAATGGCAATTAGGGGATCCGTGCACATATACACTATTCAATCTCTGGAACTACTACTGCTTGATGCACAAAAATAAGCTGGGAAGAATCAGTTAAGTAGAAAAAATGGCATGACTCATTTCAGACTGCCACATTATGAGGCACTTAGAGCACACATTTATAGCAAGATCCCTCAATTTCTTCCTATGGGGACCATCTACAGATGGCCCCAATGACCTCTGCCTCCTGCTTTTGTGGCTCTTTGCAGTTCCCTCATGGACTGTCTAGGGTTGGTCTGTGTGACCAATACAACACAGCAGGAAGTGATGGCATGTGACTACACGAATACTCTCTATGCTTTCCTATTCCATGATTTTGCTCATGTCTTTCCAATTCTTCTGGGGGTAAAAATACCTATCCCATTTCTCTCTTCCTATTCAAATCATGCTCATTTTTCAAAGTCTATTCAAATTGCCAGACTCTCAGACACTGCCAACAACAGCAATCTCCCCTCCTTGATGACCTCTTATCACTTACTGGCCATACCACTCACTCACACTAAGGTCTTTTAACAACACCCTAGTATTTAACTTCTTAAGAATCTCTATGTTTGTCATATTTTATCCTGAGGGTAAAGACTACGACTTAATTTTTTTTTCCCATGCCCTCCATAGTATCTGGTTGATACAGAGAAGTGGTCTGAAAATAGACATGATCTCTCTCTATTTATTTAGGTCAGATAAAAGGTATCTTGAGTTGTTTACCTTTTGATTCAAAGGCGATATAGTGTCAATGGCAGAATCAACAGGAAAAATCTGAATCCTCTGTTCTGTATAGGTATGAAAGTTCAGAAGAGCCATCACAAGATCTTGAACAAAAGCCAGGGCCTGCCCGGCAATGTCCCGCATCTTCAGCTTTAAAATGAAAAATATATAATCAACTATCAAATTTTTATTCTCAAACTACTTTATTAAGATTACTTTTAGAGAAAACATTTTAATTCTAGCATAATTATTCCTTAATTTATATTTATTTGTTCCTACTTGGATTTTAGTATTCCCATCTAAGTAAATTAGAAAGCCACCAGTTTGGGCAAATACCCCTCTTCCACTTAACCAAGACCTTTTAAGTGAAGGTCCACCAACCTAGAAGGAAGGCATGGCTCATAAAATTAGTGCATTCCATAATTCAGTTCTAATGTTATCAGAAAAAGAAGATAACAAAAATCTATATTACTTATTAATTCAATAAACAGCAGGTTATGCACTTTAAAAAAAAAAAGTATGAAAAAGTAAAGCAAAAGTTAAACACAATGGTTTAGTGTATTAAACAGAAGCCCAAACAGCTAATTTTTGTTTCTGAGAAGTTTGAAATGCACATTGCTGAAAACAAAAACATGTACTTCATCTTTACCTGATGTCTCCTATTATGGAGTGGAACATTCAGAGCGTTATATTGACTATATTCTACAAAACAAAAATGGATGTATGTTAAACCTCTAATTTTACATTTATAGAAAAAAAAGCTTAGTTACAAAATAACGATCTGCAGCAAAATCATCTTTACCTAGAATTTAAAATTATCAAAGCCACAATTACAGTATAGGAGAATAATAGAATTTATAAAGAATTAGTTGTTTCTCAGATAAAGTAATACTTATACTTTACCTTTAGAATAAAAAAAAAAAAAATGGAAAAAAAATCCCTGTGTTTCTGTTTCTAAGAAATCATTCAAAAAGTTCTTTGGGGCCTAGCAAATAGATTACTTAGAAAGGCTCATGATCATGTTATCTTCACTCATTCTTTCTTCTGAAATACCCTGCACACAGCTGCCACACTAATCATCCTAAAATACCATGTTGTCATGACACTATAATATTTGAAAATCTATCACTGTCTGCTACTGGTAATCCTAACTTCTCTGGGTTGGTTTCCCTATCGTTCTCACAGTTCTCTCCTCTACCCTAGTCTGTCATCAATCTCTGACAGCTTCCCAATACCTGGCCTCACACTTCTTTGTTCTCCGTATTTTAATGACCTTCACCCTCTACTAATCTCTGCACACCATTTCAACCACTCAAACCTTCACTCCTCTGCCTGTAGTGTCAGTTAGAATGATCCCAGTGCCAAAATCTGATTTGGAAAGTCGCTAAAACCATTCTTATCTAATTCTCTTATGTTTTCAATTCTATTAAATCAAATTGGTCTCCAGTCCACAACCAGTCTCTATTTTCCTATCAGTCTTCTTAGAGCCTTGCTTGTTTTCCTTCCCAGCCTGGTCCACCATTTTCAACAATGTTCTTGCTAATGCAAAACCTGATCAGGGTCCATATTCTACCTAACTTAAGGGGAGTTTTGACATTATTTAGCAATCCATGATTTTATCGCTGTGTCCCTATCATACTTCCATGATTTTTACTCCAAACCTTTCCCATTTTAAGCATCTAATACCATTCATTCCTCTCCTTCATGAGTGAGTTGGCCTTCCCTACAATGCCAAGAAGACTAAAGCCAAAGCACAAGGGGTTCCTTCACTCCCTACCCTCCACCTCAGAATCTATGGCTTCATATGTCCTCTACTCAGCTAACCTTCCTCCTAACCCCTAGCAACAGCTCCTCCCTCAGGGCCTAGTCCATCAATAACCCCCTCCTTCCTACATCTTCAAAATTACCTCATGACAAAAAAAAAAAAGAAAGCATTAATTGTAACTTTATCTCTGCAGTGATTTTTCCTACTTTATTTATATCATACTTAATTCTCTGCCCTCCCCCACCCCTTGCACACACGACCTTTTCTTTGACTCCACTAGAGTACTGAGCTCTCATCCTTTCCCACCTCTTTCATTCCCACTGTTCAAAAAACAGCATGTCTCTGCCTGTTTCCTCAACATCCATTTCCCTTGTGCTAGCAAGCTAGTGTCCACCTCTACCATGCACAGAAGCAATTCTTTCAAAGGCAACACTAGTTCTCTCGAAGTCACCAAACCTAGTCGCCTTTATTGTCATTACTCTACCTGACTTCTCCACAGCAATGAGTAGAAGTGACTGGCACCACCAGGGCGAACACTCCCTTCTCCAGCTTCTATCTCACCTCCTTTTCCACCTCCACTTCAGCCTCTCCTCTTCCTGATCACTGTCAAGGAGAACTCTCTGAGGATCCTACACAACCCTCTTTGCACTTAGTACTCCTTAGTGCCATCACTCTCAACAGGGGAGATCAGCCATCCTAAGAGTGTCAACATCATTTCCTCTCTGAAGGTCTAGGCTTTTATTTGTTAACGCAACACCAGTAGATATATACATATACAACAATCTATCTGACAGAATGTTAAACACCAAAAAAGTTAACCATATCATCTTTCCCATAAACCTGCTCTTGTTTGCCTCTTGATTTCTGTCAACTACACTGCATCTTTCCACCATACTGCCTTCTCCCTCTCTGCTGCCTCCTTGCATCTCCCTGACAACTCGGGCTCAAGTCTCCATAACAGCATATCAGGACTATCATCACAATAGTCTGGGTCCCCTTTCCCCATTCCAGGTTAGTCCCCATTCTTGCTAGATTTACCTTAGAAGTACACAAATCTCATAATGACATTCCCTGGATCAAAAGGTTCTCCAACAATACCCACTGCCTTGTGAATTAAATCCCAGGTCCTTTCCCCAGAAATCTGGGTCTAGTCCACCCACCCTTTTAGAACCTACTGTCATTGCCTTCCACATCCCACTCAATTTGGTCCCCTTTCATACTTTACTATTTACTGATCAATAGGCCATGACAACACCTTTTGTCCTATGTACCACAGACCATGCAATTCCCTGGCTCATTCTCCCTCATCTCTGCCCAGTAAAACCTACCCATGCATCCAGGCCCAGGTCGAAGCACAGTTATTCCAAAAGGCTTCTCCCAAACAACCCCACCAGCAGTAATCTGTCCTTCCACTGAAACCCCAACAGGTTCTCTATGGAATAGTTTAGCTTACGTTATAGACATTTCTATATATTATTTCTCTTCTACTGGACTATGAGTTCCTTGAGGGTATAGATTTTTGTTACAAATTTTTGCATCTTTTATGCTCCCTATCCATCTGGGCAAATGATCTCTAAATATTTCAGAACTAAAACAAGTAGCCCACAACAATATGAGGATCTAAAGCAGAGAGAAAACTAGTATTGGAAAAAGATAAACCCAAAAAGAGATTCAGAAGAAAATTATTAGAACCTGATGACTAACTGATACAAAAATTAAATGGAAAATAAAACGCCAAGGTTTCAAGTCTTGTAGATAAAAGATTGCTAGTGCTATTCACACTAATGTAGAAATTAGGAACAGGTCTATTTCAGAGGAATTTAGGTTTCTAATATAATAATGACATGAGCTGATCTTAGTATTAGATCAAACTGCTACTTTTATTTGGTGTCTTTTCTTTCTTCTTTTTTTAGGTCTTCTCCAAGAAAAATTTTAGGGGAAGTAAAAAAATTAATTTCAATCATGCGATTGTAAAAAAAGAAAGCTGTACTTATTTGAATATAATTTTCAAAATCCAAACAATTAAACATTTGTTTTCAAGGTTCTGATTTAATTCTTGTCTAATGGTTACTATTATACATGTAAGTTGATTTTTTTTAAGTCCTTTTTATTGCTCTTGGCTGTATAAATTAGCAGGAAGAACAGGGAATGGGATTTATCCAAGTCATCTCCCTATCACTGGGGATTGTCCAGGGGGCAGCAGATACCAGGCTCAGAGGATCCACCTCCCACCCGCTCCACCATGAACAACTTTTCTTGTACAAATTTTCAGGTATTTTATGTATAGGTTGGTTTTTACCTTGGGATATGGTAAATATACACAATTTTAAAATGTGAATTTGGGTTTTTTCCAAGAAGGCTGGTTTTGGAGTAGTTACATGACAATTTAAGATTTCCTATGAAAAAAAAAAGAAAAGAGAAAAAAGAAAACAGAAGAAAATGAACAAAAAATTTTTAAAAACTCCCTATGAAATATGAGGGCCCAAGCTAATCAAAAGAACAAAAAGAAAGCAGCCTTCTGTTTGGCCAATGAAGTTTTTTGCTAAATTGATTAGAAATTATTTTAATTAGTTGGCTACCACAGAGAGGTTCAAAGTCACAAATGTACACATAATACCTACTTGTATCATTAAAAGGTACTTTTTCATTGATGATGGATAAGGATTCCTCTAATCTACCTGACAAATCTTCATGAAGATTCTTTAACTGTAATTGGCTGAGAGAAAAAAATATAAAACCACATTATCACCAATCAGACAGTGGATTCTCATTTGCTTGTTAACTCAACAGTTAGCACCAGATTTTCAGAGAACTGAGCCTGACATCTAGGATACTCTTGGTGGTAGAGAGTTATTAAAAGATGAAGATAAGAAAAATAGTAAGTCTTGATTCTAAATCCCCTGGAACTTCTGTTTAATGATGTTGAAGTTGAAAAAATTTATCATAGTCTCAGTATCTTATATAATCTTAAATTTATTTCCCCAAGCGCAAAGTAATCTCAGAGTCACTTCAAAATCATAAATGTTCTCTTTACGACACATTTGTTCAAGCATTATAGTAAAGTTCTTTTTTGAAGTATTATATAATTTTTTCCGTCAGTTCAAAATCAGCTAACTTTCTTGATTTTGATTCAATTATGAAGTATACATCTAAACAATGCATGTTATTCTACCAAAGCAACTAAATTGAAGAAGCTTACTTGACCGAGTCTATTGAAACCTAAAACAGTGTATCATTTAACAAATAAATGTTTAAATAAATAAATAAATAAATAAATGTTGGAGTAAGCTTTTACCACCAATGATAGGCAGTATTTTAAGATTTAGGTATCTCTAAATTAGATCACATAACTTCTATCTTATTCAAAATGGGCTGTTAAAAGGTTGGCACAGTGATTATCAGTCAGTTTTCCTGCCTGGGATTACCAGAGGGCTCTCTCTTTAGTGTAGTCTGAAACAGAAAGTATCCGGTCCTTAGTACAGAAGCCCCAGAACACTATCTGCCATGGCCCAAAACATCTGTAGGCTCAGGACTAACACACAAGCCACTCTATCCAGAATGCGTAAGGCCCAAGAGATAACAGAATTGAAAAGAACCCTGGAGATTACCTACTCCCATCTCATTTCAAATGAGAGAAAATAAAGACACAGGAGCAGCTAAACCAAAAGTCAGGTCTTCTGATTCTTACTTCAGGGCCCCTTGGAATTCACGTTTCCACATACCATTCTTCTGTTCGAAGCCGACATTCCTTGGCCTCCTTTTCTAGAGCCTGAGATTTTACCTGAATTTTAGAAGAAAAAGAAAAGCAGATGGCTTGGGCTATAGTTGAGAGCACACTTAGGAGACACTGCAGGCAACAATCTCACCTTTAATGACTAACTTTGTGCTCTATTAAGCGCACAAATGATTTATTTTACAAAAGCCTTGACTATTTCTCAAGGTGCTCTCACCAACAGTGGGGCTTACTTCTAGTTTAGCCTTGTCGTTCTGCAGTTTTTCAATGGTTTCCATGTACTTCCGTGTCAGGCCATCAACCACAGCTTGGTGCTGAGCTGCATCTGTCTCCAGAGTGGCCAGCCGACTCCTCAGCTCTGCTTCCACATGCTTATGTTGTTCATCGGCTTCAAAAAACTGAAAAGAAAAGATCATTTTCTCTTCTCACAATATCCTAATATAAACAAATGAAGAGAAAAACAACAGCAGGGACTATTCACTGAGCAACTTCCATACGGTTCCAAATGCTCCCTAAGCATGATCGCAAAAGCATGATCACACTGAATCCTCACAGTATGTCAGAGGTGGTGCTATTGTTAGTCCTCCAAAATTTAAGGGGGGCGGCTACATAACTTGTCAAATGTTACCAAAATTTAAGGGGGGCTACATAACTTGTCAAATGTCTCACAGCTGAAATATAGTAAAACTGAGATCGGAACAACGGAGACCTATTCCAAAGGCTACACCTCTTTCTTCTTAGTCTCATAAATTTCTATTTCAAAGAGTTTCTGGCACACAGATAATTCAACTGACCAAGGTATAACCTTTCTACTAGGCTAACCTCCATAATTAAATAATCAAAATTCGAACAGATTTTACGTCAGTTTAACGAACTTTAAAAATTAATAAATACATCTAATTAAGTTTTAAAAAAAAATAAAACGTTTATAAGATGAAAAAAAATTCGAACACATTTTATTTCTAAAAGGTAAAGGTCTTTTCCTTAATGAGCATTTGATACAAATTAAGAATTATGACTACCTAACACAAAATGCACTGAGGTCAGAAATTCATTTTTTTTAACACTTCCAAAGATTGAGAATTAATGCATATTTTCCACTATTTGACTATGTCCATCATTTTACCAAAAAAAAAAAAACAGGAAGCATAACTGGATACACTACACTATGACTCTTACAATATGCTGAATGTTTAGAGGCAAACATTAATTAGTCAACATTACATTAATATTTGAGGTCCTGCCCTGAGTGAGGCCCTATTCTAGGGCTGGGCATACAAAATCAACATTATCTATACCCTAATAGGCCTTACAGACTAATAGATGTACAGATAAAAACCAACTAAACAGTAATAAATTAAAAAGCAAACACTACTTATTGATAAGCCTCTATCTAAATGATCCATCCACTTATTTCCTATATAAAATGAACAGTGCCCAGTATATTTCTCTATTGTTGTTACAGTTATTGTTATCCTCTAAACAAATGTATACTTCAAAGCACATGTCCATATTAAAAAATATATGAGATTTAAGAAATGAATAAATAATAGTGACATATATATCTAGCAACCATAGGAGACATTAAAACACCCATACATACACGGAACATTCTATCTTGAATTGGTTTTTCCACATTCCAGATCATATGACCCATTTTTTTAATTCATATGGAAAAACAGAAAGATCTTCTCACTTGTATATGCAACCGTTCATTCTCTTCTATCTTCTTTTGCAGATCTTCATCAAAAACACTCTTCTGCTCTTGACTCAGCTGAGAAGAAGAGTCTCCACTTTTCTGATGGAAAGAATAAGTTATGTCCACATAACTTTCATCCTTTAGAGAGAAACATCCTAAGGTACACAGACTCTCTATCACCTTATTAGCTTGTCTCTTCTACATGTTCACCATTCTCAAACAATTCTGCAAAAGGTATACAGTCCATCATTTTTTCCTATGTGACATACAGTCCATCAAATTTTCCTATGTGACACAAGTTGAAACTGCAAATATTGCAATGGGCAGGAAAGCTTAAAAAGAGAGAGAGGAAAAAAAAATAGAACAGATAAGGCTCGCTATTCTTTGCAGATGAATTCAGGAGTAGTTCTATTGAAAGACAAAGAAGACCCAAAAAGCTAGCGATATAAATATTCTTTTGGTTTGGGCAATGACAATTTTTGCAATTCCATTAGTCTTGAACTGTTAAACTCCTCTAAGATACTATAATAAATTACTTAACATTCACAAAGATAAGTTCATACAAAAGTTCAGGTAAGTTTCTAGTTAAAAAATATATAAAGCTGTTATAAGCGGAAGGAAAAAGCTCAAAGATGATGAAAAATACCTTCCTTTTGCTTTTTTTTTTTTTTTAACCAATATTAACTTTTCTACACAGAAGAATAGCACTATTTAAAAGAGCCAATAATGAACATTTGTTTTCATGGAATACAAGAACTGAGACTATTCAAGGGACAGCCTAACAATGAAACTGTGTTGAGACATCCTTTCTCTGCTTTTCTTATGCCCTCACTCCTCACTTCAAATGAAGTCACTTACTAATCCAATGTGAACTAATGATTAGACTAGCTATATTTTTAAAAAAGAAATTAAATATCCATCCTGTTTGGGACATAAGAGGTACAAAGGAGCACTGCTGAATGACATAATCTGGGTCCTCGGTGCTTCCAAACTTGGAAAAGTTTAACATGAATTCAGAAGTGCTACCCTTACACCTCTACTACAACAACCCTGGGAGGGGACCTCGCTAAGCTGGGAAGCACAAGTGAAGTATAGATAGCTATTCCGTCTTCAAGGGTCTTTCAGAATTTCCAGAGCATGTGTATTTTGAGACAGTTTTCTAAGTGATTCTAATACATATCTGTTTTGCCCTCTCAGTTCCCATTCGAAAATTACCACTCTAGAGAATTCTTCCATGTAAAGAAAATGCATATGGAAAGGCACTAACATATAATTACGTCAACTGCCAATCATATGGCAAACACAGTCCTAGGCACTTTTACATAATTCCATGATCACAACAAAAATGAGAGTATCATCCTCATTTTTCTGATAGAGAAACTGAGGTTGCAAGGCTAAAAAAAAAAACAAACTGCCTGAAGTCATAGAACTATAAATGGCAGACAAAGAATTCAAGGCTGAGCTTTATTTCAAAGCCTGCACTCGTCCTTCCATACTGTGCTACTACTAAATTACTGTGGGTCTTCTTCCCTCCTACCATTCTATTATTACTGTCTTGAATCTACATATTTGGGTGGGGTTCTCTAAATACACAAATACACACACACACACACACACACACACACACACACACACACACCTTAAAGATTCAATCACTAGCCCTTACCCTCAAAAAAAAAGTAACTTCTTAATCACCAAATATTCAAAAGTATCAGATCATCCATCTTAGAGCAGTAAGAATCTTGCCTCACTATATAAACCATAGGGGAAAAGCTTAATTTCTACATCTTTGGACAAGAATACCAAATTGGCCTCATAATAAAAAGCAATAAGAAAAAATACCTGCAGTGAACTTACAAGCCTAAAGTATATAACTGCTACTTTCACATGAGCAGTTACACTTTGACAGTATTTTTCATTTTACTTGCCCTACCTTGAGTTAATGGAGATTTGGTATTAACTGAAAGGCATCAATAATTTTGACCAATCTCAGATATTCCATTCAGTTTTCTTAGCCACTAAATCAAATAAGTACGTTTATTCCCAATAAATTCTTTTAAACTCACACTCATAGGAAAATGCCTCTAATATTCAGTACATATTAATAGCAAATATCTGGTTTCTTGACCCAAAATCTAGGTGTAATAATAGAACATTAGAGAATTTGGAGATAGGGTCTTCTGTTACAACCATGATGGCCTAGAGAATGTCTGTAACTAATGACAAGTTCATACTAACTTGCTCTTATCTGACCTACCTTGTTTTTCTTGCCTCGGGGTTCACTTAGAGCCAGTTCATCTTGAAGCAGTTCTACTCTCTTGGCAAGCTGCAGATTTCGAAATGTCAAACTGTCCATTTCCTGCTGTAATTTTCTCAATGACTGATCCTTCATTTTTAGCTGTTCCTACATCAAAGTAAAAACAGATCGTTCTTTGTAATTTAGCCTGAAGGTTTAAAAATAATGAAAAAATTATTGTGTTTCAACAAAATATAATCAACACCAATTTCTTTAGGGAATTCAAGTTGTATGTTTATCATTTTAGTTCCTATGTTTTTAGCTTTATTTTGTGACAAAATTGTTTTTTGACCAAACTAAGTAAATTTAAAAATAAAAAAGTATGTATATCAGTTTAGTATATACTAAATTTATAGTCATCAACTTACAGTAAAATATCCACAACTATACGTTGTTATATAATGCTATTACATATGAGTTTGGTAGTGAGAAGACAGAAAGCCTGAGGTTACAATTTTATAAACTTGAAGTTTTAAAGAGAATCTCACAATTATGATGCCCTTCAGTAAACAAGAACAGAAATACAATTGTACTCATTTTTTTCTATAAATCCTCCCTGAATTTTAAGTCAGTTGAAATGAAGTCTTTTCTTAATTTTACTTTGAACTATTCTAATTTGTCAAAGATAAAAATCATTGTTATCCGAACCCAAGAATATTTTCAGTTGCTGTTCTGCAACAATTCATTTTAAAATTAAGTGAAAAGATACACAAAATCTAAAATCTAAACAACGCATCTTGTGCCTACCATTCTGTACTGTTTATACCATAACAGGATTAAGAAAATGGGAGTCTTGCAAAATATCTAGTGTCACTATTTTTAATAAAATATTATTCTAACTATATTTTACTTAGGACGTTCTGACATCTTTGTGTTCACTGGTAATCAAACACTAATGGTGATATACTACTGTATATTTAAAGAATCAAACTTTTATTACTTTCACTAAAAACCACTGTAAAGCTAAGAAGAGGTCAAGTTTAAATGAATAGGTTTACTAAAACAGCAAACCTAAAAACCATCAGCTGGTATCTGAAGTCTACTGACATTATTTACATGTTGAGAACAGGACTAGAGGGACAGAATAATGTTTCTATTAAGCAGAAAGACGCTTTTCTCTTCTACTGTTTGTTTGTAAGCCCTTAATATTTACCTGAAGTTCAATGGTAAACTTAGGCCCACCCCATGTCTCAATTATCATATATTTCAAATTAAAGAAATTCAAATGAATGAATGCTACTGTCTCCAACAACCCACTGAAGAGGCAAACCCAATATAATCAAAAGCCTACTATAACAGAAGACATCCTAACATTCCTGTTGAGCAAACCGGCAAATTGTCATTCTTACTATAATTATGATGACCACTGCAATGAATAGTAAAACAAAAAATAATTGCTTTACATTCTTATTATTAGTTAATCACCCACTGACTAATGCTCCAACTCAATTAACCAATCAGTTTCAGAAGACATCTATCCCAATCTCTCTGCAAATCCTAGTTTCTGCAATGGGGATGACAATGTTATCTGCCCTCATGAGTTGCTCTGTAGGCTGAGATCATGGATGTAATGTGCTTATTTAGGACAATGCCTGACAGTCAAGTGAGTGCTCAATAAATAGAGCTGTCACCATCACCAATGTCACCACCATCAGAGTTACTCAAACACAACCAGCAACAGGGGAGTATGATATACCAGAGTGGGGTACAAAGACAAGCTAGGAAATACTTTGCCCAGGAATAGGTTTTAAACATCATTAAGAGAAATAACGATCATTCCTTTAATGATTTAGGCAGAATAATAAGTTGACTAACACATCTTGACTACGAAGCTTATTTTTCATTATCTTGGTTTGGGCGCAGAGAGCTTTGGAAGTATGGGTAAGGTGTCCTGAACGATCTCTGCCCTGAGTCTGTGGAACAGCACCCAAGGAGGGAGCACTCCCAAGAGGCAGATTTCTCCAGTAAAAGGTCCAACACTGGCTAAGTAAAACAATCTGCTTCTGGGTCTTGATTACCTGAGTGGAACTACCCAGCATACACACCAGTTGGGGGCAACTCTACAAAGAGATAAGGGTAAAGGGAATCCTAATCCCTTTGGTGTAAAGAAGGAGCAAGAGAGAGAGAGCAAGAATGAGGCAGGCAGTATATTTAACTGAGAATTGGCCAAGAAGGAATCCATATCCTAGAATTAATTTATCAAATTCAAAATATCACTAAGCCATATTTATTGCCTACTAGAATGAGGGAGAAACAAATTCCTACATATTTCTCCCCTTAGTTAACAAAGATGCTGATGATAAAATGCATCACTCAGTGTCTCTTGATTAACACAGGTTATTACTATTAAATAGCTCAACCCAAAAGCAAGATTAATGGACTAAATGATTCACACTTTCGAATCCATTTATTAGGAGACAACCATCTGCTGAATGCAGGATATAGAAACATGAATATGATATTGCCCCCCTCAGAGTGCTGTCTACTGATTTAAACAGATAAGAAGCCCATTAATTCAGATGAATTTAGCTAAATAAAGGCCTTGAAATATAAGAGAAATGCATTAGATAGTCAAATAATACATTTTTGTAACTTTTAGCTCAGGAAATCGAAGCACATCATATTCATACTGAAGCAAGTAGGAAAGTTAAACACAAAAAATATATTACTCATTCCTGTACCTAGTGAATCAGCATCAGAATTGCGACTTTAACCCAAACAACCAGCCAAATTCCCCGTTTTGAGCATTACCACTCACTCGCTTAACCCTCACAATACAACTGTCTTGTTGCATACCTTTAAAGCAGCAGAATTTGCCTGTTCATCCACAACACCTTTTTTCAGGACCTGATTCTGTGCTCGAAGCTAAAACAGAGTAAGCGATAATTAATTTTTAATATAAAGCAATCACTTAAAACAAGAAAATCACTTAACATTACAGGAATCGTTATGCTGAGTAATTATCTTCTCACATATAGATTTAAAAAATATTAGCCTGGAGGAGGATAGTAGGTATTATCATTCTGCCATTTTACAGATATGGAGAGTGCCTGAGCTGCCAATAGCATAATACTAATCTGTTGCAAATTGAGACTAAAATCGAGGTCTCTCAACTTCCAGGACATGGTTCATTCTAAGAAATCAAGTCACCTCCCTAAATAAATACTATTTTCCTTGAAACTCTAGCACACCATTCATCTCTAAAACACATATAATTGGACCAATAATAAGAATTCTACAGAAAATCAAAGTGTAGGTTATCAACATACCCGGCAGGACACTGGGCCTCATATTAGTCATATAAATGTCATCAGGAATGGAAGACTTGTTTTCAGGCATCAGCTGAGGCAGTGTATGAAAGCAACTAAGAAGCAGGCTGAATTCAGAAATTAATAATAACAGCAGCTAACTTCTGAATGCTCATTACATACCAGGCACTGTTCTAAGAGCTTTACATGTATTATCTCATTAATCCTTATAACTCTATGAAGTAGGTACTATCTTATCTCTATTTTACTGATGAGCAAACTGAGGTACAGAAAAGTGACAATGCTGAGATTCAGACTCGAGTCAATTTGACTCCAGAGTCATAATGCCATTAGACAATACTACCTACTATTTTATAAAGCTACATATAAATGAGAAAAAGAGTGAGTTGGGGCGGGGGGGGGAAGCCTTTGAAGAGATAGGACTTGGTTATTTTTCATAGCTAATTTTTAAATTGAGGTCTAACTTTATTTTACATAAAGTAGGCAAATCAAAAATTATACAGCTTGATGAATTTTCATCTGTGTATGCATCTATATAACCACCACTGGCAGGGCTTTGAAAGATAAAACTTGAGCAGTAAGTAATCCACTTCTGCAATAAGAGGAAAGTTCTCAGCAAAGATAACACAGAGCACAGAAGTATAAATATACCAGTTCAATGTAATTAAAGCAAAAGGTTTACAGACTAATAATCTGAGGGTTCAGACCATTAAAGACCAGGTTCTTCTCTGAGAAACTAAACAAATGGGATGATTTTATTGAAGAGCTTAAAAAAATCTAAGTCTGCAAGCTCAGACCTGTCTCCTGAGAACAGAAATGACCTTTTTCTATGTCAAAAGAGCAGGAACATTTGAATATTAAAACAAACTGAGTATCTGAAATGCAACAGAAAATTTAGCTAAGATTTTTATGAAGAAAAGCAAAATACTGCAAGATATTCAGTTTAAATGAGTGACTCAAAAGATGAACTTCTATTTCTAGAAAGTTAAAGATCGCAGTTCACTAACAACAGAAAGAAGGCCCAAATCTTCCATTCACTAGAAATATAAACTTGGGAAATTCACTTAACCCTCTGAGTCTCAGTTATATGGTCTATAAAATGAGTAAACACACCTACCCTATCTTCCTTCTTCTGAGGTTGTTGTGAAAACCAGATAAGAAACCTATGTCAAAACACTTCCTAGACCATAACGTGCTCTACAAATGGAAACAGAGCTCTTATTAGAATAGAATATAAGGGAGAACAGATATATTTATAATAGTTTGCCTGTGTAAGGCATTGAGCTAAATGATATTGGGAAGAGAAAGAAATAAAAGTGGTCTCTGTTTTCAAAGAGCTTACAGTTTAAAAGGGAAGATAAAAAGGTAACTAGCAATCCTAGTATGTTCACTTAAAAAGAAAAAAAGCAGTACAGACATTAAATTCTCTAGAACCAGGAGTGGCAAACTAAGGCCCATTGGTCAAAATGGCCTGCAACCTATTTTAAAGTTTTACTGGAACAAAACCACACTCATTATCTAGGTATTATCTATTGTTGCTTTTGAGCTACCATGACAGAGACAAGTAATTTCAACAAAAACCATATGGCCCCAAGCCTAAAATATTTACTATTAGGCTCTTTACAGAAAAAGTTTGGGGACCTCTGCTCTAGAAGTTAATACCCCTTTAATGTTGACTTATATCATGCAGTATTTTACTTTTTAAGCAATATCAACATACTCTTGGATAATGTGCTAACAAAGTAACAGAATTCAATAAAAACTTTCAAACCCATTTAGCCAAAAGACAGCAATACTACTTGGATATTTAGGTTTCATTTCATACCCCTGTTCTAATTTTGATCTATGGTCTCTTACATGTCTTCTTTGTGTGGTTTTCAGAAGCTCCTAATGACTGCTTCAAGGCTTAAGGATGAAGCTTGAACTCAGCTAATTTTCTGTAGGACCAGAACTACAGCAATTAAAAAAAAAAGTGGGGGGAGAATCATGGTTCTGAGGTCTGGTGTGGACACTGGAATGACAGCACAGAATAATCTACGACTCCCAGTACCTTAAAAAAAAAAAGGCACACTTAAAAGATACCTAGAGCAAACTGAACAGCCTACTTTGTTAAAAAGCAAAAACAAACAAAAAAATGTTCAAATTACTGTGGTTTGGAATTTAATCTGATAACAAGAAATGATCTTGATCTTCCTTTGGAAAATACTTTTTGCTACATTAGTAACAATTCAAAAACAGTTTGAATGAAACTGCTTAATATGAAATGCAGCTTTTAGAAATATTTATCTAAAATGCCTTTCTAATGTTTAGTAGGTAGACAAGGATGACGATAATAAACCATATATTCCATTGCCATGTTAAGTACACTTTGCTGCATTTGGTGTTTTCCTGCATTTCAGCATCACTACTGCCACACTTCTGCATTACTGAACCAGCAGCTTGTCAAATGCTGATGCTGCTGTGATCGGTCTGGTCTTTTAGAATCTGTCTCCTCACCAGCATTCACCAACAGAGGGGAGGCAAATGCCCATTGCTCCTGTTTTAGAAACAGATACACCATCACCAAATGGTTCCTAATGCTGTTAGGAGACTCCAATGCACACGGAGGTAACTGAAAAACAAATGCCCTGGTCTCCATTGGGACAGGAAAACTCTCCAGAAGATGATGCTGCCTATTTCCAGCAGCTGTGCACCAAGCTATTCCATTTCCTTCAGCAGAGGAACAGTACCTTTGAATCCCACGCTAAAGCGCTTAGTCTGTTTACACCTTATTTTCCATTGTGTTGTAATCTTATGATTAACCTTACCTTTACTCTGAAAGCACAGCCCTTCCTCATTTTGACCAACCAAATCCCAGCTGTTTAGTCTACTTCCTACCTCTGTCCTACTTCCTCCATAAACTTTTCCTAACTACTCCCTGTGGTCTCCCTATGATCTACAGTGAGCTCGCCCCTCAGTTCTCTGGCATTTACCAGTATAGTAACAAAACATCTCTTATTAAACTGGTTTTAATTTTACTTTTTAAAGTAGTAAATTTTACATTTACTAATTTATGTATGATTTATGATTAACTTATGATTTCTCTACTTATCTCCCACCTGCCAACTAAACTATCCTTCACAGTAGAGACTACAGTATAACTCTTCTATCTCCTGCCTACAATGAAAGATCAATGCTATGGATAGAGAAGGTATTCAATAATTTTTTAGATAATCAGATTAAATACTGTATACAAAAGGTGTTTCAACATAATGCATTATACAACTATAAGAGACTGTCATTACTTTAACAGTCCCTAAGACCCTTCTCCAAATACTTTGAATCTCATGGTCCTACTGGACTCAAAGTATGCTCAAAAGCCCTGAGCCTAACTCTCTAACAACCACTGTCCTGACCTCTTCTATGAAACTTTGGTTCAGGAACAGCTCAGCCTCAGTGAGGCTTATCACAAAGCTGTTTCTCTAGGGACAGAGAGTGGCAGAGAGCCAAGTATGATCTCTCTCATGCCACTTTGACAATCTGTGGTAGGATAATTGGTCCAAGATTAAGGATTTACAAACTTCGATCATAAATTGTTAGAAGAGTTTGTGGGGAAAGCAATGAATCATCTATAAACATTTTCTCATCTAGTCCTCAACAATCTTCTGTGTAAGAACCACTCTTACATAGATATTTTCCTGCAATGGACATTTTGATATTTGTACATGTTTTACAACCCTATAAAACAAGTGTTTAAACATACAGCTTTTCTTCATTACAAAGTAATGTGTGCAACAGACAACCTGAAGCAAATCCCTAATCTAGGCCTCACCAAAACCTTGATTTGCAGCTTCAGAATACTGAAGTCATCTGCAGGCCCTAGCTTCAGTATTTCTGGCCTGTATGATCCCTAAAACTCATTCCAGATCTAATATTTTAAGTATTCCAAAGTGCTGGGAATATCACTTAGTCTTTCTCTCTCTACTTACTTGTTCCTCCCCCTGGAGGGGTATAAAGTATCTTTAGACTATGTATTCTACGCATTAGTGGCTGAGGTTATTTTGTCATTGAGGCAGGAAAAAAAATCCCTCTCCTCTCAGACTTACCCTTTTTCTTGCTCCTGCTCCTGTTCCTCTGCAGGGAAACGCATTGAGACAAAACCCCCAAGCCCCAGTCTAGATGCCTCATCAGCGACTTGGATGGGTAAGTCCGATGAATTAAAGAGGAAGACTGGGATACTCCTTGTCTTTCTAGGGCCTTGCTAGTCCAAGTGTGGTCTGTGGACAGCTGCAACAGCATCACCTGGGAGCAGAATCTGAGGCCCCACCCAACCAACTGAACCAGAATCTGCAGTTTAACAAGGTCTTCTGTGAGTCACATAGACATTCATGTTTGTGATACACTGATCTAGGAGCTAAGCTAACAGAGCAGCAAACAGCTACATGTACCTATTTAAATTTAAATTATTTTAAATTAAATAAAATCTAAAATTGAGTTCCTCAGTAGCGCTAGCCACATTTCAAGTGCTCAGTAGCCCCACATGGTAGTGGTTAGCCTACTGGACAGCACAGATACAGAGTATTTGCACTCTCATGGAAAATTCTATTGGATAGCACTTAACACAAAGCTATTTTCCAATCCAACTTCAGTAGTCAATCCTATACATCAGGGTGAAAAAAAGCTGATACTTGATTTTAATCCCAGCTCCTGAATCTGTTTCTCTTAGGAGGGAGAAATTAATCAGGTTTCCAGGCCCTACTATCTGGAAAGCAAACACATAGAATCACACCTGGCCCTTTCCCAGTATGAGTAGTTCTATACTAAAAGAATAATCTGAAAAGTTCCCAAAGGTGATATCCTTTGTAACTAAAAGCATCAATTGCAAAGTAAACTGTTAGAGAAATAAAGGATGTCTGATTTTCCCATTGGTTTTTGTTTTGAAAAGAGTTTTTAAAAGATTACTTTTGAGCAAAAGCTACAGTACTGATATCATTCCTTGAGCAACCATTCTCAAACTCTGATGTGCATCCAAATCACGGTGGAGGTTTATTACAACATAGATTGCTGGTTCTGACCACCAGTTTCGGATTCAGTAAGTCTATGGTGGACCCCAAAATTTGTATTTCTAACCTGTTCCTAGATGTTAATGATGCTGATCCAAGGGCCACGTTTTGAGAACCACTGACCGAGAGTAACACAAATACTGGAAAGACAGAACTTGAAATGTGCTTACACATGTAGTACCAGGCAAGAGTGCAGGAGCCCCTACAAAGAAAGCAGGCTGAAATCAAATGAGCCAACACTGAGTGCACTTAGCTTCCCTTCTCTATAATGAGCTATACCAGAGCATCAGAAGAAAAGCAGGTAATAGATGAAACACCAAGTAAGAAATGGTCTTTGATTCATCTTCAGTGTACTAAGGCCCTAAACAGCTTTCCCTCAAATCTTAGAGAAGTAGCATCCATCTATTACCTATTAAATTCATAAACCTCTGAAAATCAGCTTCTACATATCTTTCCCTTTCCCCAAACTCCATTAAACCTGAAATTTTAAAAGTTTCCAATGATCTCCTAATTGCGATTAAAAAGGATATGTTCGGAAATTTCCATCACATTGTCATTAAAAGGATGAAAAATGGTCTGGCCCAAAAGGGGGAAAAAAGCTCAACTCTGGCAGACCTGTTACAGTCTCTTTAGCATCTTCTCCTCCTCTTGTCATGTCCTTCCCCCAAGTGTTCCTCAAAAAGTCTATCTAAAATGTTCTTCCCTAATTAACTCTTAAAGTTCCACTATTGTCTTTATGGGAATTTTTCCAAAAGCTCTGGCCTTTGTCCCAACTTTTAGGTAGTCCATCTACACCAGAAATTTTCAGCAATTACTCCAATATTATCCCAAGCTACTAAGCAAGTAAGATAGCTTTAATATGCACTCCAACCCAAAAATTCTATGATCGCATCTATCTTTTAATCCACCCTTTCGCTTCAAATTGATTTGCCTCCCTACCCACCCTCCTCTGTCAGTGTCACTCATGTTCTGTCATCTCAGAAATTCGGGGTCAACTCTTAGCCTTTCCCCACTCATCACGTCCTGCAGAATGAATAAAACACAAAGATGGGTACCTCATGCATTCCTTGTATCTGTCTTAAGTTTAATGCTATGCAGAAAGCAGGTATTTGGAAAAGAAGCTAAAAGTATTTTTAACCATGATCTAGGCCCCTTCTCCACCTCAACTGTCACTATATTTAATCCTATATTACTCTCCCCAAAACTATACCAACAAACTACAATCTGGTCTTCTTTTCACCAATCTTCCCTAGTACAATCCATTCTCCAAATTCACCAATTTCCCTCCTAAAAGTATTGTCATTCCTGTTTAAAAAGCTGTCTCTCTATTACTCAAAAGATAAAGTTCAAACATCTTATTTGACATCCACAGCCCTTCATGATCAGGTCCAATTTACCTCTCCAACCATATTCCACCACTCTCTGCCATGTATCTTAATATGCTTTAAGAATGTCAGCAATCATAGCCTGTTCACTTTGCTTATAATGCTACCGTCCCTCCCTCCTTCCTACTTCCGTACTCCCCAGAGTAACTTCTACCCTCACCCTCCATGTCTTCTGTGCTCCCACTGAACTATCACTTGTCACACTGTATCATAATTATGTACAATATTTGACCATTCTGTTAAAGGGATCTCCTTAAATTGGAACTCCACCTCACTCAACCAACTCTGGAGGACTGTTCGCAGGGGCACCTAAGTGTTGAATGGAACAGCTTACATGTTCAAAAGGATAAAATCTTTCAAATTTTTTATTACTTTGAGAGGTTATACATTTATTTAATTTTTGGCACTCTTTCGCCATTTGGAATTGCCTTCTGAGTTTGTTTACTCTCTGGAGAAGAAAATCAGTCCCCTTACTTTATACTTATGAAACATTTTCACTCCAAAATAGTAGAGCCAATTTTGTATACTACTGCCATTCTCCACCCATCCCACTTCATCATAAGGGTTTGTTCCAAACAACTTCTGGCCCCTTTCAAACAAGAAAATATTCCTTCAAAGGATGAAAACTTATCACTGGCATTGTGCCATAGACTCTCAAGACAATTTCAAATGGAAACAAAGTTTTGCCAATGGGAGCACTGCTGGAGTAAGTGTAGTATCTCAACAGGCTCTCATTTGTTGGTGAAAAGACTAGTATGGTTAGGCACAGGTTTTATTTTTCAAAGGATATTTCATTTCACCATGCTGAATATTAAAGTCGTGAGAAAAAAATTTGTCTGTTTCTCCAAATTGTAAAAAGGGAGCTGTCTCCCCACTGTCTCCATAAATGCCAACATCACTGAAAACTAAACTTAATAACTGTTGACTCGACTTCTGAAGATGTAAGATTCTGCTTTTATAACTTCATTAGAATATTCTTAAGACAGAAACACCCTACCCAGAAGCAGCACTGCCTTTTTCCAAGGAAAGAATTCCATCATTTAAAAGACTGATGGCATAAATACGACAAAGGGACAGGTCCCTATTTTGCTTAATTCAACATGTATTGAACACCTGCTGGGGGCTCTGTCCCACTCCAGGTGACCGAGGGAATAGAAAGAGAAAAGGACACAGCCCTAGTACTCAAGCTTTCAAAATCATTTCCAGACAACATCTTGCTAAATCACTGAATATATTCATAACCATCCATGCCTGGTGAAGCAGTTTACATGCATGACTCTATTTACTCTCCGAGATTGACTGGGGGCAGATAAATTTCTTTATCCTCATAACATCCCTGTGGGAAGGTGAAAAGCTTGATCTTCCCCATCACTCGGCTGGGAAAACTGAGGAAGCAGCAGACGAGGGGTGGTCCTCACCTTCCCCTTCCCCTCCGGGCCAGCACCAAAGACAGAAGCCAGATTTCTGACATCCCAGTCCCATGCCCACTAGTTCAGTGAGAAGGAAGAATCAAACTCCTGCTCCTTCCCGCAGACACGCACACGGACTCAGACACCGCCCGGCCCCATCTCTTGGGAGCTGCAGGTGGAGGCATGGTAATGGTGGACATGGGCGGCGGAGGAGAGAGGAAGGGTGCGCTCGTGGCCCCTCCGCAGTCCCCCACCGTCTCGACAAGTCAAAGCAACCCGAGGCCTCAGGGCCGGGGACCCCGTAATCCCCACCGACAACGGGTACCTTCGAGTACTCCTGAGCCAGCTTCTGGTACTTCCCCTGCAACTCTGCCGAGGCCATGGCCTCTCCCGCCCCGTCTAGGCCAGGCTGCCCAGGCCGCTCAGCCCCGCCCCCCGTCCCCAAACCCAGACAAGCTCCAGGGTACGGCTCCGCCAGCGCCTGGCCGCTTCGCCACCGCCGTCGCGCCTCCTCCTCCACTTCCGGGTTCGCCCAGTGGGAGGAAGGTGGAGTGGGACCAGGGCGGAGAAACTACCGGGGGCGGAGCGACGTCTTAACGTCACGCCCCACCCACGGCCCCCGAGCACGTGCGTGCGCAGCCTCTCTGGCGCGCCTTGGCTCTTCCTCTGGGACCAGGGGGCGCCATTTTGCATGGCCCAAGATGGCGACCTAGGACGTAGGA
Organism: Pteropus medius; assembly: GCF_902729225.1. Classification (NCBI taxonomy): domain Eukaryota; kingdom Metazoa; phylum Chordata; class Mammalia; order Chiroptera; family Pteropodidae; genus Pteropus; species Pteropus medius. The sequence goes on from NW_024349800.1 coordinate 34,572,194, forward strand.
GAGAATCAGAAGGGGAAGACAATGATGAGAGACCACAGAATGGGCGGGGAACCGAGGAAAGGAGCGGTGGTTGCGAAGAGCGGAGGCCCGGAAGAAGAAAGTCTAAGCGTACCAAGAATTCTGGCTGATCCTCCCTCCCCTCCCCGCTGGTTACCAGGGCAACCGTCTGGAATTTGATGGTTACATCTTTCAGAACGCGCACAGAGAGAAAGACCACTAATTCCGCTGTCTCGTTATCCGGATGTGGTAGCATGCCCTGCGCAGTAAACTCTCAGACCACCTCCTAATTTATAATGCTTGCTGCTGCCACCTTCCCCTGCTCCACATTAAACAAACCTTTGTTGTCTTATATTTTGACATTGAGATTTCTTTGTATCCTTTATCTATCCACTCCATCTGCCCACTCCTCCCATTCGCAGACCACAACAGAGCCTTGGGTAAAAAGCGGTGGGGGAAATATCAGGAATGACGCCTGCCACACATGCAGATAGGGTGAACATTAACGACAGATGCATGGAGAACTAAGACAAAAAAAGAGTCGATCTGAGATATTTTAGGCCACTTTTGCTTGTATTAAAAGCCTGTCTCCAATAATTTCTGAGTACCTGGTTTATGTTTAATGTTCTAGGCATTTCATTTGTTGCTACACAGAAATGTTCATTGATAGAGGAATGAATAAATAAATTTAGAGCATATGTTTGCCATAAATTACAACATGGCAGTTAAAACTAATCTAGATCTGTATATATCTGCATATATCAGTAGATATCAACATGACAAAACACTTTAAAATCAAGTTGCAATATAACATGAAAAGATATTTTAAAAATGTGAAGCAACATTTGTATTGTTCATGAACACATGAATATGTACTAAAAACAAGAACTGGAAATGTACACATCAAATTTGGATATTGGTTGCCTCCATTAAAAAAAAGGAGGGGGGAATGAAACAGGAGAACAAAGGAACGTAAACTTTATTTTGTAGAAGTAAATATGACAGGATGTTAACATTTATTATCTAGGTAGTAGGTACCAGGGATATTACTTATATAGGCATTTTAGAATGCTTGAAATTTTCCATGATTCGAAAAAACCACTTGTGATTTCCTGGTTTCTTGTTTGGCTGTAAGCCTGATATTTTATAGTGAAAGATTGAGCCCATATGCATTTTTCAGCCACTTTAATATGTAAAAGGATTACAAACTTTTACAAATGTTGTTTATATTTTTCAATTTGCTAATAGCCAAGTCCTATTGTTCCACAAACTTTAAGAACAATTTTTGTTATTATTAGTTTTCCATGGCACCACCAAGCGGCGAAATTAATTATTGTATGTATATTTCTGTGGTTTGAAATGTAATGGAATTTTCAATCATTTAAAAATAAAATGCCATCTCAGAAATAACATCTCAAAGGAAGAATGTGAAACTTTAGCTATAGAGCCTGTATGAGTTCATTTTACTGATTTGAGAAATTTATTTTCCATTGCTTAATCTAGTTGTTCTATCAAATGAATTAAGTTCAAATACCAATTGATAAGTCTGAATACATTAAAGACTCTCTTCTTCAAAAGACACCATTTAGGTGAGTGAAAAGGCAAGCTACAGAGTGAGAGAAGATGTTCGCAACATATGTATCCAACAAAGGTCTTACGCAGATACATAAAGAGCTCTTACAAATCAAAAAGGAGAAAGATAACCAAATAGAAAAATGGGCAAGAAAATTCAACAGGCATTTTACAAAAGAAGATACACAAACGGCCATTAAACGTGCAAAAGGGTGTTCAGTTTCATCAGTAATCAGGAGGAAGTGAAAGTAAAACCACAATGAGATACCATCCACACCCACACAAATGGCTAAAATTAAAAAGACTAACAAGTATTAGTGAGGATGTGGAACAAGAGAAACTCTCTTAAAATGTTGGTAGGAATGAAAACTGAAACGATCATTTAGGAAAACAATTTGATATTATTTTCTCACCTGAAAAGATATATACTCATGATCTAGGTATATATATACTCAAAAAAATGTGCATGTATTCACCAAGAATATTCATAACAGTGTTATTTATAAAAGTTAAAAGATGTCTATCAACAGAATAGATAAAGATTATACATTCATATTATGGAATACTAAACAGCAATTTAAAAAAAAAATGAACTGCAACTACAGTTAACTACTGGATGAATCTCAAAAAATAATTTGGAACAAAAGAAGCCAGATCCGAAAACATGTGTTATACACATGTATGACTTCATGTGTATAACATTAAAAGGGGGGGCAGTTTTCAACTACAAATTTTAGGGATATATGCTTGGGAAATAAAACTAGAAAGAAAAATAAAGAAGTGATAACCATAAAAGTAGGGAGTTTGATTACTTTGGAGAGAGAAGAGAATGATAACTATTGAGAAGGAGGACGAGATGGGCTTCAAGGGTGTTGGCAATGTTCTATTTCTGTGAGATAGTTACCGGGGTACTAACTTTGTGATAATTCCTCATGAGATACATTTTTGTTTTGTACACTTCTTTTATGGGTGTTACATTTCACAATTACAATTTTTTTAAAAATCTCGACTCTCTCATATACTTGCCAGCAAGTAGTTCCCAACCTATAAACATAGTATACTTGTGGGGAGTGGTGTAAATGAAGGTTGCTTGGAATTATTGTAAATATACAAGTGCTGTGATAATCATTAAAACACTTAAAATCATACTGTTTTGGTTTTTTTTTTTCACTTGCAGGTGTCAGAACTGATACTAGATTGCACTCAGAGTGGGTATTTACTAGAAGGATATATGACTAAATCACAGAACAAAAGGAAGAGGACGCTGAGTGAAGCTTAGACCAGAGATCTGAATGCCTCTGTAACTTTCATACTCTGTGCATCATCCTGCCCATCTACCTCTGCTTCTTCTGGGTATTAAGCATAGCAGCCTCAAAGCCCTGAGCCTCTCATCTCATAATTTTGCCTCCGAAGAGGAACTAGGTTGCTTAGTTCCAGTTTGAAAAATCCCAAGGAAGTTCCCTGCTGGTCCCTGCTCGGTTGAGGTACATCCCTGGGTCAGTCAGCTCTGGCATGAGGTCTCAGTCACATTAGACAGGCCTGTCTGCTGGGAGAACCCCTAGGCCCTGACCAAATTGAGAGAGACTAGATCATTCTTTCCCCAAATGAAGACTTCTGTGGCCGGTCAGGCAAGAGACCATCACTACAGAGGCCACTGAGGACCACAAAGCAGCACCAGGACCTGCTCGATATATATCCAAGGTTCCCTGTGCTGCCCTCAAAGGCAGTGTCTTCTCCACAACCCCAGAAGTCATCTTGGAAGGTTAAAAGGGAGGGAACAAAACTCAGAACAAATAAGCATTTCCTGAAAGGAGAGACTGTTGTAAACTAAAGAAAACTGCTTTGACTGAACAGACTAGGGAATTAATTGATGAATTAGGCTTTCCCCTTTAAAGGAGAGACTGTGAGGAAAACCAGAATTGTCATAGAGAAAAGAAAGGCTCCATTTTCCCTATACATTTAAGTATAGTTTGAGACAATTATGGTCTCACAGAGTAAGCAAGAAAAAGTTTGAGGTTGCGTCATTTATACTCCATCCTGAACAATAAAAGATCTGGCATAAAACAAGACTTGAGGACTTCTTTATGCATTGTGAAGGAATAACGATAGAGAACAGAGCCATTGGCCATTAGTTCAATGTTGATGAATTGACAGTATATCTTAAATAAGGCATCTTTAAACAGAAACATACCTAAAATAAAGTGTTGATTGGTTGATGAGAAGCTCATAGAAACCTGACCCTTTATTTTCTCTTGGAGCAATATTATTTGCTAATTCAGTGTTTGTGGTGATTTTATAGATTTTATGAAACATAACTACTGCAAATAATGGGAATCAACTGCATGTAGATAGAGAACAGTGTGGAATTTCCCTTAGTCATATGACAGTGATCAATTATGCCAGCAGGTTACTTAGATAACATTGTCAGTCTCTGAGTGAACGTTATTTCATGGTACAATAGAGTCATGTGTTTTCCACCTTTGCATACATCTGAAAATCAAGAACTTCTTTCAAGTTTCAAAGCTCTGTCTTTTGAAATTATACATTCTACTTCATAATAACCTGCAGGTACGTAGCAGCTACTACAGTGATGTCGGAAGACCAGCTAGCCCCACCAGCATCTCCCTACACAGTCATTAAGATAACTGAGTAAAGATTTTCTCTGGCATGGTTTCACAACCCCCATGGCTGGTCACCACTCTTGATTACTGAGATAATGGACAACAAAGAGTGTTTATATAAGGAAAGGATTAAAAAAGGCAACTTGTGAGCCTTTTATTATGACATATTGTTCTCGTCATTATTTATATTTTTAATCTGGTGGAAAAATGCATATCGCTCTACCACGAAATTAAAAGAAGGAGGTTGAGGGTAAAAAGGAACTTTCCTCCACATGATTTTCTCTTGAGCAGCTGGCTCCAGAGTTCAGGTTTTGTAATGAGTACGCAATGAAGCAAAATCTTTAGATTTGCAACTTTGAGGAGCTCTACTAAAAATAGAAATTCTGGACTTTGAGATTTTGCAACTTCTTCCTTTAGCTGTGCTCCGATGCTTTGCCTATCTCAGTCACAATGAGACAGAAGAATGACAGAATAGGCACAGAGCCCGAACATATCTTGTCAGAGTCACACATAGCAGACACTGGCAGAAGCAAAACTAGAACCCAGGTCCTTTGCCTTTGCTGCAGTCTGTATTTTCTCTGTTAGGTTAAGTGCATACACATGGGAAACCCTTTACCATTTAGCTTAAATGATCAGAAGGTGATCCTCACACCTAGCCTAGAGTCCTAGGCTAGGTGTGAGGATCCAAAAGGTGCATTATTCTCCTTGATGTTTGTTTGGACTTGTCCCTTCATGAAATAGATACCATTAGAGCTGTTTAAAGTGAAAGGAGCAGCAGCAAAATGTTAATCTTGATTATCTCGAAAATCTCTTAAATGTTAATCTTAATAATCTATTACACTTTGATATTAAAGAATTGCATTTTCTTAAGCATGGTGCCTTCTCTTTCTCCAGTTTTCTACCTGCAAATCTTGATTTTTGCCCTCTCTAGTGGCGTGTTAGTCTGTAAACTGGCTGTTAAACCAAGGAAGTGTACTGAGGAACGATGGGTGATAAAACTAGATATAGGAAGACAGAATGTATTGGCTTTTTAAGTTTGGCCTTTGGACAATGGGGTGGAGGGAGGTACAAGAGGAGGAATGTAAGGATTTAACTTTCATATTTCTGGAAGTCCACTCCTGAATTCTACGGTATGAGCATCATCAATTTGTGTGTCTGGGTGTGTGTGTGAGTGCGTGCATGTGCACGCACGTGTAGTAAACATGTCTAACATAAAATTTACTATTTTAACCGTTTTAGGTGCACAGTTCAGTGGCATTAAGTATATTTACATTGCTGTGCAATCATTACCACCATTCATCTCCAGAAGGTTTTCAGCTTTTCAAATTGAAACTCCATATCATTAAACAGTAACTCCTTATTCCCCTCTCATCCAGCCCCCAGTGACCACCATTCTATTTTCTGTTTCTATACATTTGACTACTCTAATATCTCATATAAGTGGAATCATACAAGCTTTGTATTTTTGTGCCTGGCTTATTTCACTTAGCAAAATGTCTTCAAGATTCATCCATGTTGGAGCCTGTGTCAGAATTTCCATTTTAAGGCTAAATAATACACATTTTATTTATTCATTAATGCATAAATGGACCTTTTTTTTTTTACAATAGCAGTCCTATTGGGTGCAAAGTGGTATCTCACTGTGTTTCTGATTTGCATTTCCCTATTGATTTGTGATGTTCAACATCCTTTCATGTACTTATTGGCATCTTTAATTATTAAAGATGTTTTGCCATTACCCATTGTTTATTTGCTTACTCTATTGCAAATTTAAACATTTTATTCCTTCCCAGTACCACACAAAGGAACAGAGTAAGGGCACAGGCCTTTCTGACTCTTTAAGTGGCCCTTTTGGAACAGCCTTTCTCCACAGCTCTGCAAATAGTACCAATCATCAGTCCTCACCTGAGGCAACTGGTCTACCTAAAAATGGCCTCCTAACTATCTTCCTTGATTCCAAGCCACCCTCCTTCTTACTACAGATTGCTAGCTTCATAAATCAAAAATAGCTTCCAATTTCCATAGGAAAACACATGAATTCCTGGGCCCCACTTACCTTTCCCACATTCTGTTTCACTGGTTGTGATTTCCCATCAGCTTTTCCAGAACCCCTCTGTCTCTGTGCACACCCCCTCTCTTGCTCTAAATGTCTTCCTTGCTCCCCACCATCTAGACAAATGCTTCTCCACATTGACTTCTTCTCTTCTGCCTGTTATCCTTTCTCTGATGTCCTTTAGCATCAGATTGCAAAAATCTGGACCATTATTGGCACTTATTTTCTTTAAATTGTTAATTGCTTATTATACCAGGTTTAGACATGGGCCCTCAACTAAACTGCAAAATCTTTAGGATGAGAACTATCTCTTATTTAATAGTCCTTTAAGGCAAACATCATTTGAAACCATTAGATGAAGGGTTGATGGGGAAGTTTACACTGGGGGGGATCAGGCTGTCACCCCCTGGGTCTACTGATCAGTCTTGGTATCTTAATTAAGAGTAGCCACTTATGTGCTTTCCAATGAGATGTAGAGGAAATTACACAGCATTATTTCTCAAGCATTCTCACCAAAGTATTTAAACTGAATCTCATCCAGGTTTTAGACAAAACTTGTTTACAGAAAACACAGGGGTTAGAGGAACAAGTTAAGAGATACCACAATGTAGAACTATTGGACAATTGAAAAAGTGCAAGAGCAGGGAGTGCTTATAAGAAAATTTTGTAAGAAAACCCTAAGTTTGTAAGAAAACTTAGGGTTTTAAATATATACCTTCACTGTGACCAGTTATTTTACTTTGGAGTATTTACCCAAGAGAAATGAAAACGAATGTCCACATAAAAATTTACACAAAAATATTTATAGCAGCTTTTTTCATAATAGCCCAAACTGGAAATAATTCAGATGTCCAGCAACGGGAGTGTGCATAAGCTTATTGTGGTACACGCATACAACGGAATACAGCTCACGACAAAAGGAATGTGCAACAACATGGGTGAACCTCAAAAACATTATGCTGAGTGCAAGAAGCTACACACAAAAAGGTACATACTGTATGTTTCCATTTTATATAAAATTCTAGAACAGGCAAAACTTATCAATGGTGAAAGAAGCCATAGCACTAGTTGGGGGTGAGGGGAGAGTTGGCTGTGAAGACACAGGAGGAAACTTTTTGAGGTGATAGAAATGCTCCCTATTTTGATAAGGATGTAGGTTATCAGACATATGCATTTATCAAAACTCTTCGAACTATATACATAATACCTGTGCATTTCACTACACATAAGGATAAGTCAATTAAGGGGGCAGGGGAGTGGGGAGGAAGGGGTAGAGAAACCAAACAACTAAATGCAATGGGTGAACTTGGATTCACAAACAACTGCAAAAAGACAGTTGTATATTCAAGGAAACTTGAATTTAAACTGTTTGTATGGACATTTAGATGCCTTCAAGGGATTATAAATGTTTAGATGTGATAATGGTATGTGGTTATGAAACAAAATGCCCAGGCTTTAGAAATGCATTCTGAAGTACAGCACAGTATTTAGGGTAAAGTGACATAATGTCTGGGTTATAAAATTTATGGGGAAAAAAGCAACCAAAAAATTAATGAAATATATAATGCAAGAGTGACAAAATCTTGATAACTCCAGAACCTTAGTGGTGAGTATACAGAGATTTATTGGTCTTGTCTCTATTTTTGTGTATATTGGAAAACTTTTGTAATAAAAAAAATTCAACTGCCCTAGATAAACAAAGAGAAACATAATACCCAAAATGCAAAAGCAGAAAGTATATGGAAGCTCTCAAAGTTATGTTCTCTTTCCTTATCAGACCAGATATCAATTCTCCCTGCATTTTTCTCCCTTGGTATTTTCACTGTTGATTAAAATTCACACATTCCAAGATCACAATTACGAATGGATTATACTAATCACTTTAATTTTATATCTCAACCAAGAAATGTTTGTTGAGAAATAATCATTAATATTCCTCTCTGAGAACGTTCCAAAAACATCACCCACGCTTTAAAACACTACCCAGAGGAATCGCTCACTCAGCAGAATGGGTTTTCTGACTGGTATAGCCTCTTCTTACCAGTAGGGGGCGCGCCTTCACCAAATTTGCTTTGGGAGAGAGGAAAATCAGATCCACAGACTGAGTAGCTGGTTACCAGCCTTGCCGCACCCATGACCAGTGTTTGTAATCGTTTAGGCACGTCTCTGGTGACTTCATCCTAGCTACACCTGAGTCTTTTTGAGGAAACAATTAGCCTGTTTGAACAGAACAGGTAAGGCAAATTAGTAACTGGAAAATTATTAAGTTGTTCTACAGGACGTGTTAGGACATCCTGTATTCCCTTAAGGCTTAGAGTTTGGGTGTGGACACTTCTTCCTCACTTGATGGCTGGGAAAAGAAACAAGTCACCTCTCTCCACCGGGTGCAGCCCATTCTTTGTCCTGAGTAGGCAGAGCAGGAGTAGAGGGGCCCCTCCAGCTACCAGCTCTGGGGCCACAAGATACAGCTTTCAGAAGCCTCTGTGGAAGAGAGGACCTCAAAGAGGTGGGGACTTCTCCACACTGCCATGTGCTCTGAAAACCCCAGAAGAACCAGCTCTGGTTCTGTCTGACCATGTGCTGAGACCAGTGGGTTCCAGGCCACGTTCCTGCTCCAGGAGTAAAGCCTTTGAGAACACAGGGCTTGAGAGAGAGGACGAGCAAAGGAAGACTCTCTCAACTGCAGTTTGATCCTGCTACTTATTCCTCAAGTAAATCCTTCAGTGAAAATGGGATGCTTTGATGGCTCCCATTTAGGGTAAGGCTTTTAGGGTAAGGAACAGATCCTTGTCATGGTCTGCAAGGCCTGCATAATCATCCCCTTCCTACCTCCTCAGTCTCATCCTAACCACTCTCCCCAAGTTCCCTGCAATCCAGTCAGTGTGGCTCTCAGTTCCTGGGCTGCCCTGTGCCTGCCAATATGCAGCTTCCTCTGCCTGACACTCTTCTCTGCCCACTCCCTGTCCGCTCTCCCAGCTGAGCACCTCCTGGGAAGAATTCTTCCCAGACCCAAGATTTTCCTGTAAAGCTTTTGCCGCAAACCATAATCCCCTACTCCTGATTCCTCCACTAGACTCTAAGCGACATGTAAAGTATTTACATAAGATTTTTTGAAAAATTAAAAACACTTCATACACCCATCACTACCCCAGTGGCAAACCAGTAAGTGAAAATACTGAAGGATCCTGGCTGCCCCCCACCCCAAAGACTCCAAAGAGACATGGAAACAACCTAAGCGTCCATCATCAGATGAATGGATAAAGAAGATGTGGTGTACATATATAGACACAGTGAAATACTATCCGTAAAAAGGCTGAAATCCTTTCATTTGTGACATGAGTGGAACTTGAGGACATTGTACTAAGTGAAATAAGTCAAACAGAGAAAGATAAATACTATAAGATCTCACTTATATATAGAATCTTTAAAAAGAAAATCAAACTCATAGAAAAAGAGGTTAAATTTGTATTACCAGAGGTAGAGAGTGGAAGAATTGAATGAAGGTCGTCGAAAGGTACAAACTTTAAGTTATAAAATACATAAGTCCTAGAGGTGTAACATACAACATGATGACTATAGTTAATGTTGCTATATAGTATATTTGAAAGCTGTTAAGGGATAGATCCTGAGAGTTCCTACCACAATGAAAAAACATTTTTTTGTACCTCCATGAGACAATGGATGTTAACTAAACTGACTGTGGTAACAATATCATAATATATGTAAGTCAAGTCATTATGCTATACACCTTAAACTTATCCAGTACTGTATGTCAAGTATACTTCAATAAAACTAGATTTTAAAAAAAGGAAGACGCTCAAGGAAAGTGGCACCAAAATAAAGTGTTTAGGAACAGAGAGCCTTCCCAAAGGGCCCAGATCACACCACTGAGGCTGCTCTCCTCTCCCTGCGCGTAAAGCTGCCCCTAGCCTGGGATCGAGGCAGATCAGAGCTTACGAAAAGCAAGAGTAATGGCTGAGGCGAGACAGTGCAAGGAGCTTAATAGAAAGAAATATAAACAACTGGCTCAGAGCCCGGAGCACAGAAGACCCGCTCTCGCCCTCCACACTCAATGTTGCTTCTCCCTCGGCGGTAGCTCCCAGCCCTTCCCACCTCAGGCCTTCCCAGCAGAGCCATCACCGGAGAGGGGCTCTGGATGAGAAAAGGAATCCATGTGAGAATTACATTCTGATTAGCATTCGTTTATATGTTCATGCATTCATTTAACAGATAGCAGTGGGGGTTGTGTGTGCCAGGCGTTGGGATAGGTGTTGGAGGTGCCTTTGAAGAGCCTACAAACAGCCATCTGGTGGGGAAGGCAGGTAGTAAAAAAAAAAAAAAAATCATTATGATAGGGCAGAAGTATTTTAGTAGCTACAGGTACAAAGAGGACTCTATGCTAACAAAGGGAAAAAATCTGGATCTTTTGCAAATGGAGAGCAGGAAAGTACAAAGTTTAGGGAAGTTTGCAGAGGAGGTGGGCATTTGGAGATTCCGTCAGCCAGTCAGCCAATACGTGCTTACTAGTTGCCTTCTGTGTTCCAGGCACTGTTCTAGACACTGGGACGCATCAGTGAAGAAAACACTCCAAAATCCCTGCCCTCATGGAGATGGCATTTCAGTGAGGGAATGCAGAGCATAAACAATAAATCAAATCAATAAGTAAATTTTGTAATAGGTTAGAATGCTTGGGGGGAAACAAAACAGCTAAGGAAGGTGTTAGAATTTATAGTGAGGAGGTTAGATAAACCTCATTGACTAGTCGACACTTGAGCAAGGACTTCCAGGAAGAGAAGGACTAAGCAGCCCCCAGGGGGCAGTTATCTGGGTGAGTCCAGGCACAGAGGCAGCCAGGGCCAAAGGTCCTGAAGTGAGAGAGTATGCTGGCATGTCTGAGGAAGGGCCAGGGGGCCAGTGTGGCTGGAGCAAAGGGGCGGGAAGTAGGAGATGAGGTTGATTAAAGAGGGCATTGCAGGCTGTCATGACAACTTTGGCTTTTACTCCAAGAGAAATGGGTCACCATTGGAGCCGTGGTGTTCTGGTAAATTGAGTCTTAAGGAAAAAGAACCCCTGAGGACGTGGTTCCAGAGTGTAGCGGTTAGCACGTCTGCTTTACACGCAGAAGGTCCTAGGGTCACACTCCAGTGAAGCCACGGTCCCTAGTCTATGGCCATGCCACCCTGAACAAGCCCAATGTCTGAACTTGGCAGCTAAGCAGTGTCGGGCCTGGTTAGTACTTGGATGGGAGACCACCTAGGAACACCAGGTGCTGTAGGCATAAATAATAAGAAAGAAAGAAAGAAAAAAAGAAAGAAGCCCTGGTTCTTTAGCATTTGCCAATTTCCATAGCGTAAATACTCCCACCATGTTCTATTCCAAGCTACCCATGTGACAGCACTGGGCACAGTAGGGAAGGCGTGTGTGTGTGGGGTTGCCTCTCACCAGCCAGGACAAGCCATTCCAGCCCACCATCGCTTTGGAGGGTTTCGAGCAGAAGTGTGACATGATCTGACTTGTGTTTTATGAAGGTCCTTCTGGCTGCTGTGTTGAGTGGACCATGGATGAGGGGAGGACAGAGGCCAAAGCAGGGGGCCAATTAGAAAGCTAGAGCCACGATCATGGTGAGAAAGGACAGTGTCAGGGATTAATTAGTACTAGTGGAGACAGGGAGTCCTAGACAGATTCTGGGCACGTTCTAAAGGGCGTATGTTGAATTCCACCTGGATTTCTTGGCAAATCAAGTATGGAGTGTGAGGGAAAGAGCAATACAGGATGGCTCTGGGGTTTAGTGGAGGGTTTTGGGGGAGAATGAGAAGAAAGGCATTCCAGGCACAGGAATAGTACATGAAAGCCACATATGTAAGTACACATTATGTTTCTGAAAAAGAAACAAGGGGGTGTGGCTCATGAGCCAGTTATGCAGGTAGAGGTGGCAGGCAGGGCTGGAGAGGAGAGTCCTAGCAGGTGCACCACAGAGAGGAGCTAGGATTCAGTGAGACAATGCAGTGCTGCTGGAGAGCCACTAGTGGGGATTTAGCAGAGAAGTATGTGATTAGGTTCATAATATTAAAAAATGACTGGAGAAGCTGGAGGCAGTGAGGCCAGTTAGGAAGCTGTAGCATTGGTCCAAGAGAGGGAGAAAGTCTCATCTGGACAGAGGCCAGAGAGAAGAGGAAGAGATGAGAGTCTGAGGGTCGTGGCACCAGTTCCAAGGCCAAGTGTGCATGTAGATCATGGAATGCTGAGCACTCCACACGCGTTTGTTCAATCGATGAACTAATCAGCTAGCTAACTGATGTAAGTCCTATCCGTACAAACCTCTTCCCATCCCCACAGTGATCTCCCAACCGATAATGTCTTTTCCTGAAGACAAATAAATTAATTGTATGTAAATATGGTTCAAACACATATGCGCCCATGAAGGAGCCAGAAATGTTTTCATTCTCAACCAAGGTAGTTGCTTGGTTCTTCAAATTGTACAAGGCAGATCTGTGCACCTCACTGGCCATGGTTCCTGATGGAGCGCAGAGCCCTTCCTCAGAGCCCTCGTTTCCAGACAGGAGAGACCAGAAGTATTGGGCTAAGACAGAAGGAGAAAAGGGAGCATAGATAGAGCAAAACAGACTCTAAACTTTCCCCACTTGTTTGCTGTTTAAAATTCATATGGCTGGGGTTATCTGTAACATCTACATCTTTCAACTTAAGTAACACCTAGGTTAAGGTGTGTTAGGTGGGGAGAAAGGACTAGGCCAGTACTTGGCAGCTGGCACAGCATGCGACACGCAGAACCTACATTTGTCTCTTACCAAAGCCGTGTGGAACCATGCCAAGATGCCATTTTTGTAGTGCCATAAACCCTGTGTCAGCTCCCCGGGTTCATCTATCCTGGAGGAAGCTGACTTTCTCTCAAATCATTTTCCACCCCCCAAATGGCTTCTCTTCTCCAAGTCTGGGGTATAAGTGTCCCCCTCTTCCACAAAGCCTTTCTGCACAGCACTTGCAGTCATAGACCCGGAGACTGTTGCAAATGGATCATGGAGGCCAAATCCTACCTACACCATAGGATCCAATTATCACTTACTCAAGTACAGTCTTGGGTTGTTCTTCATACTTTGAAGGTTTGTTTCCCCAGTTAGCTTGGAAGTGTGAGTTCAGCGGCTGACCTATCCAGGGCTGGACTCTCAGAGGCTTTAAGAGATATTTCCTGTTCTCAGATAATGATCAAAGCCAAAAAGAACAAAAAAAGTTACCACTTTTCATACTCAGACTCTGAAGAGAATATTCGCCCATCTCCACTAGAGTTGGATTCTCTGTAAAAGGACCAGAAGTGTGTGTGTGTGCGTGTGCACACTTGTGTGTTTGCTGGTTTGTAGGTATGCGTGTCTGTTTTTGAGGGTATAAATACATTAATAACTATTATTTCTTAGATGCCTACTGGGTGCCAAGAACTTGATATTCTCATCAAATCCTGAAAACGGCCCAGTGAGGAAAATGTTATTATAGAATCTCTGATTAATAAATTTGTTTACAAGCCAGTCATGGGAATGACATATAACTTCCTGATTTGTTTTCTCTTTGGAGATGTTCAATGATTTTTACGGCTAGGCCAAATTTTTTCCACTTTACTACTTTTATGAGATTACATTGTCTATAATTCAGATTAAGCTATGCATGATAACCAAGCTTAATAAGAAAAATACAAGTGCATTTCTGCATTTAAACATTTTAATGAATGGTAATATTAGTCATGAACAGCGTTAAGTCAAGTGATTTTATTAAAAGAAAATGCTCACTTGAGTAACTATTAGATCATGAAAAATAATCTTGAGCAAAAAGCAAAATAATAAAAATAATAATACTGTCTGTTACAAATGGGTATTGGTGTACTTTGATAATTTGTCCTAAATTTTCCCTGAAGAACACATTACTAAATGCCACAGTTTCTACACTGATACTAAGGGAAGTAAAGAGACTTGCCTGGGGTCACATGGGCTCAGTCTCTTGGTTCTCTTTTTCTACCTCTTACTGGACAGAGAAAGGCATGCAAGAAATACAGCCATCTCTGCCCTCCCTGTGGGCATAAGCTGGGGACTGGGCTCCTTGCTGTTCACGATGGAAATCCCTGGGGAACAGTCATCATAAACCAACCCCAAGCCAGGAGCAAATGAGGATGAATCTTTCAAAAGAAGTACCATTCCAGAGCTCACACGTGAGGCAGGGGTGGGGGTGGAGGGGTAGGGGGGTGGTAGCGGGGGACATTGTTCACTGACCTTCACTTCCTTTTCTGACCTGAGCACATGTCCCAACAAAGGGCTTTCTAAGAATAAAGATTCTAAAGGGTGGCTGGGAAAGAGCCCCTGGCAGTCACAGGGTTGTCATCCGGGGATCACTTCACTTACCACATCCTCAGAAATAATGACACCTTCACTGGTGTTTGGTTTCTGTTGTCCTGACAACGGCCATCTCCAAGCAGTTCCTCTCCCAGGCATCTCTGAAAGCAGATGGGCTTAGGACTGGGGCGGGATATTTCCTAACCTGAAATCAAAGTTGTTTGAGATTTATCTGGGGAGAAGGTGAAGATTTAAACCACCCTGCAAGGATTGTTTATGTTTATTTATTTTACACCCCTCTCATTCCCATAGGGGTTCAAGGAAGCAGGTATAGCCCCTGGCAGAATTCTACCCACAGGGTAGGCATTTAAGCCTCTGTGGATTGAATGGAATGAAGTGACATGATTTTAAAGGGGCTTTAACATTTCCCGTCCCCCACCACCCAATTGTTTTACAGATGAGGAAACAGAGACTCAGAGGTTAAACTGGTTAAATTGCTTGCCCAGAGTCACAGGGCAGTTTAACCACTGAACCCAGCCTTAGAGCTGCAGACCATCATCTGCTTCAGCTGTCTTTCCAGGAGGCTCTCACCCGCCTGTGGTTTGCACAGGGTTCTCCATTCCCCCGGCTTTGCCTGGGCCAGGCTCCATAGGGGACACTGTCGCTTTGTGTCGCCCTCCTTGGCACAGGATGAAATCAGGTGGTCCCCATTCTTCCTGTTCCACTCAGCCAAATCTATCTGAACACATTTCCTGTGCACACAAGCCAGCTCGCCAATTATCTGCTCCAATTAAGGAGTGCGAGATGTGGTTAATTCAGTTACTTCAGTGGGGTAACCAAGGCGAACGGTGTGCTGGCCGTGCTGCTTCAGGTCCCCTTGGTGGCCCGGGGCCATGCTGTTTCCCCTGGCATTCTTCCCCTTCCCCCAGATGGCCACTGAGGTTTCTTCACCTCCCTTTTCCTTCCTTTCTGAGACCCTGGAGTTGCAGAACTGTGCCTTGTACTGCCTCCCCCTCTATCAACAGACTATTCTGTCCTAAATCTGTGTACTTTGAGAAACTAATATGTACAGAATTATCAGTGGTAGATCATGGATTAATACTCAACTCTCTCAGAGATAATTGGCACACACATGAGGCACCTTCCGCATTGATGCCCAAAGCCAGGCTTGCCACAGATGAATGTAAAAATCATGCCTGTTTTGTTTTGGTATACAGACCTCAAGCACTCAGATCTCTGTTGCTAGTCCTTTCTGCTTCTTAGCACTAAAGGGAAGAAAGCAGATGAAAGCTGAGTTGTGTGTTAGTGCGATCAATTAGGACAATAAGCACTGTCCTAATGGCCAATGGCCCCTCCCTCTGGTAGAATAAATATTATTATCCTGAGATGAAATGTGTAGATAATATAACCAACCTATACCTACCTTCTCAAAAATAAAATCAGCACAATGCCTTGACTGGAAAGATGCAAAGGAGATATAAAAGGAATATAATTTATAATAAAGTAATATATATTTCATCATGGAAATGCTTGGGCCCAATTACCTTAAAAAATTAAAACGAAGAAGTCAAATGCTATAATTATTCATACATTTACCATAAATAGAACAACTATAAACACAGATCAATACAGGTGTGTTATACTGCATACAACTAGTGTTGTCATTGGTCATGTAATTTTGGGAATGGTGAGCAAATCTTAGTAAGTCTTAAAAATTAAAGAACGAGACTTTTTTTTGTTTTACATGGCAGTTGCAGTCCTGGAATAGTAAGTGTAAGTGAAACCATGCAAAAATTACATTTCATTTATATGTAAAATATAGTTAGGTTCAAGACACAGGTAATTGTAAACATTTTGTTGTTGTTGTTTTAAATCTGCATGAGCTTCTGAAACAGGATCTTGTCTACTACATATGAGTAGTACTTCCATTTATTGTGACGACAAAAAAATATATAACCATCCTCCAACTTTTTTTCCCCAAAATGCTCCCAGAGGGTAGTACTGTGCCCTTAACCCCATAGAAAGTCATTCCATTAGCAATTACCTTTGGCCTCTACTAACAGAGTCCTCAACTGACAGTAGCTTAAACAAGATAGGGGGTTGTTTTTCTGTCAAGTAAAATAAATCTGGAAACAGGCTGTCTTGGGCTCATTGGTCCAAGGCTCCTATCTTTTCTGCTCTAATTTCCCTAGTATTGATTTCCATTCTCAAGTTCATGGTCACGAAATGGCTGCTGGAATTTCAGCTAGCATGTCTGTGATCTAGGTAAGAAGAATAAAGAAGAGAGGAAGACAGTAAGCGTAAAGCCACCTAGCAGATGAATAAGGCTCCTTTAAGATTGTTCCTGAAAGTTTCATTTGACAATTCTCTTTATGACTCATTGGTTATCTCTGTCCTCAAAACAAGTCTGGGAATGTAATTTCTTTAGTTAGGTGCTTTGCCATATTTAATAACATTGGGTTTTCTAGTGCAGAAACAGAGTGAACGGAGATTGGGTAGGCAGCCAGACATCTCTACCATACTGTTTCATCTAGCGACAATTTCCAGGGAACCTGCTGAAGCCCAAATGCAGATTCAACACACAGGTCCCAAGAGAAGTATGCATTTTTTTGGATTGCTTAGCTCAGGGTCTCAAGCTTATACGGCCTTCAATTTTTTGTCTGCTATTCCATGCACGGGAGCAGAGTGAAGCCTCATCACAATGATCTCTTCTGACTAGATCCTGGTACTGACCAAACCTGGGGATAGCAGACTAATTGAAGAAAGGACTCAAAATCCAAAATCTGCCTGAGCTTCCAGTGTGAGAGTCAAGATGACAGTGGTTTAGCTTCTCACATTTGACATTAGTCATTTAAATGTATGTATGTTTTCCAGAGTTTGTGCCAAACCCTTTAGAATTTTCCTAGGGAAATTCTGCTCAGTTTCACAAACATGTAATCCATCTACTGCATTTCTCCTGCTGTGTGCCAGGGATGCAAGATGAAGCTGACAAAAGCTGTTCCCTGGAGAGTCTGGGCATGGGGGAGGTGGGGAAGTGGGGAGGGAGGGGAGGAGGCGGCAGGGACAGGCCACTGCTCTCTAAAGTGGTCAGTGCAGTGGAAACAGATATGCTGAGTATTGTCTGTCCGAGACAGCCAGCTCAGTGCCACACTTAGTAGGTGTTCAGTAAATAGCTGTATTTTGACTTGGAACTCTTCTCTGTGATGCTTGGAGAGGAATCTGTTCTATTCCAAGCAAAGTTTTCCTGAGCTGAGCAGTTATTTATCACTGCTTCTATTGCTGAATGCTGTTTTCCCTTCTGTTTCAGTGAACTATGCCCTAGAAAAAGTTCCTGAAATATGGTTTTATTTTCAACCTTGCAGAAATCCTTCTTAGGTTGAAGCCATGCCAAAACTCTTGGAACTGGGAAATATCCAGAGATATGCAAAGATGATAAAAATAATGTTTCTACTTAGAAATTCCTAATTCTTTGTTAGCCTCCTCAAAATCCCTCCAGAGGACAATTTGGCAACAATTTTCAAAGTTTTAATGAAACATTCATATCCTTTGACCCAGCAATTCCTCTTCTAAGAACTTATACCAAGAAAATAATTAAGGATATACACAAGATGCAAAAATAAAGGTATTTGTTCAAGCCTGGTTTGTAATATGAAAGATTGGAAACCACCTAGATGTGGTTGTTTTCAGTGTATTCTAACCAATAATAGATCAATGAATAAATGTAGTACATTGTACATAACACATTTCATCTACTTGAAAATATTTCATTTAACATTGATTACCTGCTTATACCAGGCACTGTTGTAATAGAAGGATATATTAGTGAATAAAACTGTATGGATCACACCACTGGTTATATAATTGTATTTATTGACATGAAAATACATTTAGGATATATTGTTAAATAAAAAAGGCAGGTTACAAAATTATTATTATCATAACTGTTAATAATAGCTAACACTTACATAGCATTTATTATGTGCCAAACATCATGCTAGAAACTTTACACATATTAAGTCATTTCATTTATATAAAGACCTAGGTATAATCCAATACTTGGTTAAAAATACTTTTGTATTCATTACTATTTTGTTGAACAAGATGAGCACTAGTGCAATAATAAAGCAACTGTTCCTTTCTCTCACATTTGCTTCAAACCCACTCTCTGGATTTGTCCTTTTCCTGCCCTTGGATGAAATCTCCGGCAGGTTTCAAAGCTTTTCTGGTCCCTTTCAATCACCTGGACAGTCTTACTTCAAAAATTAGACCGTCCAGTCCAATCTGAACTCCTTTCCACTGAAAGGGAATCTCCTCCTCAGGCCAATCTACTGAGAGCTTTGAGTCCTAGAAGGGTTAGTGATTGCTGTCTCCCTCTCATAGCTCCTCCTCTTCCCTGTCTCCAACACCCCCCAGCCTGAGCCTGTGAGAGGGGACTGGGGAAAGGGCGGTCTTCCCTGGCAGGTACAGTCTGGACCATCATTGTTCCATGAGTTTGGCAGATGCACCTATGAAGCCTCTTTCTCTGGCAGGTGCCTTTACTGGTTCCTCTCAAGATTCTTTGTTGAGGATGTCATTTCTCCTCCCAGTTCTGCCTTCAGCCTATGGGGTTTCTAGGAGTCTCCCTCATACTAAGCCTCTCCTTTGGGCCTTTTTCCCTCTCACTCAGGAGTCCTCTTGTGTGGTTCAGTTTTAAAACAACCCAGGTCTTTCCTCGGGTCCACATGGGCCTAATGAAGCTCATGTGTCTTCACCAACCACTGTGGACGTGCAGCCCCTCTTTCTCCTTGCTGGTGGGTAGGCTGAGTTCCGGCTAGTCAACTACCTGTAGGCTTCTCTTGGCCAAAGGGATACCAGTCCCTAAACTCCAGGAGACACATACCATGCTTTCTGTGAGTCTCTAGAAAGCCTTCTCACTTGACTTGGGATGAGGGGATGTACTCCCTTCTGTTCCCTCTGAGGTGGGCCAGGACCCGGGCCACTAACAGGCTTCTCTCATTACTCACTTTTATAAGTTGGACGGCTGATTGCTTAATGCTGGCAGAACCTGTTTCCTAATCTCTCAATCTACCTTGCATAGATTGTGTAGGAGTCATAGAACCTCACTTTGGATATTTAGAATGTGGGATCCTTGTGCACCTATTGCATTATTATCAGCCTTTAGGGCATCAGCTAATAGAAAGCAGAAATATCCTGTTACATACATATATATGTGCACATATTTGAAAATTGCACTTCATATTGTTATCAATTATTTTCCGGTCATGGAGTTATTATTTTTCTTTTTTGTTTATCTGTACTTTATCTGTACCTGGACTGAACATGTATTAAAAGAAATTCTTAAAAGGAAAAATATTATTTCACATGCAAAAAAAAAAAAAAAAAAAGAATCTACACCCTTCACAAAAATTAACTCAAAATGGATCGCAGACCTAAATGTAAAACGCAAAACTGTAAAACTTTTAGAAGATTACATAGGAGAAAATCTAGATGAACTTGGGTATGGCGATGACTTTTTAGATACAACACCAAAGGCATGATCTATGAAAGAAATAATTAATAAGCTAGGCTTCATTAAAATTAAAACCTTCTGCTCTGAGAGACAATGTCAAGAGAATGAGAAGATAAGCCACAGTCTAGGAGAAAATATTGACAAAAGACAATCTGATAAAGGACTGTTAGCCAAAGCACACAAAACTAAAACTCAACAATAATTAAAACCCGATGGGCCAAAGACCTTAACAGACACTTCAACAAGGAAGATATAAAGACAAAATAAGCATATGAAAGATGCTCCACATCATATGCTATCAAGGAAATGCAAATTAAAACAAGATACCACTCCCTACCTATTAGAATGGCCAAAATCTGGAACGCTGACAACACTAGTGCTGAGAAGGATGTGGAGAAACAGGAATACTCTGCTGGTGGGACTGCAAAATGGTACAGCAACGTCGTAAGACTGTTTGGGCAGTTTCTTAGAAAACTAAACATATTACCACACAATCCAACAATTGAACTCCTTGGTATTAATCTAAATGAGTTGAAAACTTATGCCCACACAAAATCATGCACGCAGATGTTTATAGCAAGTTTATTCATAATTGCCAATATTTGGAAACAACCAAGAGGTAAAGTGAATGGGTAAGTAAACTGTAGTACATCCTGACAATGGAAGACTATTCAGCCCTAAAAAGAAATGAGCTATCATCCATGAAAAGACGTGGAGGAACCTTCAATGCATAAACTAAGTGAAAGAAGCCAATTTGAAAAAGCTACATACTGTATGAATGATTCTAACCATAATACATTCTGGAAAAGGCAAAAACATGGAGACAGTAAAAAGAGCAGTTGCCAGGAGTTGGTATGGGGGAAGGGATTAATAGATGGAGCAGAGAGGATTTGAAGGACAGCGAAAATACTTGTTGTGTACTCTAATGATGAATACATGTCATTATTAATTTGTCCAAACCCATAGAATGTACAACACCAAGAGCAAACCTTAAGGTAAACTGTGGACTTTGGGTGATTATGATGTATCAGTGTAGGTTCATCAATTGTAACAAAGGTGCCACTCTGATGAGGGATGTTGATAGTGGGGAAAGCTATGCATGTGTGAGGGCAGGGGTATATAAGAAATCTGTCCCTTTTTCTCAATTTTACTGTGAACCTAAAAAATAAAGTCTTTAAAAAGAAGAAAATATTCTTTTAGAAAAAATGTTTATGCACACGCATTTATTTTCTATTTCTTCTTGAGTCAGTTTCAGTAATTTGTGTCTTTCCAGGAATATGTCCATTTGATCTAAGTTATCTAATTTTTAGCATACTGTTCTTTAAGTATTTCTTTATAATTCTTTTAATTTCTGTAAGGTTGGTAGCAACGTCCCTATTTCATTCCTGATTTTAGCAATTTATATCTTCTCTCTTTTTGGTCATTCAAGCTGAAAGTTTGTCTATTTTCTTGATCTTTTCAAAGAACCAACTTTGATTTCATTATTTTTCTCTATTGATTTTTAATTTTATTTATTTCTACTCTTATCTTTATTATTCCCTTTCTTCTGCTTCCTTTGGGCTTAGTTTGCTCTTTCTTTTCCGGTTTCCTTATTTTTACTTTTCAATTAGTGTTGACATTCAATATTTTATATTAGTTTCAGGTATACAGCATAGTAATTACTGTATATAATTTATATAATTTATAAAGTGATCCTGATTAATCTAGTACCCACCTGGCACTATACATATTCATTATAATATTATTGACTATATTCCCTATGCTGTACTTTATATCCCTGTGACTATCTTTTCCAATTTCTTAAAGTAGAAGGTTAAGTTATTGATTTGAGATCCTGACTTTCTAATACAGGCATTTAGCTATACATTTCCTTTTCAGCATTGCTTTAGCTGCATCCCATAGGTTTTGGGATACTGAGTTTTTGTTTTACGCATTTATTCTCCTACCTTCCTTATAAGTTTCACTTTTAAGAAAGCTTAGTTGAACAGACTCAAATTAACGAAATGGGAAGATAGTCTAGATTCAATCCACCTAGTAATGCCCTTTATACAGTGTCCTACCCTGCCATATTTTGGCTATATGGGCTCCCGCTGGGATTGGTTTGAACAATGGATGCTGTTTAACACATCTATTTGCTGCTTAAAATTATTCTTAGGGCTTCGAATCCCTTTCTGTTCACTGGTTCACATGGCTATAGGCAGCTACCTCCTCAGCACTAAAATACTGGTAAATCGCCCATATATCGAAAGCTTTGAAAATTTAAATGCATTTTTGAGTCTACTCTTTTATTTTAACCTTTTATTCTCTGAAATATTTATTAAGCACCTGTCTTAGGCCAAGTACTGCATCAATCCCTAGAGGCCCAAAACTCTCAAGGGTTTTTTTTTGTTTTGTTTTATTTTTAACATTGGGGACCATATTAAAATACTTAAATTCATAAATTTTAAATGTGTAACACATTTATCTATGCTTCTACATGTAGAAATTTGGAAAAACTCTTTTAACTCTCAAAGAATTTTAATAAGTTATAGACATCACAGAAATCAGTTTTCCAGTGACTTTCCACATATATTTGATTTTGGCTATACAAGGGTTAAAAGTTTCATTTAGACATTTTTTTGTAAGTAAGCTAAACATGATACAGATAGACAAGGACACCAGATTCAGACTTGTTATGTACACCTATCTAATTTACAATAGTTAAATGCAAACAGGGGGCATAGGGACCAGGAAACAGACCAAGTGTTACAGTACGATAGTGCCATGTTCGGGTGCTAAAGGATCATGCAAGAGGGATGCCTCGTTAAAGTTTTGGGATTAGAGAGGAAATGACATCTATTGAGGTCTGAAATTTGCTTGGCAGTCAGCCCCTGGAAGAAGCTAGGGCTGCGCAGAATTCTCCCACGTGCCACAAAAAGTGTCACCCAGAGATAGCTCAGTTCACAAGTTCAGTTCAGCAACCAGACTGGTCTAAAAACTACACACACAATTTTAGAAGCTCATGCAATGGTTGAACCCAATGGAGACCCTGACCTTGTGGTCCTTCTATCCCTACCCTGTCATCTCTTCATGAGAGAAATTCTGTAAGACATTTTTTTTCCCCCTAGAAACAACCCAAAACAATTTGAATGTGATGATTCTGTAAATCCACTTTGGAAACAACACCACTGGTCACCTCTGGGTCTGTCCAGTCCTGTGCTAAACTCTCTAGCATAATCAAGTGAAAAAGAGGAGGGATAATCTTGTAGACCTTTCTCGCTAGTTGCAAAAAAATAAGCTATATTTTCAGGGTCCTGCACCCAAGAGCTCATACAGCAACTTTGTGCATATTAAGACAAAGCACCCCCTCAAGGCAGACAAATTACAAAGTGGCATCCCATTAGGGCAAAAAATTAAAGACATCTTTCTTGAGATTGCTTGAACAAGGGTGTGTCTTGGTCCATGCAGTATAGGCTGATTTCAGCTCCCTTGCACCCTTGTAGCATGACCTTGTCTGAGGCACAGACGACATACATGTGTGACAGCCTGGCTTATGGGGAGCAACTCAGTATCACTTCTAAACACACTGAGGAGATAATCATGGGCTTATACTGTGACCCTTGTGAAAAAGAGGCTTTAAAGATTTCTAACTTTACATAAGTCTTTTCAAACCCAGCAAATCCAGTCCTAAACAGAAAGATTCCTCACATTGCCTCTAGAAACATCGCTTTAGAAAAGAAGCTGCATGATTCATATTAGGCCCTTTGTCCAGGGATGACTGCCATGTCAGCAACAAGAAGCCCTGACGGCGTCAGGGTTAAATGTTTGAAAATTCTCTTCCAATGAAGGCTAGATTCTGTTGCTTAGTGACTGCTGCCATTGCTTGCTGCTGTCACTCACCTTGTCTCCAGAGAGTTATCCCCCACTCTCATAAGGAAGGTTATGATTGGACAAAGGTGACATCATATTACATAGAGGAATGGTATCTCTTTGTCAAGACAGCACCAATAAGATGACTCAAGAGTTGGTAGTGAAGTGTTTTGGTTCCTTTGTTTTGTTCCTTTAATATAGAGCTAACAAATTTGATTAATTAAACACTTTCTTCATTTCTTGCAGAGCCAATTTTGCAGGTGTTAGTAGTAGATTTTTGCCCATAAAAATATTCCTTGATAGCATATGGATTATCTTCACATTCATATAATCAACGCTAGTCTAGCCAAAGCCTTTTCCTCCGCTCATGCACTTGGTCAGCACTTGCGAAGCTGAATAGATGATAGGCAGAAAATGACTACCCCTCAGCTCATTATCACACCATTGGATGCAGAGTGGAATTTCACACAGGGTAAGTTCTTCTTGGTGCTTATCTGAGAAGTACCTAAAGTGGTTCCAAAGCATCAGTTTCAAGGACAGCCCCATAATAAGACTTCAGGATACATGCATAAGGCTTCAAGGAGTGGGGGAAAAAAAATCATTTAAAATAGAAAGCACATCTACTTTGAAAATCAAGCAGTTGGAGAAATTGCATGCATTTTAGATAATAAAAAAATCAGCTCTTTGATTACTTTTGAAATTTACGTAACACATTTGTACTGTTTTGAAAATGAAGCCTGATAGTCTTGTTTTTTGCTCTGACATGAGCTACCAGTGTATTCTTCAATATTTCAGCCCTTGAAGACACTAGCTCTGTGACTGGAGTGTCGGTTGCAGATTCACAATGCCAGGCTACTATATTAAATCATCTGTTAAATGTGCTCTTTTCTTGGTAAATATTCAGTATATAGCATATTCACAGCTGGTATAATTGGGTAATTGTTTCCAATTAATGCTGTATTTTGAAAGCTGCAATTCCATATAAAGCTTATAGTTGAGCTGTAACAAAGGCAACCCCTTCCTGAGAAACAGAAGAGTAAGAATTCCTTTCTGCCAATTCTACTGGAAAGCAATTAGAGAGAGAATACTGATAACATTGTATATGGCCTTGTATATTTACCTCCACTGATAAAGAATCTGTAGTGTGTCAGTCGAAATGTATAAGAATACCCCTGCCTCTCCCAAGAGCTGGCTGCAAGTATTTGAACATTGCAATTCCTCCTTTGAATAATCAACATTGTTCTTAAAGTAAATTACAGCTGATGATACATTTTGTGGGGAAAATTCATCTAAAAGAAGAGAAAGATAGTATTTACACAGAATCAATTTTCAAGGAGTCATTTATTCTCAGAATTATCAGCAAACGCATTCAGGAAAAACCAATTTAATATATAATTTCCTTTAAGAATTCAGATTGGTGGACAAGTGAAAGCAGAAAGTGAGTGGGAGTTCTTTAAATGAAATCTTAACAGGTGTGAGAGGAAAGTTCTGCTGCTGCTGTGGTTCCTGCTCATTTGACTAGAAAGATACCAAACATCCGGGTTCTTAAAGTGTTTGCTTGGTAGCAGTAAATTATGGTGTTCTGAAATCAATCGTGCTATAAATTGATCAAGATTTGGTTTTATATTTACTTTACCTATTAAGAGATTTAATACTGTAAACAACAACATGAACAAGGTGCAAGCAAATATGTCTGACCTTTGCCCTAGAGGGAGCCATTATCTTTATTACACTAGACATCAAATGAACCTGTTCGCTCTGGAGGGAAACAACTGTCTTCTATGGTTGTTCACTATATAAACATCCTTGAAAATAAGTCTGGAAGATTGTCAGTGCCTCTGTTTTCAAGACACACAAAAATGTGAGACCCCTTACTTCACCTCCATTAGGATGACTATTATAAAAAAAGAAAGAAAGGAAGAAGGAAAGAAAGAAAACAAGTATTGGGGATGATCTGGAGAAACTGGAACATTTGTGCATTGCTGGTGGGAATGTAAAAGAGTGCAGCACTTGTGGAAAACAAGTTCCTCAAAAAAGTTAAACATAGAATTATCATGTCATCCAACAATTTTACTTCTAGGTATACACCCAAAAGAATTGAAAGCAGGAATTTAAACAGATACTTGTACACCAATTCGCATAGCAGCATTATTCGCAAGAGCCAAAAGGTAGAAACAACCCAAATGTTCATCAACAGATTGAGTAAACAAAATATGGTATGTATTATGGTATGTATACATATATATACACACAATATATATTATTCATATTAAAAAAGGAATGGAATTCTGATACATACCATCACATGGGTGAACCTTGAGAACATTAAATAAAATGAAACTGGCACAAAAGGACAATTATCATATGATTCCACTTATATGAGGTATCTAGAGCAGGCAAATACAAGGAAATAGATTTATGACTGTTGATATTGACCAGTCACCAGGCTAAAGTAGTGTCTGTCAGCCTTCTCCACTGTGAAATTACCTCTCCACCCCTTGCCCCACCTCCATACTATACTCCTTGGCAGGAAGTCATTACATGAAGCCCCTACCTTTTCCTTTAGAGTGGGGTATTTACATAATTTATTTGGAATTCTTCTGCATGTGAAATTTGTCTCTTTCCCTCCATTTAATTTATCCAATCATTATTTATATCGATGTGAACTCATGGCTATTTATTTTATATTTTGGGTTATAATCCAATACCATTTAGTTTGTTTTGTTACTCAAATTGTTCCAGCTTTGGCTATTGGGAGCTCTTTCAGTTGCAACATTTTTTTTTGTTTTTGTTTTTGCTTTATTTTTAATAGACTTTATTATTTTAGAGCAGTTTTAGGTTACAAAAAGTAGAGTTCTCACATACTCTCTTCGAGCCCTATTCCCCACACCCCAAGTATCTCTTATTATAAACATCTTACATTAGTGTGGTGTACTTATTACAATTGATGAGCCAATATTAATGCATTATTATTAACTAAAATATAGTTTACATTATGGGTCACTCTTTGTCTTGTACATCCTATGGGTTTTGACAAACGTATAGTGACATGTATTCACCATTATAATAGCAGAGTAATTTCACAGCCCTAAAAATTCCACTTTTTTCAGATTGGCTTCTTTCACTTAGCAATATGCATTTAAGTTTCTCTCATGTCTTTTTGTGGCTTGATATATCCTTTATTTTTCCTTCCTTACTTCTTTCCTTCCTTCCTTCCTTCCTCCCTCCCTCCCTCCCTTTCCTCCTTCTTCCCTCCCTCCTCCCTCCTGTGGCAAAATACACATAAAATTTATCATTTTAATCATTTTTAAGTGTACAGTTCAGTAGCGTTAAGTACATTCGCGTTGTTATGTAACCAATCTCCAGAACTCTTCATCTTGCAAAACTCAGACTTCATGCTCATTAAACTCCCCATTTTCCCCTTCCCCCAGCCTCTGGCATCCACCCTTTCACTTTGTCTCTATCAGTTAGACTACTCTAGGTACCTCATATAAGTGGAATCTCACACCATTCATCTTTTTGTGGCTGCCTTATTTCACTTGGCATAATATCCTCAAGGCTCATCTGAGTTGTAGTATGAGTCAAAATTTCCTTCCTTTTTTAAGACTGAATATTTCAGTGTTATGCATACCACATTTTGTTTATTCATTTACCTGTCAATGGATGCTTGAATTGCTCTTTTTTGCTATTGTGAATAATGCTTCAATGAACAGGAGTATACAAAGATCTCTTTGAGATCCTGTTTTCAATTCTTTTGGGTATATACCCAGAAAGATAATTGCTGGATCATATGGTAATTTTAGTTTTAATTTCTTTAGGAACTTCCATATACTTTCCATTGCAGCTGCACCATTTTACATTTTCACCAACAGTGCAGTGCACAAGGGTTCCAATTTTTCCACTTCCTTGTATGAGGTGGTATCTTATTGTGATTTTAATTTCCTTTTATCATTATTGGTGATGTTAAGCATCTTTTCAGATGCTTGTTGTACATTTGTATATCTCCCATGAAGAAATGTCAATAGCTCATTTCTTTTTTTGGCTGAATGATATTCCATTGTATGGATGTTAGTTTTTTTTAATCCATTCACATATTGAAGGACATCTTTGTTGTTTCCAAGTTTTGGCAATTATAAATAAAACGTCTGTAAATATCATGGAGTATGATTGTTGGGTGATAGAATAAAAGCATGTTTAGTATTGTAAGAAACTGCAAATCTGACTTCTAAAGAGGCTGTGTACCATTTTCCATTCCATACAGCAAATGAACGAGAGTATCTGTTGATCCACATTCTTGCTAATATTTGTTGTCGGTGTTCGTGGATTTTAGCCTTTTAATGGGTATGTAGTGGTATCTCATTGTTTTTAAAATTTACATTTCTCTAATAACATATGTTGAGCATCTTTTGCATAATGCTTGTTTACAATCTGTTTATCTTCTTTAGTGTTTATTGAGATATTTTGCCCATTTTTAAATTTGTATTGTTTGTTTTCTTATTGTTGAATTTTGTTTTTTGTATACTTTTGGTACTAATCTTTTTTGGTGTTCTGCAAGTATTTTCTCTCAGACTGTGGCTTATTGTCTTATTCTCTTAACTTTCAGAGAGCAGAAATTTTTAATTTTAATGACGTCCAACTTACCAATTTTCATAGGTTTCATCTTGTTGGAAGGTTTTAAATTACTAATAATTATTAATTCAATTAAAAATTGGCACTAGATTATTCAGATTTCTACTTCTTGGTTTATATTTGGCAATTTGTCTTTAAAAAATGTGTTCATTTCATCTAAGTTGCTGAATTTATTGGCATAAAGTACTTAATAATATTCTTTTATTATCCTTTTAATATCTGTAGAATCTGTCCTTATTTCTTATTCCATTTTTTATTTTAAAAAATTCTGAAATTGACACTTCATTTTTCATTTGTATGTCTCCAACTTGATAACATTAAAATGGAAAGTGTATGTGTGTATAGGAGTATGAGTCACCCATGTCTACACTATCCACCCCCAAAGAACAGAGAAAGCACAAAAATGTTATAAAACAAGCTTTATTTTGCAATACTTTATCATAATGAATTGCATCTCTTTGGTAAAAATAAACTTTATAAACACTTTAATAATCAGAGATTAGATACAAAAACTAAACATTTGTTAAGTTGTTTTTAATATGAGCAGTGACTGGCAACTGAGAAGTGGTTCACTTGGACTGGTCATCTACTGGCAGTTAAAACTCAAACTCAGGGGAAATTTTTATGCTACATTAGAAAAGAGGATAAGGAAACAGTTTAATTCAAATTTCTTGAATCAGACAGCATTCTTACACTTTCGTTAAAAATAAATAACAGTTACAATGAATTGGCAATTATACATTTTTATACATTATTATGATAGTAACATCATACTTTAAAATTAAGCACTTAGTTTAATAAAGAAACGTACAACAGTTTAAAAACAAATTTTGACAATGGCACTGGCAGTTAGATGCAAAAAAATATGCTTTAAGAAAATAAAGGCAGGTACACATTAAAATACTCTACTTTGTTTTTCAATAAATATTTTGACTACATCATTAACATAATGAAGTAAACTTTGTTTAAATCAAAGCTTACACATTTCAAACTAACAAAAACTAAAAAATATATGTAAACCAGAAAGCCTCAAAGTTTCTTATTTAAATGCTATGGTCTTCACAAAAGGTAGTTGAATTACTGTAGTATTTAAGACAATAGTCTTATAGATTTGTGAAGCATTCACATCTGTTGCTTAAATTGCTGGGAAAGGCCTCCTGGTCTACCAAGACACACACATTCCCTCTTTAACACTTTCTCTAGCTTTGAATTTGCACTAACATAGATTTAACTGATCAACTCTTTACATAATGCCTCAGAAAGTAGCGAAAGAAAAAAAATATATATTCTAAACTTTACTATATACAAAGAATTCTAAGAGAAGTCATGCTGGCAAGGAGAACAGGAAAGGCTCAAAGGTGGAAAAAAAGAAAGTGATCCACCAATAATTAGCTTTTGCATGAATATGAGTAATATTTTCTTTCTCTGAATTTGAAGAGTAAAATAAAATTTAACTAATTTAGTAATATATTGCACAAATATATTTCAAAAATATATAGTATTCAGGAAACACTGATTCTATTTGGGATGTGAAAGATGAAGATTTTTTTGAGGCAAAATTTTTACTAGGGATCTATTTATAAACTGGAATTGGTTGTAACGATTTATGTCGATGTAAGGCAAATTATAGGTTTGCTTAAATCACAGTTTTAAAATGTTGGAAAATATATAACTTCTCCAGGATTGCCAACTTGTTTTTATTACAGTAAAATTTGTTAGTAATATACTATTGGAGACACAACTTCCAGTCCATAGGACTTGAAATGACTTTCCTTAATTGGGTGGTTATTAGCCATGTTTTTATCTCAATACACCTGAGAAATGGTATCATAATGACTATGGAATGTGGGGGGCCGTAATTAAAATGGTTCCTCCCCTTGAAAATAGCTGTGTTGGTAAATCAGCAAATGGAAAGTGAAGCACTGAATTCTGTACAAGAATTAAGTGTAAAATATGTGTAACTTCTTACTGTTAGCTTTCAGTGCAAAAGTTTTTATTGCCCTTGCCAGTGATGAATATAACCTAAACTTTTAAATTTGTGGGAGGAGTACACGAAGAGGGAGAGAAAATCAAGTTTAAAGAGCTACTGTTATTTATATTAAGACAAAATAATTTTGAAGATCCCTATTAGAATTGGGGACAACTCTCCCTCCTTATCTGAGATCATCTTCCTTTCCTTACGAAGAATAATGATCTAATGGACAGGAAGCAGAGAGAACATTTGTAGTACAGAATTTCAGTAGAGCAAAATAAACTGGAACCAGATCATTGAAACATTGCTACTAAGTTCTATCCAGAGGGCCCTAGTAAATAGCTTAAAAATATTGTTACTAAAATGATTTTTATAAAAATCTGTGTATTATTTTATTCTGTGTACTATTTTATACTGTGGTAAAGCAATTTTTGGTGTTATATTCATTGTCTACAGCAAAAGGTGTTAACTTGGGTTGGCCACTTTCTGTAGTAGATGTGACACATACAGAAAAAAAAAAAAATCCAAATGCCTCATCCTGCGTACTTAAGGACTATTTTTCGTCATTGACAAATTTAAAAATTACCAAATTTCGATAGCACCAATTCTATTAGTGTGGCTATCCAGGTTCAATTACAATTAACATAGAAATAGGACAGATAATATTAATGTTATCCCTGGCTTAACGTCTTGCCAATTGAAAAAGACGTTTTCATTATGCTTCTCATTTGACAGTTTTGCCCTAATAAAATTTAGAAGTTAAAATATTTCTCTTTAAAAAAATCCAAGTAAATGCTTTATAGTCATAGAAATAGCTGAAAGTAACAAATCAAAATCATGAGCCTATGTGTGTGTGTATGTATGTATACATATATGAAATTATCAGAAAATGAAAACAGGGTCATTGTCTCTGAAACAGGAGAGAGCATAAGACTGAACTTACAAAAAGTTGCTTCTGTCATTGTAAAAAAAATATAATGAATAAATTTAATTTTATTAGTATCCTGTATTCCTTCCGAGTAATATAGTCAAACTATACAAACGATATGAAAAAATGTCTCATACACGCAGGTAGGTTTGTTTGAATACTTAAATGCCTTAGTCAATCACGTTTAGAACTGTAATATAAAATCTTTTAGCATGGGTTAATAGCACATAATAGGTATTACACTGACACCTCAAAAGGGTGAATTATATAAGATTTAATTTTATATAAATTTTGAAATCCATAAAGGTATTTTGTCCCTAATTTTGTTACATCCTTTTAAATTTAATTGGGTATACATACAAATTTAATTCATATAAAGCTTGAAAAGAAGTTTTTTCCTAAATAATCCACCTTTACTCATGACAACATAAGTATTCAAAAGGGTTACTTTATACTCCATTCCTACTACAAGATTCTCAGAATGTAGAACACTTAAGCAAATGAAAGATGCTCATTGCAAAAGTGTGTCGAAACTCCATAACACACTCTATGGCTATATCCTCTCATTGGATAGTTTCAGTTCAACAAAGACAGCTAGTGGCTAATATTTAAATGGTGGTTGCAAAGCACTCTAGGAAAGAATAAAAGGCCCCAGTAAATGCTGTGCAATATCTGGGAAGTAAAAAAATTTCAAAGATAATATTGTAATAGGAATTGGAGTGCTCTTGGATGAAATTACACCACAAAATTGCCTTTTCTAAATCTTAGAAATCTTTGCTGTACTACCTCTGTAACCAAAAGAAATTTTTGAGACATCAAGGATCTTTTACAATTTATATTCAGCTTTGTCATACTTCAACAAAAAAATTAAAAACAAAAAAAAATTCAAATATCACCCTAATAGATTGCATATGTCAGAAGAGGAGTATATGAGAAAGACATGAGCAAAATTTTTAGCTGGATCAGTAGTTAATTACAGATTGAAAAAGAAAATAGACACATTTTGACATATTAATAGAATAAAAGAATTTTCCTAAAAGTCTAAGATAGAGACTAGGGATTTTCTTATATAAAAATTTCTAAATCTTGGAGACACTTATCACAAAAATTATGCCTTTAGGACTTCGCATCGTATTTAGGTGGGGCATGATCCTAACAGCAATTACTTAATAAAGTTTAAAAAAGAAACAAAATACTTTAAAATAAACAAGTAATTAACACCCCTCCCCCACCCTAAAACAAAGGAAGTCCATATGGCTTTAGTATCCCTTGTAAAGAATTATGTAGAAGAGTATTGCCACACTTTAAAATAATTTCACACTAATAGGTATTTCTATTTTTTCCTCAGCTTTTGATTTTGTGTCTTTGCAGTACTTATTAGGGAACCCAAACATGTACGAATTCCAGCCAGGTGGAGCAGAGATCCAGCTGCCTCTTTGAGCTCCTCATCGATTTCTTGACATGACTGTTTTCGCATCTTTTTGCCTGACCGCCCTTTTTCAGAGGTATCTGCACAAGCCTGTGATGCAAAGCCACTGTCTCCAAGAGGATCATCTTCGTAGTCAACATCTGTATCTTCTTCGCTGTGAAATCCTTCGCTGCCATCACTTCCCACGTGGCTACTCTTTGGGATAAATTCATATACCTCATCCACTGAGGACAGGGAAGACATACTAGACCTGGACGCACAACGCTGTGCTGCCATGCTACTTGCACTGTAATTGTGGTCTTCTTTTGGATCAATGCTAGTGGCTAAAGAATCACTCTCTTGTAATCGCATAGCACTGGGATGATTAAATGCATTGCCATAACTCCTCTTTTTCTGCATTGCTGTTTTAAGAGGAAGAGGCTTCTCACCTGTGAAAAATAAAACTTCCACCAATAGGTCAGATGTATTTGACTACAAAAACAAGCCATTTAAAACTACTATATCATTCCTGAATAGTAAGTGCTACAGATTAGTAATGTTTTATACTTCCTTTATTTTTTAAGGAAAGAAAATATCATTCTGTAGGTATTAATCTGAAATATTTTTTTAAAATCTGAAACATTTTAGACTACTTAATGATGTCTTGACCTTTCCATGGAAAACAGAATTATTTTGAGCTGTTTGCAAAGAATTCCTCAATATAAATGTATCACTACACTTAATGTACCACTACAATGGTTTGCTAACCATTTCCTTGTTGATATTTAGGTTTGTCACCACTACAAATGACATTGCAGTGAAAAATTCTTCTAGATGCCTTTTCTCACAAATATGCAAATATTTTTCTAGGAGAAATACCAAGAAATAGAATTATTAAGTAAAAGGATATATACATTTAAAATTGTAATTGGTATTTCCAAATTGCTCTCCAAAATGGTTGTACCAATTTATATCCTGCAGTGTATGACAATACTCAGTTCCCATACTTAACACCTAACAGTGTCAATTATTTAAATTTTTCATAACCTCATGGACAAAAAAGGAATATCTCAATATTGTTTCATATTGTATTTCTTCAATTTCTAGAAAGGTTGCATATCTTTTCAAATGTGTGTTTTCCACACGTTTTTCCTCCTCTAAACCCACCTATTCACATTTTGCTGGCTTTTTTGCTGAACTTGTTTCTTATATCTTACTTATAAATACATATACTCAAAATTAATCCTTTGTTTTATATAGTAAAAAAAAAGTGTTCTGCCAGGGTTTGCTTATGTTACTTTTCTTAAAGATAACTTTTGTTGTCAGAATGCTAAAAAATTTTTTTTAAATAAATTTATTTATTTAGTTTCAAGTGAACACTAAAAATTTTGGTGTTTAATTTACCTACCATTTCTTTCATGAATTTTGCAGTTTGTATTTTAAAGAAGGTTTTTCCTATTCCAAGATTATACTTTCTTATATTTTCTTGTTTATAGCTTTCATTTTTATTTTTAAATCTTCTAAATATGCTATTTCTAAATATGCTATTTATTTCTTCATTTCTTGGTCAATGTAACATTGATAGCATTAACCTCAATTTCTCCATTGCTCACTAAGTTAATGGATATATAATAAAAAAGAAACTAAGTTATTCAGATGACAACAGTTTAGCTAGAAAGAATAATTTTACTGTAACATTTAAATATCTTGCATTCTAAATTACATTTGAAAAGGCAGTAGCAAAAAAGTATTTTAAAAAGAAAAGCATGATTACTTACATTCTAGAATTCCCTGTTCTATAGAAGTATTTAAAAGCATCATTGCAGTGGCAGCATCAATATCAGATTCTTAAAAAGGAAAAGAGTGACAATATTAATGTTTTTTATCATAAGGTTTTGCAAAGAAAAAATATATTAAACAAAATGAGGCATACCTTGTTTTGCAATCTGTATTTGTTCACTTAAAATTATGAACAGTTTTGTGAATAGTACTGTGTAAAGGAGAATTGAGAGGTACTAGAGATAATAAAAGTTCTCTTTAATTATTCACAATGAAAATAAAAACATGAACTGCATTTCAATAAGGTTTGCCCCTAAACAGACAAAAATTACCTAAGAATGTGCATTAAGGCATTATTACTTTTTTAGCATAAAAATGCTAAAACCTTTTTAGCATTTAAAAAATATTTTTACCTATATATATCTGCAGTTAGAAAGTACTGCATTAATTACATGCTAGTTACAGGAGATAAAAAATATATGTAATTGATCAGTCTAGATCATGTGAGTCTACAAAAGCTAAATGAATAATTATTGCTGGCTCAAAAATATCAGTACTAACATCTTTCATTATAATTTTATTTGAGCCTGTAAGTACTATAGATTTATATAATACTCAAGAGATCAAACATAATTATGGATAGTCCATAAGAAAAACGGGCTTTAAAAGACTGGTAACGTCAGTAGGTTCTATTCCAGATAGGATCTTTATGCTCTTGTATCTACTTTTACACTGAAATTTCCTCTCCAGCATGGTGCTCTATTAGTCCAAATAATTGTCATTGAATAAAAGTAAAATGGTATAATCCAAAATGTGAAGGAAAAGTTAAAAAGTATTTAAAAATTTTAGATTATAAAGGATAAGTTTAAAATAAGACATGAATATAAAACCTCCCATTTCTATCTCAAAGTTGAAAAATTTTTACTATCCCAAAGTTTTCCATTTTACTTGCAATATTTAATTATAATGTTATTTTAGATAATAAAGCTGTGAAGATATTAACTTGTTTTTTTTCCCCCAACTTGACTGTAAACTTTGTGAAGGCAGGAAATATTTCTGTTATTGACTTTTTAAATAAGCCCGAGTAAATCAGAGATGGTTGCTATGAAGGAGCACATAATATTAGAGGTCTTTTCCCTTAAAATGTCACCTCATAAAACAGTGTCTCTACATGATCATCTTTCCAATTAGACTGTCAGCTTCTTAGGGTAGAAACCATGTCTTTATCATCCATGATAGCTGGGACAATAATAGGTTCTTAATTAATGCATAAAGAATAAATATATTACATCTATGCCCTTCTTTCCTTAGATTAAGCTGATTATCACCAAATTACAAACACTGAATACTTTCAATAATCTTGGCATGTTTTAAGTATTATTAACTCATCTAATCCTCACAACTTTGTGATATGGGTACCATTAGTATTCCCATCTTAAAGATGAGAAAACAGACACAGAAAGGTCTCTAGGAATGCCAGAGGTAGGATTTGAACTTCAGTAGTCTACCTCCAGAACTCAGGCCTTCAATTTGTTATTCATTCAATAAACTGAGTGTCCTGTTATGAGCCTGACATCATTCTACGTTGCGGGAATACAGCAGAAAACAGACAGGAAAATGCTCAACCTCTCAAAACTCAAAGAAATAATTAAAACACAGTAAGTAAGAGAGTGTAAACACTAGGGAGAAAAATTAAGAAAGAAGGGAGATAGAGAGTATTGGAAAAAGTGGTTTCAATTTTAAATACAGAGGTTAGGGAAGGTCTCAAGGAGTGGGTAATGGTTGAGCAAAGACTTCAGGATGGTCAGAATGAAGCCATGTGAATATCTGAAGGGAAAGCATTTCAGGCTAAAAGAACAGCAAGTAAAAAGAATTTGAATCAATGATTCCCCACATATCATAGCCAAGAGGCTAGTAAAACAAAGACTTCTCTAATTTCTGTCTTTTACAATGAGACCTGACAACAATTTGATAGAGTTTAGTATTCTAATGTGTCTTTGAAGAGAAAAAGGTACAGCCACTAGCCCATATTGTATCTCTGTGTGAATTGGAAAAAAGGCAACTCTGTCTCCAGGTGAATGCTTCCCTGTATCAAGGCACACAGCTTGAAAACTGAAGTGTGGGCTGGGTTTCAGACCCCACTCATTGTCTCAGCCAGGTGTCCTTGTGTAGGGCACAACTTGCATGACAGTATACAAAAGCAGTGAGAGGTTGCTGTTCCATAAAATAAAATTTTTCTTTTAACAGAAAAAAATCTTTCTTATTTCCAATTACACACACACACACACACACACACACACACACACAAGGAGGTGGTGGTGGTGAGAGAGACTCTAACACTAAAATGCATTATAATGAGTAAAGTTTCAGAAAATTTAAAATCTTATAAATGAAGCATCTATAAAACCTTATTAAAAAATTTAGTATATCTTTAACTTGTAGTAAACTTCCACTACAATTTAAGGAGTCATATTTCTGAAAACTACACCTAAAACTAAAGAAAACAGATAAGAGGCTTATCCTGACAATATAAGAAAGCTGTATGAACACCATTTCTTTTCTTAGTTTCCAAATATTTAAAGTGATGACAAAATTAGGTAC
Organism: Pteropus medius; assembly: GCF_902729225.1. NCBI lineage: Eukaryota > Metazoa > Chordata > Mammalia > Chiroptera > Pteropodidae > Pteropus > Pteropus medius. Next base: position 34,609,442 of record NW_024349800.1, read on the forward strand.
TGTTTCTATAATAGAATGATAGTATTCCTTAAACACATTTATTTCTTGTTGAAAATTTATTATAGCTTAATTAATTTAGACTCTCCCCATGGAATTAACTTTATGGAACCAAAAACTTCTTTGCAAAAGGATTTTATCTACCTCTGATTTGCTTGGTTTAGAACATTTGTAAGTATGCTTCCCACAATGTCTTGCCAATTAATGCTGATGAAAAGTATAACTTTATTAAAATATGCTTTAGAGAAATGACCCATACCATTTGGTAATCAAGAATACCTGATTATCATCAACTTGTGGTTCCTAGCAGCTACCTTCCATCAAACCTCTACCCAAGGTTAAGTATCCTTCCACCTTTTGAGGTCCAGCTCAACCATCACACTTTCTTCTCTTAAAGGCCTTTCTTGACTTACCTCTAAGCTTAATGTGCCACTCACATCCCCTCCCACTACCCTCTCACGCCCGCCCATGTACTCTGCATAATTCTAGCCAAATTACTTCAATTAAACTATATATTTTCTGAGATCAGGGGCCTTGGTCTTTCATTTCTGCATATCCCAAAGCACCCACTATAGTGCCTGGCACCATGTAAGAACTCAGCAATTGTTCGTAGAATAAACAGGTTAAGTGTTTAATCCATTTAGTATTGTATTTTTTCAAACTTTTCCCTAGAAGTAGTATCAAGAGAGAAGAAAAAGCAAATTTCCTCTAAAGTCTATGAATATGCCCTAATGCAACCTGATTTAAATATAAATTTCCTTAAGTCTTATGTTTTTCTCTTAAAACTCATGAGAATTTTGTATTCCACTCCAAGTCAGACCTGCATTTGTTTTAACCCAGAATACCAACTACTCTCACCACCAAGTTAATTATTACTAGGGGAATAGGTCTAAGACTTATGAGTATAGAGATATAGGAGGGATGTAAGGTATTAGCAGCACTGGGGACATGATGCGTAATATGTATAAGTCATTAGATGAAAGAGAAGTACCTACGCTCTAGTTATGAAAAATTGTGACTGAAACCAGAAGGAGAAACTTGTGAAAGTGTCTGCTCCCCAAAGGAAGCAGAACTTAGATGAAATAGAACAAGAATATGATAAGATTCTAAATAAACCCCAAAATTCACAAAGAAAACATTCTCAAAATGTGCACATGAACCGATCTTGAAAGATTAAGGATAACAAATTAATGAGGTAATAAAAAAATAAAGAAAATTTCAGCAATACCTAAATGTAAAGAGAAACCACATTTACCCATTAGGTATGAGGAAAATGGATACCTTACATTATAGTTAAGACTGAACATGTGTGAAGTAGACTCCATAGCCACTTAACTTCTTTGTAGAGTTCTCTTAAGCTTTTTCACATTCTTCTCTCCCTTATTGTTACAGACCATCATTACACTGCTTCCTATGCTCAGCTTAGGGTAGCTCCAAAGAGCCAAAATGTCTCTGATACACAGAAAGGTTTTTGTTCTAAGCATTTCTATTTTTAAAGGTTATAGAAATGTCTCTAGATGCCAAAGCAACAATGCTAGAAATCTTTATGTGAATACATTACTAATCTATAATATTAATTATGAGTAGGAGAAAAAAACACTAATTCAGAATTTTGAAATACTTTCAAAAAGAAGTCTATGAAATTTTAAAAGTTAACGTATTGTCTTCTTAAAGTTATTTACACTTAAATAAACAATAAAAGAAATATTCTAAATTACATTCTAATACAGGGGCTAGCAAACTTCTTCTGTAAAGGGTCAGTAAGTAAATATTTTAGGTTTTGTGGACCGAGAGGTAAAATCAAGGATACAATACAGAGGTCTCTGTTGCAGCTACTTAATTCTGTTGTTGTAGCAAATTTTCACAAGCCTTGAAATATTATTTTTATTTTTTTCAACCACTCACAAATGTAAAATCATCCCTAATTTACAGGCCATATAAAAACAGGTGGCAGGCCAGATATGGCCTATGGACCATAGTTTGCCAATCTCTTAGTCTAGCCTAAGTTGTACCTGAAAAGATAACTCAATATTACTGATGAATATTTTCCTATTTTCAAAGGAGAATACACATTAAGGAAATAAAAAATGGGATATAAAACAGTATATACAGTATGAGCTCAGTATTTGGAGAAAAAGCATATGTGTGTGTCTGCATGCATGCAAACTTAATCTACTCATGTATAAGCCATAAAAAGGACTAAAGCAATTATATCAAAAGGTTAACAGTAAAGAGTAAGTTTTAGTTTTTCTTTTATGTGTTTTTATGTTCCAAATTTTCTGCAATAAACGTGTAATTACTTTATAATTAGAAAAGTTTTTTAATCCTAACTTTTTACCATTTTTATGATTGAAATACTGATCTTATACATACCTTTGAGGGTTCGCACCTGGTTCTGTGTGAGTACAGAACTTAAGTAGTGAGGTGATAAAGAGCCACTGAAAAACAGAGATACGACAAATGTACTTACAAAAATTTAATTTCACTTTTTATAGAGCTTAGTCACAAATATGACTAATTTGTACAACCGCCCCCTCCAAACTATTTTACCTTGTTTTCTTTGCTAATACTATTCAGTTTAGGAAGAGTCTGCCAAAGGAGAAAATGCGTAAGATCTAAGATTAAATCACAATTTTTTGTGATTTAAAAATATTTAATATTTGGATATTCTTAGGCAAAATAATTAATCTGTAAAATAGGAATAATTAAACCTCCCCACATAAGGTTGCTGTGCTAATTAAATAAGAATAATGCATTTAACATGCCTGGAACAATAGACAATACACAATAGTCACTATTTGGTGTTGTGTTGGATGCTTAAGTTTGATATAACATCACTACAGGTGTTACCACAGAAATGAAAGTGTTTATTAAAACAAATGTTTGAGGAGGACTTCATGGTAATGATGGAAAATAGGTAAGTTCCTGATTTTATTGGTAAATATTATTATCAAATTCAACTTTCTATATTCATGAAAAGAGACCAGTATTTTTTTTTTAATTCCAAAAATTAAAATACTTTTGAGACAAACTATTTCTGTTTTTGGAGTTTGTGATAGTATAAAAAAAAATCTGCTTTGCTAACTAAATTACAAGTCTATTTCTTAGTCACGGTTTTATGTACACTGTATCACATTCTCATCTTCAGACTTACTAATTATGACAGGAAAGGACTACACAAAGGCATGTCAGAAGGAACTGTCATTTTGCCAAAAAATGAAAAAGAGAAAATGTTTCTAAAAGTATTAAGGTAATGTTTTAAAGTCATAGATTATAATCTTTATGCTGTCATTGTTTTATCTACCTGTTTTTAATCCACAAAATCATCTTTATTTACCTCTAAACATATGATAAAGCTAAAAAATATAAACATGAAAATGCAACACATCAAAGGCGCATTAAAGTATGCTTTTGATGGTATACAAATATTGCGCCAATTCTCTCATTTAATCTTAATAAAAACACAGCATAGCTAAATAAAACACATAAGTGACCATCCCAGAGCTTACCATTAGTTTCTAAATTATTATTATTTTTTAACTGGAACATAAGCACCAACATTAACTAATAAAGAAGATATTGACTCTCAAATAATGAGGATAAAAACACTGATAAATTCTTTTCTAGATTTCATTCATAAAGATAAACCACTCAGTAGTTCTTATTACAATGATCCTTCTATCTACTTAAAAATCTTAAAAGTACATATATACACATATATATTAACGACATTTCAGCTTTAGCCTTACTAATTTTTTACTATTTCAGTTACCATCACACCTCTAAAATTTATAATACTTTAAGAAATTAACCAGTATATGAAATGGTGATAATTGTTGCAGCTGGGAGCTCATTATAACTTTGTATTTTTGTGTATGTTTGAAAATTTCCATTCATTTATATATTAAAAAGCTTTACATTAAAAAAAATTATTAAGCATTATAGACTACCCTTAAAAGTATCTTGGCAAAATGTGGCATTTTTAACTCAAATGAATGTACATAATTCAAAAAGATTATGAAGGCCTCTTTAGGAAAATGAAACAAAATTAGATTTAAGGAGGTCATATTATTTTCAGATGTGACTTAAAATGAGAAAGCCATAAGACCAATAAGAGTCACTGAGTTTGAAAGCAAGAGCCAAGGAAATACATTACAATTATATTTGCCAGCAAAAACAAAACAAAATGTTACAATGACAAACTGTTAATATCTTATTTTAAAATTATTAAATATACTTTTAATATCTCACATCTTTAGGTCAACATTATTGCAGGCAAATAAAATGATTTAACCATTTGTACCTGAAATCATATAACTTTCTTTAGAGTTCAGTTATAATACATTCAGTATTGACTACATTTTCTAGAATTTATGTTCTTACCTATTCAATATCCTGTTTCCTAAGAACACAAATTAAGATTATAAGTAAAAATCCCTTAGGCTAGTGTCTTATCCATAAATAATTCTCTATACAATAAAAAACCCCAAACCCCTACAACTTTTTTTTAAGTTTCTCCATCTCATACAAGGAAATCTTATAAATCACCACTGACAGTAATATGGAAGATCCTGTACCTTTGTGGAGATGCAGGAGGGGTGTAAAATGTTAATGCTGAGGAAGAAGGTTGCTTCTGCAGTGCCTGCATAAGGTTGGGTTTATATTCTGGATTAACACACCATAAAGAACCTTTTCCATTAACCTAGAATAAAATACACAAGAATTAATAACCTGGAACTTTAAGACATACACATCAGTATCTGAATGTTTTTAATAAATGTATGAGGAAAAAAACTCCTATTGTACCTTTGGAATACAATGCAAAGGATGAAACTTGCTAGGTAATCACCCGATTTAAAGCCCTGGAGGCAAACTGCCTGGGTTCTTAACTCAAACTCTGCCATTTACCTGAAGTGTGACCTTAGAAAAGTTAACTAATCTCTATCCCTCTGGGCCATTATTCTCTCACTTGCAAGGTAGGATAGTAACAGTACCTACAGATACTCATAGGATTGTTAAATTATACATAAAGTATACTGCACAGTGCCTGGCAGTATACATAGGGCCACAGGAACGCAGAACTCCAGGAAGTCCCATTCACATCACAGTCTGTGAGAATGGTACAACCCCAAGGTGTGCAGTGAACAGCATGGAGGACAGTACAAGGTGCTCCTCCACACACTAAGATGTCAATAAATGTTAGCCATTATTATTACTGTTACAAAAAATAGGAAAAATTAAACTTTCTATACAGCATCATTTCTCAAAAAGTATTAAAGAATATGATACTAGGTGAGGCATCAAAGAATAATTTTTACTTTTAATGACATTAACAGTAATGTTTTAAGTTCCCATTTAAAATAAGTTTGTATTTAAAACACAAACAATTTAATGAAAAACATGGGAACTGAGTGAGGTATGGAAAAGACTCCTGTAAAAAATAGAGGAAGAAGCATCATTCCTTCCCTCAAGATGGTTAAGTTACAACATTTGAGGAACTTCTGGATAATATGGCGATGAGCACATAAGCCCAGATGCCACTGAAATAATCAAGAGAATCTAAAAATAATGAAATTTTTATGATTACTGGAAACTAGAGAACATATAAATAAAAGTGCCTGCTAAATTACGAATGCGAAGTGCCTGAAAGAAGGGCCTGCCTGATCCACAATTCCAATAATATGAAGGAACAGCTTACCAAGAAGGTAAGTGGACAAGATACCTAAAGAACGTCACTAATATTATCTAACATGCAGAGAATAGGCCAAGCTATATGATAATTTCCTTGAATAGGTTTGAAAATGCTGCATATTTTATCTCCCTCCTTCTTAGGTCATACTACACATTAGCAGATTAAGGGATCTAAGTAGTGCTGCTATAATTAAACCTGCTTTATGTGGTTTCCCAAAGTTATCTGACACAGAATCTCTTTCAGGCAACATTGGAGGAGTTAGTGTCCTACGGATTACCTAAGAGAAAAACTGATGTAATTAACGAACTCTTGTAGAATATATTTCCAATTATTAATGGGAAAAATCTACAATGATCATGCCATAAAGAAAAATAAATTCCCTTTTAAAGATCATAATTTTAGACTCTAGTATAAGAAGAAAAAAAAAATTAACAATCCCAATAACAACAAAATTCCCTAACACTTGGAAATTTATACACTTCTGGACCGAAAAGATTTCTAAGCTACAATTACAAATTATCTAGTAAATTAAGGGTATAAGAAACATTGTGATATCAAAACTAAACCGATGTCGCCATAGCTCTACTTAAAGGCAAATTTATATATCCTCGAACACTCTCATTCTTAAACCAGAACTGAAATAATTTGAAACAAGCTTTTATCATATCTAGGAGGAAAAACGGAGAATGAAAATTACATACTATTATATAATATAGACATATTACATAAGATTATATAAAAAGAAAATTGATAACTTGATAAACTAGGAATTAGAAAAAGAATGGAATTGATAAATAAATTCAAGACAATATTCTAAAAAACTATCAGTATGTTATACACACACTGAGCTAGTGAAATGAAATAACTGAATTTTAGGAACTGTCTATCACCTGCTAACACTTTCTTCAGGATAAACCTTTGCTGAACATCCCTACCTCTGCACATCCTTAACAGAAGCCCAATTACAAGCATATCCCTACAAACGTACCACATCGACACAGTTTACACGCAGCACTTCATAGCCATGTAAGGCGGAAGTCCAACTGTAACCTTACCCCACTTCCCTGGAGCTATTTGTAGAGTGGTTAAGAGTACAAGCCTTGGAGCCAGATGGCTTACTTTGGAATCCTGGCTCTATCACTTAACAGCTGTTTAACCTTTAGAAAAATGTCTATGTTCTCTGTATATTAGTATGCTCAAAATATACATATAAAATAGCACCAACTTCAAGAATTACTGTATTATAAGTTAATTCACACAATGAGCTTTAAACACTGCCAAACACATAAGCACTCGATAAATGTTGGCTACTAGATATTTTTTCTCTACAAATATTGAAAATATAAGGCATAACCCAGTCCCCTCTCCCACCTGTGATAGACAAAACTTCTCAGAAACTGAGAACTAATTAATGAGATGAGTGAGATTCAAACTGCTAATTTTTCTATTTCAATACCATTTCTTAAAATTTGAATTACTTTAAAAGTACATTAACAATTTACTTAGACAACAATAATATTTATATGTTTTCTCTTCCTCTGCTTTTTGCCTATATAAAATCCTATATGATATAAACTATTACGATGCTGAAGATTTAACATGATGAATTTCAGAGTGCTTCCATTTCCCAAACTTTTTTTCGAGGTAATATTAGTGTATTACTGAGGCTTTTTTATTTTTGAATATCATGTTATAATTGTTATAGCAGAATGACATAATGAAAGAACACTGTTCTGCAGGTTTAAAAACTGAGGTCCTTAAAGCTGCTTATTGATTGGCTATGTGATATTGGACAAATCATTTAATCTCTAAGAGTTAGTGATCTTATTCATAATTTACCTATAAAATAAGAAACCAGGTCACTTGACTGAGTTGTGAAGAGATTCAAAGAAGGTAATTTAGTCTATGGCCATGCCACCCTGAACATGCACGATCTCCTCTGATCTCGGAAGCTAAGCAGGGTCGGGCCTGTTTAGTACTTGGATGGGAGACCACCTAGAAATACCAGGTGCTGTAGGCATTTAAAAAATTAAAAAAGAAGGTAATTTATATGAGTGACATGGAGCTGCGAAATAAATATTAAGGGATTATTCTGAAATCGGCATTTGTATATTCCTACTCCTTTACTTTTAAAAGTTGAAGGAGTTTTAAAAAATCAGTAAGAACAAAAATCAATTAATTCTGAAAAAAAGACAAAAGTTAGGTAGTGAAGAACAAAGGATAAACTAAATTTGGAAGGGAAAAAGCTCTTGTTTGAGGAAAAGTATGGTAATTGAGTGTTAGGCAGTTTTTAACATCCTAGCAACTTAAATACACAGGAAAAGAAAAACCATGGGTGTCATATCACACTGTAATATAGAAAGAAATATACTATATTCCAGATGAAACTTTTTCCCGGCCTTCAATGGCAAGATATCACATGACCTATGCTAAACAAGTATTTGAAATTTTGTCTTTTTCCCCAAAGGAAGTCAAGTATGACAAATGTATTTTTAGATTAAATGATGAAACTTCTTATATTAGATATATATTCAGTCACTTGGTCCAAATGATAAATGTGTTTTGATGATAGAGAAATAAAACTTTAAAATGTTAGCACTCACAGCATCATTATGTTTCATAGAGAAATAATATGCATGATTTATTATTCATTTATTGACTAAGACAATTATTTTAATAATTCTAGCCATGTTCTATCTTGGTATTCCTGAGATTACACTCCTAGAAACTATATACTTCAAGACTACTTTTCAAATTCTATTGTGCTTTCATTTCCCAAACTCTTTTTCAAGGTAATATTAGTGTATTACTGAGGCTCTTTTAATTTTGAATATCATGTCATAATTATTATAGCAGAATAGCATAATGAAAGAACACTGTTCTGCAGGTTTAAAAATTGTGAGAGTTGCAAATTGTTTTGATTGTGGTAGAATTGCCATTTCCTTGAAACAGCAAATTAGAAGAACTGGTACTAAAAACTTGCAGTTCAGGGAAGTTAAGTATCTTGAATAAGGTCTCCAAATAACAGTCTGGTTTATGTTACCATGGCAGTACTTCCTTTCACTGGGTCTGGTCATGAACTAGCAGTAATAAGAGATAAACCTATGCCTTTGCTAATCTGTTTTAGAATCTACAGCAAAAAGAAACTTACTTTTAACTAACTCGCACCTAAAAACTTTGCCTCCTTATTATTGTGCTTAGATAGAAAACAAATAATAAAGAGCTTTAGAAGTTAAGAATTGTTTTAAACTAAATTCGCTTAGAACAAGATAAATCTTTTGTGCAATGGAAACAGGAAATGTGCATTATTTCATTTACTATTATGCATTTTGGAACTCTAAGGCTTCTGGACTTATTTGGTAGAGAACCACTGAAGGTTTTGAAGAAATGAGGAATATAAGAACTGAACTTTAAAAAAGGTTTATCTTAATGGAAGTCGTAAAGAACAGATTGTGAGAAGAGGCAACGTTCACTACTCCTGAAATGTTATGTACTTGCTTTGTATATTTTAATAGTTTCCCCCCTTTGATAACCTTTACTGTGGTTTTTAGAACCACTGAATTAAAAAGAATTAACTAATTAAAAAAGAGTATTCATAACTCTTGCTTATAGCATGAATTTTTACAGTGGCATGACATTTTTTCCTGGGATTTAGCTACTGAAACAAGTCATCGCCATACAAATGTACAAACAAAAATTGTACTAAGTTAGGTAAAATGTCTAATTTCATGTTTTCCAGCTAAAATCTTACAGTTACAATGTTTTAGTTTGGCTTTAAAAAATTTAGAAAGTAGATAAAAGACTTGGATGTTAACATTTAAAACATTAAAACAAAAACAAAACAAAAACACATCATGTCTAACTTTTGTGACTTTAAAATCCCGAGACAGATAAATAACAAACTGATTTTTAGACCTGTCTTTTGAGAGTAGTAACTATGGTATGGGTAATAGGGGAAAATCTAAACAGAAGCTATATCAGCTGATTTGGTATCATTACCACTTTGTAATTCGAGCCAGACCTTGTCATTTTGCCTTCTTTTTGAGATTATCATCTCTGCATAACAGCTATTCATCAGAAAAGTGCTGTCAAGGTTGCCAAATTCATTTCTAACATTTAATGGAAGTTAGTGCAACCTCCTTGCGTTCTGCAGACTGGTAGAGAAATACTGTCATTTTGGGGCTTTGATTCAAGAAGTATTTCATAAAATTAAAAATATCCATAAACATTCTCAATCCTACTTGAATGTGTCACTTTCTGTCCAAATTTGAGCAGTGGTCTATTGATATTTGTGAAGACCATCACCTTCCCTCCCACTCTGACTTGTGGTGATAGCTTAAGTTTTGTTCCAATATGTAACAATTTCTGTATTTATCCTCGTATTCTTATCTCATAACATGATTTTTTCTTTTTACCACACTCTTCCTAGACTTTATGCTCTAGACTCTGTGCTTTCCCATTTGCTAGCTCTCACTTCCTTAATTTCTTTTTTTCTCTGAGCATTCGAAAACACTCGGGAATAACGCACACATTTAAAAATTATGGATAAGAACAAGTCTCATTTGATCACTACTACAAATCCTACCATATTGGACATGTTGTTCTACAACTTTTAATACAAACATCACAGTGAATATTCTTATATATATCTCCTTGCATGAAAGTATGAAAGTTACTCTAGGGAAGAAATCAGAATCTGGTCTGTTAGATTAAAAAAATGCACATTCCCAATTCTAACTTCTGCCAAGTTGCCCTCAAGAATGATAATACTAATTTACACTCCTTTGTAATCAAGTGTGAAGCTACTGATATTTATTTCTTCATTTCTTCACCTAATTTGATATTATCAAACATTGAATTTTTACATGCTAATAGGTAAAAACTGATCTTTTGTTTTTTTAATTTGTATGTCCCTGATTACTAACAAGGATAAACGTCTTTACATATGTTTGTTGGCCATCTATATTTCCTCTTCTGTGAACTGTTCATTTTTCTATTAGGTTTTTTTTTTTTTAAACGCCTACAGCACTTGGTATTCCTTGGTGGTCTCTCATTCAAGTACTAACCAGGCCTGACCCTGCTTAGCTTCCGAGATCAGATGAGATCGGGCATGTTTGGGGTGGCATGGCTGTATAAGGTTTTCTTTTTCTTATTGAATTATATGAGTTCCTCAATACACAGTGCTATGCTGATTGTAAACATCTCATCAACTTCACATTTAAGGTTGGTAGCTTGAGACTGGCCATGATGGAAATGTTCATACCTTGGAAATCTGCAAAAGATAAATCTCCATCCCCACTCAATTCTTTAACATTTACCAGCACACCATTGCTTATATATTTCGAATCCTAATATTTTGGCTGCTATTTGTCTCAATGACTTCATCTTAGCCAATCATTTTCAAGTTTTCTGCAACATTTGACACTATTACTCATTCAAACTTAAACTCACCTTTCTTGGTTTTCATTATACCCTTCTTTTCCTAGATTCTTATACTGAAAAATCAGTGCTGAATTCCACATTTAGAGCTTTCATCCCACAATATCATTACTATTTATGTACCATATTTCTAAATACCTAGTAGACAGTTCATCTTTTATTTCCCATCATGTGTAAACATACACTAGAAAATAATTAAATGACATAATTAAAAAATAAAATCTCATGATGCACGTTGGAAAGGACCTATCTAATATTTCCAACATTATCAGTCATCTGAAAGGAAAGTTAGACTGGGGCGGGGGAATCTGCTTCTAAGATGGCTCATTCACATGGCAATCGGTAGGAGGCCTCATTTCCATACAACATGGGCCTCTCCACAGGGCAACTTAAGTGTCTTTAGGATATAGCAGCTGGCTTCCAATATAACAAGTTATTTAAGGGTTCAAGATGGAAGCCATGTTTTTATGACCTAGCCTCAAAAGGCACGCTCCATCATTTTCACAAAATCCTCTTTGTTATGTAAGTTGGCATTGGAGGAGACTCTACAAAGGCATGAATATGAAAGGCAGAGCTTATTTGGGGGCCATCTTTGAGCTGACTATAACAGAGATTAATCCTTTGAAATTCCTGAGGCTTTTTAAATGGCCCAGTACATATTCAAACTTCGTACATACTCCATGTATAGCACAGAATGTGTAACGTAACAGTTTGTTACAGAGTAATAGGTAACTAATACAACCTCCTCTAAGTTAACTATAAGATGATGATGTGTCTTGATGTCTTGCTAGTCAGGGTGTGTCCATGGAATCAGGATCACCTGGGAACCTGTTAGAAATGAGAGCCTTAGTCTCCATCTTGGGTTTGTTGAATTCATAATCCACATTTTAATAAGACTCCCCAGGTGATCAGTACATTCAAGATTGAATAGCACTATCCTAGAAAATCCTTCAGTCACCTAAAAATATAATGATTTACTCTTTTAACTTTTATTCCAAATAAGAATAGGAGACTTCTGCTACCACTTAGGGTACAGAAAGCCATAAGAGAACATCACTCCTAGCCTAACAAGAAAAAAGTAAAATGATGTGCAAAATCATAATTTTTTTGTGAGCTTATCTGAGAGCTAAGGCTACAAAGCAATGGAAAGAAATGAATTCTAAAGTGAGACAGGGTCCTGTGAGGAGAGATGGAATATATGAACTGTTTTACCTGTGGCAGAGCATGGAAGAAATGGCAGTCACAAAAGAAGGTAAAAAAAAAAAAAATCTACTCAAAATTTAATAAATTCTTAAAAGCCAAGTGTGAACCAGCAAGATAATTTAGCCTCCTTGACACTCTAGACAGAAAGTCTGCATCCACTAGCCAGTATTTTCCCTTGGGTCTCTATCAGTGCTCCAGAGGAACATTGTAAGCAGGGCAGGAGACCTAAAAGAGACACCGATGGAGATGAAGATAGATATCCAGAATCTACCAAGGTTTGTGGCTGGAGCAAAGATATCAGTCAAAGTTCACCTATGCTCTAGGCCTTGATGAGCATAAGGTGAGATCAGGTATTGCTATAGGACAGATACTCTACCCACCTCAGTCCCAGGCAAAGGATTGGCTGCTGCCAGGAGAGAAGTGCAAAACTAAGTTATCTTCACACTTCACTGACACTAGGCAATGTGCCAGGTGTCATTAGTTGGGCAGAAAATCTACTCTTGCCCAGATCCTCTGAAGATACAAAGCAGAAATCTGCTGCCACTGAGAAAGAAAATGGTCACTCACTTGTACCCAAGACCTCCCACTGATATTAGCCAGAGTTTACCTACCGTGACAGGAATGAGTAGGAAATTGGCCTGAGCTATGGAACAGCACTGTCCAATACGACTTTCTACAACGTCAGAAATATCCTACATCTGTGCTGTCCGATATACCAACCACTAGCCACATTTAGATAGATAACTGGTTATTAATGAGTGCAACTCTAGATTCCACTCCAAGTAGATGGGAGAGATTGTCCGCTCCTAAAAAGACCCACTACTGAGGCATAGGCATATAGAACCTGCTTAAGACTAAAACATGACCAGAAGAACTAGGAAAACCACGCTACACACTGAAAGCCTTACAACAAGAAATAAGCAATAACAATCTATTGCTATGGGAGGGGCAAGAGCATAGAGAGAAATGTCCAAACTCCCTCCCTGCTCCCAAGTGTGGCACAAGCTGAGAAATGAAGATAAAGTAGAAATGCTGAGAAAAATTATCTGATGCTCTAGTCCTCATATGAAGCACAAAGTATCAGTAGTCCAACTCTGTAGGAATTTGAAGCCTGTGGTACACTAAAGGTAACTATGACAACCACAAAACCCAATCCCAGTACAATTATTAACTAGATTGACCAATACCTGCTCACACTAATGACCTGAAAGAAGTAGAGGCATGTCTATTTCAGGGTAGAAATATTACTTATCTCAGTCTCTACCATTCTTTTACAACTGACATTCAATTCAAAATTATAAAACACATACAAAAACAGGAGATAAAATAATCATCAAAAATCAGACCCAGAGATAGACCAGATATTGAAAATATCAGATAATATAACTATGATTAATATGTTTTTAGATCTAGTGGGAAATTTTAGTAGAGAGAGACTATTTTTTAAAAGGCAAATGCAAATGCTAGAAATAAAAAAATGTAAAGAAGTCTTTTATCAGGCTTATTAGCAGAATGAACATAATAGAGGAAAGAACCTGTAGAAAGATCAATAGAAATTATCCAAACTGAAACAAAGGAATAAAATAGGAAGAGGGGCAGAGCAACGAAGAGGTGAGACAATAGCAAGTAGTCTTGAAGAGGAATTTTCACTCAAAAGACTAACCTTATAATCTGCTCTTTGTTCTGCTTCTGTAGATATGCTGCCGCATAGGCCGTAGGGCAGGGTGACCTCGAAATTAAGTAAAGACGCATCCTCCCTTTTGCGTGTTCTGTCTAAATAACAAATGTAACTGCTTGCAACCCATAGCAACTCCCGTGCTCTGTAACCGTCTGAGGGCAAACTAACCAATCGGCCCATGCCAAAGTGCTATAAAAGCAAAGTTGCTCCTGAGCTCAAGGCCCAGATCTTCAGGGCGCTAGCTGTTCTGGGACCACCGGCATAATAAATCTGAGTTCTCCAACTCTCCAAGTGGTGCTTGGTTTCTCACTGGTCCGATTTTTGCAACATTTCTGCAATAGTCTAACATATTTTTACTTGGAGTTCCAGAAGTAGGAAGTCAACCACAAAATATATTTGAGGAGATAATGAGCAAAAATATTCTAAATTTAATAAGAAAACAAACCATAGATCCAAGAACCTCTGAAAAACCTAGACAGGATAAAAATAAAAATACACCTAGGTGCATCACAGTCAAACTGCCGGAAAAATGTGATAAAGAGAAAAATCTTGAAGACAGTAAAAAATGAAGCATTACAGAGAAACAAAGATAAAAATGGCAGCCTACTTCTCATTAGAAACTATGCAAGCCCAAAGACAAGAGAGCATCTTTAAAGTAAAGTAGTTCCCTCTTATCTGTGGTTTTGCTTTCCATGGTTTCAGTTACTCTTAGCCAACTGTGGTCCGAAAATATTAAGTTTACCCAACCACTGACATCATCTGATCTTGAGATCCAACCATCAATGTTGTCATGGCTCAATGATCCAGGATCACCAAAGCAGATGATTTTCCTTCTGATGTATCTCAGAAGGTCAGCAGTAGCCTAATGCTAAGTCACAATGCCTATATCATTCACCTCACTTTATCTCATAACGTAGACATTTCATCATCTCGCATCATCACAGCAGAAGGGTAAGTACAGTACTATATTTTGAGAGAGAAAAGAGATCATATTCACATAACTTTTATTACAATATATTATTTAATTATTCTATAATATTACCATTTATTATTGTTAATCTCTTACTGTGACTAATTTATAAATTAAACTGTATCATAATTTGTATGTATAGGAAAAATGTGTGTATGGGTATGTGTATATAGGGTTCCATACTATCCAGTTTCAGGCATCAACTGGGGGTCTTAGAACATATGCCCCAACAGATAAGAGGGGACTACTGTACTTAGAAAAAAAAACCTGTCGACTTAAAGTTCTATATCCCTCCTCTACAAAAAGGTTTAAAAAAATTTCATTGCTAGCAGACCTGAACTATATAAACTCCTCCAAGAAAAAGGAATCGATCCAGATAGGACATCAGAATTAGTCAACTAAATGAAATGGTGTAATAGTATCTGAAGGTAGACTGTTATAAAGATATACATTGAAAAATTTATAGTAACCACTAAAAAAAAGTAATAACTAATAAGCCAATAATAGAGATAAAATTGAATCATAAAAAATTACTCCACCTAAAAGAAGGTAGGACAAGTGGGGAAAAGGAAAAAACAGAGCAAAGAGAAAACAAATAGCATGGTAACAAATTTAAATCTAACCATATCAATTAATGTAAATAGTCTACATTCCAATTATAAGGCAGAGGTTGTCAAATTGAATAAAAATAATATATTGATAAAAGGACAGGAGCACTATAGAAATTAATACAAAGTTGGAACATT
The DNA here is from genome assembly GCF_902729225.1 of Pteropus medius. Lineage (NCBI taxonomy): Eukaryota > Metazoa > Chordata > Mammalia > Chiroptera > Pteropodidae > Pteropus > Pteropus medius. The sequence continues at coordinate 34,625,167 of NW_024349800.1, forward strand.
AAGAAAACTAATTTATGTATTTACAGTAGACTGCTAGATTTATATCAATATTTCAGAAATTTAAAAACATTTCAAATGAAAGCAAATAAATATAATTACGCTCAAGCTGAAGTAATCTGACTTGGCTATTTCTTCCTTTGATTTCTCCATATTTTAAGGTCTCCATGTTAATTAACTCTCCCCTACTTCCCCAAATATAGCAACATTCATAAACACTGACCTTGCCATGGCTTCTTTCCACTTTCTGAAAACATTTATTCAGGGACAGATTATTTCGAACAGAATTCTTCCAGCCTGTTGGTGCAGTAGCAAAATATGGGAAGCGGTCCAGAATCCAGCTATAAATTTCTTTGACGGGCAAACATTTATTTGTAGAGTGTTCTATAGCCATATAAATCAGAAGACTAAAGGAGTATGGGGGCTTTGAAGTTGCTGATATTTTTTCTGGGTTCTGGTAGCAAGATGGTCCTAAGGATGGCACATCATCTCCCTCTATGTCATATAAGGGACTAACAATTGGAAGACCCTCACTTCCGAAGCTGAAGTTTGTTAGAAGATTAGTACTTTCATGAAGCCAGTTCAAGTTTGTGAGTTCATCATCTGCTGGCTCACTGTCCACTAGAGTGGCCTTTGGCCTGGCAGCATCAACAGCTTCAGGCAAGCTTCCCATTTTGTAAATCTGGCTTAATCCTTCAAACTTTTCAGCTCCTGGAGTTTCAGCTCTCTTTTCTGGAGTCATTCCAATTATTGGACCCATTTATTCTTATAGTTCTGCAACAAAAGAAACAATTATCAATCAGTGTAATGCCTAAGATTCTTAGGCTAATGGAAAAAGAAAACACGTATTTAAATATCCCCAAATCAGAAAAATTTTGCAATCAATTATCCCACATAATATTTAAGCACAATCTTTGTATAACAAAGACACTAAAGGTTATAACGCAAGGAACTCATTTCATATTATTTGAAATGACTGTAAATAAAATGTAGTATTATAGCACCATATGTATGGGTGATAGAAACAAAATTAAATAATGTATTTTGAATACTTATTAAAGTCCCAGATCAAAGTAACTGCCTAATAAGTAATTATTATTGAAAACAGACTATTTCTTTGAATTATAACCTTATAATCTATGCATTTTAAGAATCTGTCTTTAGTATAATAGTCATATATGTGGCTCAATACAGAAAATAACCAAATTTCAAATGTTGCTTAAACAATAATTCCAAATAAACCCTTTTCGCAAATCTGAAATATTTACTATAAACCATTTCTAATATTTATAGCATATCATTCAAAAGAAAATTTCTTTTTCACTAAATTCACTATCAGCAAAATTATATTTACTATAAATTGTTTCCTTTGAAAAGTCAAGTATTTAAAAAAAAATTCCAGTAGTTTTAACTGCATTCTATATAATTTCATCAAGTACTGACACTGAAATGTTGATATTCTCTTAAAAAAGTTTGAACTGTCACTATATTTTCAAGGAGAAAAAAACCATTTCTAAACTATCCTTTTTAATTTCTATTTTCTCAAATAGAAATTTGTTTTGCTTTTTAAGCACACTTCAGTTCAAATCACTTATCCTAGGACAATAACTGATCAAAGAGGAAAGTGATAGAACTAATGTGCTATTTAATTCATTGTCAGTGGTTCATAAAGTATCTCATTTCTGAATTCAGTGAAAAACCTCTGTTTTCCATTATCCTATTCAATCTACTTATGCTTATGGAACTGAAATAGGAGAAGTACCACCAAAGTTTTATTTTGCTTAAAATCTTGCTGGCAAGTTATTCGAAGAATTATGAAAAGTGGTCAATTTTAGATGTAGGACAATCTATCTGGATTCTGGTAGATACTAGTAGATGTAGTCTCAGAGCACTTAATTATCAATAGCATTAGTTACTAATCTGTGGGCCAGCCATTGTGCTAAATACTATATTCTATATATCAATTAACCATCAACTAAACTCTATCAGCAGGCACAATTATTAACCCAATTTTATAGATGAAGAAAATGACTCAGAGAGATAATATCCTGTTTGAGGTTGCCTGACCAGTAACTGGAAACACCAGAGTTTAAACTCAGGTGGACTGATTTCAGAACCAAAACTCTAGCCACTACATCATTCTGGTAATAGTATATACACACTACCTATGAGTACCAATGACTCAATCCTATCCATTTTAAATTTTGTCATTGTTCTCTCCATATCTAGTTCCTATCTCTCTCACGTACACCTGTCTCTATAACTTCACACACCAAGACACTGTAAAAAGGAAAAGATCAAACTATAACAAATTTGGTTTCTATTTCAATTATGAAAACCACACACACGTGCATATATGCACATAATATATTTCAGAGATGACATCCTGTCCTATATGTGTAACTGATCAAATCGTTCATTTACCACCAAAGTCTCTCTACCCATAATTTTAAAAATATGATAGATGAAAATTCATTGAAGAAAGTCTTGCTTTAAAAAAAAAAAAATTCAGCATTTAGTTTAAGAAGAAAATAACTAATTTCTAACTGTCCACTTTTGTCTTTTCACCTTTATCTCTAGTTACCTTCAATTACATATAGAAATTAGAGTGCCAAATAGCAATGGCTAACATTTACTGAGATTTTACTATAATAACAGACTCTATAGACTTTAAAACACATCATCTCTATTTATTCTGAATCACTACTTAGCTCTATGCATGGTCCTTTCTTCCTGACTGAATTCCATAAGGGGAAAGTCTTACTTTTGTATTCCGAATAAACCTTAACAAAATGTTGGTGTGAGTAAGCACTCAAATCATAATTATTTCAAACTGAAATTAACTTACAGTCAGCATGTATGTCCACTCTGTAACAAGCGATGTGATACCTGCCTTTATTTTTAGATACAAATCCTTAATGGTAGGAAACAGCCTCACTAGTAACAATCAGAAAACTGAAATTCACTGTTATAAATAAGGAAATAGAAGTGACTTAAGTCATTTGCCTAAGGTTCTAAAACTAATAAACATTAAAGCCAAAATTATAAACCAGGCCGAGTTCAATATTCGTTTTGTCCATTAAAGTACACTCAGTCTCTTAAGGAATTTATATTTTAGCAATGCTACTTACAACAGATACTATTGACAGATATTCTCAGCAGAAACTAATTTAGATGATTGAAAATACATTATTCCTCTGAGTTACAAGTTTAGGATAAAATCTTATTATCCTAAGATGTAAAGTATATAGGGAAAAAGATTTTCTCTCCTCATTTTCTCCCTCTTTTACACAACACACACCCCCCCACACACAAAGATGTTCATCCAAGAATTATGAAAAATACATGACTTACATAAAAATTGTTAAGTAAACTAAATATGTAGTGGTCATTAAAGATGACTGTCTTGAAGACTGTGAAATAAACAAAAGTTTATTAAAAACTGGTATAAAAGTAGAAAATACACAAAAATTAACAGTGGTTTATTTTATTTTAGTTTTTTTTTTACACCTACAGCACCTAGTCTTCCTAGGTGGTCTCCTATCCAAGTATAAACCAGGCCCAACCCTGCTTAACTTCTGAGATCGGATGGGGTTGGGCATGTTCAGGATGGCATGGCCATAGTTACAGTGGTTTATATTAGTAACTTGTTAATTTTTTTCCTTTGTCCTTCTACTTTCCAGTATTTCTTTAATGTGTTTATTATTTTTATAGTTTAAAATTAAAATAAACTCAAAGGGGAAAGGTTGTGGTAGATTAAGTTAGTTATAGTATTTCCATTTCACAAAAAATCAAATCACAAAAAGGTCACAAACTTATCAAAGGCCTCAAGTCAAAAACAGAAGCTACTTCTTATAGTCTTAGTACAGCCTATTCTGTTACCCAGTTTTTCTGTTACATGAATTAGCTCACTGATAAATAGGGGAACAATTTAGTATAATGTGAAAATCATACTGGTCTGTACATGATTTTTCTCAGTATGTGTTTTCGTACTACTAAATAACAACAGCTGAACCCGAAATAGACTAACACAGTAGAAACCAGCGAGCTGCTGAAAATACAGTACTGTACACAATTCTCATTCAATCTATGTTCCTCTTCTTAGCACAGCTTGGCCATATGCATTTTCCTGGAAGTGCTTAATGAGCTCTTCTCTCAAAAATCTTTATGCATTTTACTCTGGCCTGCATACTCCTGTATCTGCAACCCTTTCTTACACACACTTCCATCAAGATACTTCCACCTTTTTCTTTTCATCCTAAAATGATTGTTTTTTTATTTATATATTAAAAAAATTTAATATATCTTTTAAAATACTCTAGTATTCTTATTAAGATTTATTTTTGTTAGCATCGTATGTTTTGGACAAGGTGTCCCATCAGCTGTGCATAATTTTAGTATTTTCAAAAATATATAATATGTAATATTACAATAGAAAGGTCTATATATTTCATACCAAAAATCAAGAAACATTTAATTTTATTTGGAAAATTCTAGTTTTATGAGAAACTACTTAAAATGAATTTAAACCATTCAGCAGCAGATCATTAATAATGTGTATGAAAGTTTGCTTCATAAAGCAAAACAAAGAAATAAAAGGAAATCTTGGCTAGAGAGTAACATTTCCTTTTATTAATCTTTTAAGAACAATGCTTCAACGAACCACATATAGTTACACATAATAAATGTCACTCAAAATAATCACTTAAGGTCAAGAGAATATGACTTGGGATTTGAAAAATATTCTAATTTCTTAGGTGTATAATGAGTATAACCCAAGTTATGAATATATCCACTAATAAACCAATTTTCTAAAACGAAGACATTGCTACCAAAAAAGTAGGTAAATGTACAAGACAATTTAGCAAAATACACATTTGTGTTAAGGCTCCAAACTGTCTACATTTCAGAAAGAACAGAGCTTCTTCTCAAAGGAGAATTTTGAAAGTGGAGAGTTCAAATAAACTCAGTACAATCACTCTGGAACCCTTGTCTAGAGCTTCAGGGTATGATGGCCATGGCAGTACCTCGAGAAGAGAGCTCAAGATAAAAAAGTACCATTTTTCCCACGGCTGTGCAGCTCACTCATCTCACAAAGGTTTCTATGTACCATGTTCAATGTTACAGTGATATACTATTCTAGGACAAGAAAAACAAAATTCCATATTGAAATTCTTAGATCATTTCCCAAAAGGTTAGAGGAAAACACTTTTACTTAGGTTGATATTAACAATGGTGTGAGAAGAAATGCTTGACGGAGACTAAATGAGAAGGAAACTAAGGCACAGAATTTTCAGTATAAAACATAAAATGCTACGTTATATAGAGGTAGAGGTGTTGCCCAAAATAACGAAGGAATCCCCTAAACAGAAAATGTTAGTTATAACCACTTACCACTATCTTTGATCATCATTCCTTCTTGAATCTCAGACTTTCTATGACCCTTTTCCTTCCACTTAAAAAGCAGTCTGCTAGTGAACTTTCAGATTTTATTTCTCTGAGCATGTGTTTATTTAGCTCTTGTTCTTGAAAGATATTTTTGCTAGCTATAGAATTCTATCTTGAACTACAATAGGTCATAGTTGTTAGATTTATTTTCACTGAGTACATCATTTGATGGTCTTCTATTTCCATTAGGTATTGAAACCTGATAGTCCTTTGAAGGTGTTCTGTTTTCTCTTTAAAATTTCCCTTTTATTAACCTCTTCTCTATTTTCCACTTTGTTGTCTCTCCGTGTTGCAGTCTGAATTTCTTCAGATTTATCTTTCATTATATCAATTTTTCTTCACTGGGGTCTATTTGCTTTATCTATCCCTTGAATTTTAATTTCAATTACAGTATATTTTCATTTCTAAAACTGATTCTTTTACAGAGTGTTTGCTCTTTTCCTCATTTTTAAGCTTTCACAGAATGTTAAATATATTTTATATTTTACATCTGTTAATTCCAAGATGTGCACTATCTGCGGGTCTGATTTTGCTGATTCTCTTATATTGTGTCTTGTTTCCATTGCTAGTTCGTAAATTTTTATTATAAGCTAACCATTTTCATTAAAACTTTACCAATGGGAATTATATGATGATGATGATTTGTGTTGCTTCTAAGCAACACAAGTTCCTGGGAACAGTAACAATCCAGGATCATTTAAAAATCTTAGTATAAGGTTTAGTGTGAATTCAGACTGCAAACTAGTGTGAGGGCTGGTTTGTGGTAATAAATTTTCAGTAGAAATTCAATTTTTCCAGTTAGCAGAAATATTCTAGAAAGATACTTTTGTTATCCTTGGGGACACTAAGTCAAAGAATTTCTAAATCACTCTTGTACCTAGAAGGTATAGTTATATGAAACTCTAAGTTAATGGGGAAGACTATTTTATGCATGATGTTTTACCTTGGCTGGGTTTGGGCTTTGCTTCCTGATCCCTGAGCCCCACAAGGCCATGTAAACAGAAGCTCACTAGATTTGGTAAATACCCTCAAGGCAATAGCCAGCTTCGGCACTCAGCTTACCTCACTAGGTTTCCAATTAGTGTTTGGTCTAAATATTCTTTACTTTTGTGCCAGAGCACTGATGCATTTTATCCAGCATTTTAGGTTGTTTTCAGCAGAAAGCCTGGTCCAGGCATTTAGCTCACCATGCTGCTAGAAAACAGATGTTTACATTAGTTTCTGATGGCAAAATCTCTAATGTACATTACCCTGTATCTTAGACTTAAGAGCATTCGTTCTTAGAGCATTGGTTCTTAAGTTTCTTCTGCTTCAGCACACTAGAGGAATTTGACTTAGTCTTATCAGTAAAAGTTGCTCATGACAAGGATTCCCAACTCGAATTAGGTAGAGAACACTTTCCTGGAGGTTGAAGGTGGTTATCAAAGACTCAGTGCAATTTTTAAAAAGAGGGTACTTGTTCTCATCCTTTTAAAAAACCATACTCTTAAAATAAAGATATTTTAACCATTTAACTACGATTCAGGTCCATCATTATAAACAAAGACTTGATAAAGAGTAAGGGGCTGCTTAAGTATATAGGACTATATGCCACTCTATTAGTGTTTCTCAATTCAGGTTGTCTCACGGGTATATACTCAGGGAACCATACATTTTGTCAATTTTCATTTTGTGTTTTTATTTCAATAACAGTGTGAAAATGTATTTTACCATTTTCAAAGAGAAAAATGAAAAGACTTTAAAAAACTACGTGAGGAACTAAAGTCAGCGATTCCCAAAATGGGATCTATTTTTTTTAGAAGAGATCCATATTACTCAAGTTGAGAAATATCTCCACACTAAAAGTCCTCCTCACATTGCTTGAGTTACTTAATTAATCTTAGTTCTATACCTTAGACCTCATTTGTACTGTAGTCATTTTACACCTTGATTGTACTGGTATATACTCTGTTAACCAAAATTCTTGAAAGCAGATACATTTCAGAATTCAGAATATTTTGGATTTTAGAAAGAGACTGCAATGCAAATATATGTTATATGGTATGTCAGTGAAGTTTGATGCAGCATTCCATAATAAACATGTTAAAATTTCTCCAGCACAATGTATATTCACATTAAAAGGGGGATGGTTCATAAAGAGGGAGTCTTTATAAATCATCAGTAGTCTTATTATCAGTTTAGATCATGTTTTGCCACTAAATAGGTTAAGAGAAAACTTTTGGTCTTCAGAGCATTTTAGATTTCTAGACCTTGGGGATGGAATTATATAACCATTGTTTGCTATAGATTGGTAAGCCAGATAACTTTCATTAGAATTTCATATAAAATCAGAGTAAGATCTGATAAGGGCTCACCTTAAGGTGCATGACTTTAATTCACATGCTCTGTAATTCCCATCCCCCCATGACATAAGTCTCTTTTTGTCTATTGGTTGTTTAATAGTTGAAGATACAGAATAAGTAAGCTCCTAATAGACAGAAAATGTATTATATTATGAATTTGAAAATGTCAGAAGTATATAGGAATTTAAAATACATTCCAAAACCAACATATTAACCAGATTGAATTATGATTACAATATCTCTATAGTTAGCAATGTGGAATAAAAGGTAGAGAAAAAGAAGTACAAAAAATATACTATTCAGAATAAACTCTCCCCATCCTTTTCTGAGAAGCTTCAAGGAGAAACCTCTTACCCCTACTACACTCATGGCTGTTGTCATGGTTGTTAGATGCTGCAATAACAAAGTGTACAACTATAAAATGAAAGGCATCTTCCTTGAGAAAATAATATATGTAACACTAGGAGATAATAAACAGAAACTTGAGGGAGCAGTATATTTGAAGTTGTCAGGGATAAGCAATTCATATAAAAATCTTAAAAGTAAAATCTAAATCATTATTCTTGATACTAAAATCACATTTGTAGGCAGTGAAGCAGAGGGTTAAGAGCATGAGCTGTGAAGACATATTGCCTAGGTTCAAATCCCAGCTCTGCTACATAGCAGGCCATAAGACCCATCAACTTAGAATTCTAATAATACCTACTTTCATAAGATTATTAGTACAAATTAAATGAGAGTAAATTTAAATTACTAAGAATAGAGGTAGAGAGTAGTATAAAAATAAATACTATCTTTAGAGATTGTAATTATGTTATTAATTTTTTAAATTATTACTAGCTTTCTTCCTAAAGAGGATTAGAAATGTTATATATTACAAATATAAAAATTAGGGTAAAAATCAGTAACTATACTTTATTTCCAAGTTTGGAAATTTAAAAGAAAATCTAGTATTAAAGATGGGTCTCCCTCATGACCAATGACACCCACTGGCAAGGCAGCTAAATGAAATTAGGCCTTCTCAGAAGAGTGATGCAAGAACAGTTTCATCATTTTCTTTATGACGCGATTTTCACTTCCTTATTCTATTTGTGTCCATACACTTTGTTAGTTATGTCCATATTTTACCAATCATGATATATGACAGAACCCTTCAAATCTTTCTAGTTTAAATAATATAAAAGGACTTAAAACCATATAAACGTTCAGAACATTTTTTAGTATTTTATTATTTAGTGGTCCCAAAAAATCTAAGTTCCTTTATTAATACCTTTACCTGATACTAACATTCTCACGCACATATGCAAATTTTATTTTAAAAAAATAAAGAAAATAACTACACTATCACTGAAATAAAAAATGTTGAGTTTTCACTAGTAATGACATTTTCAATAACAAAAAGAAAGGGCAATATAGTAGCAAATATAATGTTATAATCAAAACAGGATAGGAATATAAATATCTACATATATAGTTACTTTCATTTGTATCCAACTAATTCAGAATCTACTATCATGTTAAAGAATTCTTACAAAGTTAAATTATTCAACATAATTTTCTCTACTCTCAAGATATTACTTATATTGTGAATTTCAGCATTATTCTATAATACATTTAAAAATTGGTTCATAAATATAAAATTTAATGACAAAAAATCTGGTTCTCAGTCTAGCAATTGTCATGAATGTAAAAGCTTTTAAGTATATACTTTAGTAAGTAATATAACTCCACAGCAAATATGGAATAATTGCAATTAACTCAGTTCTATTAATGATATTTAAAACTTTTAAAAAGTGCTTTTCAAATTATATTACTGAATCTCTTCATGTTACATTTTTCAATTTTAATTAAGTTTTTATCTTATCCATATAATTATAAGAGCCCTAAATCTGTTATTTGAGATAATTTTTTAATTGCTAAAAATTATATTTTATTATAATTATTATATCTAAGAATTCTTATTAGAAAATAAAAAATAACACTGAAAAAAGATTAAGATCAAAATAAAATATGATAATCAAATCTTGATATCCCAAAGTAAATTTATTTCAATTTATTTTTTCCTTGCACCCCTGAGGCAATCATTGAATATTACTTTCCTCATCACCTGGACAAGGTAATAAGGACAATCAATTTTACTGTTTTTAAAAAGCTTTTAGTACACTGGAATGAAAAGCAACATTACATCTGTAATGTTCTACTAGAACTGGGAAGAAGTTAAAACCAACACTTGAACAATTGTTCTGAGAGGCCCTGAAGATGACCTGTAGTCAATCACAAGCTAAGCAAGGGAGGACTAACTATATGGCAACATCTGACTTAGAGATAAAGTTGTTTCTCACTATTTTCACCCCACTATTCTAGCTTCCTCCTTAAAATCAACTCATTATAAATATTTTAAACATCTAAATTCCTGAAGCATGTAACAATCATGTTTTTTTGGTTATATTTAATTAAATGCATTTATGATTTCTAATTCTGTCTTTTACATGGTCTTAAACCATTTGGAAACTTTTTTTTTATTGTCTAACCATTTTACCTCCCACCAAGAACTTAATGTCATCAGTGAATCAAATTATAAATGTAAAAGAGCAACCAGAGAGTAGGCCTTATGTCAGATTTGTGGCTTTCTCATCCAATCACTTTAAATTAACCAGTATTAAAAACCATTTGACTTGGGCTAAGGCAACTCTAGCGAAGGAAATAGGCAGTCAGTCATTCACTTAGTTCAGACCACTAAACAATGTTTTTCATAGAAAAAATATCTACGACAGAGCTATGGCACAGAAATCCAAATGTTTGTGCATTTTATTAAAACTGCCTGGCAATTACCTCAATTCTTTAGTAAAATTGAAGCTTTGTCTCTGATTAAGATATATTACATAATAAAAGAAATTTCCATTCAATTTCCCTCTCCTTACCTCCAATTTCTTTAGGAATGAACCATTTTTATTAATTATAATAAGAAATAATTTCTCGACTGTAAACCACTGCATTATATTTCCTAGACTTTTTCAACAGTATAATAAGCTTTATTAATAAACTCAACATGAAATATTTTGGCAGTTTACAGAAACATTATATTCTAAATCTTGGCAGTTATTCACTTTTGTAAAAAGGAAAACAATTTTATTTTGTTAATTTATCGCTTTGGTAGCAAAAATAAAGTAACATTTATTGAGCACATACTATTTGCAAAGCAAGTGTAATAAACCTAACAAATGCTAGAACTTTAAACATATTCTATTAAATAAAAATATCTGATAACTTTGATAACCCTTAGTAAGAAAAAAAATAAGACATGTAAAAGGAAGGAATGCATAATCTTTCCCATTAACAATACATTCTTTGTTTTGATTAAGATTCTCCATTATTAATACTGTCCATCCCATAAAATCCAATACTGAGATTAAAATCCCAAATGTACTGCAAAAAGACGTATGCTTGATTATAACGCTACATGATGTCATGTATCCAAGACAACTGATGCATTATGTTAGGGATAAAACTGCCTCTTGGTCATAGATTTAGGTGACACAGCATGTGATCCATTGTCTCTAAACAGAACAAAAAAAATGTGTGCAGCTGCATTTTCCAGTCAAGAAAGGGGGGTGGGGAGCAGAATACAAAAGGGTCAAAGATTTGTCTCATTGGGAAACTGTTTTTCACATAAGAGCAAAAAAAAAACCCCATAAACTTGAGTGGGGTGAAAAACCTTTCTCCAATTCATGCTAAAAGCAGAAAACACTAAAATCTGTGAGGGAAAATTTCTGTTGTGGTAACCTTCCACTAAATTCACTTTTCTCCCATCCTAACTTGCTCAGACACATTGCGTAAACCATGGTTTAAATGCATCTATCTAAATAATTCTGTACTATTTGCACTCAATGTATAGAGTTCCTCTATACGTTGTTGCAGCACTTGTCTCAAAAAAAAAAAAAGTCTAAGTGTTCATCAATTTCTTGGAGAAGTTAAAATGAAGCAATAGTTTTATAAGTAAAAATGAAACATATTTGCTTCTAATCAATAAGCAAACCTGGTATTTTCTGTATAAAGATCAAATACTTCTCTTTACAATCAATCCCTACCACATAACTTTTCTTTGCACAGAAAAATACTGATTTAAAAAAGCAGGTCTAAATTCAGTGACAATTATTTTCTCTAATAAGGAAAATGGCTATTTCTAATAAATGTTAAAAAAATGTTGATGATAAAGTAACTTGTAAACTCCTATTAGTATCTAAAATATAGCACTAATTTACCTTACATGTTATTAAATATAATTAAAGAAAAGGAGCACTACTGAGTAAATCTAGCTTAGAAAACTTACCTTCTCAACTTCTAGGATTATAATCAGTGCCGTGTTTTGATTAACAAAATATCTTAAAGGCTAAAAAACTGACTGCAGAAATCAAAGGCTAAAAAACTGACTGCAGAAATCAAAAAACAAAAATAATCACTAATGGAGGAAAACATCCTTACCATCTAGAATTAGAAGTAATACCACCTGTGCTACAAACCATATAGTGACTAGTTAGCCAACCAGCACTTTGGTTCTTTTACAGCCTTGTACTGCACTTGAAAAGTAGTGTCAAAAGGAACAAAGTTACAGAAACCTGAACGTCAACAGATCTAATGTCCTAAAGTAAAAAGGTAAATTTGGTTGGCATTTGAATAAAAACAGGTGGCATTCTTTGTCATCAAAATTTATTTATGTGTAATATGATTTTCAATGCCTTGAATATAAGCCATAATTAGTCATGGAGTAAATCTCTTACAGCCAATTAAACTGTTACACTGAAAATAACCATCTCTTAAAAGCACATTCATGATCAGAAATACATTCAAGAAAGGCATAAATGATATGTTACTAACATCCTCTGGTATCAAATTTGGAAAGCAAGAGTAAAACTTAATATAGTAAAACTGTAATGGTTGATTTAATATACCGATTTTATGTATAATTTTAAAAACAACACAAAAGTATGATTAACTTAACACAGAATTGTCTATTTTAAACAGGACTAAACTAACCCTATATGTACACTTATTGAAGTAAAATATATTTATGCTAAAAATTATTAAAGATATTTGTTATCAAATAGATGATCTCAAGAATACTTTAGAAAGTAACTTACCCTAATAAACATTCAAGTTTCTAAATAAACTTACATAGAATATAGCCTAAATTCTAAGTAGCTATATCAACTGCAGTTAAATATAGCTAAGCCACGTAGTTAGCTGTCACCACGAGGAGACAGGATCAGCAACTGTTAGTTCCACTTGATATAAAGAATATTGAAGGAGAAAATGGCTGTTTTTCTTCTTGGAGGTAGGTCAATGTTTGTCAGAGATTTTTTGATTTTTGTGTTTTTTTGTTTTGACCTGCCGAGTTTGAGATGCTTGTGAGATATTCAAGTAGAGTAGGCATTGAGATATATATGATCTAAAAGTTCAGGAGAGTGGTCTGGTCCAGAGATAAATTTTGGAATAGTCAAATCTGAAATCTGCCCATCTCTCTTCATTTTCACAGTCACAACTGTAGTCCAGGTCAACATCATCTCTCATCTACACCACCATAATGGGAGTCTATATGAACGGTACCCACTATGGTTGTGTTCTGCATAAACATAAACAGTGGCTCTGACAATATCTTCCTAGTCTCCCTGCATCTATGCCTGAACCTCTCAATTTGTTCTCTAATATATAACTATAGTAATCTTACAAAATGTAACTCTAACAATGTCCCTTTCTTGCTCAATCCATCAAAAGGACCGTTAGGTCAAAGTCCAAAGTTCTTAACATTGTATATGAGACACTGCATGACTTAGCCCCTACCTAACCTCTCTAGCCACATCTTTTGCCACTTTCTCCCTTGTTCTACCCACTTTAGATTTCTGAATAGACAGACCATGCTTTCTCCTCCCTCAGGGCCTTTATAAATGCTACTCCCTTTGCCTGAAACACTCTTCACTTCATCCAGCCCTGGCTAACTATTTATCATTCACATCTCAGCTTGAAAATGTTAAGGGAAACCATCTCTAATATTCCATACTAGAGAATATCCCAAATTATATACTTCCATATCCTGAACTTTTGGATAACATTTATCACACATCTTTCCTAACTGACTGAAAGCTCCATAAGGGCAGAGTTGGCTGTCTGTTTTGTTTACTGCTTAAATATTTGTTGTCTCACAGATCTTGGTTCTAGCTCAGCTACCATATAACTCTGACATCCATAAAAAGAGGGTTTTACTTTCATTCTACAATAATCTAAATGCTATTAAAAACTTTAATTTAAATATTAATAGCTTTCCTGCAAATACATATGTGGTAAGACCTACATTTCCTATCCATAAGTATATATCCTACATGTGAGTATGTGTGCATAAATTATGTGAGAATTATAATATAAATGTGAGAACTAGTACTTTCTTATATTAAAAAATTAATTTAATGTATATTGATACCATGTATCATTTTAAGTGCTTCATTAGTATTAACTCCTTTAATCTTCATAACAACCCTACCAGGTAGTTTCTATTATTAGTGTCCATTTTCTATGAAGAAACAGATACAGAGAGATTAAATGGTATGCTCAATACCACGAACCTTGAAGTGGCACAACTGGGATACAAGTTCAGTGAGTATGGCTCCAGAGCTCACATTCTTCACCACTAACACTACGTGACATCCTGCCTAACTTGTTTCATAAGTACAAAACAAAGACTGAAAAAAAGCACACACTACCATCAATAAATGTGATTCGATATCTACATCCTCAAGTTAATGCTCCTCTACTTAAAGTTAGTCCAAACTAGACTAAGCCAGTTCAAATACTTCCTGTGCATTTCTCTATTTATATGCTTGCTCCTGCTATTCTAATATCTGGATTATCTACCTTCCCTACCACCATTCAGCCCAAACCCTAATATTTAAGGCTTAATTTAATGACAACTCCTCAATGTTATCCCCAAACTTCTTTTAGAGATTTTTTTCTCTATTATATTCCAATTGCATTTATATGTCCTCCTTTTACTGTAGTGTTATGTCTCAGTCGCGCAAAAGAAACAGTAGATATGAAATTACTTTATAAACGCTAAAGTTCTATACCTTATAAAGTACTTAATTCAGACTAAATAAAAAAAACCAGAGAATAGAAAACAATGAATATGGCACCTCTAAGCAGAGTACTTCAAGCAAATACGACCTGGCTCTAACTTGCCCAGAGTAGAACAGAGTCAATCAGAAAGCCATCTACCATTTTTTTACATGCTAAAAAAAAAAAAAAATAGGACTCTGCGATGTTAGAAGAGTTACCTGACCAGGCCTCCTCCTAGAAGTTCAAGAAAACTAGTTTCATATAAAGAAAGGAGTAAAAGTATTGATGTTGAGTATCGTACAAAGTTATAATAAGTTATAATATGGAAAATAGTCAAACTCATAGAAACAGGAAAATGGGGAAATGGGGGGGCTGTTCAATGGGTATAAAGTTTCCATTATGCAAAATGAATCAGTTCTAGAGATCTGCTGTACAACAGTGCCTGTAGTTAATGATATTGTATTGTACAGTAAAAAATTTGTTTAAGATGGTAGATCTCATACTAAATATTCAAACCACGATTTAAAAAATTAAAAGAAATCAATAAAAGAAAAAAATAGGGAATAACATCCCACAGATAATGAAAGCATGCTAGAAAGAGATGCTCACAGGAGAGATAAAAAGAAACTTAAAAGAATTATATAAGACATGCAAGAAAAATATGTATCCCATTTAGAAAAGCTCAGAAATAAAGTGACAGAGCTCAAGAAAGAATTTGAAATAAAGTGAAAAAAAAATCACATCAGAAATGAAGACTTAAGTTAAAGGAATATAAGACAAACATAAGAAAAAGCCTTAAGAGAAGCAGACAATGAAAAGAAAAAAAAAATAACGGTCAAAAAGAAATAAAGTGATCTTCAAAAAAAAGTCAAGACTGGTTATTTTTTGAAGGAAGGAAATTATGTTTGGGAAGCGAGATATGGAAGGGCTCCTCAGATGGCTGGCAAAATTCTATTCCTTAACCTGGAAGATGGCTATATGGGTATTGGCTTTACAAAAATTCACTAACCTACACATTTGTTTACGTGGTTTTCTATATCTATAGTTGATTTTACAATAAAAAAGGATAAAAAAGGAATTTAGGAAAATAAAAAACTACAGGTAATATTAATTTAAAACTACTTCTAGGTATCAGTAGAAAACAATAACAAAAAGCTTTTGGAATAATCTTCAAGCCAACTTAATAAAATTACATGGCAAATCAAGACATCAATTTTCCCATGATGTTTTGTCCTGATGTTTGGCAAACAGAAAAGTTAATTAAAGTCTATTATCTTATTATATAGTAGCTACCTGTTCTGTTTCTCATATGTAACACATGCTTTAAAAGTACTCGACATTTTCTTATTTTTAGAATTGCAACCAATACTTAAAATGTATAAAAAAGTTTTTAAAAAGAAATGCATAAAAAATGTATAAAATACATTTTTAAGAGGTACTCTAAAACTGAAAAGAAAACTCATCTTTGTGACAAACATGGCAGTCTTAAAAATAAATGAAATTAAATTCAATAATCATCTGACTAGCACATATTATATATGAGGTATTTACAATTTAGTTGAAGGGATAAGTAATACATATATATGGTAGTACTTTGAGAAGTTTTATGGTTCAGAAGCAGAAAAGGACATCTTACCTGCACTACTGCATTAAAATTCCAACCAGATCCTTCTCATATTCTTCTAATCTATCCTCTTCAATACTGATAGAATCTTTTCAAAGATCAAAATCCCCTTTTAAAAACACTTCACCAAGTACAATACGTAACAGGCAATTCAAATGCCTTACATGGACCAGGTAGGGAACAAATGATTAGAGCTTACTGGTATAAGACAACAGAGAATGATGGAGACTGCCAAAAAGAAGTCACTTACTTATAAGCATTAGCCAATTCCAACTATGTAGGAATATGAAACCAATTCTGCCACAATGTTCAATCTTTTTTTTTTTTTTTTTTTTTTTAGGCGAGGCACCCCTTGGTTGACTTCACAGATTGCAAAGACCCTGTTAGCTTACAATCCCTTATTTTTTATTTTTTATGCCTATAGCACCTGGTCTTCCTAGGTGGTCTCCCATCCAAGTACTAACCAGGCCCGACCCTGCTTAACTTCCAAGATCAGATGGGATCGGGCTTGCTCAGGGTAGCATGGCCGTAGACTCAATTTTTTAAGAGCTGACAGAACTCTAGATATTTTGTGTGAAATATATCAATATTTAAATGTTGGGAAATAATGCAAAACTTGAAAAAATATTACAAGCCATACAAAACATAATTGTAGTTAATATTTGCCAACTGAGGCTTACAGAAATGGGTTTGATATTAATATTCCAATAACTGGCCCCTAAGTGTCCTCAAAACTGAATAATGGTTGTCTTCCTAATTCAAAGGAAAAGAGAACAAACACCTTTCTCTAATATAATGTTTTCTTAAAACTTTAGTACCTGCTATCGTTAGTCTGCTAGCAATAGCCAGCAGATGACAAAACACACCAAAAAAAAGCAGAAAAGGAACTTTTTACAGTCACCTCATAACTGCTCAACCATTTTTTGACTATGATTGACTTTACCAACAGTTGTGCATATAATCACCATTTTATACTGCATATATGTTATATGGCAAAATTTTCTGTTCCTAAAATTGTTTCTAGATTGTAGAATAGAATCAAATATGTAAATATATTTGCTCTTTAACAAAAGAATACCAAGAGACTCCAGAAAAACCATGGGTCTAATAAAACCTAAAATCTTTGGTATAGTGGTCTACAAATTCTGTAAAAAATCTGCCTCCATTTGCCACTATTTCACACCACCCCAGCTTCCTGAATATACTATACTCTTTCACTCTTTCATGACTTTAGATGTATTTAAAGCCAACTACTCCATGTGTGAGAACTGCTCAAAGCCATTTCTCCGGGAGCCTTCCTTAAATTATTCACTTTTTCCATTACACATCCTATTAAAACTCTATCATATAACTTACTTGCTATTTATGATTATTCATAATTACTTGCTTATATTACAATCTCTGCCACTAGACCAGTAGTTTTCAAACTATTAATGCTATTCCCCAATAAGAAATACATTTACAGAGATCTACTATACATATACACAAATAACTGGAAAAACAATGAATAACACATTTACCCTCATCACATACAACACATGGAAATTTTCTATTCAATTTTTTAAAAGAAATGCTAGTCACAATTTACATCGATTCTACTGTCTCCTTAAGAAATACTGAACTAGAATATAAACCCTTGTAGGCAGAAACCAGTACATCCATTTTAATGCTCTAGCACAGACTATTTAGTAAGCAAATGTTTAAATGAATGAGTAAATATAGCAGCATACTGTTCTAAAAAAGTGAAAAGAGTAAGGCTTTGAAATAAAGCAGATGCATCAGCCACCAACTTACTTATACATCTTTGACAAAAGACTTTTAACTTCCTTTGTTGCAGAAATGTTGCAAAAATCAGACCAGAGAGAAACCAAGCACCACTAGGAGAGTTGGAGAACTCAGGTTTATTATGCCGGTGGTCCCAGAAGAGCTAGTGCTTTGAAGATCTGGGCCCTGAGCTCAGGGGCATGCTTGCGTATATGGGGCTCATCCGTGCAGTTACAGCTGGCCAGTTGGCCTAGGCCAATTGGTAATTTGTTCTCAAATTACAGAGCACAGGAATTGCTATGGGTTACACGCAGTTACCAAGCTCAGGAGCTGCTATGGGTTACAGGCAGTTACATTTGTTATTTAGACAGAACAAGCAAAAGGAAGGATGAGTCTTTGGTTAATTTCCAGGTTACCCTGTCCTTTGGCCTATGCGCAAGCATATCTACAGAAGCAGAACAAAGAGCTCATTATAAGGTTAGCCTTTTGAGTGAAAATTCCTCTTCATTTCCTCCTTTTGATGCTTTAAATTCTTATAGGGCATCAACTTCCCAATTTTTTTGTCCTAGGGGCTGATATAAGGGTGGTCTGGATGTCACAACCATTTGTAACTTTACAGATTCTAGGCTTGAGGAGACAAACTTGACAAGACAGTTCAGGATACAGGGACCAATCAAGAGAGCTATGAAGAGCATGAGGAGAGGACCTGCAAGTGGGAGAAACCAGGATCCCCAACTCCATATTCTGGACCAGGACTGCCGTGACTAGTTCAATTGTTGGCGGATTTTCGAGGCTCTATCTGTAAGCCTCTTGGCTGCATCTCTAACTATACCAGATTGATTAACATAAAAACAACATTCTTCTTCAAAAAATAAACATAACCCTCCTTTTTCGGTTGTTAGAAGATCAAGTCCCCTCCAGTTTTGTAAAACTACTCCTGCTAAGGAATCTAATTGGCTTTGTAAAGTGACAAGGCTTTTGGATATGTCTTCTAAGTGTCAAATAGGTCCTTAGATAAGCTTTGGTAATAAGACAGGCAGGAGGCTAGGCCAGCTGTGCCAGTGCCTACTCCTGCGGCGATGCCAAGGCCTATAAGAAGGGGAATGAATTGCTCGTTTGGTTCTTGTGTGTATTAGAGGGACAGTCATAGACTGGTTGTTGGGAGCGATGTTTATGTCAGGGGCCAAGTAAACCAAGGTACAGGTTCCTGTCCAGTTAGCTAGGAGACAGAGATATGAATTGGTTCCACAAAGAAAGAACGTACCTGGGGTTCCAAGGCAAAAACTCATCTCAATGGTAAAAAGGTGATCATTTGGCCTTATGCTGTTTTCAGATTCCCAGGTCAAAAGTGTCCCTGCTAGAACTGCCCCTGTGAGGGTTTGGAGGGGTCCACAGGAATTATCTTGAGATGCTCCAGAGGGTCCATTCAGTGAGGTTTTCATATGCTGGTAAGAGTAGGTATTCTTCTTGGGAGGGTTCAGAGCAGGATTCCCAAGGAAAAATGTTTAAACTATCATTTGGCTTCCCTTGACAGTAATCTGAATTTTTGTTTAGTAACCTTGTAGTCTTTATGTTGGGTTTCCATGAGAATCGTACAGGTTTCTTAAATGGAGCAGCCTGTGTTACTTGGAAACCAGACCAGTCCTTTGAAGATTGTATTTCTATAGTATAATTGCAATGAGAATCTTCAAGGGAGCCTAAATTTTGGCTCTGGCTCAGGTCTTGACTTCTCTTGATACAAAGGGGTGCCTGAAACTTAGGATTTGTATGTGTTGATATTGGTCCCCAAATTGGAGGCTCAGGAGAGGCTGCCTGAGTTAAGTTGGTTCTATAGGGCATTCAGAAGCTAACTGCCTGTCCTGTCAGTAGACCTTTAGTCATGTCAGTGATTTGGAAATCAAATAAATTTTCTATATTCAGTTCAAACAGGTGGCCTCCCCAATACTTGTTGCCCAATACCAGATGGGGATGGGGACAGCTGAGTAGCAGGCAGAAGATGGAGATAGGCAGAACCAACAATCTTTAGCCAACTCACTGGTGGAAGAGTTTAAGAGATGATAAGCTAAATTAAGAGTCTTATATAAGTACTTGGTATCCATAATTCCCTTGTAGGGTGAGTTAAGATACACCATTACCTGAGTATAAAATCCTACTAGAATTAACAAAGAAAGGATCTTCCTCATGATTATAACCAATGGCAGTTAGACAAAGCCTCTAGAAACGTATTGAAGAGGGGTTTAGCCTGAACATACAAGAATTGAGAGGATCCCAACGTAGGCTAAATAGGTCAGGGCTAAAGTGACTCTTTGACTCAGGATCCAATTGGAGGGTGCTACTGAGGCCAACCCTGAAGCAAGCAGCAGGACAAGTGTACTAAAGAGGGTTAGGGCTAAAGGATGATAACAATACATCTGGACAGTTCGGACGGTTGGTTCTCAAGCTACTGCTATGTGTAGACTGGCCTGCTTCCATAGGTGGCTAGAGCAGGGCCGAAGGTCACAGGTGGATCTCTGTTGCCCCTGGAACGGGACTCGGATCGGCTGACCAGGAAGAGACTCTGCAGTTCATGTCTCCCATTCTTCCGGAGGTGTCGCTCTCTTTACTCCAGTTTGGTGGTGATACCTGCAACCTTAACAGCAATGGGAGTTGCTACTATAATAGTGTGAGGGCCTGTCCAGATTGGCTGGAGTAGCTCCTTCTTCCAATCCTTAACTCATACTTCATCTCCTGGAATAGACTGAAGGTCTTGCGGTGCACTGTGCTCGGAGTAGAGCCAAAGGCAGCAAGTCAATCCAAGGTAACTGGGTTTCCTGACTAAGCTTAGCTAGAGTAGTCTTGAGGATCTGGTTCATGAGCTCAACTTTCCCTGAACTTTGTGGCCTATAGGCCATGTGGAGCTTCCATTTGATTTCCAGAACTTTGGACAGAATCTGGATTATCTCAGACACAAAGGCAGGTCCATTGTCAGATCCTATAGAGGGGCCGTCCATATCTTGGAACAATTTCTCTCAACAAAGCTCTAGCTACTTCTCATGCCTATTCAGTGCATGTAGGGAAAGCTTCAGCCCATCTGGAGTAGGTGCAAACTAACACAAGCAAGTACTGGTGGCCCAGGCAGGGGTAAAGTTCACTTCTAGGTCTTTGAAGGGCATAGTCTCAATTGTTTGCAACCCTGGATTGGATTTTGGCCTTTGGTCGGCATTGTTTCGTACGCAAGTTACACATCTAGCTCTGATCTGGGTGCACAAGGTTGAGAGCTTGGGTATGAAACACCAGCGGCCTAACAGGCTTTCTAAAGTACTCTTCCCTAGGTGAGTCAACTCATGGTGTTGTGTTACCAGCTGAGCTGCCACCGCAGTGTGAAAAAAGAGTCATTGATCTGGAAGCTCCCACAAGCCCTCCTTTCACTTGGTTCCCCCTTCACTTAAGGCCTACTGTTCCTCTTCCTTGGTGTATGTCGGGGATAGAGGCAATTCTGGAGCTAGGAAAACCTTAGAGATGGGCCCAGGACCCATTGTGGCACTTGGTTGGCTGACAGCCTCCCTAGCTGCTTGGTCTGCCGGTCAGTTCCTCTCTGGTGGCCTTGCAGTGAATGACTGCCACCTGAGAAGGCTTCCAGACCACCTCTAACAGTTGAAAGATTTATTCTTTGTTCTTGATTTCTTTTCCTCCCACTGTCGGTAGTCCTCTCTTTTTATAAATGGCTCCATGTACAAGCAAAGTAGCAAAGGTGTACCTTGAGTCGGTATAGATGTTGGCCCGTTTCCCTTCAGCCTGCCGTAGCACCTGAATGAGTGCCCTCAGCTCTGATCACTGCATCTGTGGTTATTATTGCGTAGCCGGCTTTGCACTGTCCTTCATGGATGAAGCTGCTCCCATCAGTTCTAGATTCTGAAGAGGAACATCTGTCAGTCTGCTTGAGTAGACTTCATCCATGACCTCTTCGCAATCATGGTCGGAAATCCCTCCTCAGTGGGCAGAAAAGTAGCAGGGTTCAACGTCCGCACAGTCTCGAGGTGGACACATGGATTTTCACAAAGCAGTCCCTGAAAATGAGTTATCTTGGCACTGGTCAGCCACTTAAGTCCCTGGTTATTCATTAATGCAGTAACAGCATGGAGAACCTTTACATTTTAGATTCTGTCCCAGCATGAGCTTGTCAACTTCTCTGACCAGGACTACCACGGCAGCTAAGGCCCAGAGGCACAGTGGCCAACCCACGGCCACCAGATCTAACCATTTGGACAGATATGCAATTGGGTGCTGCCATGGCCCGTGTGAGGACCCCCAGTGCAGTATGATTCTTCACATATATGAAGAAGTTAAAGTCCCGTGTCACGTCCGGTAGTCCTAATGCTGGAGTATTGGTCAAGTCTCTTTATTTCTCTGAAAACTTTTTCTTGTTTGGAGCCCCATTCCAGGGGGTCTTTACTGGACCCAGCTGTGGCCATGTACAGTGGCTTGGCAATTTCAGAGATACCTGGTATCCAGATCCGGCCGAATCTGGCGTCATTCTTTGGTGTTGAAGAAAGTTAGGAGGAGTTGGCGATAGTCATCCCAGGTAGGCTGATGAGTCTGGAAAGTGGACTCGAGCAAATCAATCATTGCCTGGGGTTTCTCCGAATAGGATGGGGTGTGCTGTTTCCAGTTGAGGAGGTCAGTTGTGCTGAAAGGCTGATAGTAGAGGGCAGGGTTGCTTGGCTGAAATGTGCTGTTTTCTCTAACCTCAAAAGGGCCTCGCGTCTCTCAGAGAGGCTTCTGGAGGGTCGCAGGCTGTTGGGCTGGCTGCACGGCTGAGCGAAGTTGCCATGGACTTGGGCTTGGCAGCTGCTCTGGCTGTTGGGGCGGCGAAGGCACCAATGGAGGAGGGCTGTCCAGTAATTGGGGGTAGAGTGGCTGTGCAGGGACTGGAGAGCTGTTGGGATGTATGGCGGTGAGAAGAAAGGTTCTTCCTCAGGGTCCCACTGGTAGGTGACTTTTGCTGGCTCTTCCTTGTCCTTTCCCTGAGTCAGTAGGACCACAAGTACCTAACTCTGTCCCTGCCTATTTGTACTGGCCCAAGGGGCACTACAGAAGCGATCTGCAACCATGAGTCTATGTATGGAAACTGGTCTGGATTTCCAGGGGTCCCTGTCACTACCTGGTACACAGCTTTAACAGTAGGGAGGTCCAGGGTCCCTTCTGAAGGCCATCCTACCCCTGAAGATGGGCCACTCAAGCTCACAAAGAGTTTTCCTGGGGTCAGCTTAACCCCATAATCCCCTGGAAAACCTTTCTTAAATTTTTTCAATATACATTTAAGACAGTTGGCTTAGAGGAACCTCCACCCATATTGCCTCAGGGAGCTTCCTAATAGAGGGGGAAAATAGACCTTAAGATTTCAAGAAAATAATTCGATAAGGGCCACTATGTCAAAAGGGCTGTTTGGAGATAGATAATTCTTAAGCCAAATCAGTAATTAATTGCCCGCCCTGCCTCCATGTATATCACCCTGTGTCAGTGACACAAAGAAAAACAGAAGTGAGTGCCTCCTCTAAAAAGGAGACCACTCAAGTGGCTTGTCTTGCCGTGTCTTGAAGGGTCTTTGGTGACGTCTGGCCTTAGCATACTCAGCTTTGTGACTTACAATCAGATATTAGTCCAATGCAGCCCTGGACCGTATTCCATGCACCAAAGAATCGCAGACGAGCCCACTCAGACTCCATAGCCTTTAGGGTGCCTTATGGGTGCCCTGCCGTGAAGCCACAAATTCATACCTGACCAAGTTAAACCAGCTAGGCCACTCATTCACTCCCACATTCACCCACCATAGGTTAAAACACTGCCTCACCCCTTTTTGGAAGGCCCTGACCTTTGTCTTCTCCCGCTAGAAAGACCCTGATGTCTTTCCCTGCTGGGAATACCCGTACCTGTGTCTTCTAACTGAAGACTTTAAGAGGTGATCAAGCTCCTTTTCCATCCGGAACAGAACCTGACTGGAGTGCTGAGCCCCTGGGCTTTACCTTATCCTGTGGCCGTTCCTGGTGAGTTGGTCTGTCCCTCCTTTGAGTCCAGTCGGGGCTTGGCCATCTGGAGAGTCAGAGCGCCAGTCCAAAAGAGAACCCAGAATACCGTTAGGTGGTGCACCTCCTCATTCGTCTTAGAGCCCCTCTGGCCCGGCCCGGCCAAGCCACCGGTCCAACGGCTCAAAGGGCCAGTATGGTTTGAATCTCACTGGGGCCTCCAGAAATGTTGCAAAAATCGGACCGGCAAGAAACCAAGCACCATTCGGAGAGTTGGAGAACTCAGGTTTATTACACCAACGGTCCCAAAACAGCTAGCGCTCTGAAGATCTGGGCCCTGAGCTGAGGGGAAACCTTGCTTTTATGCTTGCTTGTCCACACAGTTACAGTTGGCTAGTTGGCAAGGGCCGATTGGTTAATTTGTCCTTAGGTAGTTATAGAGCCAGGGAGCTGCTAGGGGTTACACGTAGTTATATTTGTTATTTAGACAGAACAAGCAAAAGGGAGGATGAGTCTTTGGTTAATTTCAAGGTCACCCTGCCCTGTGGCCTATGCAGCAAGCATATCTACAGAAGCAGAACAAAGAGCTCATTATAAGGTTAGCCTTTTGAGTGAAAATTCCTCCTCACCTTGAGACCCAAGGAATAACACCACTTACTTAACTCACTATAACAATAAAGTAGTAGCATTCCTGCCACAGAATGGGGTTCTAGAAACATCAGTTTCCTCGTCTTAGCCTGTATTCTTCCTTACTCCTTCTGGGGGACAGATCAAGATGTAAGCAACTCATCCTGGCAAAATCCATTTTCAAAGACTTTAGGTTACAGTACAAAAAATATGAATTGACAGACTTGGGTTCAAATACCCAACAATGCATTTACATAACATCTCATTATGTTTCTTTAGCTATAAGAATAAAACACTTCCTGTAGGGTCGTTATGGGGAATGAATTATATGCTCATATGTTTAGCATAATATCATGTCAGAACATAGTAGGCATCAATAAAAGTAGCAATTGTTGCTATGATTATCAATAAATACTGTTCAGTTAGCATAGAGGAGGTAGCATTTAAATTGAACTTTTAAGGATGGAGGAGCTGGACAAAGGTACGGGGCAAACAAAAAGGACAGTAAAATCTTAATTTATAAGAAATCTCTTCCCTTTTTTTCTGTGTATCCTCTTCTAAGATAAAGAAACCACAAGGATTTGTTTATCAATTTCCTCAATTCTCTACCTCCAAAGTTATAAACATAACTCAAAATTATATTAACTTTCAAAGTTCTAATTTAAATATTAAATTATACTCATTGGGCTGTGTGATATAGTATGAACGCTGCAAATGTATACATTTTTGAAAGAATGAGTTCATTTGAAAGAGTTCAAAGAGTATATTGCAGTTAATCCAGTTAACTAGAAAAAAACTGAAGTCCTCACTCAACAAGTCTAGTTAATCAGATTTTATTTTCCAATAAAATCAGTATTGTTTTATTAATATTTCCAATAACATTTCCAATGTTAGAATGACATTACTTTTCTACTGTTTTATTAATTATCTGATTTCCCTCCAAAATTCTTTTTAGCACTTTCAAAACTTTGATTAATGTTCTTTATTTTCCTCATTTTCTTATACATAAATAATCACACCCTCTCATAAAGAGAGCTCAGAGTCTCTCTTCTTTTTCGATGTATTTTCCCCAACAAACCTTGTAAACGCCTTCTCAGAAAAAAAAAATCTTCTAAGTGGCAAAAGCACCAAATATCTATGAAAATACAATCAAGAAGCTAAGAATTTTCTTATGCAATATGCAACCTTTATAAGATATGAAAATAATTAATGGTAATTAAAGTGTCCTGGTAATTTAACACTAATACATTTGCTTAGAGAAAATAAAAATTTTCCATTATGTTGGTAGCAAAAGGGTGGTTATTTTTATGGTACATATACTTAACCTTTATAAAAATAGCATATCTTTGAGTGACTATTTACGAGCTTTATTTAGAGTTTTAGGCCATACAGTAATACTATAATTGTCAATGAAGTCAAGACCTATATAGGTGATAGGACAAATTCTACTTTATGTTTATATCAGGCAGACTCCAGAAGAGTAGAAATGAAATCTCTTGCTCACCACTATATTCTTAGCACTTAAATACAGTAGATGCTCATAAATAGCTGTGCAAGTTTAAATGTTTATTTATGAAAAAGAAAATTAGGTTGAGGGAAATAAAAAATACATGAATACAAATTAGGTTAAGGCCTAGAGCATGGGCTGTGCTTAGTGACTTGCTTTCAAAGAGTGGAATACAGAAGAGGTAGGGGGTTGGGTGTGAAACCTGGCAAAGACCTCAAACAGGTATTCAAGGTTAACATAATCAATTTTACCATAGTGTTAGTATGTATCCTTGATGTAATGTGATGAGAATGACACTTCATTTGTTGTCATTCATGATCTCTGAAACCCATGACCCCAGTCTAATCATGAAAAAAACATCAGACAAATCTCAGTTGAGGGACAGTCTATAAAATTTCTGACTAGTACTCCCCAAAATTTCTGACTAGTACTCCCCAAAACTAGTACTCCCCCAAAAGAAGAAAAGTCTAAGAAACTAGAATTCTGGGACAGACTTCTAAGGACACTAAGGAAAAATTAGTGAAATCTGAATCAAGCACGTGGTGTAGTTAATAGTAATGCAGCAATTGTTTCCTTCGTTGTGACAAATATAACACAGTAATATAAAAAGTTAACAATAGGAAAAACTGGATGAAGTATACTCTGTGCATTATTTTGCAATTTTTCTTTAAATGTAAACTTTCGAAAATAAAGAGTTCGTTTAAATGAAAAAGGTTAGGGTAAGGAAAATAAGGAATATATGAATCAAAATCCCTTGGAAATGAATGATGATAAACATTCTTTTGGTCCTTTTATATTTGGTGGTAAGACAGAGATAGCATTCTCATATAATAAAAATAAACTATTAATAAAACAATAACATTAATATTGTCCGAGTCTACAATATTAATTAGGAAGTCACATTTGACCAAAGCAAATTCCCCTTGAATTTTAGCTTCTCAAAGTATCATTCTTAGTTCTCAACACTTGAATTATGAACTCTGTGACAAAAATTCATAACATTCGCTCTCAGCTCTATATTGAATGTATTATCCCACACCTCTAATCTCTAGTCACTAAAAGTCAAACTTACATTGATATCTCCCATTTACCTTACACTCAACTAACTAAACTCACCATCTTCTTCATGATGCTCCCCTTCTAAACCTCCTTCTCAAGGTTATTTTTTCTTTAATAGATCTCTCTTTCCTATTCCTCTCCATTCCTACAGTTAATAATTAGTCTTGCACACTGCTGTCAAATGAACCTTCCTCAAAGATTTATCATATCATTTCCAGGCTCAAATGCCATCTTTTGTTTTTTGTTTTTGTTTTTTAAATAATAAACCATATTTAAATTTAGAAGTGGTGTCTTCAAGGGCATCCATAATTGGCTAATCTTTTGTACCCTCTACTTGTAAAGAGAGACCTTTCTATCCATCTCTCTGCCTCATACTGTAAGTTCTGCCTTTCCTTTATTCAGAAAATAATCAAATAGCCACTAAGCATATAACATATCTGAGAAGATAAGACTCCTCTGGGTGGTCAAAGACTTTATAATCTTCTTGGGCTGATAAAAACCTAAAAAGATAACTAACAAAGAATATGGGAATTTGTCTTATTCAAGGCTGGATCCTCAGTGCCTGGTACATTTAGTAAATGAAAGCAAGGCAGAATGTTAATGCCCAAAAGGATTATATGCTATTAGAGAAGGGAAAGAATTTTCGGTTGGAGAGATGAAAGCTGGTCTAAGATTCTATTATTCTAAGGCTCTTAGGACAATCAAAATTTCAGCCAAGCCTCAAGCTTGAGTAGATCTTCACAGTTAAGAGGTTAAAATGTGTATAGGTACATTTCAACTGAAAAATGTTATATCAGTAAAGGTTAAAAGAAGTAAAATTGTTATACCATATTAAAGTAGTGAATAATAAACAGTTCTTACAGGTTAGTGGAAGATAAGATGGGAGAAGACAAGAGCCAAAATTTGAAGTCTTGAGAAGAAATTTGGTATCCATGCCTAATATAAAGGCATCATTAGAGTGATATAATCTTCAGAAAAATTAATCTAATGGGAGTTAACATGAAGGTTAGATTTCAGAAAGCAAAGAGCCTTATTTCTTCAAGAAGCCTCCCCATCTACTCAAACCCTCTAGTTTTCTTAACTCTTACAGCACCTGCCTGCATCATATAATTTTTCCTTATTCTATTTCCTCACACTGTAAACTCTTATTTTCATGTGTGCTAGTCTCTTCAAGAATAGGGATCAAATCTTAGACCTCTTTTTCATTCTTAAGAAATCAGTAAAGCATTGGGCCATCCAAACTTAATTTTTGGAGGACTTGTTTGCATTTATGCAAAACCCAGTTACTTCTATGACAACAATCTAAAAGTGACAGACACAGAACGAGTAGCTAAGCAATAAGTACCATAAAAATAAGATTAAATCTTGTTTGGATGGCACTTTTTAAAGTTTCATTTGGATCCCATAACTAATACTGTAGTTACCTTCCAGCATACGTTTTCAGTGCTTTCTGCTTTATGTATTTCGTGACCTCATTTACTCTTCTTTCTCTCAATGGTCAGCACGCATACTCATTTTTCAATTGCATTCATTGCCTTTCCTGCACTGAAGCCTCGCCAATATTTTTATCTATTAACTTCACTGATTAAGAACCAGTGTTATGGAGTAATTAATAAATGGTGCTCCTATAACTTTTCTACACAATTCTTTTACACATACTAAATGTTTCCTGTGGTTTAGCACTCTTCAAATAAAACTGATTCAAATAAGAAAACCATGTTACAGAAATAATTCAAATCCACCAAAGCATTCACAAAATGAAATATGTATTAGTAACCAGGGACTGTACTTAAATTCTAAATTTTTCCAAACTTTCCAAAAGTTTGTATTTTTTTTTATCTTCAACCCTTTGACGTTTTACATTTATATATTCTAAAAATTAAATTTCATGGCTTTAAAATAGTCTGTTCACGTTAACATTCATATTAACTGTTAACATTTTTCCAAAAAAAAGAAAAAGCTTAAGAAAGTGAACACGCAAAAATCAAATAAGTATTTATTTCACCGCTAAAGAACTATATTTCACTTGTAATATAGTTATCTTTTCAGATAATTTTTATGTAAAAAGAAATTTTTTTTTATAAAACTACAAAAAAGAAATCCTCCAGAATATGATTATTTCTGATTACGTTAGAACCTCTCATTAATGGTTTTGAAAGTCAAAAGATTTCTCCTCCAGATTTGGGAAACTCCATAATGTACTATTTTATTCCCCGCCATTCCTTAATGGTACTTAATACTGCTGAGATCTTAAAGATGAATCATCAAAAAACGGCAATATATACGTTACAAAGGCTGTAAGGAAACAGGTAAGTCTTAAGATTTGGACACGCACAGGTCAGCTTTTTCCACTTCCGTCTCAGAAAACACCCAAATAAATGTGGGTGCAAAGCTACGGGAAGGTTACAAAGCCCCTGACTACTACCAGGGAAGCCTCAGCCCTAGTGGTGCTAGGGCAGTCTCTTATAAAACTCAGCCGGCCACGTGGCTGTCACAATCAAAAGGAAGACAGGAGAAACAGCGTAAACTAACCTTAAATAAATAACTGCCCTCCTCCCTCCGCAACTTGGAGTTGGAGTAGAAAAAAGTATGTCATTTCTTTGCACGCTAAGGCTAAGACTTTTTTCCTGTAAGGAGAAAGCGAAGTACAGGGCTGATTTAAAGAGACTTCAAACAGAAATCAGGTCAACGAAGACCCCGAGAGTGTGCCCCCAAATGAATTAGATACCCCAACTTCCGTGAGCTGCGGTGAGAACAGAGGCATTCTGCAAAAGGGTAAAAGGGGTGGAGAGTACTAAGACGGCGCATTAAGCACATGGGCCGCTTTATCCTGACTCCCACAGTCCTTCCAAGTTCCATACTCGCTGCTGCTTTGGTGGAGCGAACTCAGAAGGCTGAAAAGACTTGTACACGCCCTTAAACCTCTCACCTTTCCAGGAGGGCAGAGGTAACCACGGCCCTAAGAGAGCAGGCGAACGGGAAGTGTCCATATTGCATAACTGAAACCCTAACTTCCACCTCGCCAAGAAAGCCACCCTCGGAGGCCCGCAGGGCGCTCGCTGGAGGAGGGGCCAGAGGGTGCCGGGGTCGGCCACCCCCACATCCGGAACCCTAACCTGCCCACCCCAACACCTCGCCGCCGAAGTTAGGTCCCGGCGGCGCTCAGCGCCTCCCTAGACGCCACTTGGCCGGGCCCAGCCAGTCCGCCTGCGGCCGGACGAGGACTCCACGCCCCACACGTCTCTAGCTCCACTTCAAGTCGGGGGAGGGGGCGTTGCAAAGACTATCGAGGGGCTTGAGGCACATCCCTGAACAGCAGATAAGCCCTGAGTCGAGCCCTAAGCATCTTCAAGCCCACCTCCGAGCTTTCCTGGAGAGACGGCACCCCCTCGTCGAGGTTTTCGCCGCGCGACACCCGCTCCTGGGGTGTCATTACCTTTCAAGAAAAACTCCGAACTCCACGGGGCCGCACTCCCTTCAGTTCGACACCTCCAGGGAACCAACACACAACCCAAGCCGCGCACTAAGGAGAACCCCGCGTTACGGGACAAAAATGTCCGGACAAAAATGTCCGGGCGCGTCACGGGACAGCCGCCTCCGGGCCCCACGCCCGGCGCCCGCCGCACGCGCTGCCCTCCACGCCCGGGAGCGTCGCCGCCGGCAGGGACGGGAAGCGCCGACGGCGGGCAGCGCTGGCTGGGGAGGGCGTGGATCCGCTCCGGACTCACCGTCAGCTGGGCCGCCGCAGCAGGGAGGCGAGGACGGCTAGGGGAAGACACAATATGGCAGAGACTGCAGCTGCTCCCGGCAGCTTCCAGCAGCCGCCTCCGGGAAGAAGCGGCAACAAGCAGGCAGCGGCAGCTGCGGTGGCGGCCGCGGCAGCACCACATCCCCCTCCTTCTCGCTTCCTCCCTCACCCTCCACCCTCCCCCCGCTGCCATGGCAACGCGGCGCCAAGGAGATTAGCCCCGCCCCTCCCTTTCGTCTCCGCCTCCCGCGACCTCTCGGGAGGGGTGCTCGGCCCGCCCCTTCCCGTCTCCATCCACCTCCTACCAACGGGCCGGGCCCGGGACCCGGAGGCTACCTAGAACGACGGGTTGGGAAGAAAGGGGGGCGGATGCGGTGTCCGGAAGGGCGGGGCTCGCACGGAAGGTAGGGCGGTGACTTGGTGAGCCAGTGCGGGTTTCGGGTTGAGTAGGGGACGAGGAAGGCGGGAAAATGGAAAGGCCTCGCCTGTCTTGGGAAGGACCTATAGGAGTGCGGCGGGGCGCGGCGCGGCTGCTGACTGGCGGAGAAGGTGCAGGGGCGGAGCGGTCGAGGGTGGCCGTCCCGGCCCGTCCGACGGTGACGCCAGTCTGCTTGGACTGCAGCGACAACCCATAACTGCTCGAGCTTCTTTCTGTTGGTGTCTCCAAGATCTTTCCGCCACTGGCCAGGGTTTTTGAAAGCGGTTTAGAAACGATAAAGCACTAATATAAACTTAGAGTATTATTGCCCTTGCTGACTGAAATTTTATGTGGAATCTGAGCTCAGCGTGTTTGTGGTAAAAAAAAAAAGATTGTAATCAGAACCAAAATTTAATAAGCATATCATTTACTGAGCGCTAAGTGCTAGGGACTGAGTTAAGTCCTTTGCATACATTGTCGTAACCATAATACTAACAGCGTTGACAAATAAAATACAGGAGTACCCAGTTAAACGTAGCATAATTTTTTAATAGAATGTTCCCTTTAGGATATTCTTCCTGTTTTGTTTTGTTTTTTTGTTTGTTTGCTAAATTTGCCAACCCTATCCTGACGCTTACAAATTCCCACTTTACAGATGAGGAAACTGAGGCTTGAGAAAATAACCAGATATAAGGTAAGTGGCAGAACTAAGGGTCCATTTTACTATCATTATGATACTGATAATTAAATCTCAGAATATCTATAACCACATCTTCAAAAACTAGAGTAAGGATACATACCTCACAAATGTATTGAGTAGATTAAAAGAAAAGGCAAAGAAAGAATAAAAGATATATGAAAGAGACCTAGGCAGTCACTGGTGCATAGTAGGTGGTAATAGAAATTATTTCCTTCCTGAACAATGAATGTTAACTGGATATTCACTATGTGCCAGGCTGTAAGTATAAAGCGAGCTGAGTATGGAACAAGTTGCCTACTGACAATAAAACAAGCTGTGAGAATGACAGATATAGAATTATAGGCATCAGACTATATAAAAACAAGAATGGAAGTGTTTAATCCCTAGTACCACAAATGAAAACACTGCATTCATTTACATGATTTGTCCAAAGTCATCTATTCTATTCATTTTTCATTACACTGTCCTGAAGGGCCTCATAACGGCATTCAGAGTAAGAACATGGTGCAAATATACAGTGCTCTTCAACTGAAGCAAGAGTTGCTTAATTTTCTCCCTTCAAAGCAATTACTGTTGGCTGCTCACGTGGGCAAATTGAAGAAAGTTCCTGGAGGAGTGCATAGAAAGGAGGAAAGAGCAGAGGAAAGAAAGAAGGGAAGATTGAGAGAAAGTGGCTTCTAGAGAACTACCACCTCCTCAGACCTCAGTCTTGTTTAATCTCTGCTGGCCATGGTGGCCACTAACAATATAGGTCTTTACCGCCTTTCAGATTATTGTACTAATATTATATATATTGTACTTAAGTTACTATTTTTCCATCTATTTTAAACTCATGTGGCTAAACAGGCCCCCTCAACTCTAGAAGAATTACAGAATTTGAGAGCTGGAAGTTATATATATTTTAGAGATATATCATCCAGGAGTCAAATCTATCATGGATGAGGAAACAAATCCAGAAAAGGTATATAACTTGCCTAAAGCCAAATAGTGAATATACTGCATCCTCATCCACTAAGTTCTCTGTGCTGGTCCTCTCTACTCACTCATTCACCCCAGAGAGGCCGGGCGTGTTTAAATAATCTCTGTGGGTAAGGTTCAGGTCTCTTAGGAAATCTGTCACACTTAGTTTAGAGGTTTAATTTTTAGAGGACTTTGAACACATACCAAGAAAAAGTGCTGATTAAAAATAGTGATGATTCAGAGTGAGTAGCTTTTCCCAGGAGTTTATAAGAGTAAAATATCTAGAGAACCAGAATTTAGCTCTTTAGGAGAAAGAGGATCTTGGCATTTATGATTTCTTATAAAACTGTATTCTTATTTCTTCAAAAAACTTTAAAGGAACATATTCAATAATAAACTTTATTGCAGGATTAATGCATTAGAAGATATATTGTTTGAAATGTTCTCGTGTTTAGACAGAAAAGTGATAGGAACTCAAATATACATATTTATATTTAAATTTTTTAATCATTTTATTACATTCATTTAACAAAAGACTTTTTTGATTGTGAATTGATGACTCTAAAAATAACCAGTTAACCAGTATGGAATCTAGACTTCAAATCCCTTGAGGTCAATGACCATGTCTTTTTCTTCTTTATAGTCTAAATTCTTAGAACAGCTTTTAGAACAGAGATGATATTCAATAATACTTGTTAATAAAAAAGTAACTTGCCTCAAATTACATGATACCAGGACTAGCATACAACATTTCTAAGTGCTGGTCTGCCGCCTGGGCTAAATAGGTAAAATTATGAATGAAAATCTAATATTTTCCCTTTAAGGATCTTTTCCAGTGTACTTCTTCAAAGCAACTACCTATATTTAATAATATCTACATTTCTGTAAGCCCTGTAATTGGCAGTCATGTGGACAAATCTTCCTACTGAGGACACTAGAAAAACTCAAAAAATATTTAAAAATATTAGCTCAAAGGCATCAGATTGCTTACAAGGTAGAAATCACTAGGCCATGATCTGAAGAATGATGAAGCCTAAGGAAGTCCATTTATCCATTCCATAGTGGGTTTCTGAGAGGATGAGCAGAGATGAGGGATGGCAATTAGAGTTTGGGGTGTGCTAAGTGGGAAGAACTCTGTTGCAGCCCCATTGTTTGGACTGGGAATCCGAATGGCTACATCCTAGAAGTGAGGAGGCTACATCTATTTTAAATCATCTCAATTCCAGGATTGGATTAGTGTAATTCCTTTGACCTAATGCTCCCAAGCACTTGGCAAAAGCAAGCTAAAATCCTCTCTGTAGTAAGGTAATATCATTCTAGGCCTCAAATCATTTCTATAAACAATTTTGCAAATACAATGTTTAGTACACAGTGAAAAATAATCAGTCACCCAAGGAAACAAGAAAAACAGCAGAAACAACAGAGAACAAAACAGACACCAAAGGGCTTCGGATAGTGAAATTATCAGATACAGATTTAAAAATAATGCTTACTATGCATACTTAAATACAAGATTAAAATTTTAGTCAGATAACTAGAAACTTAAAAAAAGAATCGCATGAAAATTTTAGAACCAAAAAATTCACTAATAGAAAATAAGAATTTGATGGTATAATTGTATATTAGATGAAGATAGAGTTAGTGAAGTAGAAGATAAGTCAGAAGAAAAGATGCAGAATGAAGGACAAAAAAAGAAAAAGAATAGAAATACAGAAAACAGGAAAAGCTCATGGAAGATACCATGATAAAGTTTAATATACATATAAATGGAATTCTAGAAGGAAAGAAGACAGTATTGGGCAGAAGTAATATTTGAACTAATGAATCCCACTCAGGATATATATATTTTTTAATCCACACAACACATAGACACATTATTTAAAAACTGCTAAAATCCCGGACAAGGAGAAAAATCTTAAAAGCAGCTAGAGAAAATAAGTGTTAACCTTTAAAGAAACAATAATTAGACTTACAACTGACTTTTTAACAGAACTACCTAAAGCCAGAAAATGATGGAATGATAACTTTAAAGGATCAAAAGCAAATGTTTTAACAATGAAGGTAAAATTAGGCAATTTTCAAACAAATAAAATAGGGTATTTGTCACCAGTAGATTCATAATGGCACTCTTTAGGTAGAAGGAAAATAATCCCAGTTGTAAGGTCAGAGATACATGAGGGAATAAAGATAAATCAAAATGATAAATATGTGCATAAATAAATGAATTTTGATATTGTCTATATAAGACAATAATAGTAATGCCTTCTGTATTTAAAATTATATAATAATGGTATAAAACTCAGAAGAGGGTAAATGAAATCGAAGGTATTGTCTAAGGATGGAAAAAGTTATTAATAATAGACTGATGAATTAAAAATGCATCTTGTAATCTCTAAAAGAATCACTAAGAGTATAATAAAAGACTATATGTATAGTTAAGGTTCATCAGAGAAACAGAACCAACAGAATGTGTATATATACCAAAAAAGAGACACTTATTTTGAGGAATTTGCTCAAGAAATTGTGGAGGCTTGGTAAATCCAAAATCTGTAGAGTTGGCTGGCAGGCTGGAGAGCCAGAGAAGAGGTGCAGTTTAAGTCCAAAGGCAGTCTGCTGGCAGAATTCCTTCTTGCTTAGGGGAGATCAGTCTTTGTTCTATTAAGGCCTTCAACTGATTGGATGAGGCTTACTCATATTATGGAGGGTAATGTGTTTCACACAAAGTCCATCAATTTAAATGTTGATCTCATTCAAAAATATATTCACAGAAACATCTAAAATAATGTTTTGGCACTGTGGCACAACCAAATTGACACAAAATTAACTATCACACTGTGCAATATTCCAATCTAAAAAGGAGAGACAGGGAATGGAGTAATAAAAAGCAATCAATTTAAATGCAAGATAAGAGAAAATGAGTACATATAACAGGCAGGACAAATAAAAAGTACTTAATAAGATTATAGATTTAAACCTAAATGAATCGCAAATTACATTAAATGAAAACATCCCAATTTAATGAAAAAGATTGCTTTGGTTACCTATTGCTACATAACAAAGTACCCCCAAATTTATTAACTTTAAACTATCACCATTTTATTGTGTTTCATTATTCTGAGGATCAGAAATTTGGATAGGAAACCAAAGCATGGCTCATTTCCTCTCTGAGTGATGACTGCTGGGGCTGAAGTGTCCCAGATAGCTTTTTCACTCTCATGTCTGGCACCTCAGTGAGGATGGCTCCAGTGGTGGGGGTTAGCTGGACCAGCCTGACAGAGATCATATGTATGGGTTCTTAGTTCTCACTGTTGATTGGGTTCTTTGGTTTCTGTACAAGTAGTTCCACAACTTTCCTCTCTCCCTATGGCCTTTCCACGTAGTCTCTCCAAGGAGATAGGCAGACTTCTTACACACAAGCTCTGAAGGATTAGACTTGGAGCTAGCATATTGTCACTTTTGCCACATCTATTGGATAAAGCAAATTACATGGCCATCCAAGAGTCAGGAGAGGAAACTGTATGAGTATTAAGAGGTGTGATAGAACGAGCTACCAATCTGTGTAACCAGCTAGCACAGATCATAAAACTGGACCAAAAAAAAAAAAATCAAAATTCATCTACATGCTGTTTACAAGGGGTATATCTAGAACATAAAAATGCAGAAAGATTGAAAGAAAGGGATGGAAAAAAACAACCATGCAATACCGCCAAAGGAAAGCTGGAATAGCTATATTAATGACAGATTAAGTAGACTCTAAGACAGAAAAGCACTA
The DNA here is from genome assembly GCF_902729225.1 of Pteropus medius. NCBI lineage: Eukaryota > Metazoa > Chordata > Mammalia > Chiroptera > Pteropodidae > Pteropus > Pteropus medius. The sequence continues at coordinate 34,662,239 of NW_024349800.1, forward strand.
GTAGATAGAGATTTTTCATAATAATAAAAATTTAATTTGCCAGGAAGATAAAAAAATCTAAGTTTGATTCCCCTAATAACATAACCTCATAGTACCTTAAGCAAAAATTACAACACTATAAGGAGGAATACAAAATCGACAATTTTAGCAGGAGACGTTAATATATTCAGTTACTAATAAAATAGGCAGACAGAAAATTCAATAAGAATATAGGTTTGAACAACACTGTTAGCAAAGTTAAGTATAGAGACATATTGAGTACATTTCTATAGTCCTTTACATAGGAACAAATTCATCAGTTTATGTTATTTGTTTGGGCTCGTTGAGCTGGAAGGGACAGCTGAGGATCCTGAACCTTTAGGCTGGTGAGAACCTATTCCTATTTTAGAGATATATTTACCATGTGTACCTTAACCTCATTTATTAAATAAACATATTAAGTTCCTGCTATGTGCCAGGCCTTATAATTAGCACAGAGATGAAAGCTATCATTAAAACTGCAGACAAGCAAATCAGAAAATATAATGTGGTATTATAAGTGCAGTGATAGAGCTTTACATATGGAGCAATTGGAACCAAGTTCTAACTAAGCTACATGAGATGATGCCTGAGCAAAGTTTGAAGAAAGAAAATGTGGAAGAGAAGTGGCAATGTGGGATGGAGAGTAGAACGGCACCTAGCAAAGCCTAGCTCTGTGAGAACATGACTGTTCGTCAGAGAACTGCCAGTCAATTGGAATGTCCAGAGTATAAAAGGATGCTGGAATTAGGAGTTATCTGATTGCAAGAAACAAGCTCATGCCAGTTATCTAAAGTAAAGGAGGAACAAATATGAAAATAGGGATTATGTGAGACACAACTGTGGGAAGTACAGCCAACATTACAAGAGGTCTTTTCGCTTACTCTTTCTCATTGTCTGATCTTTAGTTTCAGCTTTTCTTCATTCCTTCTGCAGACTGGCTTCTCTGCTCACTTATCTGCTTGCATGTAGGGCTACTATTGCTGTCCCAAATAGTGGCCCCAGCTCTCTACTCTGGCCTCCACCCAATTTGCCCAACTTTCTGACTTAGCAACGCGAAGTTATTATATCACAGCCTCAGCATTCCGATTTCAAATTCTGTAATCTGATTGGTACAGTTTCAACATGCATGTAGCTCAGGGGTCAGCAAACTATGGCCTGGGGCTAAGGGTAAGGGGTGTGCAATCTGGCCTGCCTTCCACTTTTGTAAGTAATGTTTCAATGGAACACAGCCACACACACTCATTCAATATGTATTGTCTATGGCTGCTTTGGCATTACGTGGACAGAGTTGAGTAATTGTGACAGAGAACCTGTGGACTGCAAAATTGAAAATATTTTCTTTCTATACCTTTACAGAAAAAGTTAGTTGGCCCCTGAATTAGATAATTGGATATGGAGACACAGTGCTGTGTAGAGGCTTAATGGGGGTCAGCTCTGGTAATTGAAGCTCTGAAAGTGGATACTCCCTCACCTTTTTTTTTTTTTTTTTGCAGAAAAAGGATAGTGTAAGGGAAAGGTAGCTGAGGAAGAACTTTGAGAAAGGAACTGTTTGAAGGTCTTAACGTAGGAAAGAAAATAATCAGTCTCAAGTATACACTAAATTTTTTACACAAAGGGCGGAAGAATGTACGAGTTACTCTTTAATCTGAAGAAGTTCATTAGGATACTAAATTTAGGAGAGCATGTCATTGTAACTACCTTTAAATAACCCACCTGTGGCAAATTTCCCAGACCCTCCATAGTTAGCTCTTGCTGAGATGAAGGGCTGAGGCACAATGTTAAGTTTACGGAAATGTTTTTAAATGCATGCCCAGGTTAATTTTATTTACCTTTCAAAAGAGGAGAGTCTTGAGAGAATGAGACAGATGAAAAGACAGAAGCCTATAGACTGAGACTTGAGGGTTAGGGGGAAGAGAAATCTAGAATTCACCATTTTGGTAAACTTAAGATCATTGTGGGGAAAATCTTTTATAAGCAGTCTTTTTTTGTTGGGTAAAAAAGTTTTAGAAACCTTAGAGATCATTCTAGTCCTTGCTACTAAAAGTGTGGTCTGAGCACACTCAGCATCACTGGCATCACCAGGGGTTTATTAAAAATGCAGACTCTCGGGCGCCACCCCAAACCCACTGAATAAGAATCTGCGTTTTTAAAGATCCTACAGATGATTCATATACACATTAAAGTGTGAGAAATTAAAGCACTGAATTGGAATAGTAGTTTTTAAAACCCTTCCAAGTAAACAATTGTGGTTTTGTTTGGTTTGAATGAAATCTTACATTGAGCCCAACTCTATAAAACAGATCAAAGTGAACCTGCTCTGGTTGAAGATGGGCAGCTGCTGAAAGGCAAGGGCTGAAAAACGTATGCATTTCCATCCAGTGTTCCCCCAGGAACACAGTTTGAGAAACTCTGATCTAACAACGAATAGAAGTAACACCAGAATCTTCAGGGCCAGGCTCTGTCAAACTCCCAGGCCACTTCTGTTGCCACCTCATTGAGAACTTCCACAATGAATCCCTGTTAGTGATGTGATATGTCCTGCCTTGAGAAAATTGGAATTTCTGAGCTCTTGGAAATCACTATTCTAGATCCCTTCTCTCAGCTTAAAGATGGGGAAACTAGAGCTCAGAATGTGACCAATGAGACACTATTAAATCACAGCCACATTTAAAACTATACTGATTGCCATCAAAGGGGCTGCTATAGATTCAATGTTTGTGTTTCCCCAAAATTTGTATGTTGAAATCGAAATACCTAATGCGATGGTTTAGGATGTGGGGACTTTGAGAGGTGATTAGGTCATGAGAAGGAGCCCTATGGAGTGAGAGTGTTGCCTTTATAACAGAGACCTCACAGAGTCCCCGCACCCCTTTCACCATGTGGGTTACAGTGAGAAGACGGCAGTCTGTGAACCAGGATGGGTTCTCACCAGACACCAAATGGCGGGACTTTCCATTCTCTAGGATTGTGAAAAATACATATTTGTTGTTTATAACCCCCAAAGTCTGTCGTATTTTGCTGTAGCAGCCTGAATGGACTAAGACAGAGGCAAAGCTTCAATAATTCTTAGGGACATGAGGGGTTCAGAACAAGTCTCAAGATGTGCCACTTTGGCATGTGAATTATTTTAAGTTGAAGGCAGTTGTGACCCTGTGGGCTCATGAGAAACTTTTACCACTCCTTTAAATTTGGGGCCTTGCCCATAAAATTTATCACCAGAAATAACTTTTTATGACCTATCTATGAGGCAGGACGAACGTAATTACTGAACATTTGTTATTTTTATTATCCTGCGAATGACCTTCCTCCTCTCTGAAACCCCATGATGCCTTACCTAATCCTTGCTGAGAATGCCATGTATACCTCATTTTAACTTTCTGTCTCTGAACCGCTCATGTATGTGGGGTGTCTGACTCTCATGTATATGGGGCTCCCATACATAGGTATCTAATTAAATTTGGTTATTTTCTCTTGTTAATCTGTCTCATGTTGATTTGATTATTAGACCAGCCAGAAGAACCTGGAAGGGTAGAGGAAATTCTCTTCCCTCACAGGACAAAAAAGTGCTAAAATGCCATATTTTTTCCCCGGTCCTTCCCTTCTTAGCAATGAAGTAGAGAGATAGAAGCACTATAAGCACTATACTTAAATTCAGTACTAAATCCTGCCTCTGCTGCTTACTAGCCCAGGCAAAATATTTCAACATTTTTTTAACCTCTTCATATCTAAAGTGGAGATACAAATTCCAGCCTCAGAGGTGTGCTGTGCAGGAAATGTATGTGAAACAATTTAGCACACGGCCTGGTAAATAATAAGTGCTCAGTAAATGTTAGCTGCTATTAATATTTTTAAATGAACAACAACTAAAAAAATCAACCTACTTTAATTTAGAAAGTGCCTAGAAGGATTGCACATGTGAAACTGATTTTCCTCTATTGCTAGAAGAGTAAAACAATTTATATTTGCAGCAATAGGCTATCTAGTATATAGAATTTGTTCAAAATTAAATACTGCAGTTGTGAAAATGATTTTTGATAAATGGGGCCAATATTTAGGGAAGGCAGTGAATTTAAAGAAATTCCAGGTTACATTGGAACACAAACACATTACTTTGTGTTCCACAGTAGTGTTGCATTTAGAGTTAGGCATTTTTAGTAGCTATCATTGATTGCTTCAATTTGTCTTTGATTGAGCAAACCCTAAACTTTGGAGTCATCTTTGGCTCCTCTTTTTATCTCATACCTTCAAAATATGTCTAGAATCTGACTCCTCTCCCTACCCTGGTGAAAGCCACAGTCATCTCTTACCTGAATGACTTTAATTGCCTCCTAACTCCCTGCATCTCCTCTTAACCCCAGACAGTTATTTTCTTACTATAGCAGCCAGAGTGATCCTCTTAAAATCTATCAGTTCGAGTTACTCCTCATGTTATTCCTGTAATCCTTCTAGGAAATTTCTAGAACTAATTAACAACTTCCCCATTTCACTCAGAATAATTTAATGCCTAAGTCCTTACAAAAGCCCACAAAGTCTTACAAGATCTAACCCCACCTCCCACCACCATTGGCCTGGCCTCCCTGCTCTTTCTTGACAATGATAGGCACACCCTACCCTATGACTTTTGCTCTCTGCCTGGGATGTTCTTCTTCCAGGTAGCATACTCTCTTCTTTAAGTCTTTGTTAAAATTTTACTTTCTTAGTGATGCTTGCCTTGTCCTCCTTACTTAATACTGCAAATTATCCCCAAACACATTCCAGGAATCCCAGTCCCCTTACTGTGTTGTACTTTATTTTTCCCATAGCAATCATCATCCTCTAACACACTAGATAGCTTATTTATTATGTTTTAATTGGATCTGGCACCACTACTAGAATGTAAGCTTCACAGAGGCAGCAGTCTTTGTTTTGGTCACTGATATATTCTAAGCATCTAAAATACTTCCTGGCATAGAGTATACACTCAACAAATATTTGTCGAGTTAACTAGTTTTGTGATTACTAGTTTTGTTTGTATTTGTTGCACTGTCTTATTTGAACAAAGACTAAACTAAATTGACAATGATTTAACAAAGCAAATGCATGAGTTGGGAGTTTTCTATTTTCTTTCTAGTTCTCTGTGTTTTTAATTTCTTCTTCATGCTACAATAAAACTCCCAAATGTCTTAAACACGATTCTATTTTAAACTGATGTGCACATTTCCTCACCTAAGAATTTATGCTCCTCATGTTGTTTAATATATACTTAGGCCATTTCCACTCCCTTTCTAGCGGTTCGCAGCCATATCTAATCTGTGCACAAAACAGAACTTTTATGTCCAATTATTCATCATTTTTAGAATGGTCAGGTCTGAGACCTGAGAGGCACTCATCTTCAGGCCAATATTCTAGGTTGGGACTATTGGAGTAAAGAACAGAGAGAATAGGCGTAGAAGTGCATTTACGAAGATGTGAGAATTGGCCTCTCTATGGGAAAATATTGAATTTCTATTATCCTTTCCCCTGTGGGACAAGAGGAAGAAGAAGGGGGGGGGGCATTAATAAAGTTGTGTGCTATAGGGCAAGGGTCCACAACCTCTGTGCCATAGACCACTACCAGCCTGTGGCCTATTATGATTTAGGCTACACAGCAGGAGGTGAGCGGCGGGCAAATGAAGCTTCATTTGTATTTGCAGCCGCTCCCCAGTGCTAGCATCACCACCTCAGCTCCACTTTAGATCATCAGGCATTAGATTCTGATAGGAGCATCAGTCCCTGGTTCCAAAAAGGTTGTAGACTGCTGCTATAGGGTGTAGCTTATAAAACTCTAGCTTGTCTCCTTTACAAAATCTTTAGTAGAATCTACATTGTTTATAAATATTTGAAGCGTGAATTTTCTTTTGAAGAGATTAAAATATATTCTGATTCTTATTTCAAGACTGAGTTGGGGCAAAAATGGAGGCTTCCATGGCAGGGCTACACAAGAAAAATTTTAGGTGTAAGATTAGAGGAACTAATAAGGACCTATTCAAGTACCCCAGAGAAGTGTTGGCAGAGGGACCATAAAAGTGACAAAAATTCACATAATTGGAGTCTTCTTTTTGGGTTAGGACTCTTCCAAAAATATTTGTTTTAAATGTACAAATGTTGCTTATGAAGAGAGAAATTGATAGGTCCATCCCACCTTTCTAATACACTTGTTGAAGGTAGTTAGCTTTTTTAATAAACAATGAGCAAAGCCTTGACAGAAAAGGCAAAAGGAAAATATTTCATTGTTAGGATGGAACGGGAGTTTCAGAAATGTTTGCAGGCAAAGTATACCGCCAACAGGGTTAAACAGGCTTTGGCATCACAGTGTGTGCCTTGGCAATAGGGGGTGGGCATAGTTGAAGGTGCTACTCTTTTGTGTTAGAAGTGATCATGTTCTACTCAAGTACATTACAGTTTTTTGCCTAATTATCATTCTTAGCCTAAGGTTAATCATGAATATCTTCATCTCTCACTGTCTTTTTATTTACAATGAAGATTTTGCTGTCATTTAAGCAAGTTCTTAACAACAAACACAATTCGGAGCCCATTTTTTTTTCTTAGTTATATACAATTTAAGGCAGATTATTAAACCATGAGTAGGGAGATAAAGAAATCAGAAGCACAGAAATACTAGAAGATTCTAGTATTCTCATTAAATAAAATTCTGATTTGAAAACAGCATACATATTGTTGAAAGGTAATGAACAATAAACAGTGGTTATTAAGAGACAAGCAAACCTCAGATGGCTTTGAGAGAGTTGGGGAAGGCTCTAAGGAAAAGATGGGATTTGATTGGATGCTGAAGATTGGTGAGGATTACTAAATGGAGTGTGAGAGAGGAAAAAACTGACATTCCATTTCAGGTAGTAGAAGAAATTGATTTCCTGTAATTGAAGACTTGAAAGCCTCTAAAAATTAGGCATAGTTGTCTGTATTTCATATGGTAACTAAAAATTCTTTCAAAATTTAAGTATTTTGTACACAATGTTTTTCTGTTTATCAAAGCTATATGATGTTTTTGGAAGAATTACCTTTATTATTTTGACTGCTTGTCATTGTAATTTGATTTGAATCCTACCAGCAATAGTTTTTTATCTAAAAAGGTATTTCAAGACAGACATAAACATTTACATACATACAGATATTTGTGGATTTATTTTTGGCAAGCTCTGAAAGTAACTATAGTTCTTTAGGCAAGGTTGGCTTAATGGGTATGTAACCGGTACATTTCCTTGGACCTGGTGCTCAGAGGGCCTGCTTTTGGGATGTAATGCCTGCACTCTCCTCTTAAAATGTTTAATTTATTTTTGAATTTGTGTTTTGTTATTTCAGTGGAACAGTGGAGCATATGATGGGGGCTTAGAGCCTTAGCTCAGATATGGTCCTATCTCCTGCCATGTGCCTGCCTCCCAGGATGGGTTCTCAGCTGTTGGTTCCCCCATGCCCTGACACCCCAAGCCCCACCTGGCCTTACCTTCTTTGCCCCTGTCCAGGGTGACAACCAGGTCATGGAGAAGTAGGCAGAGGTTGCATTCTGCCAGCACCCTTGGCCTCCATCAAGGGTGTGTGGAGAGTTGGGGTTGGGCATGTCAGTCCAGCAGTATCTTTGAGCAGAGCATGACCGTGGCCATCCCTGCCCTGGGCTGCCAGCACCACGGTGCATTTGGTGGATGTCTTGGCAGGGAGGATCTTTAACCCACCCAGTCTGGGTACCAAGTCCCTCCTACTGTGGTGATATAATCTTCTGGAGTTGCCTGTCTGCCATGGGTTGTGGTGGCAGGCTAAAGGAAGGGAAGATAATTTCCTGCCCATGCTCAGGGCGCAGTGCATAGGTCCTGTGTCTGACACAGGGAGAGCACACAGTCATGGAATGAGGCCTTGGGGCACCTCCAAGTGGCTACGCTCACCCTGAAAGTATCTCCAGTCAAGGGAGAAAGACAATAGGTAGCAAATAAAAAACACCATGATGAGTTAGTTGAAAGAGAGAGGAAGAAAGAAAAATGTTTTATATTTTAGTATCTTTAACATTATGGTATGTTGACACTTTTCCTGCTTTTTGAACAAGGCACCACATTTTCATTTTTCAGTGGGCTCTGAAAATAATGTGGCTGGTTCTGACTGTAGACATTCTATTTCTTTCTCATTTCAAAGTAGCAGACTATAATATTACAAGTGGTGATATGTCTTCCATTAGTGAAAATAAGCCAATTTTTATAATACATAGCATTATTAATCTTCAATTACCTTTGATGGGTTTAGCAAAGAGGAAGCAATTTTTCCCAGACCCTAAGAATTGCTGTGCCATTAAATTCACTTTATTATATGATTTAAAATTAATAAGCAGGGAAGAAAATTTAGTAGTTGTCATTAAAATTCCATTTTAAATTGTAGCAATTTCTTTTCTGGATGTTCTTGATATCCAGCAGTCATGATATAAAATGTTGCTTATGTATAGGTATTATATTACATAGGAGAATTTATTTTCAGTTCTGAGACAGTCAGGTCTTCTAAGAATAAAATAAGCATTAAAAAATAATTGAATCTTTAAAATATGTATTTCTTGCTAATAAGATTGTTGTCTATTCTTCTGTTTGGGAAGTGGTATGGTTTGGTAGAAAAAAACAGGATTGAGATAGAAGAAGAAAATGGTCAAGTTATTTAATTTTTCTGGCTCTCGATTTTATCTTTGTTAAACGAAGACCTTCAGCTAACTAGAAAATTTCTCAGGTGTCTTCCAACTGTGGAGTTCATTGAAATTGGAATAACATGCTTTAAACACACACACACACACACACACACACACACACACACACACACAATTTACTGAAAGAATACTACTACTATTAAACTATCTTTAATAACCTTGGGGAATAGGAGCCAACTAAATTTGCTCAAGTAAAATTTCTGTTTCTCCTTTTGAGAAATTATATCATGTAGAACAAGAATTTATAAAATATACATGTATGAACATTAAAAATAATTGTAAAGTAACCACTACGCACGCTAAGAAATATAACACTGCCATACCTTATTAGTCTCTTGTTTGCCCCTCTTTGAAAACATCTCCCTCCCTCCCCTCCAGAAGTAATCATTATATTAATTTTTTGAGATAATCATTCTCTTGTTATTCTTTATAGATTTCATCATCTATATAGGTGTCATTAGATAGTGTTATTTTAAAAGGAGTTGTTTTATAAAAATATCATTTTGAAGTCTACAAAGAAACAGGGACAACAGAGTCACAAGAATGACAGAAATCTATACATTTCAGGACTCTCAGTATCCAGACATTAGAGACCTTTGCTCTTATGCTCCAGCATTAATGGCCTCAGCTACCAAAGTATTGAGATAGATAATCTGATTGGCTGAGATGGCTTGTTTCTCTTTAGTCAGATGTCTGCCTTTGATCCAACCAACTGTGGCTGTGGAGAATGTAGTGTTATAGAAACGGGGCAGCCAGAACAGTTCCAGTCAGGATTTTTCAAAGATTATATATACTGTTCAGGTAATAACTAGATACAATGTATAATTTAGCCAGTGATGTCAGAATAAGTCTGAATTGCCATTGGCTTTATTTTCTTATCAATAAATACCGCATTTCACATTCTTTTAAAAAATATCAGATCTCTAAGAGAGTAAAAGTGTTTAATCAAGTTAACTTGGAAAATGAAATAATTTCTCCTTTTTATTTACTGAGCCTTTCTTGGGTGTCTGTGTTGCCACTTAATGGAGAAATGTACTGCACTGCACCCATTGCTGCTCTGCGTTGTGCTTCTGCTCTTCAGCCAGGCCCTTATCTTCCTCCCTTTCCAAACCAATTAAGAAGCTCAAATGCCACATATTCAATAACAAACGTATAATGGAATGAAGTGCATTTTCTTCTATTTATCACATGACTTTAAACATAAATTGCATATTAGAGATGCAAATATTGATTACATCTGTCCTCTGTTCTAAAAGATTCTGACTCTTGCCTCCAGCACAACAGAGCCTTTGCTGGCCTGTTTGTATTTTGTGACCCCACCTCTTCTCTGGACTCAGGCAAGTAAGCTACAGATGGAGACTGGGCTGGCCCAAGGAGATGTATCCCTTTGCACAGCTAAGCCAATCAAATTCTCCTTTTGAACATTTAAGAAAGGAGACACAGAAACTTAGGAAGTGGGTAGCTGAGTCACTTTCATAAGGGAGCCCCAGAGCGTGACTGCTGTTACCACCCTTACCTTAAATTCTCTAAGATTAATATTCTTACAGTACTGATCAAGAGTATAATTTGAGTAAGTTACTTGAAATAAAGGGAAGTGATATGGCTTGGTAGAAAGAACCCAGGATTCTCAGTTCTTGAAATAAACTTAAAATCTAATTTGAGTAGGTTACTTGAAATAAAACTTGCTCTAAAACAAATTTAAAAAATTTTTTTTTCCAAAAATAATCCTAAAAAACTAAGTCCCTAAAACAGTGTTTCTCAAACTTGAACCTGTATCAGAATCAGCTGGAGCCTTGTTAAAGCACAGATTGCTGTGTTTCATCCCACACTTTTTCATTCGGTACATCTGGAGTGGGGCTGAAGTATTATAATTCATATTTCTAACGAGCTTCCAGGTAATACTGATCTTCCTAATTCGAGTAGCACTCCTTGAGAAACAATTCCCTGGAAATAAACATCTAAGATGACCACATCTAACATGATTTTTTTAAACCAAAAATTAAGATGCTTCAGAAGAGTGTAGTGGTTAAGAGTTCATGGCCTGGATGAAGCCAGATAACCTAGAAGCAAATCCTGTCTCTGCCACTTAGGACAAAGTGGGCGAGTTTGGGCAAGATACTTAACCTCTTCATCTATAAAGCGGAGAATATAATAGAAAATACCAAGAGGCAGCCTAGCACTATACAATTCCAGGGATCCCATTCATATAGCCTAAGATGTGAATGGCATCCCCTACAATTGTACAGAGGGGCCATCCTGTTATGAGTACTTACCTCATTGAGTTGTGATAATTAAGATCATTGTAAGGATTAAGTAGAGTGTAATGCATATGAAGGGTTTAAAATAGTACATGGTGCCTGGCACATTGTGAGGGCTCATTAGGTCCATTAGAAAAAGGTCTATGTCTTGGCTATGCAAAGAAAATCCTGAAAACATAGTCATAGTAACTGTATCTTTAGTTAAGAATTAAAGGAATACACATATCAATATACAGGTGTGGTAGATTAAAAATGATTTTTCTAAGAGATTGTGTGCCTTGGAAAGCAGCGAAGTGGCAAAAGAAAATATGACCCTAATCCTCCCAGGGCACAAAACTATACTTTACCTCATGTACCATCTAGCAAATAGTCACAGCTATCTCCAAATTATATTGAATATCCTAAAACATTAATAATCTGGCTATCAAGAAGTAGTGCTCTGTATTGATTGGACCCTATTTTTTAAGTTAGGTCAATTTCCTTCTCCAATATTACTGAAGAGCACAGGTGGTAGACTGCACAATTTTATTTGACAAGATAATAAAGTGCTTTAAGCAAGGAAACAGTTTTAAAAAACCAAAGTTATATTTGGAGCTGTAGGAATAAAACAAGCCATGTGATCTTTGTGCCATAAGAATTGCTCTTTGAGACATGTATGTGAATGTTCATAGCAATATTATTCATAAGAGCCAAATCCTGAAACAATCCAAATATCCATCCACTGGTAAATGGATAAATGAAATGTGGTATATTAGCTACCTATTGCTATGACCAAATCATCCCAAAATATAGTGGATAAAAACAACAAACATTTATTTTCTCACTCTTCCTGTGGGTGAGGAATCTGGACCCTGCTTCTTTGGGTAACTCTGGCTTAGTCTCTCCTAAGGTTGTTGTCCAGGTGCTAGCCAGAACTGCAGTCCATCTGAAGATTAGACTGCAGAGTAGGGGTTATCTGTTTTCATGCTCTCACGTAGTGTTAACAGGCCTCAGGTTCTCACTGGCTGTTGTCCAAAAACATCACTTCCTTGCCATGTGGACCTCTCTCTGAGGCTACTCACAACATGGCAGCTCAGAGAGAGGAATTTGAGAAAGAGAGAAAGAATAAGAGCCCCCATGATAGAAGCCATAGTCTTTTTATAACCTAATCCCAGGAATGACATCCTACCATTCTATTCATTAGGAGCAAGTCACTAGGTCCAGCCCACACTCAATGGGAAGGAATTACACAAGGGCATGAATACCAGGATGCAGAGATCTTTGAGGATCATTTAGAAGATGCCCACCAATGTGGCATATCCATATAATGGTACTATTCAGCAATAAAAATAAAACTATAGAGATATGCAAGTGGATGAACCTAAGAAACATTAGACTAAGTAAAAGAAATCAGACATAAAAGACTATGTACTGTGCGATTCTATTATCTGACATTCTGAAAAGGCAAAACTATAGAGCAAAAAGCAGATCGGTGGTTCCTGGGGGTGGGAGTGGGGGAAAGAGAAATTTTGGGAGGTGATGAACATGTTATAAAACTAAGCTGTAGTAATGTAAAATAAATAGCATAATTATATATTTACTAAAAATTATTAAATTGAACACTAACAAGACAGCATGGGATACAAAACAACTGGCCTGTACTTTTAAAAAAAAAAGTCAATATCATGAAAGGAAGAGGAATTATGTCAGATTAAAAGAAACTAACAGGGCATAGCAACCAACTGCAATGCCTGATTCTGGACTGGATCCTGAATGTGGTGGGGAGGGTCTGGGAGGGATGCCATAAGTACATTATTGGGAAAATTGGAGAAATTACTTATGGACTGTAGATTAGATAATTAGTTTTGTATGAGTGTTAAAATTTTCAAATAATTGTCTTTAGTTATGTAGGAAAATGCCCTTGTTCTTAATAAATACTTGCTATTTAGGGATAAAGTTACATGTTTTCTGCAAATACCTCTCAACAAGTTCTCAACTAGGGGAAAAATTATAAGTATTAGAGAATGTGGAGGAGTGATAGAGCAACTGTTAATTTAACAATTGGCGAATCTTGGTAAAGGGTATATGGGAATTCTTTGTACTGTTCTCACAACTTTCATAATTTTTAAATTATTTCAAAATAAAAAGTTTTAAAAAAATAAAACAAATCTTTGAACAAAACTCTCCCTCTGTCCTTTAGCTTCCAGCCAAGAACTATCAACACAATTAGAAAAACCAACTGGAGAAAAAAAGAAAAAAAATTATTTTTCACCTACTACTTGTCAAGTACTGTTTTTCTTTGTTTTATTTAATTCTTGTAACACCCTTAGAGCACTGGTTTTTGACCTCATCTATACATTATAATCACCTAGGGAGTTTTAAAACTCCCTATGCCCTGGCAACAACCATACCAATAAATTTAGAAACTTGGCATGGAACCTAGTCATCAGTATTTTTAAAGTTCTCTACGTGATTCCATTGTGCAGCCAAGGTTGGGACCACTGCTTTGGACCTAAAGTTTTGTCATCTCCTTTTTACAATTTCCAAAGTTGAGGCCCAGGGAAATTCAGTAACTTGCTTGTGGTTATGTAGCTAGTGAAAGTGGCAGAGAGGGTAGAGGTAGAAATGTCACACAGAAAAGAGGGCGGTGACCATGTTACCTCGTTTGGGGACTCTCTCTGGCCTTCTTGTGTCTTCACTTGGCCTTTTCCAAGCCTGGCCTGTAGGCAAATAGCTGAGCTGGATGCTGCAAAATACAATTAGGCCTGCTCTGGATTTTAAGGAACTTATAAAAAGACATAAGGATATGAAAGTGAGTGAATATTAAAAATTATTTAAAAGTACATAGCTGATATATGAACGGGTGAAATCAGCTGATGAGAGTAGGTTCAATCAAAAAAGCCTTCTTTGATAAGTAATCAAGAGACATTTACATCACTAAACATTTCTCCTCATGAAAACATATCTCCTTTAAACCTTTTATCCCCAACTATTTTCTTTGGCTCCTCCTTAAATTTCCCTCAGCTAGACAAAACAGAACTAAATTTTTAAATTGTAAAATAATAAATTTTAGAAAGTCTTCACTCCAAATTTAGAATAATAAATATATTTCCTTTAAACCATGATTCTCAATAACTTATAAATCATTAGGAAGAATTATGTCTCATTTTATTTAGTACATCTTAATTTTTCATATTGCTGAACAGATAATGTTCATATAATAAACCTTAATTGTTGCTGCTCCTAGGTTTCTCAAACATTTAGAAATAAATGTATTCAAGTGCCATTTAAGATGAAGAAAATTTGACCTACAGTTTATCACTTAGCTCATTAACATACTAATATGACTATAATTTGCATTTGACTAGAGGATTGTTCTTTCACCCCTGTAATCTTGTTGGCAGACTATCACAGTTTTTGGTTGATTTTTAAAACAAATTGTCTATCTACACTAGAGATAAAAGGTAATATTAATATAAGAAGCTTGGAAGTGAATTAATTGCTCTGAAACAATCTATGTTGGTTTAGCCCCTTAGGTGGTGTTATTTGCACAGCTCTTGGAAATGCTCAATTCTCATTGGCATTTAGCAAAATCAACCCTAAAACATTTCTCACACTTCCTAATGAATGATTCCTTTTTTCTTAGTATCAAGTTACCTAGGTCCTGCAGGGATCTAGGATAGCTCTACTTGGATAAGTGAAAGTATGGCTTAGGCTTTCTAATAGTTTTTTCAGGTAACTAGTTGAGAATAAACTAGCTCTTTTCTAGCTGTGTAATATGCAAAGCACTTATTTTGATGTGGATACACATAAGAAGGAAATTAACTGGAGTATGTTGATGGCAGTCTTACTAGTAACCGAGATTTTTATTTTATATTTTATTATTAAAATGTAATTAAGTATTTTAAATAATAACAAGGCCTGTAGTAAAAAGCACACTCACTGTATAGAGAGGCGGGATCTCTGGTGTAATGACTGAACTTTCGTGCCCCACCCCTAACTTCCAGATTCATATGCTGAAACCTAATCCCTATTGTGATGGTATTTTGAAGGTGGGGACTTTGGGAGGTGATTAGGTCATGAGGGTGTAGCCCTCATGAATGAGATTAGTGCCCTTATATATATAAATATATGTAAAATATATATACAGCAGATCCTTGAATACTGTCTTTTCATTCAATAGTGTTTTGTTATAATGTTGATAAGAAAAAAATTGATTCCCATTGGGACCATAGTCTATGTGGAGTTTGCATATTCTCCCCATGTCTGCATGGATATTCTCCCGAGAACTGTGGTTTCCTCCCATATCCCAAAGATGCACACATTAGGTAATTGGCATGTCTAAATTGTCTCGGTATGAGTGAGCATGGTGTGTGAAGGGGGTCCTGTGCAGGGCTTGGACCCGCCTTGTACCCTGAACTGGAATAAGTGGTTGGAAAATAATTGTCTGTCTTGTTTTCATTCATCATTCTTAAATGTATGTATCACTCACATTTATTTCAGTTTTTAATATTAGAAGTGTTTTGAGTCTTTATTTAGAAGTTTGGTAATGTTTTTGTGACCAGCAACATGCTGTAGAAACTTAACTCTTGTTTACATCTATTAGCCAATGGTAAAATTGGTTTTGTTGTACATTGTTTCACTTAAAGTCATAGTTTCCAAGATCTGTCAATGACGTTAAGTGAGAACTCTAATGTGTGTGTGTGTGTGTGTGTGTGTGTGTGTGTGTGTGTGTGTGTGTGTAGTGAGGGTTCAGGATGATTCACCCTAAGAAATGCCTCTGTGGTATGTCGATTGTTTTGAGTTAAAGGCAACTCTAGCCTCTCTCGTAACTACAGAGAATTAGGGGCCTTGCCTATAATAAAATATTATCAAAGATAACCTCTTTTGACCTATGTATAGGGCAGGGAAACTTCTGTTTACTAAATATCTGTTCTTCTTATAATGCAGTTACCCTTTGCAGCCCCCAAAGCAATTTACGTCATCGCTACCTCAGAATGTCATATATACCCATGTTCTCTGAACCTCTTATGCAGAGTCAGTGGGATCTCTGACTCTCTCATGTATGTGGGGTTCCCATACATATGTATTAAATTTGGTTACTCTCTCTTGGTAACCTGTCTCATGTCTATTTTGACCAGCCAAAAGAACTTAGAGGGTTGAGGAAAATTTCTTCCTCTCCCACTGTATATATATTTGTCAAAGAGAAATATTTCTTCCTTTTTGAGAGATATCGAATACTCAGTAGGTCCCTCAGCTCAACTGGTAAGGTTGTCCTATCTCTGTCCTAGGACAAAGTACTAACCAAAAACTCTCTTGCAGTGGAGAAGGGACTAACAATACCTGTCAGTTAGGAATCCAAAATAATTAACTGGTGGAGGTATAATTTCTGGAATGCTGACAAAGGAATATTATATTTTTCTTGGCTGTGGTGGCGGTCTTCTTGGTCATATAGGAGACTTCATACTCCATCTCTACATAAGAAGTACCTGATAGTAATTCAGGGGGAGGAAGGAGAATAAAAGAGGAATGACACTAATAGTTACCAAACACCTACTCTATGCAGAACACTATGATAAACACACTTAATCTATGTTATCCTGTTAATTCTCTTAACAACCATGAGAGAGAGGTGCTGATTTCCTCCTCTGACAAACGGTGGAGTTGTAGTAACTTGCGTAACATAGTAAGGTGATGGAGCCGAGATTCAAACCCAACACTATGGGCTCCAAAGCCTTCTTTCTTTTCACGGCATCATGCTGCTGTAAAAATGTAAGAAGGTTCAGTAAAATCTGATAAGAAAATAGAGCTGAATATTTGATATTTCATTGAGGGTAACTCAACAAGGTTTGAGAGTAAATATGGCAGAAAGGGTATATTGTTCAGAACATAGGAACACAAGAAAAGAAGATAGCTAGAAATAAAGAATGGATGAATCCAGACTTCTCAGGGATGCAGGACTAAGAATAGAAAGTGTTTGGGTAACTGAACAGACTGAAAACTCTCAGAATAGATTTATTCTAAGTTGAACAAAGATGAACTGTGAGCATGTATATATGCTGACCTATATGTAGATATGGTTTTCAAAGAATAGTTTTATTACTTATAGCGGCTTTAAGAAGATTAGCCTAAGTGTTTGTGGATGTCATTGAGAATTTACTAAGAGCAGGAATGTAAGAGAAAAGTAAAAGTTTGCACGAAGGCGTTTATCTCTAGAGTATATATAAGGGAATGAAATTATTGGAGCAATGAATGTGTAGATCTGCATGTTAACTAGATATTACCAAATTGAGGGAGGTTAGCTGTTTCTAGGAAATCATTTCATGACTATGTCCTGACCTCTCTATCAGAGGAAAAGGAAACTGACTTACTCTATTAACAATTCACTTCACCAACCTCATCAAGAACCCATTATGAATGTGGCACTGATTTTGGAAGATGCTAATAAATCCTCGGGATGATTCCTGCCTTTGAGTTGCTGATCATATGATGTGGAGTCAAGGCATGGACCCCAGAAACACTAAATACACTTCATGGTTGGTGAATAGATGTGAGGGCCTGCCTTGAGAAGTCAGGGACAGGAGAGATGTGAAGAACCTGATGATAAGGAAGGCCTCCTGAGGGACTTGAGCAGGGCCTTGAAGGACAGGAAGGTAAGAGGAATTAGGTTGGGACAAAGAAGAGAGGGAAAAAGAGCCAGGCGAGAACATCCAGGCTTGGTTCTTCTGTGCCCTGATACATACCTATGACATCCACACCACATACATCTGATACATGCTTGAGTGGTTGGCATGTATATGTTTCTTTATACTTAAAGAGTACATTATACGTATATTACTGATAGGAGGGTATGTTAATACAATCACTTCGAAGAGCCATTTGGTAATACCCAGATAATTTGCACCCATTGTTTCAGTGGTTTTATTTGTTGAAATCCTCTCATCATATGCTGACAGAAATGTGAATAGAATGGTCATTGCGTGTTTTTAACAAAATATTAGAACCAACTTCATGTCAATTCATAGGAAAATGCATAAATAAATAAATTTTGGCATACTCGTTCACTGGAATATCGATGGTATAACGGGTAAAAATCAAAGAAGTGGAGCTATATATCTCAACATGAATAAATCTCAAAAATAATGATGAGAGATAAAAGCAAATTGCAGAAGAATGTATTCAGAGTGATAGTCACATAAAGTTTTAAAAACATACAAAACAGTCCATTATATTACACATATGTAGTAAAAATATACTATAATACATTGGCCCATCAGTATCTGTGGGGGATGGGTTCCAGGACCCCTTGCAGATACTAAGTCCTCGGATGCTGAAGTCTCTCATATAAAATGGTGCAGAACAATGATATAGTTGACCTTATGTATCTGTGGTTGGTTAATTCTGTGGACGCAAAACCCAGGGATACAGAGGACCAAGTGCATAAATATATATATATATATATATATATATATATATTTATTTTGCAGGCCTATTGGCAATGTATTCTTGTACATTTTCCTTTACATGATAATATCTTTATTTTGCCTTCATTCTTTTTTGTTTACCTTTTCATTTTTTATTTTTATTTTTATTGAAAAAAGAATACATGTATAAGTGGACCTGCACAGCTCAAACCCATGTTGTCTGAGGATCAACTGTACTACATATTATTTACTATGTGGTAAAAAATAAAAATAAAAATTACAATAGTAGTAACCCCTGACAGTAAATACAACTGGGAAGGGGCCTTTAACAATTTGTTTAATATTTTATTTTTTAAACTGTGTAATGGGCATGTAGGTGCTTATTTCACTGATCTCTAATAATTTGTATGCCTATAGTATTTCAATTCAAAAACATTAGAAGAGGTAAAAAGAAGACAGAAAGATTTAATAGTATTTGGTGGGATTACATGTGGATTAAAATTTTTTCTTTATATTATCCTATATTTTCCAAAATAAATGCATAATTTTAATTTAAAATTTTATAAATAATTTTTTAAAGCCCAGAATACATCATAGAAACATGCTATATTGTAAGAGTCTAGAACAGTAATTGGAACATATTAAAGTCTCAGTAAATATTTAGTGAATGAATGAATGAAATGGATAGATGAATAAATGAGACCTTAGCAATACAGGCCAGCAGAGAGGAAGAGAAAGCTAGGAATGGTGGAGGCAGGTTAGTGCCTGAGGCAGATAATCTGGTATGGTACAATATATGGTGACCATACTCCTGTTTCTAAGAAATAAGAACTAACTCAAGTATAATCAGATTGGTTCTGGCAGGTAAGGTTAGGGATCACTTTTCTCCACCCTCATTCAATCTATTTCTATCTTCTTTCTCATTCCCATTGACCTGTGTTGCTGAGATGCCTTCATTCTTAGCACCTGAGCCTGCCTGTCACTCTCCGTAAGACAAGTGGAAATGTCTATATATAAATGGCTTTCATGGTCTAAACAACTAGCCTAAGTAATCTGGGTTGTGTCTAGACATGGAATGGATAAAAGCAAGCTAATTTGCATGATTATTGCCTTAGTTTGGGCTGTTATAACAAAGTACCATAAATTATGTGGTTTTTAAACAACAGAAATTTATTTCTCACGATTCTGGAGGTTAGAACTCTGAGATCAGGGTGCCAGCATAGTGAGTTCTGATGGGAGCCCAATTCTGGGTTGCAGACTGCTTACTTCCTATTGTGTCTTGACATGGCAAAAACAGAGATCTCTGGGGTCCCTTTTATAAGGGCATTAATCCCATTCATGACAGCTCCACCTTCACGACCTAATAATCTCTCAAGGGCTCTATCTTTTAATGCTATCATATTAAGGGTTAGGATTTCAACATATGAATTTGGGGGTGGGGCATAAATATTCAGTCCATAATAAGTATCAAACCTCCAAAACATCATCTCAAACATTTCATCAAAAAGCCAGGGCTGAGGTACCAGAAACAGATTATATAGATTCAGTAATACATTTGCTTGCTTTAAATGTGTTCATATTTGTGTTTATGTCAATGTTCTTATACTTCCAAGCAGAATTATGTACCACTGGGTAAGATTCTGCTTTATTAAACTAACAAGGTAATTCTTTGGGCCTAGGTGATTTGAAGAAGATACAAGAAGCTACACACACACACACACACACACACACACACACAAATAGCAGTAATCTAAATACAGCCAAGTCAATTGTATCTGTTGTGCACTAACAGAAAGACTCCTGGATTTTAGTGATTGCCCACCATGTAATCATCCTGGCTGAATAGCCTCAGATACTTTATTTTGAAGAGAGTGCAGAAATCCTGCAGGTTTAATTGCCAATAAATCAGCATGACCTCCGTTCCCTGGCGGTACTTTTCTGCAATGATCTTTTCAACCAGAAAATGAAGAGATGAATTTTACAGGGTTTGTGTACTGCCTATGGTAAGATAACAGAATTACACTTGCTGTTTCCTCCATTATAGGCTATACTAGATAATGAAGGACTCTATTAATGATATGTTCTGTTTGCTTTTAGGTTATTTTCGTTTTGTATTATAGTTATTTCTTTTTGTTGTTATTGAGAGCTGTCTTTTCTTTTCTTTTCTTTCTTTAAAAAAAAACAAAACAAAAAAACTCTTCTATCATTTGTTAGTTAATTATTTTACCATCACCAAAGATTTTATTCCCTAGTTAATTCACAAGAATTTGCATTAAAATATTCTGGCTCACTCTAAAAGCAATTCACAAACTAATTGAATTGGATGTTGCTTTTAGTTGATTTTCAGATTTGGTTTAAAAAGTAGCTATTTTAAAATAATATTTCCAATTCATGACTATAACTAATATAGAAATTTTAATACTCATCCATGCCCAAATGTAACATAAACCTGCTCTTTATACTTTTGAATTGTTTGTGTGTTTATTTTAATTTGAATGAGTAATAGTCTGTAATATATGTAGTTATACATTTAGATTTTTAATTGTATGAACACTGTAAGAAAACATCAAAATTTAAAATTACTAAATAATAGATTCCATTTCCTACTTAATTTCGGAGTGCTGCTGCACCTTTTCTGAATTTAGGATAAGTTTTCTTTTATCCTACTTCTTTTTGCCTGACCACAGGGAACTAACTGGACCAGATGATTCCTTGAGGTTCTATCTAGCTCTAAGATCTATGATGCAACCTGCTGTGTCAGGAGGCCATCTTCTTATGGTCTGTGTGCTGGACAATACTGCTGTGCTTTAAATATACCTTTAAAAAATGTTTTAGGATTGAGAAGATTCTGTGACGATGGCAGCAGTGATATAGTTTTAATCCTTCCAAATCCCCACATAACAACAAATAGAGCCACTACATAGCAAACGCAAAAACATTTACAATAAAGTTAGGTGACAGGTTATCTCCAGAAAACCCAAAATACAAGTAAATGAGAAAAAGCCCCCCAAATCCATAAGGCCTGCCATTTGTGTAGGAGAAAGCAGAGGAAAGGAATAGAGCCTCTGATGAATATGTGAACAGAGTAGAAAAGATAGCCAACAGATATTACTGGAAAATACAAAAGACCAATTTGGGAATAGCGGCTGAAATTGGGAGTTGAATGCAAGAGGCCTACACTGAGAGCAGAAAGGACTAAAACAGTTTGGTCTCATTGAACGCATAAAACTGACCAGTCAGGGCTTCCTTCTAGAATAGAGCCTGACCTAGACTTCAGAGAGTGGGTTCAGAATTGACCAGGTTAAAGACAATAGAGACAAAGGAAAGAGAAGATACACAGCTAGGAAATCTCAGAAAGCAAGCAGTTACTTTTTTTAACACTCCATGGAGACAAAAGAGGGAACTTTGTGAAGTTAGCAAAGCTACCGTGAATCATGCCTCCTAGTAAAAATTCAGAAAAATTATTTTCACATAAAAACGAGCAACAAATCAGTTACTATATGAAAAAAAATGAGCAGAATGACATCAGTTCCGACAATGAAAACACATTAGAAACATGTGCCCCCAGAAAACATCAAGATTATAACTTCAATTTCAAAACAATCTAAAAGATATTAAGAAAAATTATCTAAAAGATATTAAGACATAAAAAAACAATTTATTTTCAGCTCAGAAGTTGGATGATAGAACTCAGAGAATTAAAAATGCAAGAGAAATCATTTCAGAAATGAAGTCTTAACTAGAAAGAACACAAGAATAATCATACAAATAATATCTTAAATGGTAGGTGAAAGGATAAAATTTTTTTAATTGAAAAAGGAGTTAAAAGAGATGGAAACAATTAAAGAGAAAGTGCAAATTAAAGGCAGAGAAGATCCAACATATAAATAATAGAAAGTCCTCAAAAAGAAATCAAAATGAGGGAACAAAACAAATACTAGAAAATGTAATTCAAGAAAACTTTCTTGAAATTAAAAGAAAAAAGAAATTATATATTGAAAGAATATACCATGTATCTGAGAATATCCTCCCAGAACAATCAATGAAGAGATATAATGTAGTAAAATTATTGGACTTTAAAGAAAAAAGGGGGAGGGAGAAATCTAGGCAAAAGGAATGTGTGATTTAAATAAGAAACACAATTAGATTACATCAGACTTGACAAAAATGGAGTAACATATTTAAGGCACTCAAAAAAAAAAAAACAAATGTGAACCAGAATTTCATATTCAGCAAAACTGACTTTCATATATAAAAAACACAGACTCGTGTATCAATATGCAAGAACTCAGGGAATAATGCTCTCATTTTCACTCTGAGGAGTATTCTAGAGAACAAGCTTTAGACAACCAAAATGACTAGAGAGACATTCACATAAGGTCGGCTCATGAGCATCAAACAAATAATTACATGTAGGACTAAGATTAAATAAGGGCTAAAAGGAAGATCATGGCACATAATTGCTATCTGACAATGTAGATTCCAGTACAACTATTAAAACTGGGAAGAGAATGGGGACAGAATATGCGAAAGAATTTTAGCTGTTCTTAGTAATTGTATATATATTTTTCTGAGCCTGTACATAATGTGAGATAAAGTAAACAGCAATTATGGAATATTTGAATTCTATTTAACCCTCTGCCCTTGAGAACTAGGATTTTCCATTGTGGAAGACTAAATACTGGAGGGGTTAAAAAAAACAACCTATAGTCCTGAATTTGAATTGGAATATAAATATTAATTCAGAGATATTTTATGTTCAAAATGTATATTTTTCTGTATCTGTGTTATTTTATAATAAAAAGTTTCTTTTAAAGGAGGTTTTCTTTTCTTTTTTTTTTAATTTTCATATCTCTGTCCACTGAAGAGGCCTAGAAATAGTGACCAATCTTGGAGCCATTAGCATCTTAACAGCCAGATTGTGGTCTTGAAATACCATAATACCATTTCTTCCTAAGAGAAACCTGAGTTTTTTGAGGAAATGGCTGATTTGAGGTCTTGGACAGTGTTTTAGTTTGCTGGCACTGCTGTGACAAAGTACCACAAACTTGGTGGCTTAAGAAAACCAGAAATTTCTTGTCTCACAGTTCTGGAGGCTAGAAATCCAAAACCAAAGTTTTGCCAGGTTTGGTTCCTTCTGAGGGCCGTAAGGGAAAAATCTCATCCATTCTTTTCTTCTTGGCTCGTAGATGCTGTCTTTTCCCTATTTTTTTTTTTTTACATTGTCTTTCATATATATATATATGTATATGTAGCTCTGTATCCAAATATTTCCCTTTTGATTAGGACACCAGTCATATTAGATTAGGGCCCACTCTAATATCTCCCACCCCCTTAACTTAATTACCTCTGTTAAAACCCTATTCAAATAAAGCCACATTCTGAGGTACTAGGGGGTTAAGAAATCAACATATGAATTTTGATAATACAGTCCAACCCATAACAAGCAGTAAATACAGATTCCCCCTGCTATCTGAAAGTACAGCATTTTTATGAAAACTTTCCTAAATCAAAGTGGTGTTAAGTGAAGAAGCAATTACCTTACAACACGTCTCGTTAATAGATGCACAAAATAAGTCAAGATAAAGCACAGATGTCTCAGACACAGTTCAAAGCTATGATGGCTTGATGCTGAAATGCTGAACATAGTTCCGGTGGAAGGAGCTTGGCGGTACCACTTCTTGCTGCTCTGGGTGCACGCTGCCTCTATAACAGCTCACTGCAAGACAACCACTGAACTCTTTTCACTTTTTGCTTTTTTTTTTTTCATAGAAGTGAAATCTTCAGATTTCTTTTGGTTAGCAAAAACAGGTCCTAATGTAGGTCTTTTGTAAAAGCAAAGTGGCTTAAAGTAAACTTTTGAAAAGCTGCAATACCTGTACACAGAATGAAGTTTAAAACACCTTGTTATGCTAGATAGTGAGGAGGTTATCAAGACTTACCAGGGTCTTATCTGAAGAGGTTCCCACTGGCCAAAATTTATGTGAGAAGCTAGAGAATTACTCACTGTTCAGGTTTGCAGCTTCACTCCATTCATGTTAGACACACAAAATGGCTTTTATCCATTCAATCCATTGATCTTTTGACTTGAAGCTGCAAAGGGCTACTTGGAGATAGGTTTGCAAATCAAATTAATCTTTAAGCAATCAGCAAAGATCTCTCTGAATGCTAACTTACCTGAAGTATTCATTAAAGCTAAGAACTGGATTCCGCTTGCAGAGCAATAACACATTCCCTGCAATGAGTGAGAAGAGGGCCATGGGATCTGTATCAGACAATTTGCAATATTTATTGAGTACAGATTTTTCTGCACAGACTCGATGTCAAATATGGAGTTGGATCTGCAAATATATGGTCACTATACCTATACTATAAAATTATTCTTTGTTTTCCTTCTTCCACTCCTCATGAAAACTGCTGCACTGGCAGATAGACCTGACAGATAGATTTAACACATTCTTATATTTTGAGATTATTAGAACTAGCCTAAGAGATTCTGAAGATATGTCCTATAACCCCCAAGGTGCCACTTGGAGGAATGGGGTTAGTAAGCAGCCAGTTATTCAAATCCTATCAATTCTTTAAGGCCCAGCTCAACATCATCTTTCTGCTTAAGAGCATTATAGACTGATCCACTTCTCACCTAGCTATTATTATTACCACTGTTGCATATTGTTCTCCAACGACTTTATGATTGTTAATTTTGTGTTCCTATCTGGTTACAAAGCTTCCTGAAGACAGCAATTATTTCTTATATTTTCCTTTATTCTCCACTGAATATTGAAAACACTCAATATTCATTGATCTCATTGCTTAATCCTTTAATTCATCCATTTGTTAAATCAACAATATTTATCGAAGACTAACTATGTGCTGTACTTTATGCTGGGGTTATAGCTATGAACAAGTGTATGTTCTCATGAAACTTTTATTTTAGTGATTGGAATAAGAAAAACCCCAGAGTATCTTTTATTTTCTTTTTTAAATTATGGACTCAAAAATGACTAACTTTCCAGAAGTGGGAGCTTAACCTCCTTTTGTCTAAAAATAATCCCCAGCTCATTCATTCTGCTGCTTAGTGGTAGGCAAACTAAAAGAAAACAAAAAACAGGTTTAGCAGGTATGAATTCTTTCTGAATGCTCTCCCCTTTAGTAACCTGCTTACTTCAACAAGATAAGTAGAACCTTAGAAAATCCTGGGAGGGGGTTCACAGTTTCCCTTTGACTCTTGTAATTTTCCTCATTCCTTTCTTTCAGACATATGCCATTTTATACAATATATATTATATATACATATGTATGTATAAGTATATATATTATACATTTGTGTGTAAGTATATATATGTATATATGTGTGTGTGTATATAATAAGGTTTGTCTCTCTTCCCTCCTTCATGTTTCTAGAGAGACTTTTATTTTTAAAGCAGTAGCCACCTTAGTGCCCTTTGCCCTCTAGAGAGATTTCTCAAAGGCAGGGCAGTGCAAAGCTATAAACCTTTGCTTTTGTGATTCTCTTTTTGATGCTGGAGCTTTCTCACCACCTGCTCTTTTTGTCTAAGCAATACTCAGGCTTCTACAAACCTCAGGATTTGGCTACTTCTAAACCATTGTTATTTATTTCATCAGTGTTGAAGTAGCAAATTTCATAGCACTGTGACAACAGTAACATTGATTCTCAAAATAGGTGTTTTCCAGGTTTTCTTTGTTTTGATGAAATAATCTTTGACAGAAAGAAATAAATATAATTGCCCCAGGTGAACTGCCTTAGCTTCATAGTGCATATAGCATAAAAATGATAAAACTCTGCCCTTAATAAATAATTAAACAAAATAATAGTTGTTGAATGAATGAATTCAATTCACTTCTTTTATCTACCACTCCCATATCCCAATTACTTTGAGAGGATTATCTATGAAGATAAGGAAAGATGTGATGAATATAAATAATAATAGGATTATAACAAATCATCCATTATTTTAAACCAGTATCAGTATCAGTATGGTCAAAACTTAGTACTTTTAAGGTTAGGCTCCTGTAAATAATTGTTCAACCACTCTTTGTACATTATCTAAGTAATCTGATTACAGACGGGAAGATAAGTTTCAAAAAAGGGAATCAGGAGTATTTTTCCTGTGGGAATGCATAGACATTCTAGATATTTCCAAGATTTGCTCTATGTAATTCATTCTTGAAACCCAAAAAATTTCTGTTAGAGGTGTCAACTGCTCCAAGGTGGAGTGAATGTCTTTGAAGGAATATGAATTAATGGGTTTTCATGTAGAGTGATTGTTTTTATTTGTTCAAGTAGAAGGACACGTGGGAAGCAGATGGTTGTCATTCAGTACAGAATGGTTCCAGATGCCTGTACTATTCCCAAGTTGAGCTCTGAGGAGGCTCAAACCACGTTGGCCCTGGCAACGTGGAACTTGTGGGTAACTGTGGAGAGTCCTACGCTTACTCTGACCTGAACTTCATGCTGGTGTACTTCCTTGTGTAGAGAGATTTGTTTACCTCACAGGAGACTTTTGAAACAACTCAAAGTCCTAAAGGACTAAGAGATTTAGTCAAACAAATATAGTTCATGTCTCTTTTTCATACCAGAAATGACAAAGAAAATATAGAAATCACTTAGATTTCTTCTTTATTCATACAAATAGAACAACAGTAATTCAGTGACTCTGTAGGGTCTTAGGCTCAGTTAAACAGTTGGTCTTATCAAAGCAGTTTCTCTAAGAATAGGTCATTGGGGGACTGGGGTCTATATATTAGACAGCCAGTTGAGTATTTCTACCCCTTAAAGATAAGATAGCTTATAATCCTCAGAGTAGGTATAGGACAATTAATTGTTAATATATTGCTTCTGACTTGTGAATTCAAGCTTTAATTTTCTCTTAGTAAACTTTTTCTACCTTTGTACATACTGCTTTAGTCATTCTGGTGGCCAGTAAAGGAAACACTGCTCCTCTGACCCTTCCTGCTCCCATAGAAGGAAGCCCAGGCTGCAGCTGCTAGAGGACTTATCCTTAAGAGCTACTAGGACTGGGAAGAGGCACCTTAGAATTTTACGTCTCATTCATTATGCTATTCCCTAAGTCTCCTAGACACCAAAATCCAGCACAACTACTCACAGGCCTATGTTTCTGTATAATAGTGGTAACTAGTATTGGTTGAGTGCTTACTGTGTACTAGGCTCATACTAAGTACTTTACATGTATTATCCTGCTCAATCCTCCCAACCTGATGAAATAGGTACAGTTATTACCACAGAATAAGCTTTTACTGCTAGGCAGGAATACAACAGAATTTTGGTTCTAGGGGCTGTGGTTCAAGAGAGAGAAAGCATTTATATTAGTTATATATTGCTGTGTACCACAAAAAGTTACCTCAAACATAGCAGCTTAAAACAACAAACATTTATTATCTCACGGTTTCTGAAGGTCAGGAATCTATGAGCAGTGTAGCTGGATGGTTCTGATTCAGAGTCTCTCATGAGGCTGCAATCTAGGTGTCGGCTGGGGCTGTAGTCATTTGAAGGCTTGACCGGGACTGGAAGATTTGCTTCCAATATGGCTGACATATATGGCTCTTGGCAAGAAGACCTCAGTTTCTTGTCTCATCAGTCTCTTCACAAGGCTGCCATAAGAAGAGGCCACCCTCATGACTGGAACTCTCTAGGGCCTTACTCTCAAAGGGCAGGCCATACTCTCATAGTTCCTTCCAGTCACCAGTTCAAACCTAAGGAACAGGAGAAGGGGTGCTAAGGCAGGAAATAGGATGCAGCCAGAGTGGTACTCAAGATTCCTTTGAGGACGTATATGGTACAGCATCCTAGAAGACTGGAAAGTAATGTACAGTTAGATCAGAAAACTACTCAGGGCTGGAGATAGAATGAGAGGATTGAAGAAAGGGATCTCCTTCTGACAGGCTGATTGAGGGTCTTCATTTACTAATATGGCTGAAAAAGACATAAGGAATTCATTAAAAGTATCGCAAGGATGATTTTCATTAATGTTGAATAATTAAAAGAAGAAAGAAGAAAAACTACACTTGCCTTGGCAAGGTAAAAGGAACACAGATTACAGTCATTAATGGGAAATGTTTGTCATTGTGTCTGGTTAATATAACCACATTCAGGAATATATGCAGGGACATCATCAACTCTGGAGTACAGCTAGAGACTCTCAGAAATTCTTCCACTGGATATTTCTCATGGGACTGGCTCTGCCCTACCTTCTCCTTTCAAAATTTAAATAGAATGTAGCTATTCCTTTCGAAAAATGAAGTTTTTCCTGGAGATCCCATGGAAGCTGACCCAGAAGGGTATAATCATAAATGAATTCTGTTAGAGATGATGCCAAATTAAGAAGCTCATGTGTCTTCCTGTTCTGCAAATCCTTTCTTGATTTTGCCATAGTGATCCAGGCATTCTCTTCCTGTTTTGCCCAAATGGGACTTTGGATTAAGGGTAAGGAAAGAAAGGTCATTTGGAAACATGGAGCACTAGGGGAGGACAGGCACTGAGGGAAGGAAGGTTGTATTTCCCTAGGAGGAGTTGGGGAGCTCTAAGGCTCTCGTCCCAGTCAGACTGTAGTGACCATCCCCCTTGAACCTTTTTTATCTTCCTGTAGGTTGGAGAAAGTCAGCCTACTTTCTTTTCTGAGCTGTTAGCACCTACTTTATTTCTTGGTTCTCATTTTCCTCCAAGAGTGGATGTGGAGTGGGATATATCCTGTCTTTTCATGCATGAAAATAAGTGCAAAGGTCTTTTTAGTTTTAAGGGCTTTGTTGGGGGGCACTAGAAGGGAGTAAAAAAAAAAATAACAACATGAAGTTATCAAGTCTCCAAAAACTTTACATGGTGTGCAACTTTATCCTTACCTGGTCTCCAGAAGTATAGATAGCTCCTTTTCTGCTCCTGAGAGTGTAGCTCTCATCGGAGCTCCTCCTTTCTGTACATCTTCCTTCCCTTATCTTGTTCTTGTTCCCACCTTCTCTTAGGGCCTCTTTTTTAAGATGTGTAAGTACAGTTTGGGTGTGGACACATAGCCATTCAAGTAGTTCCAGACCCAAGGAATCATTTACTGTTAGAGTCACTCCACTGCAGTTCTCTTTATCTCTTTCAATGCCTCCCTCATGGCATCTCAGGAGTTCTTCACTAGAACTAAGAACATAAAAACTGAAGTTGAGGAGAAGGAAGGTGGGGAGAGGGAAAGATATGGGCTTTGGGAAGGCACCATAGCCACACGATATTTACTTTGCCATTTTCCTGAGGGCCCTTGGTGACAGCATCTGGTCTGGGTGTAAATGTGAATCTGGACGATCCAGATGTTAAAGGGTGTGAATCAGAGGAATCCAATATGGCATAACCAGGAAGCCAGTGCTTTGAGGGACAGACCAGTGACTCACCACAACTTGATAATATCACACACAAGGACAAAATTTGGCAGCCTTGGCTTCCTAAATGGGAATAAAAAATACTACTAATTTTTTATAGTAGAAGAGAGAGTGCATCCAAAGTCAGCTTTTTAAAATGGTTCCAACTGTTGGTGTGCTTAATGCATTTGACAAGGAGAAGTTGGACAAATAATAGAAATTAGAAGCTGAATATTGATGTTACTTCAGAGGAGTCAGAAGTAGTTAAGTAACTTAGGTGTAGCTTGTTAGTAGTTAAATCTTTAGTACTATGAAATATACTTCATGTGAAAAACCTCTTGAAAGTGATTCATATAGCTTATTTTCTTATTTACATTTGAATAGCATGGTCACAGTACTGAGTGCCTCTTGGCATCATAAGTAATAGCTGAGACTGGTCTCTCTAGTACCCTGGATTTCAGCCCATCCCCATGAAGGCAGTTATATTCTACATTTAGCCTTTGGGGAGAAAACAAAAGTAGATTCAGGGACCAAAATGATTCATGATAATGGATAAATGAAATTGAAAGCATTATATGTAAGTAATTATGTATCTTAAAATTATTTAATATGGGCATATTTTATGATAAAACTTTTACATGATATGTATACTTAAATAAAAAGTTAATTTTAAATTTGAAGAAAAAAACCCTCTACGTTGGAGAAGGCAGCTGATGACACAATTGTTTAGAGAAATTAAAAAAAAAAAAAACAGAAGAAAACCCACTGAAGGATTTTGAGAAGCTCCAAATGGATTCAAACATGTTGATGGAGGCAGCGGGCAGCAATATGGCAAATGAGGTCTGACTTGAGTATCCATAATTTTCAAAAGGAAGTTTGAAATTCTCAGATAAGCTAAATTTTCTGAAAGAAGGAAAAAACCCTAGATTCATAATTCTGTGTCCATGAGTTTTGAAGGATAAAATGGGAGCAATGGTCTTGCTGCCCAGTCCAGGACAGCTGGGCCCTCTGTTTTTATTCAACTGTATGGAAGTGGTCATGGTTCCCAGGACACCCCACATCGTGATCCTTTCCCCACATCCCTGCCCCACACTTATCAACTGTTAGGCTCTCATAGCACCGTGTACTTTCCTTCTGTGACAATTAACACAGTTTGTAATTAGATATTTATTTGTTTAATAATTCAATTGTCTGACATCAAGAACAGAGGCTATGTTTGTTTTGTTCAGAATTGTATCCCTAATGCCCATCTAGTACAAGGTATCTAGTAGTAATCAATAAATATTTTTGAACAAATAAATAGGTGAGCCTTAGCAGATTTTTTTCCTCTGTTTGGAATGTCTTCCCTCTTCCTAATTGCCCGGGGATCTCATATTTATGTTTTTCAAAACCCGGCTTGTATCACCACTTCCTAATACTGCTCCTGCAGAGGAAATTATAGCCTCCTTTCTTTCCACATTTTCTAAGCATCTGGATTGCCGTACTCCCAACACTCTCCTGAAATTGTTTGTTTGCATGGCTCTCTTGATGACAGACTGTCATCTCCTTGAGGTCAGCAACTGGGTCTTATTCATCTTTTTATTGCCAGTATCCAGTGGCATATAGTAGATGCTCAGGAATGTTTGGGAAGTGAAGTAATAAATGAACCTTACATTTCTTTTTAGCTACCTCATCAAGGTAGTCCATTTAGAAGCAGTGATGAGCTGTAGGTCTACAGTTCAGTAAATGTGCAGGACACCAGTGATGCCCCCACATCACATTGGTATTGCTTCCCTTTCCTTTAGGGACTTCGCACTTTTCTCCCTCACTCTTGAGGTCCAAATGGAGCTTCCCAGGCCACCGTAGGGCAAGTCCATGATGCAAACTGGGACAGTCAAACAATTTAGTTATGAGCACAAGTCATTCCCCACCATTTGGAGAATGTAACCATCTCTAGAGAGAGTCCTGAGAGGGTCAAGTACTTAGTTTTAGTAAGTTCTAGCCACCCTGTTCTTTCAGTGGTTTGGTTATATAAGCAAGTATTTTCTCCTTTGATCTAAACTAGTTTAAGTTATATAACTTAACTCAGCTTCTCTACCATTGTTGTTATTAGACCATCTGTGAGTTATTAGAAAATATATGTATTGGTCTTTACCTCCCGTTCCTGGCACAGAGCTCCTAAAACCCTTGTAACTTCTTAAGTGATAAGGAAGGATCCTGTGTTCTAATATTTTGTCTTTGACCTTGTTTTCCGACACAGAGTTCCTAAATCCCTTAGAATTTCCTGGGTAATAGCAGTAATTCTTGGTGGGTTCCTGGATGGGAGCTGGTCACCAGAAAGACCAAGCCATGATTAAAGCTTAGAATTTTCAGCCCAACTTCCCATTCTCCAGAGAGGGAATGGAAATGGAATTAATGATTGATGGTACATATGTGATGAAGCCTCCATAAAAATCCCAAAAGTACAGGGTTCTGAGAGCTTCCAGCTCAGTAAACACATGCACTGGAAGAGTGAGACTGAACTCCGCAGGGACAGAAGTTTCTGCTCTCAGGACCTTGCCCTATATATCTCTTCATCTGGCTATTCATTTATATCCTTTATCAATATTTTAATAGGATGGTAAACATAAGTTAGTGTCTCCTTGAGTTCTGTGAGCTTCTCTAGCAAATAATAGAATCTAAGGGGGGAGAGGATCATGGGAACCTGCAATTTGTAACCAAATAGAATGGAAGTTGTGGGTAACCTGGAGACCTACTGTTTGTGATTTTCATCTGAAGTGCAGGGCAGTCTCATGGGACTGAGCCCTTAACCTGTGGGATATGACACTATCTCCAGGTACATAGTGCTTAAGATGAGTTAATTGTAAGACACCCAGCTGGTGTCACAAAATTGCTTGGTGTGGGGAAGAAAACCCACAGCTGGTATCAGAAGTGTTGGTGTGGTAGTAGTGTGAGAGTAAAGGAGAAGCACAGGAGGGAAAAATGTTGTTGTCGTTGTTGTTTTTTTCCCCCTTAATACAGTATCCATTGGAAGGCTTCCAGTTTGAAGATGACAAAATAAGATGGTTTTGCCCCCCCATCCTTTTTCTCAAAAATTGCCTTAAAATAAGAACAAGAATAAGAAACATAGAGTTTATCTTTAGTAAAACTATGAGATAATTGTGACACTGAACTAAAGAGGGAAAAGGTCAAACTAAAGTCTCTGTGCAGGGCCATGTTAATCAGAAGGAGCTGATTCACTCCACCCAGCTGCAGAAAGGCTCAGGAATTGGTGGCACCAAGTGTCTGGATGGCAGAGGGGAGGTAAGGGAGTAGGAAGGGGACCGTTTAAGAGTGACCTCTAGGGTCCCACCCACTTTACAAGAGGGATACCTTTTCTTTACCCTCACAGGTGAGAGTAGGCTCTCTGGAGAAGCTGAGCTGGAAATTCTCAGGAAATCTGGTACAGAGGAGAGCTAGCAGTGAGGTGCTAGAGTCTGAAAAAAGGGAAATGAGGACCTCAATGCCAGGTTCTCATGGCACTCCTTCCCTCTCCCTCCTGCCATAGGAGAAACTGAACATCAGAGAAGAGACTTACCTACATTGAAATCTAGGGATACGAAGTGAAAAAGTTAGCTAGACACTTGCTCTTATTACAAGTCACCAGAAGATAATCCCTCCCTCATAAAAACAGCTTCCAAACAGCTTTTAATTACCTCATTTTGAGTTATAAATAGATAGACCAAGATCACTGGAGATCTGAGGAAAATATTCAACATGGAAGTTAGAAACCAGAACAACAACTCAGAGTTAGGGAAAACTTTCAGGGAGAGAAAAAAATCATTCCAAAGGATTGGGAGAAAGAATTACATCAGACTTCTCAGCAACAACACTGACAGCTAGAAGCTATGGAGCAATGCCATTAAGTTTGAGTAAAAGTTATTTTCAATCTAGAATTCTATACCCACCCACTCAAACAAAACATTGTTTATGTATAGGGATAAGATATACACATTTTCATACATTCAAAATCTCAAAAAGATGTTTCTTTCACATATCCTTTCTCAAGAAATTACTAGATGGTATGTCCCACCAAATGAGAAAATAAACCGAGAAAGAACATAGCAGATCCAGAGAACAAAGCCCTCAGACCTAGATGTGGTAGGCCTAGAAGTAACTCATGTAAATTAAGTGCAAAGAAAGGCTCCAGGAAGGATGCCATCAGGGGAAACAAAACAGAACTACTGTTTTGTTTGGTCATGTGAAAATTTTTATTGAGAAGTATTTTATGGAACTGTTGGTGGTTATTGGAGCACTTTTAATTGGTTCAATGAAATCAAAGCAAATGAAAAAAACAGGGATTTATCAACGTCAAGAGAAACTAAAAGATAAACAAGAAAGAAAATGCAATCACTATATACTTCTTGACTCATCAGCAAGCAATATTTATAGTCATATTAACACTAAATATGGGTTTAACCAAAAAATATGATACAACTATGTTGGGAGGGTAGGGGAAGGGGTAGGGAAGGAGTGCTAATTGCCTCACCTACAATGAAAGGAAATCAATAGGTAATATCTAACTTGATGAATAGAGAGAATCACACACCCAGAAACTTAGAGGCAAATAGGAACAACTACAAAAGCTGAAAATGATTGTCTCTGGATAATAGGATGGTGGGGGTGGGACGAAGCTGTGTGAAAATATTGCTGTTGTTTATTATAAGCCTTTTGGCACTTCTTGACCTTTTAAATTATGTACATATATTGCTTTGATAAGTAAAAATTAGTTTTAAAATATCATATTGAAGGGGCACCAAATTATTAGCTGGCTTAGCTGCCCACGTGTGTTATTACAGCTTTGCACTTATGCTTGGAGGATTGAAGATGTAGTCAGAGAGCGGGTCAGAGGACAGATTATGAAATGCGTTGTCTGCCAAGCCAAAGAGCTCGGATTTTATTGTACAGGGAATCCTTGGGGATCTTAATGGAATAATAGGATCAGATGTGCTCTCTGAGCATTAGTTTCCTAGACTGAGTTGGCCTAACGAAGACTATTCTGCCACTTATTTCTCCCTCAACATTTTATTATAAAAATTTTCAAATATTTTATTAGTTACTAGTTTTAAATTTTTATTTTTATTATTGTATATAATTAAATAATTGTAAATTATCTGTACTATGAAAAATTTTTAGAAAAATTGAATTATACAGTGAACATATAACTACCTAGATTCTACAATTAACAAATCATTATTTGCCTTCTCACATAATGATCCATTTATCTATCCCTCTGTCTGTCCATCAATCCATGTGATATTTTTGAGACATCAATATACTTCATCTCTAAACACTTTAGCATGTACTTAATTTATTAGTTTTTTATTTGTTTGTTTTTTGGGGTAAAATCTGTATAGATTGGAATTCACAAATCTATAATGTACCATTCCAGAGTTCTGACAAACGCATATGCCTGTATAACCCACATTCTTCTCAATACATAGAACATTACCATCACCCCAGAATGATTCCTCATTATGCTGTCATTTTTTAGTTTCTCGGCAACTGTAAAGTCCCCAACAGGGCTGGATACTGACGTTGAAGCCATTGCATGAATGTAGAGAGGAAGAAGAATGGGATGTGGAGGTGGGGCTGTCGACACAGCTACCTTGTTGGTGGGGGTTCCAGGATAATCAGACATTGACAGTATGAGAGGTTCACCTTGGTTAATATCTTGGTTAAGGATATCAAATAAAGCTTTGAAATCTACCGGTTGGCCAAGCCTACACTAGATGACCTCTAAGTTCCTTCCAGCTCTGAGGCTGTATTTTTGTTTTGGGGGTTTGGAAAGCTGATTTTGTTTTCAGTGAGTTTCACAAGCACTTTTTAAGTTTATGGATCTAACAGGCCCTGAAAGGCTCTTAGTACATTAGCTACTACGAATGCCATCTGTTGATGGGCAGAGTTAATCGGCTCTTGCTCTGGCTTGGGCTTTGGTTCTGTCTGTTTGATTTTGCAAGTTGTAGGTTGGTAAGTTGAAGAGTTCTGTAATATACCATCCTTGACATCTGATGGTGGCACCGTTTGTCCACCTTCCATAAAAATTACACCGTGAATAATTGTCCTGTTGTGACAAATGATGAACATTTATAAGATTGTTGGCTAGAGTTAGAATTTCAAGCACAGAACTTGTCTCAGTGTGAAGTTAAGTAATCTCAGGACCTATGGTTTCAGGCCCTTCTTAACCAGACTAGGCTTTAATAAACACAGTAAAACATTTGGTAGAATTTAATCAATACTCTCTCTGACACTTCAAAACTACAGATTATTTTCGGAATAGTGAAGATCAAGAAGTGCCTTCCCAAACATAAAAGAAAAGACCCAGTCAGTCAGGCAGTGGTTTCTGAGCCGCTAACTAAATCCCCTGGCTCTGGACTAGGCCCCAGCAGGGATTCAGAACACTGTGAGAATGACTTGACTTTCAAAGAAGACAGAACTCACACCAGCTAGGCAGACACTCAAGTGCTCAGCTGTGTGCTAATGTTTCTCCCCTGGACTAGCGCAGGTCCCCTCTGCTACAGAGCCGTTCTTTTTCTCTCAATGTTCTTCACACTTAAACTTTGTGTCAGTCTCACTGCCAGACTGTGAGCAAAAGATCTGCCCAGTTCACCGTTGCATTCTCAGGACCTAGGCCAGTGCCTGGCACAGAGCATGTTGCCAGTTGAGTAAATGAATAGAACTTATACAAAGGTATTTCTATCAAATAAAATAGTTTGAAAATGCAAGTTGTGTCAGGTTAGGTTTTTTTCAAGGCTTTTACTTTTACAGCACAGGTATGCCATTCTCCAAAGCATTTCTTGATCCCTGACAACCACCTCATCCCCACAAAATCTGGTCCCACTTCTATGCCTTGATCCTATTACATCTTAAGCATCTGTATTTATCACTTTCTACTGTATGTCTTTTTGTGTTCTTGCCTGTATCCCACACAAGACATTGAGAGCAAGATCCCTACATTAATTCCTAGATTCAAGATATAGTGGTTGAATAAGTAAGCTTTCTTTTCCTGAAATTATTAAAGCCAAATCCATTAATTAAACCTGCTGTAGACAAGATTTACCAGGAGCAAGAGTTTATAATATTTTTATAAGATTTCCCTCAATGAATATTTGTTGAAAACTGTTAAAGATAAATTATTAATCCATTGCAATTAGCGTTCCCAATGGCCTCTATGAGCTCATTTCCCATTCTGAGTACACTGCATCATCTCCCTAGATCTAAGCCTTACTTCACAGGAAAATGAGGCAGATTCTCTCTGACGGTATGTTGAACAGTGGTGGTTTGTGGGTCTCATTGAAGAACTGTTTTTCTTCTTCTTTTTGCTAGAGAAAATTATCAAGTTTCTAGGATCGCTGAAGTTGACATGTGAAGGCTAAAAGTTTAGAACTAGTATTAGAAAATTGTAATTACCAGGGGTGTAATTGCTTAACTGAAAAAGTAGATGATTATGTTATCTAAGAACATCCAAAAAAAAAAAAAAAGGTATACCAAGCAGATGGAGCTTGGTGCTCCTGAAAGCCAGGGTGTAAACACTTAATAATTTCACTCTTTGAAAAAAAATAAAGACCCCTTAATCTACTGTTAGGTTGAATAATCTAAGAGCAAAATTGTAATCTGAGGTTGAACCAGGTCTGCCTGATTCCATAGTCTATGCTTTCTCCCTCCCTATATCATAACTCTATGGAGAAACAAGTGGGACATCTTGTGTGGAAGGACTATAAGAATGGTTTATCTCCCTTTATAGTCTTTGATACTATGATAAAATCTCCTGTCTCCTGACTGCAGAGGCTTGATGATAAGTATTACTTCTAATTAGTCACTGGTATCATAGGAAGAACATGGACTGGTAGTCAAGTCTCAGCTCTAGGACTCAGCAGCTTTGGAAAAGTAAGTTTAAGTTCAGTGTACCTCCATTTTCTCTGAATTATTAAATATTTCCTGAGCAGCAATAGCTCTAGTTTAAGCACTTTATGGCATTACCATATTTAACCCTCACATCATAAAGATAATAATAATAATAGATAACTCTATTTTCCAGATGGGAAACAGGCTTAGAAAAATTAAATAACTTTCTCAAGGTCACCAAGCTTCACTACCCACAGCTTCGGACATATATTCGATAGCTTACCATCTCCATCTAAATGTTAAATAGGAAACTCAAACTTAACTGCTGAAAAGTGATTTCTTTATCATGCTCTCTTCCAAGTCTTCCACATTTCAGTAGATGATACCACCTTTTTTAGATCAAAAGCTAGGAACCAGTCTTGATTTTTTTCTCTCAACTTCTCTCCCCCTCCCCTACTACCCCATCAATCCAATGCATTAGCTATTCCTCTGAACTCTATCTCAAAAATACATTCCTTACTTTCTCTACCGCTACCACAACCCAAGCCATGATCATCCCTTGTCTGGGTTTCTGTAAAAGCCTCCATGCTTCTGGTAGCACTACACCTCCCCTAGCCTCATTTCCACCATCCACAGATGGGATAACAAAGCCCCAGAGCCTTTGTACTCCTGTTAAGACCATCATCCCTTTTTCCCACACCAAAGTCATAGCCCCAGTATCACAGTCTACCAGGGAGACCATTGGCACAAATCCCATCTTTTCCTTAATCCAGATTGCCACAAGACAGAACTATATCTCCTGATTCGCATGCCTATACTACTCTATATATTTTCTACTCTGACCCTGCCTGCTTTCCCTGTACGACACAAGAAAACTTTCATTATGTCCTCTAGAACTAATGTTCCATCATCAGCAAACTTTCCTATATTCTCTTCACCTTCTTAGCCTAACTGGAAACTAGATGTCCCCTGCAGGCACTGCTTCCTTTACAATTCTCTCAAGTGGCGGCTGCTTTTTCTGCCACATCACATTTTCCACTGGGCCTGGAGGTGGGATAGGTAATCTTCATATTACTTATTGCTGCTTTCAAAATGTCCTTCCCTTGTCTTAAACCTTCTCCCTCCCAAAGTTTGAATCTCTTTACATTAGACAAAACAACTGCCAACTTTTCATTTTGCAGTCATCTGCACACTCCAG
Source organism: Pteropus medius (assembly GCF_902729225.1). NCBI lineage: Eukaryota > Metazoa > Chordata > Mammalia > Chiroptera > Pteropodidae > Pteropus > Pteropus medius. Next base: position 34,701,065 of record NW_024349800.1, read on the forward strand.
GTCACTCACTCTCATTGCTTGAAGAGTTAAGCTCCTGTCTCACTATCACTTTCTCCAAAGATAATTCTTAGTTCTGGGTAATTTTGATGATATGTCGGTGATCCTTCCTATACCCTGGCCTCTCCAAGTCTTTGATCCCTGCTTTTCTTCTCTTCCAGTGACCTTTTCTTCCACTCTACCTCAGCCGTCCTCTCCATGGTCATGTCTTGTCATTACCAATAACTACAACCTCTCTATCATCTCAGTTTCAAGTAACCCACTTTCTGTGCCCACTTTCAGGCCTTCCCTCTAGTACCTTGTCAGGGTTCTACCTCCATTTCATCATCCCTCTTCTCTTAATGGCCTCAATTCCCTGCTCTCCCACCTTCATTACATGATTCTTCCTTTCAATCACCCTTTGCATATCCATCTAGTCTCTTACTCTCTCCTCTTAGTGTATTCACCTGACAAAATCCAAACCCTGATAATGTCAACTTCTTACCTCCTTTGAACCACCACACAGATAAACACAGATAAACACAATTGGAAAAGATGCCAACTGTTTTCACTTTAAATTCTTTACTATCAACTTCAGTTGGGCTCTCAGTACTACCAGGTAACCCTCCTACCCTTCCTTAATATATTTATTTTCCCCATCTCTTAAGTGACTACTACCTCACATTTCACATTTCTTCTCAAACCTCCAACACTTCTGCCCCTCCTCATTCTCAGCTGAGGATCTTGCTTCATATCTTACTAAGAAAGCAGAAGAATCCACGAGAAGAGAAATCTCACACACTTCCACTCTACATCTACTCACCCACCTATGTCCTCTACATCTATCCCTGTAGACCCAGCCTGTCCTTTCATCATGGATGAATCGTCTACATTCCTAAGCCAACTTCTGCACTTGGGCACAAGATTCCATTCCTCTTTTCCTCTTAAGGATACCACCCCCACACCCCCATCTTGTATCATTAATTTTTCCCGCTCAAAAAGATCATTTCCTCCACTACACATTGTTATCTCTCTCATTTTAAAACAAAAACAAAAATAAAAACAAACACCCTTTAGCCACACTCAATATTTTTCCTCTCCTTTGGAGCAAAACTCTTTAAGAGTTTTATCTTGTCTCTCTCTCTTAAATTCTTCTCCTTCTTCTTCTCATTTTGCATTTGTCTATGCACCTCATTTTATTTATATATTTAAAGAAGAGAAATATATATAAAAAAGACCATGGTCATGTAAATATGGTAGTTCTTATCTGAGCTTTTTATGAAAGGTGATTAACTTAAGTAAGATGATAAGTAAATGTCAATTTTTTCCCCCTGAATAGTTGAAATCTAAAAATAATAATATAGTTTATGGCCATGCTACCCTGAACAAGCCTGATCCCATCTGATCTCAGAAGCTAATCAGGGTTGGGCCCGGTTAGTACTTGGATGGGAGACCACCTAGAAAGATGAGGTGCTGTAGGCATAAAAAATAAAAAAAATAAGGGATTGTAAACTGACAAGTTCCTTGCAGTCTGTGAGGTCAACCAAGGGTTACCTCACCTAAAAAATAAAAAATAACAATTATAAATAATAACAATAAATAATACTTATTAGGACCTTACTAGGTACTTCAGATATGTTATTTCTTTTAATTTTTATAACAACTCTATGAAGAAAGTACTAACATATTCCCTTTTATAGTTAAGGAAACCAAGGCATAGAGAACTTTAGATGAAAGCTATTTTCTCTCAAATGTACTCCAAGTAATCACTCACCTCCACCACTCCACCAAAGCAGCTCTAGAAGGTCACTACTGACCTCCACGCTGTTACGTCCAACAGTACAATCTCAGCCCTCATTGATCTTGACTTGTCTTCAGTATTTAACACAGTCGCTCATTATTTTCTCCTTAAAACTTGTCTTTACACTTGACTTTTAGGACTCTCTTTGTTCTCCTTTTATCTCTGTGTCTGTTCTTCTCAGTCTTCTTTGCTGGTTCTGTCTCATCTCCCTGATCTCTGACTATTTGGAGTGCCCTTGAGTACCCCATGGCTCAGTTATTAGACATCTCTATCTATACTCACTCTCTTGAGAATGTCATCCAGTGTCACGGCTTCAAACCAATATAAGTCAAAACTTCCAGTTTATGTCTTCAGCTGCACTTCTTCCCTGAACTCTGGACCTAAATATATAATGGCCATTTGATATCTCCACATGTATCTAATAAGGATCTCAAACTTGGTGTGTCCAAAACCAAATTATCCCAAACCTGCTCTTCCTAACAGGCTTCTCATCTTAGTAAATGGTAGCTCATTGCTTCTGGTTGTTCAGGCCAACAACATGGGAGTCATTCATGACTATTTTGCTTTCTTTCATACCTCATGTCCATTCTGTCAACAAATCTTGTTGATTCCATCTTCAGCATAGGTCTAGAATGTAGTGACTTCAACTGCTGCCATCCCAGTCCATGCCACCATCATATATTCCTGGACTATTGCAATAGTCTCCTAATTGATGACACTGTTTCCACCCTTGCCCCTTCTGGTCTTCTCAACAAAGCAGACAAAATGATCCCTTTAAAACCTAAGTCATATCATTCTTCTACTTAGCCCTCTGAGTGGCTACCATTTCACATGCCAACATCTTACCATGGCCTCAGATGACCTATATGATGGGAGTACTGCCTTTCTCCCAAATCTCACCACTTTCTCTCCTAATACTCTTTCCCTCTCTTCTCCTACTCCAGCCACATTGTCTTCCCAACTCACATGGCATGTTCCCATCTCAAGAATTTTGCACTTGCTATTCCCTTGGCCTCCACTGCCTTTAGTCTTCTGGTCAAATATTAGTCTGTTTGTAAGGCCTTTCCTAGTCACTATATAAAAATTAGTGACATTCTTTCCCTCATCCCAAACCTCCCTTTCTTTTTATTCTGCTCAGTTGTTCTCCAGAGCATTTACCATAATCTGATATAGCATTTATTTACTTTTATATGTATTTATTGACTATCTCCCCCTAAGCTTCATAACAGAGGGATTTTATCTTGTTCGCCTCCATGTTTCCAGCACATAGAACTATGCCCAGCACCTAGTATTTAATAAAATTATTTGGACAAATACTATATGTATTGTAGCTTATTACTATAAGATATAGCATTACTAATATTGTTAAGATAGTTTAGATTTTTTCTTTCCTTAGCTGGCTAACTTCTGTTCACTCTTTAAGACTCCACTTAGGAATTCTGAATTCCAACAAGCTTTTCCTTCATCTCCAAGGCTGTGTTAGGTGTCCCTATTCCGAGCTCTCATGGCAACCTGGGCATGTCTCTGTCAGAGCTTTGGTCACATGATGATGTATGTTTACCTAGGATAATTCTCCTCCACTGGATTGTGAGCCTAGCATGGTATATCTGAAACTCCCAGGGCCTCTCACAATGTTTGGCATGCATTAAGTAGCCTACAGATGTTTGAAGGAGGGAAGAAGTGGTGGATCAAGGAAAAAAAGAAAGAAGGAAGGAGTAAAGGGAAGAATGGATGGAACATAGGCTATGATTTTCATTTCTAATTTAAAAAATAATCTTTTACAAATTCAATTAACATACTTCAGGAATATTGCAGACTTCCTTTTTTAAAAAAAAAATGTGATAAAATACATAGAACAAAAAAATTTCCATCTTAATAGTTCAGTGGCATTAGTACATTTACATTTTCGTGCAACTATTACCACTATCCATCTCTAAAACTTTTCATCTTGTAAAACTGAATCCCTGTCCCTATTAAACATTAACTCCCTAATTCCCCTTAGACAAACCCTTGACAACCACCATTCTATTTTCTGTCTCTATGAATTTGACTACTCAGAGTACTTCATATAAGTGTAATCACACAGTATTTGTCCTTTTATGACTAGCTTATTTCACTTAGCATAATATCTTCAAGGTTCATCCACATTGTAGCATGCATCAGAATTTAATTCATTTTTAAGACTGAATAATATTTCCTTGCATATATATACCACATTTGTTTATCTATTCATATAACAATGGACACTTGGATTGTTTTCACTTTTAAGCTATTATGAATAATGTTGCTGTGAACATGGGTGTACAAATATCTGTTCAAGTTCTTGCTTTCATTTATTTTGGGTCTATACCCAGAAGTGGAATTGCTGGATTATATGGTAATTCTATTTTTAAATTTTGGGGGAACTGCCATACTGTGAATAGTGGCTATATCATTTTACATTCCCCATAGCAGGGCACAAGGTTTATAATTTCTGCACATCCTTGCTAACACTTTTTTGTTTGTTTGTTTGTTTGTTTTGATAATAGCCATCCTAATGGGTGTGAGGTTCTACAGCCTTCCTTTTAAAATCTCAGTACATTTGCAAATACATTTAAGACCCCAATTGGGTTTTTAGCTTGAAAGGCAGATGGTGGTACTGAGGTGAGCTTCTGGAATTTATTTCCCAGCTGCATAGACAATTCTTCCTCTCATTCCATCTGCTCGCTCCTAGCCAAGCCCCACCAACTACTGTGGAGCAGCTTCAGTGGTGTAAATTCTCATGATTTTGCCACCCAGCTGCTTGGCAGCATTAAATATACACTATGAACTTTACTCGCCTCTTTTCTTTTGGAGCTGCAGTGCATTATCTCTGCTAGCCCTAGGGTAATCCTTCAGAGTTCTTGTAGGTCCACCTCTCTAAGACTACGCAGTTCACAAAAGGAAACAGAGGGCAAACTATGCAAGGTTTACTTGCAGGAAGAGAGATAGCATAAATGTAATAAGCAATTGAGTGAGTTATAAAATAGGAGAGAGAGGGCAGATTTTGAAAACTCCTTGTAGTGCCGGCGACAAAGCTGACTAAAGGAACACCAGGCAGGCCCCTTCCCCTAGCCACATACCCCATCGCTCCATCAACCCATCACCCCTGGAATCTAGCTCTTTTCTTAGGGAGCTTCAGCGTGCATAATTTCCCCTATATTACAAATAATTCTAAAAATATTTCCAAAAACTTTTCTGTGGGCTAATGGAAGGGAAGCTATGACTTAAACATTTTAATTTCACAGTTAACTGTTACTCTGGACAATGCCTGTGTTCTCAGCTATGAAATAAAACAATTGGACAAGAGTCTTTAAGGGCCCTGCCAACTCAAAATAATTTTAATTACAAAACTAACTTTGTATGATCCAAAAAACATTCCTTTTTAGCTTTACGCACACGCGCGCGCGCGCGCGCACACACACACGCACACACACAATCTTAGACATATTCAGTCCATCAGGTTTTGTGTAGCCTATATTTAAATAAGTTAACGTTTCCTAAATATGTTAGTCAGAACAGGTCACTTGAAGTTATGCTGGCTGAATTTCAAGGAAACAATAATCTACCGAGTGGATAATTTACATAGGGTCAAGTATTGGAAGGCTCTTACCAGTCTTTAACAGGCCTGGGTCAAAGCAGTTCTTATTCTTCCCTCAGTGGCGACCTCGTTAATATTGATTATATCTCTGATAACTCAGAATCGGATATTTGGTGCTGTTTGTTCTCTGCCAGAAAATTGTAAATTTGTGTGTCTGCATTTGCAGAGAACTTTGACTTCTCAGCCATTTGCCCTCTTATCCACCACCACCTCCAAATGTTTCTTTTCTAAAAGCACAGTCAAAAATGTCACCGGATTAAATGTAAATATAAAACACTACATCAGAAATAACTTGATATTATATCAAGTGTGTGTACTCAGTGGTACTCAAAGGCTATAATTGCTCTGGTATCACTCCCTAGTACTCACTCATTATCAAATTTACATTACAAACAATGTGAAAAGAGACAAGATTCAGAATTGTCATCATTTCTCAAAGTATCACCAAGATTGAAAGAAAATGAGCCCTTTTATTGTTATGGGCCAGGAGATGTGTTCATGGGTTTCCCACCTGCTGAGAATCACTTCAGGACACTGAATCAAGGAGTGTAAAACCTGAATCACCCAATTGTTTCTGACATACCTTTTAATTGAGATCACCAGGCATTTCTTAAAGTACTGCCTACCTACTAATCATGTTTATTTTCATCAATTTAAATAATAATAATATTCATGTATTAGAAATAATTCTTAATTCATATTTATTTGCCCCTTCTATGTTTTGGATAAACTAAAAACAAAGTTAAACGTGCCACCCCCAACTTGCTGTGTATGTTTTGATGTGCCAGTAGTTGTTAACACACGGAGAAGAGTATATCATAATTCTCAGTTTTTAAATCCTTTAACACTCACTTTGGTAGCATACATTGTACAGGATGGATACAAATAAATTAATAATTCTAAAATAAGATGTGCAGTTTATGTTAAAAGTCCATATTATCAATTATATTAGTTAAAGTTCAGTTGCAGGAAACAAATCACTGCCTATTTTAATTTTTTTTATTTTATTTATTTATTTTTTATTATAAAATAAAAGTTAAATTTATTTTTTGGCATATACTATTGAAAATAATTCAGAAGTATGTAATACCAGTATCTACTTTTGGGCACTCAAAAGCTTAATGTTATTTACTCATCTAGCACATTTACATTTTTGGAATACATCATTATGTCCCTCACTGCCTATTTTAAGCAGAAGAGCATTTAATACAGAGAATTGGGTACTTACAGAATTGTTGGAGAGGCTAATAGAAGTGAGATAAGCCGGGTTCTTTCTAATGACCGCCAGAACATCACCACTGAACTGTCCTGCCAGAGGAGTTCCACAGTCAGGAAGGTGGGAAGTGTTGTGTTCAAGAACACACCACTAAGACTGTGATCCAGAGATCAGGAAGCTACCGTTTCAACTACCTTTTGACATCTCTGAAGCTAATCCCTGGACACTAGGACGCTGTTTCAGAAAACTCCTATAATTCCATGACTATGACTGTTAGCAACAACAGCTAAGAGCACAAGAAGGTGGTGCCTGCCCCTTCTGCTTCCCAAATGAATTGGAATTGGTGCAGTTATGCACTGAATTGGTGCAAACTGTTTCACACCCAGAACCAGCTACAAGGGATATGGGAAGTATGAAATACTGTTGGTTTTTTTTTTTAAAACACGAATGATCATTATTATTGTTTTAAGTATCATAAAGGCAAAGCACAGAATACAATGACGACATATAACAGAGTGACCTATTGCATAGGTCAGAGACATTTTTTTTTCTGTATTGTAATAAGAAATTATATACTTTCTTCTACATCTTGCCTTTTTTTATTCAGTAGAATATCTTGGATATATTCTATATGGACACATACTGTTACATTCTTTTTTTAATGACTGCAAAGCAGTCTACAGTGTAGATGTACATAATTTATCTTACCATTCCCTCTCAGTGGACATTTAGGCAGTATCCAGTCCTTTGCTATCACAAATAATGCTGCAGTGAATGCTTTTATTTGCATAACTTCACAAGTACAGAAGTATATCCATAGGATAAAGTAGAATTTCTCAGTCAATGTGCACATTGTAATTTTTTGGAGAAAATGTGTTATTGTATTCATTAGTTCGTTTTTAGAAGAGCTAGTACATGTACAGAGTAAAACGATTAGTAGAAAGTAGATTTCTTTCATAATCCATCCAGAGATATTCTATGTATATACAAGGACATAGAATCACATATATGCATATACATCCACATACAACATATGAGCATATAAATTAATATATAGAATTTCTCGTCTTTGGGCAGATTTTTTTTTTTTTTTTTGCATTATAGTCAATGGGGGTCTAGGAGAGTTTTACCAAGACATAGAGAGACCCCAGCCATCAGTGTACCTTTTTTATTGTCTCACCAGTTCATCTTTATTGTCCATGCAAGGTTTTCACTGGGCCTATGTAGTTACTCTGGGGCAAGGACAGCTAAGGTTATGGGCCGTCCACAGTCCTTGGTCTCAGATTTTCTAAGAAGATCTATGCTTTGTATATAGCAGTCGTCATGGGATCTGTCTTCTCTATAATTTTACAGATTTTCTTTGCCTCTCTCCTGTGTTGAATCTGCTGTTTCCTGTTACATGAATATATGATATTTCTTCTTGCTTTACTCCCTTCATTGGATGGAGCATATTTTCCAGCCATTTTATGAAAAAGGGTACATAAATTTTTTGAGACCTTAGATATTTAAAAATATTTTTTATTCTACCTTCCCACTTAATTTATAAAGTGACCAGATATAGAATTCTAGATTAGAATTTTTTCCTTTAATTTTGAAGGCTTTGCTCCATTGACTTCCAATTTTAAGTGCTGCTATTAAGAAATCTAAAGCTCTTCTGATTTCTGCTTTGTGACCAATTTTTTAGTAGAATTTTCTCTTTGTTGCCAGTCAAATTTCATAATATATGCCTCTGTGTGAATCTAATCTTCATTCATTCTCTTGGGCATCCAGAAGGCCCTTTCAGTCTGGAAACCCTGGGCATTTCTTAAATTATTCATTGCTGCTTTCTTCCCTCTGTTATTTCCATGTTAGATCTTCTAACTGGGCTCCACTTTTCTTATCCACTTTTCTCTCCTGTTTTCCTTCTTTTTCTATTTTCTGGAAAACTTTCCCAATTTTATCTTCTAAACTTTCTATGGAGTTTTTTCATTGTTTTTATGTTTCCAAATTCTAAGAACTCTTTTTTTATTCTTTGAATTTTTTTCATCGCATTTAATGTGCAGACTCTTCTCATCTCCCTAAGGATATTAACATCATTTTTTAAAATGCTTTGTTTTTCCTAAAAGGGCTCTTTTCTCTAAGTTGCTTTTTTCTATTTGTTTGTTTTGGTCCTTATCTTCCATATTAGGGTCTTTCCTCAGATGTCTAATAATCTTTAGTTATTTGTTCATGATTTAAAGAGAGGGACTAATTTTGAGTAGTATTGGAAGTATTCTGTATTGTGTTAGGGCTGTGAGTTACACAGATGTGTGCATTTACCAAAATTGCTCAAGTACACTTAAAACCACTGCATTTCAATTACTGTATATAAATTATACCCCACCAAAAAGCCCTATTTAAAAAAACTAAAAACGAGTGAGGAATGAAAACTCTGATAGCTCTGAGCAAGTGGGTAGGACTTCATAAGATAGAGGTTTACCTCCGAGACGTCTGGTGAACCATTTGTTGGTACACAACCCAGCCTTCATTGAAGCCTGGCATTCTCCAGTCCTGATGTCCTCTTTTACCTACATAGGGAATAACATCCTCACCCTCTGTCTTAGGATAAAGGAAGGCAGTTACCCTGCATTGTGGAATGGGGAAGGGTTTCTAAGGATCTAACTGCTTCTCAAACATAGTTCAGTCAACACTCCTGATTTCAGCAGGATGCCCCTTCACCCCAGTTTCACTATTGCCTAGTAAAATGATTTCCTAACCTTTTGAGAATCCCATAATGCAAATTGGTTTGTTTCTCTGCTTCCTTGGCTGCCACTATGCAGCTTCCAAAACATTGCTCTTAACTCTTGTTTTCCTGACCCCAGAGGGTTTATGTTTAAAAAAAAAAAAAAAAAAAGCCTCTATTGTACTTTTTGTAAGTTTTCAAGAGGAAGCAAAGTTAAATATGTGTATTCAAACAACTATCTTAACTCAGGAGTGAGAAAATCAGAAATATGATTTTTAACTCTCCAGTTTCTGCAGTACAGAAAAGCCCTCTAAAGGAGTTTGGAATACATGCTAAAAGTGATTCACCAAAGCTATCATAGTCCACCTGTTTGACCATTCTCCATCTGGGTATACACATCTACTCATACTTTACTTTATAAACAACAATGGCAATCTGAACATGCTTTCACCTAACAAAATACAGTGATCTTTTGTGCAAATGAAAATATTTTCAATATCTTGAAGGAGAAACTAAAAAATCTTCTTCTTTGGACATCTCTCTGGGTAATGTTCATTCTTCTAGTTCAAGAACAATCTCTCCTGGATATCCTGTAACCTAAGAACTAAACTAAAAAAGTAACCACCACCAACATACCTTATATGATATAGTAAGGAAAAGGGAGTACTGGTTATTACCCATAATTATGTGTATGTAAGGAAGAAAATATGGGTGGCTGCTATAGTCCTTGTTTCTGCAACTGTTCACAAGGCCACAGTTGGTATTTATAATTTCCTCCCTAAATTCCTTCCAGCAATTCAGCTATTTGGGATTCATTTTGTCTGTTAATTAAATTAGTGGCAGAGCTAGACATTTTGGTCTGCCAACAAGAAAATTTTAAATGGGTCCTTCCTTATTTTTTGTTATTTTTAAAATGCAAATCTGCAGCCTTCTGGCATTGCAGGGAGTGTTTTGATATTATCAATTCCTATGAAAAGAGAAAAGCAAACAGGGGTCATGTGTTGTACTTTTCTGTGTAGATGAGAGCCCCAGGTGAAAATTATAGCTTGACAGCTGAGCACTTTTAGAAAGTTAAGCAAAAATAGATTCATTTACCAATGGAAAGAAGATGGACATGCCTTGAATTGAAGGCTTGCAAGTGGTGAGGTTGCTATTGTTCTTCATTCAAATTGTAAAGCTTGACCTTGTATTCAGGAAAACCATCAGCCTCAGTCCATAGATGGTCATCAGGGGTAACTGCAAGCAGAATTAAGGTAGTCCATAAAAAGCTATTTTGGAAGGTTAATAAAATTGATTTTGGTGCCCTTCTTCCTCCCTCATCAGCCTCAGCTTCTCCTCTCCCTGACCAATCCCTGCTAAAATATTAACTGTTTGTAATATGTTATCTGATCAAAGATTTGGTTTAACGGTTTTCAAGAGATATTTACATTTCAACAGAGTATTTTTCAAAATCCAAAATGCTTTTTAAATTAAAAAGACTAGAACTTTACTGATTTAGGATTCCTCTGTCCCACCCCCACCTGATTTTGAGCAGAAGGTTCTACTAATTTGTAAAATTATTCCACTGAATTGATCTATAATACAGATTAAAATTAGTGATGGTGACAAGGTTATAGCCATGTCTCCTGACATCCAGCCCACATTCAGATCCGATTACCAATTGAGCTCAAGGTGGCTTTATTAACTTATAGTTCTATTATTATCCAGAGTATGGGAGTAGTGGTTAGCTTGGATGTTTAAGACATAGAGCTATAACCATCTTCCAAATTCATTCCTGGTCACCAGGAGAATTGGCTCAGAAACCAAGGGTAATGTTCCCAGATCTCTTTTATTTGGCAGTTTAAGAACATGTCTTGGTACTGTTTTCACACTGGGAAATTCTTTAATAAGGTTGAATTGTGAAACCAGTGAATTTTAGCTATTATGTGGCCTACATTAACACTGGAGATTTTCAGAACAGAAACAGGCAAATACTTACTGAGTAATGCCCTAAACTGGAGGGCCCAGAGAAAGGAGTGGTAAAGTGTAAAAGGATTGCTTTAGGCGTGGTTTACGGGAGGGAGGTGAGGTATACCTTTGTTGCCTGGGAGAACTAAAATACACACCACCTCTACCTTGTGCAAGTCAAAGGTTGCCTTCAGCCCTTAGATTCAGAATTCACTAATTTGAAGTTTGTGATCTTTTGACTTTGCCTTTATGCTATCTCTGAGAATCAAATTTATTAAACAATTGACTAAAAGAAATTATCAGAGGGAAATAATGAGACTATTTTAGAGAATGAACTCAGTTCACAGAAACAATTGATATGCTAATTGATGAAAGCAGCTTACTTGTTAATTATAACAGAAGGCCCTTCCCTTGCAATGTTTTATTAACTTTAAATGTAGTTACTCTAAGTACTCACAATTAATTATGTTACACCTCTATGGCTGAGTTTATAATTCATACCTGCCTCTGTGCCTCACAAGCAGTATAAAAAGCCTGATTTTATTAAGAGCTCTAAAATCAGACCATGTGCCGCAGAGCCCAGACTGAAGAAAAGCTTCATCCTCAGGAAGAACAGAGGCTGGGGGTTGCCCTAAAAAACTTTCAATAGGAAGGAAGCAAATGACTTAGGCAAGGTATTTGGATAGTCTGTTAAACAGCAAACCAAAGGAAATTGTGGGGTGGGTCAGGAAAAAGGTTAACTGAACAGATCTTCAAAGTAGATGTAAACAACCTGATAGGAGTGAGTACTTGTGAGTTTGGGTTGCCATGAGCTGAATGTCTGACAGTTTAAGATTTAAAAGGCCAGAGAAATCCATGCTTTTGAAAGCTTCTGGTCGTTTTGTAATCCTTAAACACTGAAGAGCAGGTTGGTCCGAGAGAAACTGAATATAGGCATACCTCGGAGATATTGCGGGGTTGGTACCAGACTACCACAATGAAGTGAATTGTAATCTTTTGCTGGTGGAGGGTCTTGCCTTCAATTTGTAAAAAAAAAAGCAACATCGGCGAAGTGCAATAAAACAAGGTACGCCTGTACAGACATCTGGAGGAGGTTTACTCTGAAACTTACCATTACCACGGAGACATATTAACATTAGCCTAGCTGTATAATGGGATGGGCATCCTGTTTTACTGTGTGGAGATTACGCCAATAAATGCTCTGTTATCTTGGTCTAAAAGAGTTTTATACTATAATTAAAAAATAAAAGTATTTGCTTTATTCAACTTGAAAGTATATGTGTTAGCACCTTTAATTACAAGTCTTATTAAAAGAGCTTTAAGTAAAAACAAAACAAAACAAAACCTTTGTAATTGCTGTATCTAGATGGATGCTTCGTTCATAGTACATGTGTGTATAGGTGTTCAGCACCGAGCCCTGTGCCAAGGAGACCAGGCAGAGAATAGACTGAGGGAGACCAGAGCACTTGCTTGTTTGACTGTTTACTCAAGAAATAAATTTAATAAATAAATCAGGGAAAGGGGAGGCAGAAAAGAATTCCTTCTGTTTTTATTCACTTTTCAGGTCCAGAAGTCTCTACTTATTTCTGTTATGGAAACAACTAGTATTGACGATACTGGACACTTAATTATGTTCATTGCATTTTTAAAAATATGTAAAATGTGTGATTTTCCATTTGGGATGTTTTATTTAGCCCTGAAATTTTGTTTTTACCAGCTGGCTTGTTTGGTTCATAAATGTCTTTCCCCTACTAGAGTGGAAACTCCTTGCAGATAAAGTTCCATCTGCTTAACCCTCAAGATGCTTTGATTTTTCCTTCCCCTGTAAATCAACCACAGATATTTTTGGACAGTGTTTTGAGCCTGCCACTCCTAGAGGCATTGTTTTGATATTAGAAGTTGCTGGAAGGTAGCCAGTATCCCAAATAGCAAAAATAAACTGGCATCTGAAATTGTTACTTAGATATTATCCTAGTCACACTAGAACTCTTGAACCAGTTGCAAAGAATTATAAGGAAAATTCAAGGTAACCAAGCCTTCAGGGAAGCATGCCAAGGTGCAGATGAAAAAAAAAGGCCTTCTTTAATGCCCCACCACCATTGCTTATGACATCTGCTAACAGATGCCACAAACCTGGAAATCGGCACCTCGCCATGGACTGTGTTTTGGAAAGTATTCTGTTAACACTGCAGTTTCTAGAACATTGAGGAAATAAATGCATTTCAGATATAGTCCATGAATAAATACAATCATGTCCTCTTTTGACTGCTTGAATTATTTTCAACTTGGAAATAGAGACAACAGATGCCAATAAAGGAAATTGCACCCAGTGTTCTGAAATGCAGTAATCAGATCAGGCACAAATCTGAAGAGTTTGAATGACTTTCAGGACCTCCAGCTGATGATCCTGGAGGAAGCCAGGGCCATCTGGAAGCCCAAAGACAATTCTGTCAGGTAAATAGAAGTAGAGTTAATTATAGCAGCAAATCGAGCTCAGAACATATGACTTGTAGGAGCCATGCTGAATGATACTTTATGTCTCTCACCAATGCCTGGTGAGCCTGGCTTCATAGCTGTTTCATTAGGAATGACAGTAATTTGATTTTCTTTCTCTGTAGCTAGAGTGACTGTTTAAAACTGTAATATTTAGAGGAGAACTGATGAAGTCAGCAAACTTTTCAATATTTCCTTTTTAATTTCTCTTGGCTGTGAAGCTCCTTGCTCCCCAATACCATCACCTAAATACCTTAGGAAAAGCTTCATAATTACCTGAGGTTTGGTGCCTTGCCGTTCCTCTGACGCATTGAGTCATCTAGGAGCACTATTCTCATCATCACCCCCAATAAGAAGCTACAGAAACTATTGCCTATTGCACTGGTTTTCAAAGTGTGGTCCCTGGACTAGCAGCAGCAACATCACCTGTGAACTTCTTAGAATGCAATTTTTTTTTGTTCTTATCTCAGGTATACTGAATCAGAAATTCTGAAGAAGGGTCCCAGCTATCTGTGCTTTAATAAGCCCTCCAGGTCATTCTGATTCATGCTAAGAGTTGAAAGCTACTGGCTTTTGGATCAAGTGGAACCTCTTTTTCTATCATTTAGGGCTCTTGGTCATCTATTCTGCCTATTAATTAAATTCTGCTGGTATTTAGTGAGCACCTACTCTACATTGGGGATTTATAGTTGCTCTCTGGCTCGCTAGAACACTAATTTGTCAAACTTTGTATTGCACAGTAAGTTTTTTATTTATTGACAATATCAAGGAATAAGATGTTCCTTATATATATAAAAAATCCAAATGGTCAAGACATATTCTTTTATATGCCAAAATGTTAAAAACTGGTAAAGAGTTTTGCATGAAGCATTTCTGTATTATCCTTTGCTGTGTAACAAATTACTCCCAAAATTATAGGCTTAAAACAACAGACACTTATTATTTTATGGTTTCTATAGATTAAGAATCAGGGCACATCTTAACTGAGTGCCTCAGTCTCAAGTTATCTTACAAGACTCCAGTCAAGGTGTCAGTGGGGCTATTGACTCACCTGCTTCACATGCTCACTCATGGGTTGTTGGCAGGATTCAGTTCCCTGTGGATTGTTGGCCCGAGGGCTTCAGTTCCTTACTGGATGTTGGCCAGAGGCCTCCCTCAGTTCCTTGCCCTGTGTTCCTCTCCATACGCAGCTCATAACATGGCAGCAGCTTTCTCTCAGAGCAAGCCCACAAGAGAGAGCAAAAGAGGACAAATAAGACAGAAGCCACAGCATTATTATAACCTAATATCAAATGTGACATCCCATCATGGTTAGTGTATTCTGTTAGAAGCAAGTCACTAGGTCCACCTGGCTCACCCTTAAAGTATTTGGACCTTTCCCTAAGTGTCTATGCTAAATACCTACACTCTAAGTTTTTTTACTAGAAAACATGATTTTGAATTCTCTGCTATTCATTCTTTATTTTTTTAAAAGTCTCGAAGAGATCATAATTTAGCAGGTCTGTGGACCAGTATTTCAGAAATGTCATTTTAGATCTGTGAGTCTTGAAACTTCAGTGTTCATAAGAATTACCTGGGAACCTATTAACAATGTGTATTCCCAGCCTTTAACCCAAGAACAGCTGATTCAGAAGGGCTGGGTGGTGACTTCATATCCTCATATCCTCCTCCAGCCACTGCCATGGAGACCAGTTGTGTGGCTTCCACAGCTTCATGCAGGTGTGACTTTGATGGCACTGAGCCTGTGTACCCATTCCTCTCACTTTATATTCTAGAGCTTCTCTGAACACCAGGGTATGCGATGCCCAAAGGAACCAGTCAGCATTCACCTACAACGCTTTACTTGACATACACAATGAATAGCCATGTATTCGTTATAGTCGATTTTTTATTTGGGTAGTGAAATCTACCCAAAACATTTTTACCAGATTTTATACACATATTTAGATCACTAGAACTCAAATGATAAGGGACACCCACACTTGTGGAATCCTCTGTATTCTGGTGTGCCTATTACCTCCTTGAATTTTATTTTCTTGCTTTTCTCTTCCAACATGATCTTTTAGGTATTTATTTCATTTTTTTGGTTTTGTTTGTTTATGTCTTTTTAAATCTTATGTGGTAGGAGAAAAACAGAAAATCACTTAAGTTAAATGGCGTGCT
This sequence comes from Pteropus medius, assembly GCF_902729225.1. NCBI lineage: Eukaryota > Metazoa > Chordata > Mammalia > Chiroptera > Pteropodidae > Pteropus > Pteropus medius. The sequence continues at coordinate 34,716,981 of NW_024349800.1, forward strand.
TACATATTTATTCAAACCAAGCTCAGGGGTTGATATTATAGGTTGGCTTTACTTTAGTAAATATTAAAAGGTAGAACTTAACCAAACAGAGCCATGGAGGTAGAGGTTGGAGAAAGAAATTGGAGATCATTTTTATGCTATATAAGAAGATTTTCTATATAAGAAGATTCACCTCAAAGTTTTCTTTTAGTAATGATTTTCCTTGGTAAATGTTTGCCTCAGATGTTCAGAATCATATTTCTTAGTGAAGTTTGGTAGATACTGCTAGAGCTCTAACCAGTATTTATCCAAACTCTCCTCCTTATTAATATTAATAAAATCTTGTTTTTGTTTAGGGTAGCCATGTGCCCAGCTGAAAAATTTAGGGGTCATCTAGTTCCTGCTAGTGTGTTATAAGTGGGAATTGCTAGATGAGACTTCTGGGAAAATTCTTTAAAGAAGGCAAACTAAGCTGACAGTTAAATTTTACCCCTTGACCTTTATCTTCTTTCTGCCTGCAACATTTGCGTAATGTTACAGGGGAGTTTCCATCTGCCATCTTGCAACCATGAAGCAATAAGCATAAGGAAGAAAGCCTATGGTAAAAATGGCTAAGAGCAGCTTGCCCTGCAAGTATTGCTGTGCCATATTAGCTTTAGAGCAACTGAATTTGGACCTCCTGATTCAATGAGAAAAATAAACTCTTTATTCTTTAAAGCCACTATTATTTGTTATTTCTGACTGTTATATGCTGCCAAACCTATTTCCTAATATAATCCACTAAATCCTTTTATTTGAGATTTCTAAAGATTCTCTTTCAGATATCTTACAGTTATAGTATTTATTTCTATTTTTAAGGTACAAATTTATCTACAGCTATATTTTTGCATTAAATTAATTCAGTAAGAAAAGAATATAATTTATTACAAAAAGGACCTGATATTTTATAATTTTCAGGCTGAAGTAAACCTTAGAGATCACCTAGTTACTGAATATTTTATCACTGCCTGAAAAAATTATATCATTTATGAGCCTATTTGCTTGTTTATTATATGTCTTCATTATTGAATAGAATACCACAAGGAAAGGGACATTGTCCTGTTCTTCACTATATTTTCACCACCTAAAACAATGCCTGCCATTAATAGGCATATGATAAATATTTAATCAATAAATTAAGGTAGTTTTCCAATTTCAGAGAGATCCAGTAACACAAATCTATTCTACCATTTGTGACCTATAAAATTGTCATTTCATATGGTTCAACCTAAAAGTGGTGGAATGGAGATGAGAACCAAAGTCTTCTCATTATTGACCCAGTGCTCTTTTCTTTGCAATGTACTGACTACTGGTTATAATTCAGATTAAAATTATTCTTTATTAAAAAATAATTTACTATATAATAGAGCTCGTATTCCTGTATATTTAGAAAAGGGCCCAATTAATAAAAATGTCACCTACTTAACTTTCTAGGAAAAAGGGGAAAGGACATTAAAATTACTTGAAGACAAGTTAGGCACTTAATATCTATCATTTTACTTAATCCTCACAGTAGTTCCATTTTACTGATGATAAAATCAAACATCATTTGGACTAAGTAGGTTTGCCTGGGCTTCCCAGCTACTAATGGTGAAATAGATCTGAGGCTGGGTATGTCTCATTCTAAAGGCTAGAGGACCAAATACTATTTTTCTGATTATAATCTGTAAAGAACTTGCTAAATGTAAATTATTGAATTATCTCCATCTTCTATTTAACTGACTTCATCAACCTCAGAAGCATAGTGATTTTATATTTGGTAAAGAGCATTCCTGCTTCCTTCTAAATGGATCCACAGTTTTAACTGCAGACAGCTTCTCTGATTAAACAAATTTCAAAGTTAGAGAATGAACTACTGTAAGTCAAGACATTAAAAATTTTCTCCAGTTCTTGTTTGTGCATCCAATCTATAGTTTCTTGACCACATAAGATTTGTACAGTCTATACAGTCTGTATACTTGGGTTATCTAGTGGTTTAGAACAAAAGGAGAAGTATGAATTCAGAAAAGCAGCTGCTTCTAAATGGAATTATATCAGATGGTCTCAAAATAAGCTTGGTCTGAGATTGCTTATTCTCCTATGAATTGGTTGGTACTTTTTGAAATTTCCTCACTTGGTAATGATTATATTAAATCACCTTTCTATTTCTGTAAGATTAGGCTATCAGTGGTTTTAGATCTATTTGTAGAAATCATGTGTCTTTTTCAAATGGAATCTTCTGTGGAACATTAATATGTAAATCAGATAAGAATAAAAAATGGGGGAGGGCTGAAATGGGAGCCCGGAGGCACATCAACTGGGCTCCAGCTTGAGCCTAGAGAGGAGGCTGCCCAGGCCCTCTGCAGAACCCTCACATAAGACTATCTCTAAGGTCCCTTGCAAGTCAAAAATTCTATAAACCAATGGCTCTGTTGGGTATATGTTGGTTATCTTCTTGCCATGAAAACCAATTGCGATCAACAAGGGAAAAATAACCATAACTGTCTTTCTCTGGGAACATCTGGTGTGAAAATAAGAGCATTTTAGTTCTAATCCCAGCTCTGCCAGTATTTAGATCTGTTACCTTGGACACTGTTTGCCTATCTATGAAATGAGGATAAAACATTTTCTACCTACTTTATTTTCAAATACATTTTCTTGTGAGGCTAAAAATTCCCTTTTACGAGCATAAAATTAGAGTACAATTGTAAAGTACTGCCTTCAGGAAGCTGTATAGCAAGAGGTGTGGAAATTGACTTTTAATTCTAAAGTCATTACTATATAGTTACTATCTCTGTTTATAATTATAATAAAATTAAAAGCTTAAAGTATAAGTTTGATTAGTGCCCGGGCATTGGGGCAGGTATTCATTTTCATGTTCCAAAATTTTTCCAGAAGTAGAATTCATTTAAAAAAAAAAGCTTAGTTTTTTTCAACGTTGATATATTTTATTAAATTAATATGATCCTTATAAAAATACAGAAACAAAAATATTTTTCCACCATTTAGACCTATAATAAATGACATTTGTTGAAGATCTTTCAAGATTTTTATATGCATCAACGATACAGACAGAAAGATAGTTGATGGGTAGGTAGGTAAATTTAGGTAAAGTAAGAAAGAGTCAGATTGGCAGACAAAAATGATACTTGTGCTCTACATGCTAATTTAAAACAAAAAAATACGTAATAACTTTATACTTTCACTTAACGGTGGTAAAGGAAATTGAAATGAAACTAAGAATTGATGAACTTTAGATATTGATGAAATGTTTCTTCACTATGAAATTTATTAGTTCCTAACTTTTTTTAAAGTTAACAAAAATACTGATGTTAGAACCATTACATAAAATGTTTTAAATGTCATTTAAGACTTTATCTATGGATCCCATGTGAGGCAAGATGAGAAAAATGAGCACATTTACTCTTCTACTATAGTCTTTATTTTCATGATTTCTTTTTATATTGTGTTATTGTATCAATATGTAGTCCTTAAAAGCATTATATATGTAATATATTTATTTTTTATGTTGGTTGTTTTTAAATTTTAAATAAGATATCATGCTGTATATGAGACTTACTTTTAAAATTTATATTGCTGTTATTCATCCATATTATAGTGTGTCATTAAAGTTCATTTATTTTGGCTACTGTGTAATGTTCTATGGCATGAATATACCACAATTTATTTATGTACTTCCTGTTCATAGGCATTTGAATTTTTCCAGGTTGTTGTTTTGCAGTGTTCTGATAAACATTCTTTTACACCTTATTATACAGTTCCAAGATTTCTTTAGGGTTTATGCCAGGGAGTGGAATTCTTGAGTTGTAGATTATATACAAAACAGAATTAATTCATTATGATACCCTCAAAACCAGTCTCCTCCCTACCTCCTGATTTCTGTTATTAATATCTCAATCACCAACTCCTCTGACACCCCAGTCCTCCTTTGTTCCCTATATCCAATTGATTGCCGAGCCTGGAAAGTCCTTGCCTTCTATGATATTACCTATCTCTCCTGTTCAAGGCTCCTGTTCAAGGCTCATTAATTCTTCCCTGTACTCTAAACTCCTAAACATTATTGTTGATAAATTCCAGTCTCTTCATTTCCCTGTTAAACGTCCTTCACTTGCTTCCTATTATCTATGAGATTAAGAAAACCCATAATCTAGCATTTAAAGCTCTCCACAGTAAGGCTCCAGTCTACCTTTTCAGCCTTAATCTTTCTCTGTTTTGGTAGCAGAGAATGTTACAGTTGGAAGAGAATTAGAGATCATCCACTCGGACTTATTTATCTACCAATGAGGAAACAGGCCCAAAGAGGAAAAAGGATTTTTATCAAGGTCACATAGGTGGTGTGTTTGAATAATTTTACTCTACCTATTGTAGGTACTTCAGGAAGAAGGCAAAGAGAGGCTTGTGGTTTTCCATCTTGAGTTAAGGACAGTGGAATGGAATAGTTGTAGGCAGGGGGAATGAGCATGAATATATCACACTGAGAAAAATATTATGATATTGGGCTAGAAGAAAAGAACCATAAAGAATGTACTCTTCTGTTACTATGCTAAGTATAATAATTATTGCACTATATTAAGATATAATTTTTCTTTGGAACTGAAAAGTGAAACCGTGCTCTTGAAGATAGGCATTGTGCATGAGAGGCATGTCTTTCAGAGGAAACCAGAAAGAGGAGATGGAGGGATCCTAGATATCTGTTTTAGGTAGTAGGGTTGAAATTGCAATGTCTGTCTCTCTCTTTCTCTCTCCTTCTCTCTCTGCATCTGTCAGTCAGGCTTGTGAAATAATACTCTACAATATTTACTGAGTGCTTTCCATTTTCTTAACTGCTTTACCTAGATTATCTCATTCAATTCTCACGTCAACTTTATGAGGTAGGTACTATTATAATTCTCATTTTACAGATGAGCACATCGGGCAAAGAGAGAATATGCCCAACAAGTGAGTAGGAGATTATAAAATGTCACTCTTCAGCTTTAGACAACTTACAGAATAGGAAACAAGAACTCAGTATTTATGCCTAAAAAAATTGCCATCTTTATTGGGGGATAGAGTATTGATATTCTAGCTGCCTTGTGGAATGGGACAAGTCTTAAGCACCTTAGGATTGAGCTCATGTTAGAATGATTCAAAATTTATAATGTATAAGTCTTTTAAACTTTTTTCTTTGTGTTCATTTTCTTTTTGACTTCCCTTAGGAATTAATGAAGCCTGTTTATTTTATGCTAAGGTGACCTAAGAGAAGATCTTTTTCATTTATTCACCTTGAGTCAGTGCTTAAGAGGCGGCAGCATGCCCATGGAGGAGAAAGACCCTTGATAAAAGAAAGGTGAAAATCGTAGACAGACATCCTACTACTTGAGCTTCCCTGTCTCTCCTGGAGAGCTCCCTTCTAGTGCTAAATCCTGAAATTCCAGACAAGTTCTAACTAGAAAAAAAATGTTGGCTTTTTAGAACTGAAATAGTTCATGATAAAAAGCAAGTAGGAAAGGTTATGAGAAAACATGAAAGCAAAGGTTGTCATCTTTTAAATGTCAATCAGTTAAATTTAGTAAATATTTATTGTGAGTCCACTGTATGCTAATCTAATGGTAGATATGATCCTTGCCCTCAAAGTCAAACATCAAACACGAAAAGGTAAATATGTATATGAGCGGAATAGAAAAACAAGTTAAAAATACAAGGCATGTCATAAGATAACATGCTAAATGAGGGGAACAGATAGTAAATAAGTTCTGTAGGTGTAACAAGGAAAAAGAATTCACTGAGCTAGGTGATCTTTTATTATGAAGGAGGAATGACTTGATTTGGATATTTAAAAATTTATAAATATTGGATAAGTAGAAAAGAAGGAGAAATGGTTAGAGTGGAGGAGATGAGGTTAGGAACATATAAGATATTTAATAGGAGCAATGAGCAGATCTTTCTGGCTTGAAGTAAGAGTTCCTTAAGGGGACCAGTAAGAGATAAGGCCTTATGGTGATGGGCTTTGAATGCCACGGTGAGGAATTGATTTCACCCTGTAGACCATGGATACTTTTAAAGATGCTTGAGATAGGCAGTGAAATCATGAAAGTTACTTTTTAAAATGACTGGTCAGTAGGGAGATGAGTCAAGACATTGTAGTAGAAAACCCTCAATATTTCAACAGCAAGTGAGTCTTGAGGAGACATTTAAATGTGCAGATGTTTAGGAAATTCTGAATTCTTTTTTTCTTACGTAACTGCTGACTTATGTCAGGGAGAAAGGAGAACAAAGAGCAGGCAGAATTTTATCTAAAGCAGAAGACGTTACTTTGCTAGCCTTTACTTGCATTGCTCATATTTTGAGGAAAACCATGGCAGGGACCACTTCCCTAGAAAAAGTGGAACACAGTTCTCAGTCTGTAGATTGCCCGTGGGATGATAGAGGACCTTCAACACTGGAGACAACTAAAGCCCTCAAAGGCCAGTGTGATGTTTCTTCCTTTTCAAAAATACATTCTTGCTTCATTTAATAAAACAAAAACAAATTAAAAAAAAAAAAGCAACTTCGGTTAAAATTTTTTTTTTAGACTAATATGACCAGGACAGTTTATATGGAAAGAACTGGATCCCTCTTCTTAACCAGAAGTTTCTGTGGGTCCAACATGTGCCAGGATTTCCAAGATTTCCTTTGGAAATTAAACGCTTCATAGACAGGGACCTCAACTGATAAGGACACAAGATTGTCACTCTCGGGGATCAAAGTGTTGCCAGGATTGCCAGCAGTGATGGCTCGTCAATAATGCTGGGAATGTTTCATTACCAAACAGACCCTGAAAGGGCCAAGTATCTACTCTGGACTGTCAGAGTCAGGTAGAGGATGGATATAGAACACGTTCCTGGAAACAGGTGTGCTGAATTGAAAGCAAGGAGGCCCCACTGGGCAAGATTTGGGATCAGAGTAGGAGGTCACTGGACCAGGGGGAAAAGTGGATTTAGGAGCAGTGCTCAGGTCTACTGGCACCTGGTCCAGTGCTCTCTTCTCCACACCAAGCTGTATATACCTATTATAATGTCTAGAAACTTCTACCACTCTCTTGCCTCCTCCTTGGCCAACTATGAATACTTACCTGAGTGAGAGTTTTGAGCACACTCCCATACCAAACCTGCCTTGGCACAGAGTGGTCTGGAGCAGATGTTGCCTTAGAATCAGATTTATATTTCAGAGGACTCTGATTGCTTGACCTGACATATTCTTGATCAGTCCTAACCTCTGCTAGCCATTATCCATTAACCTACCTGCCCTCCTATTTATCTGACATCTGATAACTAAGGGCCTATACTTGTACCAGCCTGATACTATGCAAACCTTTAGTCCATTGGTGCTCATCACCCTGAATTAAATCTGTATCAATATTCACCGTTCATGCGGTTGTAGAGTTGTGTTCACTACCCAGTCATTCCAGGCAGCACTCCCATCTAACTTGTAATGTGAATTTCAACCAACAGCCAGGTTTTGGGGCCCCATGGTGCTTGGTTCCCTTTGGGATAACAGTCTTATCTAGGAACCTGATAAGACTAATGGGAGAAGGGCCACTGGAGAACAGCTGCAGGTTCTAGGAGCAAGCTCAGTCCTGAAAATGTATCCTGAGAGATTGGAGGTACAGGCACATATTTCACAATTGGAGGCATTCAGAAATTTAGGAAGGTTGACTCGCAACTCAGGGAAGTCTGGAACTGGATAGCAGAGGCCCAACCATGTGATTCAATTTAGGGGTGGGTGTTAATGATGGCAGCAGCGGAAAGAGAAGGTAAAACTTTGGTCCTGGAAGAACTTTTTTCCTACTTTTTTTCAACCAGAGGCTTGGTTATCGGCTCTACTTAAAGGCTTCTTTAGTTCTGTCATCTCAGGGGACATCTACAGTCTTTTGTCCTCTCAGCCTATTCCTCTCTCATCTCAGCCTTCTGCTCTCAACCCAAACCTAGGGCTCTGGTTTTGTGCTCTGCTTACTCCTTTGAACTGACCATTGAGTTTTTCTTCCAAGAACGTCCATATCAAGAGTAAGCAAAGAGCTGTTGCCAACTTTGTGCATGTTTAGGTCAGTCTTTGTTCCAGATACCCTGACCCCGGTCAGTGGCCCAGGACTCCTACATACCAGGAAGAATAGTTTGGGCATGATAGAACTAAGTAATTTACCGAGACAGGTGAGGTGATAGGGATAGGGATCTGGTTACTAGAACCAAGATACTGGGAGGTGATAGACTGGAATTGAGGATCTGGGCAAAATTCACCTGTTGGAACTGGGGCAGCAAATCTCAAAGTGCTTTTCGAATTTTTAATCCCTAAGGTCACTGCTTATCAAACTTTAGTAAGCTTTAGAACCGTACCTGCACAGATTCTGCCTGTAGGTCTAGGACAGGGATGACAGTCTAGGAATCTACGGTTTTTCTTGTATAGCTTTCCAGAAATATTTTATGCATAAAAGCTATGGATGTATATTCCCATTTTCATTTACATTGTAGTATACCATACACACTGTTTTGAACCTTGTTTTGTTTTTTTCACTTAACAATCTTTTTTTATGCCATACCAGTATATAAAGTTTCCTCATTCTTTTTGATGACTACATAGTATTCCATTGTGGGAATATAACTTAATTCATTTAACAATCAGCCCCTGATGAACAGGCAGGGTGTTTCTAATCTCTCCTAACTATAAACAATGTAACAATAAGTACTATGTACACATGTCACTTTATACATAAGTGAATATATCTGGATATATTCTTAGAAGAGGAGTTACTGGGCCAAATGATAAGTGATTTTGATAGATATCGCCAAATTGCCCTTCACAGAAGTTATATCAATTTATATTCCTCCCAGCATGAGTATCATTTTTTTCACAAACTTTGGCTAATGAAATATATTATCGAACTTTTTTACTTTGCCAATATGATAGGTCCAAATAGTATCTCATTGCTTTTTAAATTTATAATTCTTTTACCATGAGAGAGGAGAATGAACCTATTTTAATGTGTTTAAGAGTCACTTGTATTTTCTTTTAATGAAGTCTGCTCATTTCCTTTGACCATTTTTCTAATGAATCTTTTGATCTTTGTTTTACTGGTTTGTAGGAATTCTTTATTAGGGAAATTAAGCCCTTGGCTGTGATATGAATTGCGAATATTTTTTTCCAGTTTGTCATTTATCTTTTAACTTCCTTTTGATGGCTTCTGCAGGATAGCTTTTTATAAAGATTTAACTGTTATTAAATTTATTAATATTTTATTTAGTGACATCTGGGTTTTATTTTATACTTAGAAAGGATTTCCCCACTCTGAGATTATAAATAATAATAATAAAAAAAATCCCCTAGATCCTTCTAGTGCTTTCATAGATTTTTAAAAATATTTAAATCTTAATCCATAGAGAATTTATTCTAGAATAAGATGAAGAATTTGGTTGCAACTTATTTTTTTTTTCCAGATAGCTATGTAGCTTTCCCAGTACCATTTATTGCATAATCTATCCCTTACTTCACTGCCTATGATTTGAATTGCCCCTTTTATCATTTTCTCGATTTCCATATGGATTTGGTTTTACCTTTGAACTTTCTCTTTTGTAACACTACTATATCGGTCTCTTCATACACCAATACCACACTGTTTTAATTACATTAGCTTTATAAGATAATTCTGATGAAGGTGATCCATGGCGTGCACTTTGATCACCTTAGGGGCTAGTGCATTACTAGCCCTGTGCAGAGTAGGATCATGAGTTGATGTCAACAATGAGGAGAGAGGCAGGCTACAAAGAATGGCACTTAGAAAAAAATGAAGATTTCATAATTCAAGCTGAATCCATGTTTCACAAATTTGAGGCAACTCCTACGTCTTGACAGCAGCAAGAGATATAAATAGATAATGGGTCAGATCCTTCTTTGCTATACTTTCCAAGTCAATAATATTGACTATTCTGCAGACCAGAACCTACAGATGAGGATTTGGCTTTGGCAGTGGCTGTAATACGTTACTAGCATGACTAATCAATTTTGACAAGTTCAGAGAGAATATGGAAAAGAGAAGACGACTTTTTATTTTGAAATCTTTATATTTTTCTTTTAACAAGTATAACTTCATCTTGACTTTTTTGGTAGGAATTTTTGTCACTTGTTAGTTTTGTTTATTTGTATGGCTATTAAATTAATATAAGAAGTACATTTATGTGATAGGCATTATTTATTTTAGATTTTGCACGTATATAATCAGTTCGCTCATTTGTTCAACATGTTAACTCAGCTCCCAGTATATTGCCAAAAACTTAGATAAGTGCTAAAGACGCAAAACCACGTAGCAAAACCAGGGAAAAAAACTCAAAAAGATTAATGCATGTGAAATACTACTATAACAAAATACTACAAACAAAGTAGCTTTAAAAACCAGAAATTTATTCTCTCACAGTTCTGGAGGCTAGAAGTCCAAAATCAAGGTGTCTGCAGGGCCATGCTCCCTCTGAAGTCTCTGAGGGAAAATCCTTCTTTGCCTCTTCCTAGCTTCTAGTAATGGCCTGAAATCCTTGGCATTCCTTATCTTATCACTGCCATCACTCCAGTTTCTGACTCAATCTTCACATGACTGCCTTCCTTCTATAAATGTCTATGTCTCTTCATAACCTTCTTCATGAACACCGGTCATTGGATTTAGGGCCTGCTTTAATATAGTATGATCTCATCTGCAAAGACCTTGTTTTCAAGTACGGTCACATTCACAGTTATCAGGGGTCAGGATTTTAACATATCTTTTTGGGGGACAGGACAGCACTTACCAAAATTTAAGGCAGAAATAGTATTAATCAGAACCCACTTGATCAAGTTAGTTTTAAAACATAATTTAAAAAGAATTGTCTAATTAACTATTTAATTCAATCAAATGGGAATGAAGACAATGGGAATAAGAGATGGTGGAGTTGTCAGATTTATTGGATCTGCCATTCACCCAGACCAGCTTACGGTACACAGAAGTTACGTTAATCAAGCTGGTGGTTTGGGTTGTCAGGAGTAATAGAATGGGTACACCCAAATGGGGAACTGGAATGGGGCCAACAAGAAACGTCTCTGCAATTTCATGGAGGGTCTGCAGTCGGCCTTGGTCAAGGCAAACTACCCTGACTTCCGTGGAAGAGACACTAACCTGGGCTGCTTTTTCCCTTGGAAGAGGTAGTAGAAACCAAAATACACCCTCCTTAACTGCCTTGTTCCACTGAGACTGCAGTAAAACAAGCTTTTCAGCTTCTCCCCATTTCTGCCCTTGGGAACCTTGTTAGCCTTCCTTAATGTGAAATCTGTTTCAGGCCAGGAACATGATTCTTAAAACATATTTCTATGTCTTTGGTTTCCTAGCAGGCTGTCCCTTTTCCAGAGTCAGTATTTTCATATAGACAGCAAAGTGACAGTGGTTAGAATTTGTTTTTTTTTTTTATATCTGTCAACATTATTTTTAAAAAGTGTAGTAACGGATTCAGAATCCAGAGCTCTAGGAGGATTCCATATTTTCCTGCTGGTGACATGAAGAGCTAGAACAGAAGTTTTGTCTGGCAGTAGATGGAAAAAATTTTAGCTGCTACATCAAAAGCTAGCCCTCAGCTAACAAGTGAAATTGTTTTCACTTGCCTTCAGCTGCACACAGCTGCTTTTTTCCCTCACTCCTACTGAAGGGCTCAATATCCCTCTTCTGTTTTCCCCTTCTAAGCTGTGAAAACCCACTCTCAAAAAGCATTTGATAATCTCACTTGCACAGTAGTGTTAATGGCTGGTAAATGGTAAAAGGAAGTTAGTAGGAAGTGGCTGAAAAGCACACCTGAGTAGGAATCCAAGGCCCGGCTTGTTTGGCTTCTATCGTATCCTGGTATTGGGGAAAATGCTTCCAGACTTTTGCAGGCGAACGTGCCTGGGTTTGAATCCTGACTCCATCACTTATTAGACATATGACTACAGACATTCAATTTGGTGTTCCTAAGTTTCCTATTCTTTAAAGTGGATATTATAATTCTTTAATAGGTTGTATTTTAGATTACAGTAGTCCCTCTTATCTGTGGTTTCACTTTCTGGGATTTCAGTTATGCAAGGTCTACCATAGTCCAAAAATATTAAATGGAATAAACAATTCCAGAAATAAACAATTCATAAGTTTTAAATTGCTCATTGTTCTGAATAGAGTGATGAAATCTACATCTAATCCCTTTGTCCACTGTATCCACACTGTATACACTCCCTGCCTATTATTCACTGTGTAGCCGTCTCGATTATAAGGTCAACTGTCATGGTATCACAGTACTTGTGTTCAAGTAACTCTTATTTTACTTAATAATGGCCCCAAAGCACAAGAGTAGTGATGCTGGCAATTCAGACATGCCAAAGAGAAGCCATAAGTGCTTACTTTGAGTGAAAATGTATGTACGTATAAAGAAAAACATAACATATATAGAGTTTGGTACTATCCATGTTTTTAGGCATCCACTGGGAGTCTTAGAACGCATGCTCCATGGATAAAGGGGATTACTGTATTTGTCAGGCAGCATAGCACCTAACATATAGAAAGGCACTAAAATGACAATAATAGTAATTTGCTAATAAAAGAGGATTGAGGCTGCTGTTCTCTTTTAAGAGTGAATTCCTTTGCCTTTTTGCCCAGCTAAGTAGTGGGTGTTTCTTTACTTCTTATAACAAATATCAAGCAGCATCATGGTTCTGATGCTCAGTGATAACTTTCCATAGAACTAGCTCATATCAAACTTGCCTGTAGGCAGATCTAGGGAGGCAGGGATACCCTGGCAGAAAGACAGGTTGTTCCCCTTTGGAAAACTTTGCCAACCCTCAGCCAAGGAGCAGGCTCCATCCCTTTGATCAGTTACCACGCTGTTGCTTCTTCATGTTTCTCTCTGCCTCTTGGGTAAGAGAAATATGGAAACAGAAAGGAGACAAGCAAACACCACCTGGACTGTTCCTTCCTCGGTTCTTCACTATTATCAGGTTCTCTCTTATCTCTGAAGAACCCATCTTTTCAGGGATTAAGCTAGGCCCTGGGAAGGTGCTATTCCCCCATCTTCCATTCAACCTCTCCTGTAGGTCACTAGTATGTAAACATATTTTTCAAGGTTATGTGGTCATCCTTTGTTAGTCTGGAGTCCCCAAGAAAGAGTACTTTATTTATTCATTCATTTATCCATGCATTTATATATTTATTCGATAATCACTATAAGACTAATAATAATAGTCAATATTGATTGAGGTCTTCCTATATGCCAGATAATTTGCCAGAATTTCCCTATATTATCTAATTTAACAATTCCAACAACCCTATGATGTGGGCGTAACTTATATTTCATTTTTTAAAATGAGATAACTGATGTACAGAGATGTTGCCTGCTCAGTCACACAGCTAGCAAGTGGGAAAGTCAGGTTTCTACAATTTGTACAAGTCAGTGCTAAGTAGACACTGAGTGGTATAAAAGGTATACAAATGATAGTTCTTGTCCTCCAGGAACTTAGTTGGGTACATAAGACATAAAACAATTAAGCAGGCAGATGTGACAGAATAGAGCTAAATATTAAAATAAATATACTTGGACAAAGGAAATTAATGTGGGCTGGACCAATAAAAGAAGAACTCCTAGGATCTGAAGGATGAAATTGTTTTTGCAAAGGTACAGGCTTCAGAACTCTCAGTGGGGGGAAGGATAGGGAGGTAGACCAGGCATGTATGGGCTTGGCAAGTAGAGAAAAGAGACAATGCTTGCACAGCCAGGACAGAGTGGTGGGAGATAAGGCCCAGATCAGCTTGAGTGGGCCTCGAGTTCTTGGGAAAGAAGTTTAGACTGTTCTAATGAATAGGCCATGGGAAACTGCCGAACCTTTCTTTAAAATAAGAATGTGATATAATCAAAACTGTGCCTTAAGAGGATTGAGGTGCTGGGGGAGTGGGGAGAATAGGAATTTAGAAATCTAGTTAAGACATTTCTTGAGCAGTCTAGGAATGAAATAAAATTCTGAACTAAGCTAATTACAGTGTAAATAGCCAGGAAGAAAAGAGACTGAGAATAAGATATGTCAAAGGAAGATCTGGTAAAACTTTGTGATTGGTTATGAATGATAAGGAAGATGGAATTTAAAAGTGACTCTTAGGGTCTGAACTGGCGAGACAAGGAAAATGGTGGTAATAAAACTGGAAAGTTAGCAGGGAAAGATGTATATGACTTTAGAATTTTAAAATTTAACTGAAGATATCTGGATGTAATGTTCAATTGGAGCAGAAAATTTGTGATTAGAACTTGAGAGAGGGAGTAGCATTAGAAAAGTTAAATTCCTATCACCTGAGGAATAAACAAGCCAGTGTCGGAAAGTGAATGGACAGGAGCTTTTTTCAAGGCATGTTTAAAGGCAACTCCCAATGAAAATGCTATATTTCTACACATTTTGTGAGTGAAGTACTTACTGTCCTTCATTCAAGATATCCTTTCAAGGATTCTTGTATAATGAATAGCTGGATGATAAAGATAGTGCCTTCATCCAGAGAAAAAGCTAAACATGCTTACTGTCCCATATGATAAAGATAATGTTTCTATCCAAAGTAAAGAAAAGGCATGTTTACTGCCCATTATAAAAGATTAAGTTTCCCTAAGCTGAGTTCCTCTATAGTAACAGAACCCACAGCTTATGCAGGCATTATCCATTTGGACCCATTTCATATTTTTTCCATGGGACTAGAATGCAAGGGGAACTGATGTAAATATGCTTATGCTCATGATACTTGCTACAATAGGCAGATAGAAATTGGAGCAGTGTACTCAAGAGCTCAGTTTTGCCCAGCTCGCAGGTTTCTTCTAAGAGAAACTTCCCCATCTCTGCTGCTACGGGAAGGCTCCTGGAAGTGATGTTCTCCACTATTTGACCTGTCAATCTAATTGGACTATATAATTCCTGCTATAGACTGAATGTTTATGTCCCGCCCTCCCTCAAATTCATTCATTCAAATCCTATCCAAAGTGTGATCGTATTTGTATGTGTGGCCTTAGGGAGGTGATTAGGTCATGAGGGTGGAGCCATCATGAATGGGATTAGTGCCCTTATATGAAAAGGACTCCAGAGAGCTCCCTTGCTTCTTCCATCATGTGAGGACACAGTGAGAAGATGGCTATCTATGAACTAGGAAGTGGGCTGTCACCAGAACTTGACCGTGCTGGCACCCTTATCTCTGACTTCCAGTCTCCAGAACTGTGAGAAATAAATTTCTGTTGTTTATAAGCTATCCATTCTATGGTACTTAGCAGCCCAAACTGATTAAGACAATTCTTTGAGTTAAAACTTTTCCCACCAGCATGTTTTATAGGTATGGCTTAGCCTATGAATTCGCTGCTTTTGGATTAAATATCCCCCTCTTGTCCTTGGACAGAGAGGCCTCAAAGCATCCTGAGCCCTTCAGCTCAGATGTAGGCTGGGAAGAAGTAGGGACTGAGCAAGGACTGGCCAGAAAGAAATCTGGCTTAGTTGCAGGAGGGTGCCCAGGAAAGACAGGCAGTCTGGAGCATGTGACAGACCTCTGAATGGAGGTCTTGAAGCAGGAAATACAGACAATAGGAGGCACGTAGGCTGGGGTACTGGAGTGCTAAGAAGATAGGCACAGCTAGACCCTAGCTTGGTTATTATTATTTTATATTATTATAAGTGATGAGGAGTGGATACAGTTCAAGTCAGTTCATCCAACAGTCATTAAATGTCTACTATCTGCTAGAGACTGTGGGAAGTGACAGAATGAGACATGGTTCCTAATCTCAAGGATACACAAATATTATAGAGCATAATACATGCAATAATAAAGGCGTGTGTAAGACATAGAGGAGTTGAGTGAGTCATTGAACTGGGTTGAGTAAATAGGGAAGTAGCTGGGAGGAATCACTAAGGAGCAGATGCCTGCATAGCATTTCAAAGTATGACCAAGATGAATAGGGCTTTTCCTAAGGGAGTGGAGTAGGCGGAGTACATGGCTCAGTCCAAGGTTTGGAGGAACAGGAAAGGCATGGCAGGAATTAAGCAGGCGATAGAGCCTTGGCCAGGCAGTTCAGGATTCAGGGTCAGACTTTGAGCTCAGTAGAGAACTAATCTATTAAAGAGGAAACTGAGGCAGTACCTAGGCATGCGACAGGGCAGGGCAGGGACAAGTAGTAACCAGGCCTCAGCATGACAGTGCCATGGCTGACTACTGGTGTTTGGGGTGACATAGCTCTGGTCATGTGACTAATTCAAGACCTTCTCAGGTAGAGAGACTGATTTTGAAAGCATCTTCTATTTTTAAAATTTATTTATTTAAATTAGTTTCAAGTATACAGTATATTGGTTAGACATCTATATAGTTCATAAAACGATCTCAGTTGTTCCTTCCCTCTCTTGGCCCTCCACCTAGCCATCATATTAATGCTAACTGCATTCTCTATGTCATGCTCCCCATCCCTGTGACCAACTATCAACTGCTAATTTGTACTTCTTTAACCCTTCACCTCATTCTCCCAGCCCCCAAATCCCCCTCCCCTCTCTCCGTCACCAAATTGTCCACTTTATTTGTGAACCTGTTTTTGATTAGTTTGTTCTTTTTGTTCCTTATATTCTGCATATAAGTGAAATCATATGGTATTTATCTTTCTCTGACTTATTTCACTCAGCATAATAACCTCTAGGTCCACCCATGTTGTTGCAAATCGTAGGATTTCATTTTTTAATGAGTAATATTCCATTGTATATATGAACCATAATTTCTTTATCCAATTGTCTGTTGATGGGCATTTAGGTTGCTTCCATATCTTGGCTATTGTAAATTGTGCTGCCATGAATATTGGAGTGCATAGATCTTTACAAATTACTGTTTTAGTTTTCTTTGAATAAATACCCAGAAGTGCAATTGCTGGGTCAAAAGGTATATCCATTTTTAATTTTTTAAGAAACCTCCATACAGTTTTCCATAGTAGCTGTACCAGTTTGCAATCTCACCAACAATGTATGAGGGTTCCATTTTCTCTGCATCCTCGCCAACACTTGTTTTTTGATTTATTGATGATAGCCATTCTAACAGGTTTGAGGTGATACCTCATTGTGGTTTTAATTTGCATATCTCTTATGATTAGTGACCATGAGCATCTTTTCATAAGTGTATTAGCCAACTGTATTTCCTCTTTGGAGAAGTATCTGTTTAGATCTTCTGCCCATTTTTTAATTGGATCGTTTGTTTTTTTGTTGTTGAGTTGTATAAGTTCTTTATATATTTTGGATATTAACCCCTTATCAGATGTATCATTAGTGAATATCTTTTCCCAAACAGTTGGCTGTGTTTTTGTTTTGTTGATGGTTTCCTTTGCTGTACAAAACCTTTTTAGTTTGATGGAGTCCCATTTGTTTATTTTTTCTTTTGTTTCCCTTGCCTGAAGAGATATATCTGAAAAGAAATTCCTGTTAGTAATATTAGAAAGTTTACTGCCAAAGCATCTGCTATTTTTTTCAGAATGGGCTCAGGAACAGAAGGACCTGGGCTCCTGGGGTGACTATTTCTCAATAATTGTGCTGAGTGAGGCTAGGTCAATTCCTTCTTCATGAATTCTGCCATATTCAGACACTTGGCTCTCTGGATTATTAAAATAGCTTCCTAATTGGTTTTTTAGCTGTCTAACACAAGCTCCTCTGATCCATCTTCCAGACAGCCCTTGGGGTGCTTTTCCTAAAAGGCAAATCTGATGATGTCACTTTCTTGCTTAAAATCCTTCAGTGACTGCCCATTGTCTGCCTCCTGCTCTTTAACAAGGCCCCTCACAGTGCGGCCCTGCCAAGGCAGATGTTTCAGGAGGTTCTGAATTTGAAATGTTCAGACTCCCCACCTTCAGATCCTAGAAATATGTTTCTTTGGCCATTTCGTATTCAATTTTGTAAAGAGGGTCCCTCAAGTTATAAAAGTTCCAGGCTCCATAAAACCTAACTCCACACTGTGGGCCCCGCCATCTCTCCAACCTCATTTTATGGCAGTTTCTCTCTCTCTCTCTCTCTCTCTCTCTCTCTCTCCTTGCCTCTCTCTCTCTCTCTCTCTCCTCTCTCCTCTCACTCTCCACTCTCCCACTCTCACTCTCCACTCTCCTCTCACTCTTTCTCTCTCCCTTCCCCACCCATCCCACCTTCTCTTTCCCCTAAGAGCCTGAGGCTGTCTGAACAGCCATCCTGGAACATCCCCCACCAAGCTGTCTGTTTTTCAGCACCTTGATGATCCATATCTCCTGAAAAAAGGCCTCCTTCATTCTACCACATCCCCAAAAGTTCACAACCAACTCCTCCATGCTACCCTGTACCATGGGTATACTGTCAGATTCTTGTGTGTATCATGCACCTTAGCAGCTATCTGCCCCACTGGACTGAGACCTGCCCTCCCCCCAGGTATTCTCAACATAAAAGCAGCTCCTGGGATAAAGAGGAGTGTCTTGAATGAGGCTTGTTGAACTGACCTGAAATGAAATGCCACTTCTGCCTCTTATAATTTATATTAGTCACCATTTATTATGGGCATACTAAGTGCTATGGAATAAATAAGGTATTTATAATACACTACCTATAATCCTCACAGTAACCTGAAGGTTAATTAACCAATGAGATGATATTAGGTCAACCCACATCAGATTGCCAGTATTTGGATATCTTTGGTGTATACAAACAGCAATATCCTGTGGTTCAATGTAACAAATTTAAACCAGGTCAGTCGACTCCAAAGCCAATATTCTATCCTGTAGAGAGGCAGAGCCATCTTAACTGGCTGAGGTAAAGAGGAGAAATCTTAGAGTCGTAGTTGCAGAGTAAACCCTGATAACTCATTGTTCATCATGTAGGGAGAAGTGCATGTAATAATTTTTTTATTTCTGTTTTTTATATAGGCCATATTTTAACAACCACGTCAAAGCAACCAATATATTAGTTGGTTTATTTGTTTAAAATATCCCAAAAGAAAAGAATCTATTTTTCTTTTGGATCAAGGAAAATCTGTTAAGATTTTTAATAACAGCTCCTTGCTGGTCTTATAAATAGGGGAGCTCCCCTTTCTTTATTTTACAAGATTATATTTTAAGTAACAGCATCTTTCACATGACACTCTTTGTATAATGATTTTTAGAAGAGGTAATTGTGTTTATGTTTTGAGATAACATTTAATTGCCAGGAATATAAGTAAAGAACCTGAGGTAACATTACTATTGAAGTCTGAAAGAAAATAGAAAGCTCCCAATTCCATTACTGCAGTGCAAGGCAAAGTCATAATTAACATACTTTATAAAGAAATTATTATCAAAGAGGGTATGACACCAAGCCCCACCAGCCCAAGTATTTGATCTAATTTAGCTGATAAAAACTTTGCCATAACCACTCCCATTTCAGGCAGAAAAAAATGGATACATTCACATGGGCCACACCACAGACTCTTCAACTCTGCAAAGGCATTTTTGCACATTGCCTGAGGAAAGATTTTGAATTGATTGTCTAGAGCAGAATGGGAGAGAAGAGAACCAAAAATGGAAATGTGCAATTACAGCTCAGAATATCTTTAGGGAAGCCGAACCATTTCAAAGCATGAGTTAGACACACCAGCTAACAAATGAGAATGGTGAAAGACTTCTGACCGCTGACACCCCTCACAATTCACAGAATGACTTTGATTTTTCTCATCTCTCTTCCATCCCACCCCTAGTGGCCACTTGGACAGGGTACTGTTCATTTCATCTTCAGATACATCTATCTAATAAACTTTCCATAGATAGAATCATTCTCAGGTCTCTCTCCCACGTGATCACAGGAATGTCCTCCTATCATTATAAGCCCCCAAACATATTTGAATTCAGCTCTGAGCAAGACTGTTAGGCAGCTGCTGCCTCTGCCTTCACACTAATCTGGAGCTGAGGGAGCATAGGTTTAGTCCTATGAGGAAAGGTTTACTCTTTTCTCTTTTGCTGTCAGTATAACTCCATCCTTTCTTCTTTCTCATATTCCTTTAAAGACTCCCAGTCCCAAGCAAAGTCCCATCTAGAGCAGAAGGGAAACAAAATCTAAACTGAAGACCAGAGTGGTGAGCACGAAGATTTTGCAGCTGATAGGTGACATATCCATGAGGATAGCTAGATCAAGGACTTCAGGACTTGCATCTTCCAGGAAGCCTGATTGGTGAGACTTTGTGGTACAATGGACTGAGTCCTGCACTGTGCAACGGAAGATGTGGGTTCTAATCCCCTTTCTGCTGCTATGTAGTTAAGTGCCCTTAGCCACACCACTTTGTTTCTTAGAACTTTCATTCCCTCACCAGTAAGATGCCTGGGTCAGACTAGATCAATAATTCTCAACCTCTCTTCTCCTAGTGGCGCATGACACATTCCCACAATAACATTATGATTGTATCTCAGAATTTGAGGTTACTCCTATGGGGTGGGGCTGTGTTTCTCAGAATATTTTTAAACCCAAGCCATTTTTTGAAGACAGTAACAATATAAAGATGACCTAAGAGCCTTCCAGCTTTAACATTCTCCAATTACAAGCAGATAATATGGATTTTTTTATATGTGTGCTTATTTCTGTACCTGGGTGTATCTCAGCTTGCCTCCTAGAAAGTATTCAAATATTTGTTGAATACAATTTAATTGGGTGGCTTAAATGTCATTCCTTCTTTTGAGTCAGAGAAGGTCCCCCTTCCCTCTCTCACCTCTTCAATGGCTTTTGTCTTCTTTTTTCCCCCATCCCTTCCATAATCCAAGAGGTGCTGGGGCGGTGGGACAGGTGTAGTTTGGCATAGAACCTATACTCATCTCTTTAAACCCCTAGCCTGTAAAGCACATCCAACACCCAGGAGATCTGGGTTTTGCTTAGTGAGAGAACCAAATGTCAGTTTCCTTTTTCCTTTCCAGCAAGCAGCAAACAAGAATGTCCTGCAGAGGGCCAAAGCCGATAGACTTACATGGAGCACACTGAAGTCTTTTTGTTCCCGTCCTCCCTATATTTTGGAAGCTCCAGCCAGAATGTGGCCTGAATTTAAACACTCGGGCCATGACCATTAACAGTGAGTACTTTTGTAGATTCATGCAGCCTCTCCTGCCTTTCCTCTCCCATGGCCTTGAATGATCTGTTGTTTTGTGGACAATTTGCTTGTTGTACTCCAGAGAGCAGGCTGATCCTGGCTCTCCCATTGTCCCTTATATGGGCAAACAAAAGCAGTCTTCTTAGGCCAGGGCACTAAGCTGATAAAAGACTGATTAAAGCCTCTTTTGTGGTGAAATTTAATAACCTGGGTTAGGCATTATATTTGATTAACCCCAACCAGTCATTACATGGTATTATATATACACGGTACAGCTATGCCCAACAGCTCTCAGCTGGGCAGAACCTATCTTTGAATTCCTGAATGGAGCCAAGACACAATAGGCAGAGCTGGTCATCAGCAAAATGGAAGTCAATAAAGTTATCTCTGGGGCCTGCAATTTTCCCTTTCAGTGTCTTTCCTTCTCCACCCACCCTTTATGTTCACTCTTTCCCAGGCATTCAGTGCTTTCAAATTATTAAGGCCTTTCTGACAGGCAGGAAGACATTTGATAAACTCATTCACACAGTGATTTAATGGGTTACCCTCTCCAAGAGTAGCTGCAATTCAAAAGAGGAGCTTTGATTGGGAATTGTGAGAGTTGAAGGGATGAAGCTCTCATGGTGATGTTGGAGCCTGCCTGGTTCCTCAACTCAGATTCTCCCTTCTTCCCATAATTAGACCAGGTGGCTTCTCTCTGCTGGCTCTCCAGGGCCAACCCTGACCTCAGTTTGGAGAAAACAAAGAAACTCTGGTTTGACCCTCAAGTGACCCTCAAGCCTCCCCTGCTGCTGTCCTGCTCAGTGCCCTAAGTGACTGGATATTAACCTTGTTGGAGTAACCGTTCTCCTTACCTCTGATACATGGCCCGCCCAGGACCCCAGGCCTTCTAAGAAGAGGTCCGTACCTTAATGTTGCCAGTTTTGCCCCTAAATTCTCTTTAACCTTCCCCTTCCCACCACTGATACGAACCACGAGCTTTCTAGCCAACTTCTTGGATTTATTCCAAGTATTCCCTGCTTCCTTGTTCCTTCTCCTCCCATCCTTTATTTCTTGCTAGACCTCCTAAGGCTGACCTGAGCTTGGTCTATAATTTGCCACCCATCCAGCTAGATTTCCTCCTGCTGCCCCAACCCAGTGAGAGCGATGGTTCTAGGTTCTAGACCCACCTCATTTCCCTATAGTTAAGTTTTAATTCCCCTCGGTGTCACAAGAGTAGTGGAGCTAAGAGTCAGGAATAGTAGGAGGCCAGCCTGAATGATCAGAGAATAACAATATGCCTTCACTGGAGTTACCATAACTAACAGCATCTCAATCACCCACCTTCATCCCACTCCCTATCCCTCACCCTACCCCACCCCAAAATAAAAGACAATTTCTTTAAAATTCCGGTCAAACACCCCTCCATTGTCAGTGTGTTCTCAAGGCTCTCTATGCATCCCTCTATTACTGCTCTGACCACATTGTGCTTTAATTATTGGTATAGTTTTTTTTTTTTAATCTGTGCCCTCTACCAGATTGTATATTTGAGATCAAGGACCATATTTAACTTTATTAACTTAGTACATCGTCAGCTTTTTATTATTATTATTTTAAATAAGTTGAACAAATTGAATGAGTGATTAGAAAATGAAAACCAAACCTTGAGTTGTAGAATTTCCACTCTTCACCATGTGAGGCCCTGCCTGACACCTATTAGTTACGATGGCACTTTTATAGGTAACGAACTTTTTGGATTGATATGAATATAGATGCATATAGCTAAATATCTGTCTGGTTTTACTTTTTCTGTCCTTCACATTTAACCTTTCAATGCCTTTATGTTTTAGGTTTGTAACTTATGAAAAGCATATAGCTGCATTTACTTTTATTATTGTCTGATATCATCTCTGCCTTCTAACTTAACTAGATTGACTAAACTAAATGAACTAAACTAAACCATTTATCTCCCTTGCAATGACTGATAGTCTTGAAATTATGTCTACTAATTTATTTTGTGCTATTTGTCTCACCTTTTATTATTATGATTATTATTATTTTATTTTTTAATGCCTATAGCACCTGGTATTCCTAGGTGGTCTCCCATCCAAGTACTAACCAGTCCAGACCCTGCTTAGCTTCCAAGATCAGACAAGATCGGGCATGTTCAAGGTAGCATGACTGTAGACTGTCCCATCTTTTAAATTGCCTTTTCTTATTCCTGCCTTCTTTAGGACTACTTGATTTTTTAAAATCCATTTTTGTTTCTCTAGCTACTTTTCAATTAAACCCATCCTCTTCAGGATGAGAATACATGTGTTTTTGGAATGAAGATATTTTCTGGTTTATTATTGCATACAGTAGGTCAATGGATTAGGCTTTTCCTGAGTGCAAATAGCTGAATCTCTGATAATCTAGTACATGATTTAATCATTTATTATTTTTTCTATTAAAATTATGAATTTGTAATGCAAATAACAGCATGAATATCAAGTATTCTTTAATTTTGAACATTTACGAAACAAAATAAAATAAACAGAACAAACTTCAAAGAAATACTACAACTGAAACAATCTTGGATTTTATTTAAGAAACTCAAAATCTTGCTCATCACAACAGTTAGATGTCTTTGGATTATAAATGACAGATGATCCAACCCAAACTGACTTAAGCAAAAAGGAAATGCTTTGGCTCATGTGACTGAAAAATTCTGATGTAATGGTGGCATTGGTTGTGGCTCAGTGGGCAGACTCAATATGCCACCAAGACTTGATTTCTCCCTTACTCGATCTCTTGAGTTGGCTTTCCTTCAAGTTGGCTTCAGTTTCAACCACATGCTCCTTTTATAGTCAAAAGAGGGCTGAAGCAACTCCAGATCAAACAGTCTCAGATTCAGGTCCCACCTGAGAAAGCCAGGTTGTGTTTCCCAAAAAGTCCCAGCAAAAGCCTTATTTTTTTCTCATTGACTTTGATTAGGTCATATGATTACATCCTAAAGTGCAAAGATCAAGAATGGGGAAGGGTAGGTATACCCAAAGACTACAATTAGGATTAGGGAATAAATGGATGTCAAGTAGCAGCATCCACTGAAATCACAACTTCATTTTACTCTGCTTTCCCTTACTAGGGTTGAACAGAAAGCAGTGCCCTTTCATACCTTTCCTTAGGGTCAAAAGGTTTCCAGGTGTTTTGTGTTCTCTGAATTGTGCATTGGCTTCTGAGCTACAGCTTTGATATTAAAAATCTTTGCAGAGTTGTCTTTTACTTTGAGATGGGGGTAGGGTGAGAGGTAGGGAGTAGGATGAGGGTGGGTAATTGATGCTGTTAGTTATAGTAACTACAGTGAAGGCATATTGTTTGTCACAGTTTTTGCTAATCTTAGTCAGGAAACCTGGGTTCTAATACCAGTTCTCCCATTAATTTCCTATGTAACTTGTGTATCTGACTTTTTAACCTATAAACAAGGGAGCTGAGCTAGAATCAGTGGTTTTCAAACTCTTTTAAAATTAACTTTTGGACTCTTTTTGCTAATGAATTTTATCTTGGCACCCCAGTAAACATGTGACACAGTAAGATTTTATTAATGTGCAAATGTTTCCGGACTCTCTTCCTTCCCCACTCCCTGTCTGATTGAAAGGATACTTTTTTCTATTTATATTCCCCAACTCGACTCTGAAGGGTTCATTTTTACCAAAGCAAATCCTGGATTTTTATGATTCAGGACTAAAACTAGAATAAGAAAAATAAGGTACTTCTGTTGTAAAATTTAAGGGAGCTCCTAATAGTCAATAATCAAAATATATAATATTTTAATGCAACATTTAAAAAAATCAAAATTAATGCAAAAAAAAAATCCTCGATGAGCAAAACAAAAATTTTTTAAAAGACAGGATCCAACAGTGCTGAGCCAGCACATGTTGGAGCCTGAGGCAAAAGGAAAAACATGTACCCTTATATTAGTTCTTATGTATTTATTTTAGTGGATAATTTTTTTCTAGAACACTGAAGTAATTGAAAAAATATTGGACAACTAAAAATTAGTTGCATTAAAATTCCATTATTTTAATTTAAAAGTTTTTATTTATGCCCAAACCAGAATCGACTGTAATTTTGCTTTCTTTGTTTTAATGAAAACAAATTCATCAATGATGTTTTTATTAAAACACATTAACAATTAAAATTATATAAAAACATGTATATAGAGGTATACATTTTTAATTAGTGATGCTATTAATAAGTGAAGACTATTTTTCTAAATTTGCTTAACATCTCCAGACCTAAATTTGATTCTCCTTATAAACTTTTTATTTTAATAGTTCTAAAAACTAAATTAATTAAACTTTCATTAATTAACTTAAATAAGTTATCATAGTGCTTTTTAAAGTAGAATATCAAGTAAAATAATCACTCAAAATTCCATAACCCTAAAATTACAGTTTTAGGGTATTTGTTTCTAATCCTTTCTGTATATCTTTCTGTTATATAATTGTAATCATTATATACAAATAATTTGGGTATTTCAGTTTTACTAAACCACTTAACCTATGTTTCTAAATGGCCTTTATAATTACCGCTTAAAAGACTGCAAAATATACCATCGAGTAAATTTCATGTTATCTATTACCCCATTATTAGATATTTGAATGGCTTCCAGTTTTGCGCTGCTGTGAATAGTGTTATTGCTTTATGGATGTTACATTTTTCACATATTTTTCTTTAAGATGGAATTTCTGAGCATTTAAAAAATACAACTGAATACACTTCTAATCAAAGATAGAGGCTGAGCTGATGCCAGATGTCCCTCTTCTCCAACTCAAACATGAAAAATACTAGTCAATTGTGTAGCTAACTCTGAAAGCAAGAAAGGGAGATCTCTATAGACCAGAAATAAAGGAGGAGCCCCAGAAATGAGAAGGATCTTCAAGGATGATGAGGCGGGGGACGTGGGGTAAGAGCTGAACACGGGCTATTTGGAGTTGTATTGCAGACTGCATGTGCAGTGGGGAGAGCAGATAATATAGGTTTCCTGTAAGAACAACCTTCACTCCAATTCAGAAGTGAGTGGAGATAATTTTCGGAAAAAGATAAAATCATGACTCTAATACAGATATAAAGATCATCTGGTAGCAGGACCCTGGTCCAGGAAGAGGAATGGATCAATTTATTGGATGGGTTACCAAAGATGACATATTTTAAAAAGGATTTGTACTTTCAAATATGTCAAATACATATTAGATATTTCAGAAAGACATACTTTTAAATATCTAGCTATAAAAATGTATGCTATAATTAACCGGGGCCACCCTGTCCTTCATAGCTACACAGGATTGGTCATTCTTCAATTTGTTTAAAGTTAAATATCTTCCTCAAATTTACTGGGAAAGTCTCAAGGACAAGTTTCTCATCAATTTTAGTTCTCATCTCCTGCTTCTGCAGAATTAATTTTGAGGGGGCTCATTTTGCAACTCCCTATATGCTGCCTCCATGACTATGTAACCCCAGACTTGGAATCAGCCCCTCTCCTTGATTCCTTTCACCATTCTCCCCACCTCCACTACCACTCACCACCACTGAGTCATACAAGGCCATTGAGTGCCTAGGAGACTTTAGTGAAAGTTTGGAGTGGTGAGGAGGTTATATTGCAGCAGTGCACAAAAATTATGATTAAAAAAGTATCCCTGTTTTTAAAAGTTCTTCACTGCTCTGGCACATTGCTCAGTTCCCTGCCTTCTCTTATCTCTGACACCCAAATTCCTATTAATTTCTCATGCCCTTGGGATATAAGATACACCACAAGAGGCTTTTTCACCACAAGAGGCTTCCCAGAAGCGGCACTGCTCTTAGACCCAGACAAGAGGGGTCCCAGCTCTGGGCACTGTGCTTTAGAGGAGCTAGTCCCTCACCTACAGTCTGAGGTATCTAACTGGCCAAGGAGATTTTCCTGCCCTCCTTCCTACCTTCTAGATGAGATAGTAAATCTTTTATGCTTTATGGCCATATGGTCTCTATGTCAGCTGCGGGAAGGAGTATATTCAGAGCTTGACTGTGAAGTCAGGAGTGTCCTCACATGTGTGCCAGAGGCTCCCTCTATGTGGATTGGAATTTGGGTAGGAGTAAAGGCCAGGGATGGGGCAGAAGCCAGAGCTGGGGCCCAGCTCTCCCCAGGATACTAAGTTCTTGTTCAAAACTCTGAGGAGTCCATGAAGCCCAACTTCAAACCTGGCCTTCCAGATCATTAAGAAGGAATGTTTGTGAAGTTAAGAGAGTGGAACACATTTTATTTAATTGTTTTTTAACTTAATTTATAACTAAATCTTTAGATGCATAATATATGAGCTTCCTTTAGCATTTCACCCAGCCCCTGCCCCACACTAACGTCGGGGTTTTCCGAGGCAAAAATTTAGTTCCATCTTGGAGAAGAATCCTGATTTTTAAAAATTTTGTTTTACTATGCTACAATAATATATTTCTTCTTCAGCTCTAAACACTCAAGGTCAGCACCAGATAAGTAACCAGTATGATTTGATGTTAAATCTTGGATTTGGGCAAGAGCTTCTTACATCCCTCCAAGTTCAGGATGGATTCCAGTGACCAGGGAGGGCTAAATCAGCTAGTAGGGATCCTGATGTTTACCTGTGGGGAGAGATGCTTGCCAAAGGTAGAAACTAGGCAGGATCTGGCAGATCCAAATTGGTACAAACATCATTTGATTTAGAAACCAAGTTTCCCTATAGCTAGCACTACTAAGAATATAACTATCAGGGTTTGTGCTTGCCCTGAGAATAAACACCATGAGTGAAAAACATCATGAGAATAATGAACTTCATGTCAGCTCTGAGCTGTTAGGCTAGGAAGCTGGAAAAGGGACACTACAGCTGGTTGGGAGGGCTTTTTCCTTGTGTTTCTCTTGGCCATCTGTTCATGCCATCAGCTTCCCATTGGAAAGGTCAGAATGAGTGTGTGGGTAAAGCCTAATGTTGGCTCCACATGCCGCGTTAGATGCAGCTGCTCTTGGCTTGGTCACGCCTGGGTTTGCACCCAGGACCCTCAAAAGCTCTGCACATTATGGTAATTAGCCATCTGCCACAGCCTTTCCAGGACCAGCTGATCACAAAAGGAAGCCAGGAAGCTCTCTGACAACAGTAGAAATGGAGGTGTGAGGAGGCGCCTCAGGGGCTGGCTACCTTCCCCACTCCCCTCCTGGACCCTAAAGCCTGAAGGGAACTAGCCCAGCATTCAGCACAGCCTCTCATCTCCTAGGACCCCAGGGAAAACAAGCAAAGGGTTTCCCCACTGATGCATAGCTGTCACCAATTCAAAGAGAGGAGCTGAACAGGGGACACGAGTCTGCTGAGACAATGACACTCTTCTCGCTCGCTCTCGCTCGGTGTCATTATGGAGACAAACACACCATTTGGTTGAGGAGTGACTTTCTTCCCAGCCCCTATCCCTGGGTGACTAGTGATAGCATGAGCAGCAATTTTTAGATTATCAGTTCTTACTGAAACTAAAATTGTACTTATGTATCTAGGTAGATTAGTGCCTATTTAGTAGTAGCTACTGAGATCCTAAAATTATTTCTATTATTTACATATAGCAATAAATATAGTTACATATGTATGTAGTTATATCCAGATCTATAAATACCTGTTGGCAGAAATCTCGTCATATATAAACAAGCTTCTGAGGATAAAACTTTAATTTTATATATGTGGGTATGTACATATAGAAGCTATAAAATAGCTCTAGGATACATAAGTGTATATTTATACATACATATGAAGTCTATATAGTTTAAGGGTGTATTTGAACTTTAAATATGCATGAATATATATGTAAATGTAGAATTACATCAGCTTGGGGAGGAGGATAGCATGTAGAACTCAGGACTTGGGCATTGGTTTAAGCCCCAATTCTGCCACCCTACACCTACATGGTCATATTCATGGGAGAACTGTATTCACTGTAGCAGAAAAAGTGGAGTAAAAGAAACCTCAGACCCTTGGTGGCATTGGCTGGACTAGATGGTGGCTATGTTAGAACTCTTGGGGAGAACTAGAAGTATGGGTGTGGTGTAGTAGAAATGTGCAGGGAGGTAGCAAGAGACTGGATGCCTGTGCTAGCAGATGAGGGCATACAGGGGTGGAATACAGTTATACTCATAATTATAAGGCAAAACCAGAGGTGTGTGTAAGTGTGCTGGAGGTATGAAGGGAGAAGAGCCTGATTGACTGGGAAAGTCTGGGAGAGGAGTTCCCTTGAGCCTGAACTTAAAGGATGCACAAATGATCATGGGGTGAGGGAAAGCCTTTCGAGATTTATAAATAGCATCTACAAAGGAATGAAAGTGCAAGGTGTGTCCTGGTGATGGTGGCCGGAGCTAAGGGTGATGGAGATGAGACCAGAAAGTGGGGTGGGAGTCTGATGGAGAAGGGCCTGTGAGTCCCTCTTAATGAGTGAGGGCTTTATCCTATAGCCAGTGGGAAACCATCAAAAGATTTTAAGCAGGGGAGTTTTGAAATCAGACTTAGGTTTGAGAGAGGTCGGTCTGACAGCTGAGAGGGTACAGACTGGAACTGGAGGGCTGGAATGTGGTTGTTGCGAGAGGCCAGGCAGGAGATGATAGTGGTTGAGGCAGTAGAGATAGAGAAAATGGGATGAAGTGACTTCAAGAGCCTGTGGGTGTAGAATTGGTAGGATTTGGGGCTTGAGAGAGAAGAAAGAAAGATGACTAGAGTTTGTTTCTAGCTTGATTACTTGGGTAGAAGTTTATTCTCTTAACGGAGACAGAAAATACAGAAGGAGTGATGGTTCTGAGTGGTAGAGAGTTGTTTTGGATCTTTTGCTTTGAGGTGACTGCAGGCAACTACTTCTAGAGTGGAGTGAAAGGAATTTACACACGCGCGTGCACACACACACACAGAGGTCCCCTTACTAAGAGTAATTGGATAGGAAGTATAAGGAACCTGTACCTGGAAAACTCCAACAAATTCCCATTTTATCCACCCCTGTCCTCTTCAGATCTCTCTTTTGTTCACGCCTTGCAGCCCTTTCTGCTCCAGCCACACTGGCCCCTTTGCTGTCTCTTAAACATGTTAAGCACACTCCCATCTCAGGGGTTTAGCTCTAGCTGTTACCCCTCATTTTCTCTGTTTTCTCACTTTATGTATTGATTCCCAATGAGAACATACACTCCATAGGGGCAGTGATTACTTGTTTGTTTTGTGAACTGTTATATCCCAAACATTTAAAACCATGCCGGGCACCTGGTAAGCACTCAATAGATATTTGTTGAATGAATGTATTTTAAAGAGAGTCTACCCTAAATGAGGACCAAAATTTGATTGAGAATTTATCTTTAAAAAGAGGGGGAAAAAAATGAGTATTTTAAAGTATATTTCAAAAAATGTGTTTATAATTACAACTATTATAATTCTTAAAGAAGGAACAAAGTGTTTCTTATTCGGGAGGATGTAAAATTTTTTTGACAAAATTTTTTGATAGTTTGATATAACTTAGACCAATTCCTATTTGACCTTTGTGGTATAACCATAAAACGGATTATCTTTTGCAAAAATATTTCAAGCTTTATCAGTTTTCCCCAAGTATTCTCTCTCTCTCTCTCCCTCCCTCCCTCCCTCTGCCTCTCCCTCTCTCTTCCTCTCCTTCTCCTTCTCTCTGCAAAAAATAAATTTTTACTTGAGATATAATTTATATGTGGTGAAATGTTCAAATTTTAAGTGTACCATTTAATCAGTTTTAGGAATCCACATCAAGACAGAACATTTCCATTAACCCAGAAAACTCCTTCGTGTACCTTCCCAGGTAGCAATTCCTCCCTAAGCAATCACTGATCTGATTTCTATCACCTTAGATTAATTTTCCCTACTCTAGCGTTGCTAATAAATGAATTCAGTATCCATTTATTTGTGTTTCCTCCAAGTTAAGAAACACTATCTTAGTTTTTTTGTATGCTAGGCTTCTTTCGCTGAACATAATGTATTTTGAGATCCATGGATGTTGTTGTGTGTATCTGTAGCTCATTTCTTTTTATTCCTTAGTAGTGTTCTCAGGACTCTCTTATATTTTGAAAGTCTCATTCTGTTATCATCTTTGTGGATTTTATCAACTGTTACTTGCTTTAACCCTGACAATGTTTTTGCATGTGGTTCAAGTAGTTCTTTTTCACTTTCCTTCATTTGATTAAGTTCTGTATCTCCTTGACTTTGCAATTAGTTTTTAGTACATTTGCAATGTGTTGTCAAGTACATATCTAACAACATATGAGAAACTGACCAAAAGAGTTGACCAAAAAGAGTATGTAGTTAGACATTACCAGTGTTAAAGGAAGGATGTTTGGAGTAGAGACTAATTTTATAAGTGGTCACTTTATTAGTCAATGTTTTTTTGTTTTGATCAATTTTGCTTCACCAAACAACCTTGAAAATCTAGGGGCTAGGAAATGAAAACTCTTATACTGAGAACCATCATTCCCCGTGTACATGTACGTGTACATATGTATGTGTGCATTTGTGTGTGTGCACATGCACAACACATACAAGTTCATGCCTGGGAATTGCAGAATCACTTGAGTGTATACATTCACTAGTTTATTGATATTGTTCATTTGAGATTATAAACTTGAACAAAGCAGATAGTAACTATTTGATTCATAGACATCTACTTGATTCAGTTATATGAAATTGCTAACATTTGAGCATTTTTTATCTATAACACCAGCAATTTCATGTGATTCAACTTTGTGGCTTTTATACTGCAAATTGCCACCCATTAATAGGTAATAAAATCAAGTTAATAGGTTAGAATCAGCATTTTAAAATAATAAAGTAGACTAGAGTAGAAAATATCAGAGAGCATCTCATATTTTAAGAATAGATATTGTTTTGTGAACCTTTTCTTTCAGTAATGTGTATATGTATCAGATAGAATGTTGATTTTGATGCTTTAACAGAGACCACATAGTGGAGACTTGGACAAGATAGGTTTATTTCACTTTCCTGTAAGTCTGGGCTTGTAGGTTGTCCAGAGCCGTAGGCAGCTCTGTTGCACCAGTCCTGTATACAGGCACCCAGGCCAGTTCTATCTGGTTGCTCCTCTATCTCCTGGGTGTTGCCCTCATCCACTTGTTAAAGCTGGCTCATGGCCACCCTATTTTCATTCCAGTCTGTGTGAAGGGATAAAAAGCAAGGTGAAGGCAAGAAGCTTCCTTTTAAAGACATCATGGGGCAAATATCACTTCTGCTCAAAATCCAATGACTTCAGCTTAGTTGTATGGCTACACCAAGATGCAAAGGCATTAGGAAACACTATCTTTAGCTGGGCAACATGAAAGAAAAGACAAATCCAGATAGCCCTGGAGGCTGATTTCCTCTCTGTTTTAGGTAACTAAGGAGATAGCTAGCTCAGCAGTTTTGAATTAACTCAATGGAATAACAGACTCCTATTAACGGCTGAGCTCTAGAATTCCTTTCTCACAAGGACACTTCTCTCACAGGGAACTTACATTGTTACACACTCACTAAATGTTCCCTGCCCCTTGTCCCTATAAATATAAAGAGCATTGGTGGTGGGGTAGGGTGTGTGGGAGAGATTCTCTATTGGAAACCATCCTGGGGTGTGTGGTCTGGCTATGCCACATAAGCCTCTCTGTGGATGGATGAGGACCTGGGGATCATGAGCATTTTGCTCCTCTCTGTGTAAGTTTGCCCCCAATAAACCCTATTTTATCTCTGCACTGTAAGTACTGAGTCTTAATATTGTGAGTTATGTTTTTTTTAAGTTGGAAATGCTTAATGTCCAAGTGACAGTATTATTAATACTTCATCCAAATATTTTGCCTGGCTTACTCTGCTAAAGATAGTTATCTTTAAGATAATAATGGAGAATCAAATAAAAATTAGCTCTTATCCTCTAGGTCCGTTCTACAAATTGCAAAAATTGAGCAACTATTAACATTTTGCCATGTTTGCTTCATCACTCTTCATATGTATGCATTTATTTTCCTATATCATTTGCAAGTTACAGACATAATTAATACTCTTTTGCCTCTAAATGCTTCAGTGTACATTTCCTAAGAACAAAGATATTCTCTTAAATTAGCCTAGTAAAAGTATCTAATTAAGAAATTTAACATTCATATGATGCTATTATCTAATATACGGCCTATATTACAATTTTTCCAAGAATTCTAATCATGTTCTTTATGCCAATCTCTACTCCCCATCATTTCTCTCCAACTCCGCACCTCCATTTAATATCCAATTCAGGATCACACATTATATTTAGTTGTTATGTTTGCTAAAAATTAAACAAAATTTTAAGATCCTATACTGTTTCCTTCAGCCATTGGAGTCCTCTCTTTCCTGCTGGTGCCCTTGTAATACGGTACTTTGACGATTTGTTTTCTTTTCATGGAGGTGATTTGAAATGACCTTAGAAGTTATAACCACACAGTTGGACCAAGCCTTTAGATAGAGCCAGAATTCAATCAAGTATTATTTAAATATCTATATAAGGTGTGGCTCTAGGAAGTAGGAAACACATGAAAAGAATTCCATGAAGTCCAAAGCTCCTTAGACTTGTCAGGAAGGTACTTAAATATCTAGAGAACCAAAGAAATGCAAAATGCAATAGACTTTCTCAAGTAGATTGGAGAATTATGTAATATGTAACCTGACCACACCCTTCTTTAAATTCTGGATACAGGACTATGCAAACAGGCTCAGACTGGTAGTTGAGGCCATGAGAAAAACTGCTCTGGAGCCTGAAGCTCCAGGCCCCAAACCTCAGCCAATATCTCTGGTCTACAAACAGCTCCACTAATATTTTCAGGGAAGGGAAGGCCAAAATTGTTTGTTTCCTGAGTAGGTTAGAAACAGAGATTTATAATTATGTATATATCTGAAATATATCAAATTAAAATATTCGAAACAATCTATACATTTTGGTGTTTTAAGTCCTACTCATGTTTAAGAGAATTTGAGGGTTTAGAATATCTCACAGATTAATCTTATGGGTCAAATGTAAAATACATGTAAAGTATATATTATGGGTCTAATGTAAAATGAATTTAGATTTGTGATTTTAGGTTGAAATTTTCCAAAGTTTGTTAACAATTTTAGAACTGACAAAAGAATATAAGATTCACCATATTTATAAGTTTGATTTATTATATTTATAAGACTTAAGGTCTTGGGACAGTCTTGTTAATCAGAATTGTAGCTCTCCAAAGGGATTAAAATACATTAAATGTATAAACACATTTGAAATATTTAAAGGAATTTAATTTACTACGTTTATAAATGATATAAAACATAATTAAAGGACGCTTCAGAGTGATTATTAAAATTTGCTAGAGTAATAATACATAGAATAGTACAATCTATAACCTGAACTTAAAGTTTAATAACTAGATTTTTTATTTTACAACCTTAATAACTTGAATATTTTTAAAAATAAAGTTTTGTGTAATCTTTTCAGTGCCCGAAAGCCATCCTCGGAGGCTCTGAAAACTCGCATTTACAGAGATCTTCTTCTCCCTAACCAGTTGATGCTTTTGCCAGTGAGAAGCTTCAAGCAGTGGTTGGTGACCCCTGCCCAGATGCCCTTTTATTTCCAGCAGTGGCAGATCCTGCTCTGTCCTCACCCACGGAAGAGCCAAACTGCAAAGGGCCCATAGGTTTCTCTATTGGGATCATGGCCAACTACAGCCATCATTATTAGGGAAATCCAGCATTTGGAAATATTTTTACCTCCACCCTTCTTTAAACGCCTTCCAGCTTGCCAAATGGGGCATATTTTATGATTTTAATTATTTCTGATTGAGAAATTGTGAAATCAGACCTGACTGACCGTTAAGCTAACTCAGACTTTGCCTAGTTGTCTATAGTATTTTTTCTTTCAGATATAGCTTTATTAAAAGGAGCCACCTGCTTTTACTACTTTAGCTTTGCCTCCATAAAGTAATGCCTCCTCTAAAATGATTTACTGCTGCCCTGCCTCAGGAAAATTCTCACCTGGTTCTGTTCACTCTCACCTTGATCTTCTCTTAATACCTCCATCCCACACAAGGTGTCCAAGTCCCTCACTCTGGATCTAGGCTCTTGGATGCAGGCGACATAGCCATAGATGACAGATCAGTGAACTTGGTACTGAGAGAAGAGCCTGGTACTAATGCTGTGTCCAGCAAGTAGTAAATCCTTCCACGTCCAGCGTGGCCTTGGAAAATAACCCTGAGTGTGAACAGTGGGAGATTGAGAAAAGAAAGAAGACAGAAAGCGGGGATCAGGAGGTCCACTGTCCACCGGTGGTGAACAATGGCCCAGTTTTATTTTTGCAAGCTGTTTTTATACAAGAACATACTAGTGGGCATAAGCAGTTTCCCTAGTCATAACAACACTTTCTTCTACTTTTCCCAAGGATCTTCTCATGGCCTTCAGCTTGTTTGCTTGCCTGCGGCTATGTTTATATTTTCTTGATCTCGGAAGGAGTTTGCTGAGGCGAGGTAACCCTTGGTTGCCCTCACAGGTTGCAAGAACCCTGTCAGCTTACAACCCGCTCTCCACATACTAAGATTCCCCACATGCTGGTTCTTGGGGTGCTTCTTCACATCTCCTAAGTATCCCCTTCACCTCCTATCTTCCATCCTTCAGCACTACGCCCTCGCTCCAGTCTGTGGGAGCAGTACACTCTTCTGCAGTAAACAGGCATCCAAATCTTTATTTCTTCACTTTGACCAACAACTTTTTTGAGTCTTTGTTTCTGCTTCTGTGTGACTTGAGGAAAGAAAACTGCCCCTTGGATACCAGTAAGAGAACAAGGAAAAGAGAAGAATACTCGATATGTAGAGATAGGATCCTGCTATACTGGAAATTATTCTTATATTTTACTTTTAAAGGGGGAGAGAGAGTATGAACTCAAGGCAGGTAGGCAGAAGACAATTTTTGCCCTAAATTGCAGAGATTAGATACAAAGTACAAGCTCTGGTTTTGAACTCCACTTCAACACTTACTAGCTGTGTTATCACAAATAAGTCATCTACATGTCCTAGCCTCAATATTCTCATAAGTAAAATGGGCTTAAAAAAAATACTTGCCTCATAAAGTTGTTGCAAGGACTAAGGAGAAAAGGCTTGTAAAGTACTTAAAATAGTGACTGACACAGAGTAAATCTTCAATAAGCCTTAACTATTATTATCATATTCATTATCAGCATTGCGGTTATTAGCTCTATGCTAGCCTAGTGGGCCAGGAGAGATTGATGATGTGTTAAAACTTCAAGACACCTGTACATCTAATTATCCCACTACAGTGTAGCCACAATACTAGCCACAGATACTGTCCAATGGAATTTCAAGAGCTGTGCCCTCATCGTGATTCCAGGGAAACCGAGGACAGTGTCTGATACATACTTTGTATTATCTCTCCAGTTTTCTCAACAAACAATGTGAAGGTC
This sequence comes from Pteropus medius, assembly GCF_902729225.1. Lineage (NCBI taxonomy): Eukaryota > Metazoa > Chordata > Mammalia > Chiroptera > Pteropodidae > Pteropus > Pteropus medius. Next base: position 34,753,543 of record NW_024349800.1, read on the forward strand.
AAAAGACATCTTACTTTATAAAATAGATGGGTTCCTGAAAAGTTAAAAACTTTCAAAATCCTACTCAATACTGAATGAATGCCTGATAACATCTGCTTCGACTTCTGAGATCCCCAGTACAGAATCAGTACTGAGATCTCTTGTACAGAAACCAACCCACATTACATAAAAATTAAGTGGCAAATTCTTTGGTGAAGTGAACAGTTTCATCCCTGGTCTTCATTATCATATTTTCCTAAAGAGAAGAGTAAGTCTTTCTTGTCTAATAAATGGTTAACTCCAGATGAAATATGTGCTCTTTACCTGTATTCCTTAGGAGAATGAGATTAATTCAGTCGCCAAAGTTTGCCTTATCCCCATTTTTCCTAGAGCCATAGGTTAAGTCTTTGGATTTGAAGGTAGATGAGGGTGGGTCCTTTTTTCTTTCTTTTTTGTTAAAAGACAGTTGCCTTCTCAAAACCCAACCCACCCAAAACACCCAAAACAATAACAGATATGTAACCTGAAATACTTTAAATGCATCTATCACTCTTCCTTCCCCCCAACCCAGTTGCTATTACATTAGCATATTACATTATTTGAGAAGAAGCAGTCCAGTGCCACTCTGAATAAAAGGGGGAAAAGTGCTATATGCTATAAAAGTATGAACTGCTGTACCACAAACATTGGTGCTTACAGTGCAGGGTTCCTGCAGGCCCAGTGCCTGGAATTGACAATGTAAATTCTTGCCAATATAAAAATTCTCTGCAAAGGAATCGATCCTGCCGAGGCTGCTGGTACTGGAGGAGCATTCCTTTACTAAGACAAAAATCTTTCAAGGTAATTAGTGTTTTGAAAAAGCCAACATAAAACAGTAGCAATCCTCCTCAACAGGAAGGGCTTGACTTCTGTTTTCTCTTGGGTTGGGAGGAAACAAAAGCCTGGGTGAAGGAGAAGTCTCTTATCAGATCCACGACAATACAGAGGCGATTTGTCAGTTGACTGGACGTTTTGGTAAATTCCTCAGAAGTTCTGGATAGACTAAATAATCTTTCTTTGGTATAAATGTTAGAGCAAATATTTATTGAGAACCTACTACCTGCAAAGTCCTGTGCTTAACAAATTATATTGTAATTTCAGAGATGTATTTTCCTCATTCTCAGTAAACATTTAATGGGAGGTATGTCTTTGAGGGAAAGCACAGTTTGCCACCCCAAAATATGCCTTTTGGGATATTGATTATTTTAAGCTGGTTTTTTTCAAGAAATGAAAAACTCCAGAAATATTTTTGATCTTCCCAACTGCCTAAAAGAATTTAGATGGAGGACCTGATCATAGATAACTATAGTTTTATAAGGACTAGTGTGTGATAGACAGAGAGGAACCTAGCAAGGCCAATTTGATCAAAGTCCTCTCTGTATTCTATTGTTAAAGAAAGCCCAGAAAACATTTGTTTACCAAACTTTGCTTTTCCATCTCTATGTGAATTACCTTACTCTCCTTTCAAGTCCCAAATCACTACCCACCCTTTCTCCTTAGCTCAAGATGGCATATAAGCCTCCACTACCCAATTTGTCCTTGGGGTTCATATTCTTATGGAACCCCCATATGTACATACTTAAGTAATTTGGTCAATTTCTCCTGTTAATCAGTCTCATGTTAATTTAATTATTAAACCAGTCAGAAGAATTTAGAAGAGTAGAAGAAAAATTATTTTTCCTCTTCTATATATGAGTACTTTAAATTAATACACTTTGTCTATCTATACCTCCTTAAAACTCTGTCATGTATGTCAAGTGGTTATTCTTAAATACTCTATGACTCAGTATATTTAGGATTTCCTTGATTTTGGAATATTCAGTGTTTATACATCTTGCCTTTTGATACGTTTTACACTGATACCCCTAAATTTTCTGCATTGTACATTGAATTCAAACCTTCCTTCATTAGCTGATGAATGAGCATTTAAGTTTCTGTATGCACTGCTAGTTTATCAGTGCCTTAACCCTGTCAGTCTCTGTCTTTGCTTGTCCAGCACCATGGTGCAATTCTTTGAATACTTCTTTAGCAATTTGCTCTTGTTTTAAAAATTAAGATCCAAGTGTGGGGGGCGGGGGAAGGGGGGACCAACAGTGACAAGAAACATAGATTTCAAAATCGAAATAATGGAGAAAGATGGAAATTATTAGGAATGCAAAAAGCAAAGTATTTTTAGCTAGAATCCAGTGTTCACTAAAGCCAGTATTTTGTGTGTTTGAATGGGAAGAACAAAATTAAACAAGAGACATGAAAGCTGGAAATAATTTGAAGATTTTATCTGAAGAAAAATATTAAATATGGTTTTTCTTTTCTTTTTTTTTTGGGGGGGGGGTGGTTCCTGCAAACCGACCTACCCTCATAACATATAAGATGATTCAACTTTCTAATATTCAACTTGTGTGTATATATATTAGTCATGCTATACACACATGTAGAGAACTGCCCAAAAAGAATCCTGCCTGTAAGTCTTTTGTACAGCAAAGGAATAATTTTAACAGTGAAAATTCTTGTTGGTGGAATAAGTACCAAGTTTGCTTTTAGTCCCTCCTGAAACCTCATTGAAATCAAATGTGCTATTACAAGCAACAACAACAACAAACAAACGAACAAACAAAATATAAAAACAAAGAACAGGAGGGGCAGGTTGCCCACTGATGAGAGTTTTCAAGAGATTTCTGAAAGAAAAAGAACTGACAAAGGAAACTTGTAGAGAAAGGAGAGTGGAAAGCAGGAGCTGCTCCAAGACAAGAACTCTTCCTGTCTTTTGTAAGATCCTAAATGAATTGAAGAGCCTTTGTAAAGTGCCTTTAATGGCAATAAGACAAGAGGGGTAGGGAGTGATTTCTTCCAGAGTAAGATGCAGGGATGGGAAAAAAAATAATCCAACTGACCTTGAAGAGGGAGCAAGACCAGAAAGGCAGAGAGGGTTACTGTACAGTGCCCCTAGGTCAACTAGTCTTGAGCATCAGGGTCCCACGGTGGGCAAAGGATCCTGTACTCTTGGCATAGAAGCAGAAAGCCACTGAGCTGCACTGGACCACATTTTCCAGCCGGAACAGAGGTCTCCAAAGCTGACTGCAATTGTGATGCAAACCCACTGTGAGGCACGTTTAGAACCTGATTTAAATATATTGGAGGAAAATAGACATTTCTTTAATACATGAGCCTTTTTAAAGAGCCACAATTTCTACATTAAGAGGAGCAGGAGGAGTTGTAAGTTGAATAACACTAATTGCGAGCATCTTGTAAACCTGAGAAGTTTTCGGTCTTTTGACATTGATTTGTTATCCTTAGAACCAGCTTGCCTTCCAGCTTTCTCTTTCCCTATAAGCACCACCTGTCACTGCTAAGTTTAAATGGATCCTCTCCGAGTTTCCCCACCATACAGCAAATATGTTCCATCAAGT